>NC_143517.1:39810819-40494152 GCF_031878675.1 Megascapheus bottae
GGTTAATTGGAGATAAGAGTCTTAGGTCCTTTTGTACCCAGGCTGGCTTTGAACCATGGTCCTCAGTTATCAGCCTCTTGAGTAGCTAGGATTACAAGTGTGAGCCACCACACCCCGCTTATTTATTTTATAAAAGTAAAAAGTTGTTGTAAGGCCTTATCTGTTTGGAATTAATAAAATTTAATGAACTGTAAAGGAAATCAGATTTTTCTCATTTATTTTTGTTAGCACACTTTCTAACTTAATTATATTTCTTGGATAGAAATATGGAATGTCAGATGTATATTCATTTTGTGTCACTGGGTGGTTTTGCTCAAGTTTATAACATAAAAATCTTTTCTAAGAAATGTATAGCATCTCTGGCCAAAAAGTCAATGCAAATGAAAACAACACTAAGATTCCATCTTACCCCCCCCCCCCGTTGGATTGGCCATAATCAAGAAAACTAATGGTAATAAAAGCTGGTATTGATGTGGTCAAAAGAGAACTCTACCATTGTTGGGAATGTAAACTTGTTCAACCACTATGGAAAAAGGTAATGAGGGATATCATAAACCTAAACATAGAAATATCCTGTTATCTGGCAATTCCATTCCTAGGTGTTTATCCAATAGAGCATAAGCAAAGATACACTAAAGCCACCACCACAACCATGTTTATTGCAGCTTATTCACCATAGCCAAGGTATAGAATCAACCTAGATGCTCCACATTGGATGAATGTATCAAGAAAATGTGGTATATATACATAATAGATTTCTGCTTATCAATCAGAAAGAATGATATTGTTCCTTTCATAAGGAAATGGAGAAACTTGGGAAAAAAAGGTATATTAAAGTAAGCAAGATCCAGAGAAACAGAGAGCTCTAATGTTTCTGTAAATCTAGAAGTGAAACACAGTGGTTTATAAATGAATTAATTGAAGTATAATAGACTCTATGGAGATTACAAATAGTTTAATTCTTTAGAAAGAGTAAGTCAAAGCCTAACAAAATAAGTACCAAGACTTGGGTACTTGTTGGGGATGATGGTGGGAGTCAAGGGGAGTAAGGTCATAGAATGAATGGAGAAATGAGTACAGAATGAGGCAAGAATACATTGTATATGTCACAGAATTGAGAAAAACAATGGAAGGGATAGTTTGGGGGAATGATATTGAAGGGATGACGCAAATTAAGATGCATTGTATATGTACATAGCTTTATTAAATCTCAAAAATTCAATACATACCTCAAAAATTAAAAATATGAGGGAAAGTGCGGAAGAGAATGCTAAAAGGAGTCACATTGATCAAAAGATACTATATTCATAAGAGGCTTTCTTGAAGGCAACTGCTTTTTACTACTAAAGATAATAAAAATATTTTAAAAAACAATGGGATAGTAAAAATATTTTCAAAGGTTTGTTAGGTTTCTTTGTAAAGTAACTTATGAAGTCATATTAAGGATACATTTTCAGTCGGCTTATTTATTATGATAAATATTCTAGGTCTTCAAATATGTCTTTAGTCTCATCGAAATATTTTAATTCTGCTTTTCTTTTCTAGCTTGAATTACAATCTTGTTGTGTGTTCATCCCTAATGATAGTCTGCCTTCCCCAAGTACAATTGTATCTGGTGACATTCCTGGAACAGTAAGAAGTTGGTACCATGGCCAGTGCAACATGCCAGGAACACTTATCATCTGTCTGCCTCAAATAAAGGTTATCAGTGCTGGTCACAAATATATGGAACCACTACAGGAAATCCCTTTTGTTATCCCACGGCCTATCCTTGAAGAAGGTACATTAAAAAACTTTTTGTAATTAATTATATATTTTTGTTAAAATTGTCTAAAAATGAAAGTCAGAATCATTGTAAATGGTGATAGTTACAGTGATTTGTATAATAATAACTGTAAATTGTGTAGGATATTAAGCCGGATACTTAATATTAAAGAATAGTTTTTTTTTTAAATGTTCTAGTACACATGTTAAGTCAACTCATTGACAGATTTCTATGGACTAGTAAGTGAACTGGTGTAATTTAATGTTAATCATGCCTTTAAATTATAGTCATAAATTAATCTAAATGAATATATACAGTATGACATTATTTGCAGAATAACGTAGTCAATAAAATATAATTGCAGGAAAAATTAATTTGAAAGATAATGGATTTTGTTGTACTGAAATAGGAAATGATAAGTAGTTTAATAAAAGCCAATTAAGAATGATTATTATATATAAATAATATATGTATAAATAGTGTAATAATGGAACGAATGTTATTTACTTCAAGCATAATATATTTTTAGACTTCTAACTTATACAGAGTAAATAATTCTCAGATTGTAGCTTTGATTCTTTTCCCAATATGTATTTAATTTCTTATATTGAGGTGTTTTTAGTTGTGAATTCATTCCCTTTTGAACTCTGACATATTCTTTTCAAACAAACTGTGAGCTTAGAAAAGTTTGAGTCACAAAGTAAGTAATATGAATCTATATTTTAATAACAAGGCTCAAATTTTTGACAGTCTTAAATAGGTCAACACCTTGTTCATATTATTTGGATGTAAGTATATGAATTCTGTTATTTAGCTTACTAAATAACAGAACAGCAGATAGATTGTTAATGTTTCATTCTAACTTTGATGTTGATCTCTTTTTCTGCATTGAAATTTACATTAAAAATAACTTTTCTATCAGAAGCTGGATTTACTGCTAGATATTAATATTGGTCCTTAATATTATGAATACAATTATGATAAATTAATTGAATATGAGGTATTAGAAAAACTATGAAGTATTTATGCAGTCTTGATTCAAGGATTCTTTCTTTTGCATCTTTGATAGTCTTTCTTATTTGCTTTTGGTTATTAGAAATTCTTTATTGTGACACCTATGGTATTACACATCAAGGTTATTTTATCCTGTTGAAATGAATTATCACATGCTTTTTTTTTTTTCTTTTTTTTGGGGGGGGGGCGATCTTGGGACTTGAATCAGGGTTTGGGGGCTGTTCCTGAGCTCTTTTACGGAAGGATAGCACTCAACCACCTTGAGCTATAGTTCTACTTCCTTCTTTTTAAGTAGTTAGTTGGAGATAAGAGTCCACAGGGACTTTTCTGCCCAGGCCAGCTTCTAACGGACATCCTCAGCCTCTGGAGTAAATAGTAATACAGGTGTGAACCACTGGCATTCAGCTAAGTTATTTTTTTTAAGATTGATAATTTTTGTAAAACTGAAATTATTTGTGGCATTTAAAAAAAGGAAAGCCACTTACAGTCAAATAATAGTGGTTTTTTTGTTGCTGTTGTTTGCCAGTCATGGGCTTAAGCTCAGGGCCTGAGCACTGTCCTTGGACTTTCTCAAGGCTAGACCTGGCTTTTTTCTATGTATGTGGTACCAAGGAATCAAACCTGGGTCTTCATGCATGCTAGGCAAGCACTCTACCACCAGGCCAAACTCCTGGCCCAAATAATAGTTTTTTTTAAAGCTACAATTTAAATGTCATAAAATTCTTCTTTTTAATGTAAACAGTTCTATTATCTTTAGAGTGTTCCCAAATTTATACAGCTATCAACCTGTGTATTTTGTAGAACATTTTCATCTCCAAACAAGAAACTACATCTCCATTCTTTGTCTTTTAAATTTGTTATTTTTCCTACTAAAAGTATACTTTCATCATTGCTTGTTTTTTAAATTTTCTTCAAAATCAGTATGCCTTCAAGTAAACTATAGTTTGAGAAATATAAAGGTCCATAGTCAATTTGTTAAATTATGTGGTGCATCAATTACTCCCTTCCTGAACAATATGCAAATCTTCAAGTACTTTCATCTTTGTCTCCAAATTTATGGATAATTGTTGTCATATTTTAACTTTAAAAATATGTCTTAGGATGTCATTTTTATATTACATAGATACAGTTGTTTTCATTGGCATGCATTTTGCAGAGATTTGGAAAATTTTTCAATAAAAGTTTAGATGGCTAATATATTGTTTACATCAGTTATATGGTTTCTTTTATTTTTTTCTTTGGGTAATTAATAGAGGGGTCACAGATTCATCAGTTAGTGGGTGTATTACTTCTTGAGTGTTGATATCCCTTCTCATGTTTTTGTCCCCCTTTCCCTAGCAATCATTTTTCCCCCCTTCCCTTCCCTATTTCAAATAAACCAATAAATGTATATGCAGTATGATTTCTTTTGAAGCTATTCAACTATGTTTAATTGTCTCAAAGAATTTATAGACAGTGTATTAATGAATCAGCATGACATTGTCCCAGTGAAATTTTATTTACGGAATCTGACATAAATAAAAATTGGGCCCTATATCCTCTTTGCTGGCCCTTGTGCCAGGGCTTCTCCAGTTTTTCCTTTTGCAATGCTGTTCTTCTTTTTCAGACCATTTATATCTACCCAAAGTATATCCTTTGGAATCTACTTTTTCTGGTGGTGAGATATTTGGAACTCTCAATTTTCTTTAGAAGATAATGTCTTTTTTACTTATTATTATTATTATTTTGCCGTGCTGCTGTTTGAACTAAAGGCCTTGAGCTTACTATGCTGTTCTACCAATTGACCTATGCCTCCAGCTTTGCTTTTTTTTATTGTAATGTGTAGAGAGATTAGTTATATTCACCAGATAGTAGGTGCATTACTTCTCATGCTTTGATGCCCTTTCTCATGTTTTTGTCCCCATTTCCCTCCCTCTTCCCTCTCCACCCTTCCTTTCCTATTTCAAATAAATGAATATATATATATATATATATATATATATATATACACAAAATGTCAGGCAACCAAGTCAGATAGCGAGCCTTGCTTTTTGCTGTTTACTTTGGAAATGGAACCTAGCAACTTTTCTGCTTAGGTGGCTCTAAAAGACTGCTTGCTAAGTAGCTTAAAAGCATAAGAAACTGGTACAGGGCTGATAATGTCTTCATATTTTGAATAGTTTGTGGGATTTATTTACAGTCAGCCTTTGTTGTGAACATGGATGTTCAGTCTTAACCATCCTAACAAGCTTTTATTTATCTTGAGATTCTGGCTTTCTTCAGTTCTTTGCTTTCAATACTTATATTTTTAGGGAAGTACACTAATGAATTTAAGAATGTGTGTATAATTTATAATTTTATAAATTGTGTTTATAATTTTGGCATAACCATTTAGTGCATATATGTTGAGTTACTCTTTGTTGTTATACTTGTACATTGATAGATAAAGAGCTAGCAATCTATTTGCTTATTTTACCAGTTTTTAAGTAGTCTTCCTGGTTATAGTATCATTCTTGCATTCTTTTTCAATTATTTTTGAATAATGAAATCCTTTTCAAAATAACTTGCTCTTCTTTTGTTATGCCACTTCTGATTTTAAAGTTTTGGTAAGTCTTATTTTCTATGATACCCTGTCCTATTCTTTTATTATTTTGTTCTGGGACTGAGGCTTGATCACAAAGGTTCATACTCTCACCTAGCTTTTTCACTCATTGCTGACTGTCTCCAATTGAGCAACACCTCCACTTCCAACATTTTTGCTGATTAATTGGAAATTAAGAGTCTTAAGGGTTTGTCTGCCTAGGCTGCTTCTTAATTGCAGTCCTTAGATTATAGCCTCCTAAGCAGATAGGCCTGAGTCACTGGATCTTTTAGATTTATAATGTTCCCCCAACTTCACAGGGTCATTTTTGCTGGTGTTAGAATATAAATAAATGTTGCTGATATTTATAATCAGTCATGTTCAGATGTGGAATGGATAAATCCATGGCATTTTTCTATTATGCCCTTTTCCTTGGATATCTGTTTTTTCATGTCCACATCATTTCTGTTCAGTTAATTTTTTTGATAAGTACCGATAGTGGATTGGAAGGAAATGGCATAAGGAAAGAAAATTGGACACAGTGAGATTAATTATATATTCTTGTTTTTAAAGTTGTCTAAAAATGGAAGTCAGAATCATTGTAAGTGGTACTAGTTACAATGATTTGGATGAAAGTAACTGTGGATTGGATAGAAATTTTTAAAAATAATAAGTTGGGTGCTGGTGGCTCACACCTGTAATCCTAGCTACTCAGAAGTCTGAGATCTGAGGATCACGATTCAAAGCCAGACCGGGCAGTAAAGTCCATTAGATTCTTACCTCCAATTAACCACCAGAAAGCTAGAAGTGGCTCTGTGGCTCAAGAGGTAGGGTGGTAGCCTTAACCTGAAGAGCTCAGGGAAAATGCCCAGGCCCAGAGTTCAAGCCCCATGACCAACAAAACAAACAAAAAAGTTAACGAAATTCTGTCCAAGCAGAAGGAGTGATAGCGAAGGAGAAATGTAAAGAATATCTTCATGTTTCATAGCTTTGATGTCTGAATAGAAATTTATATACTTTGGGCATGTAAGGTGGAATTCCTGGATTTATAATGGTGCCTATTGTTAAGTACCTATGAGAATACTCAAGTAAGTAGAAATAATGAGCTGCTGCAAATATGGATACAGATCCATATGTGTTAAAAAAGGTAACAGGAAACTATCAGTTACAAAATCAAACAACAAAATGATGAGACTATCTAAACTAAATAATGACAAATTAAATGGGAGGAATAATGCTTATTATATGACATGGAAAGAAATAATGTGTGATGGAAATTACAAATAAAAGCTCAAGTGTAGAGAATAAACCACAGTGAAGTTATCTGATGGAAGACCAGGGGATGAGGTCATTTATAAATGCAGTAGAGTTGCTCAGTAAGAAAAGAATTAAAACATGTCATGGAATTTTAGAAGACTACTGTTAATTCAAATGAAATTTTGGTCCTTTAAATGCTAAATAGGAATTGAAGAACAAATATAACATTGATTAAAAAAGAAAAAGTGTAGTATAGTTATGTGTATATTTATATCCCAAATAATACATATATATTTATGTTTATATTTTTAATTGCAAGCAATAAAAACTGAGTTAGGTTATTAGACACAAAAATAGTACTTCATAAATGATCTGTATTGTACTTAGAAATATAACTTTGGGACTGAGAGTGGAGCTCAAGTGGTAGAGCACTTGGCTAGCAGGCTTAATGCCCGGAATTCAAAATCCTGGTACTGATACTAAACAGATGAAAAAGGGAATGGAAGAGAGAGAAGGTAGGGGAACTGGGGAAGAAGGAGAGGATTTGAGTGGAAGATAAAATATATCTTTGTCATTTAAAATTTTTATTATTAATGTACTTGAGCCACATCAACTTGACCCCTTTGTTGTTGTTGTTGTTATTGTTATTTAGGTAGTTTAAAGAGTTGTTTAAATTCTTCTTTATCACTTTGTCAGTACAAAATACCTTAATGACATCCGTTTTATCACTTTTCTTCTCATTTCCAGCCTCATCCATTTTGTTTTGGAAATGGACTCTTGCTATCTTTGTTTATAGTAGCTTGGACATACAATCCCTCCCTTTAAGCCTGACAAGTGGCTGCGATCACAGATGTGTGCTACCATGCCTGATTTCTACCTTGTAACTCTAAAACTCCCCCCTCCCCCGTACCCTGCTTTTTCTTTGCTTCTCTGAGAAATTACCTTTTTTAAAAAAAAATTGGGGGTGTCATTGCTAGTTATCTCTGTAGCTCTTTATTTCTGTTAAAAATCTTGACTCTTTTTTTGGGGGGGGGTGGCTTACACTCAGGGCCTGGGCACTGTCCTTGAGCTTTCTTAAGGTTAGTGCTTCACCACGTGAGCCACATCACCACTTCTGCTTTTTTGTGTATGTGGTACAGAGGAATTGAACCCAGGACTTTATGCATGCTAGGTCACACTCCTGTCCCCCCAAAAATCATGATTCTTTGAAAACAGTTTTTATGATTTTCTAGCCAAATGTACTGCAAATAGTTTTCTGTGCAACGAAGGTTGTATATTTTTAACCTTTTATTTTGATTTATTATTATTTATTTATAATTTTCAGAATACTACATATATTTCTGGCTCTTATGGAAAATATGGCACAAAATTATTCATTTAAATATTACTCAGGATTGTCATTATGAATGCAACCAGAAGGAACACAATAAAATGAGACATTTTATTACCACCCTTAAAACTTTTTCAGTATACTGAGACATCACAAAGAAATACAACCAGATGCTTGTGGATCATGCTTGTAATACTAGCTACTCTGGAGTACTCTGGAGGCTGAGATTTGAGGATTACAGTTTGAGCCTAGCCTAGGGCAGAAAAGTCCCAATGAGACTCTTACCTACAATTAATCACTCAAAAACCAGAAGTGGAACTTTGTTTCAAAGTGGTAGAGTGCTAGTCCTGAGCAAAAAAGAGCTCAGGAACAGCACTTAGGCTTCACAACCCTCCTCCCCCAAGACCCCCTAAAAAGACATAAAATTTGATTCTAGTAAACCTAGACCATAATTTACTTGTCTAAAAGTGGGGAAATTGCTTGGTATTACATTCTAAAGATATGCATTAATCTAATAATTATTTCATTTGTCCCTCCTCTTTATTCTCCTCAACCCTCCAGCTTCTTTTTTCTTACTTTCCTTCCTTCCCCATCTATGTCCCGTTTTTCAACAAATGTCTGTTGAGCAGCAAATGTAAAACAGACACCGGAAAATATGATCGTATATCTACCATGTTTTAAACACAAAGAATATAGACTTGAACAACAGAGATGTAGTGCTTCTCTCATATTTTATAAGCTATTGAAATAATGTTGTAACGTTTTAGTTCCTTTTTTCTACGTAGTATTTTCCATGTTTTGTTTGTTCCACTTTGACATTTTTTTTCAGAAGACTTTATTGAGTGAGGCAATTAAAAGGAAAAATAGTATCTGTCTATTACATGGTTAAGTGTTCAGTAAAGGCCATCAGAGTTACTGATACTGAAAGAGGCTTTCTAAGTTCCATTGCCTGTTTTCCAAACTCTGCTGCTTCCCACATCTGTTTTCCTTTCTTGATTGGTGTTGTTATAATACTCCTGAAGTGCTGTAATCAACGTAAAGGTAGTATTAAGGAATAAAATAGCTATGATAGGGAAAAGTGGTCCTTCATTGGACATGTTTATCAAACAACTTCTAAACTGCTCATCACTCCCATACCTTTTGATACTTTAGAACTCTTCCCTAGCAATTTTGCTTAGAATCAGACAAGACAAGCTAGGTTTTCATGTTTATAATTCTAGCTACTTAAGAAACTAAAGGGCAGCCTGAGCAGATAAGTCTTAATCTCCAATTAACCAGTAAAATGTTACTATAGTTTCTCTTCCTTTTTAATATCCTGATCAATTTAAGTTCAAATTCTTCTCCCTTTCTTAATAAAGGTTATTTCTTTTTTATTTTTAATTAATTATTTATTTTTTGTGCCAGTCCTGGGCTTTAGCTCAGGGCCTGAGCACTGTCCTTGGACTTTCTCAAGGCTACAGCTCTACCACTTGAGCCTCAGCACCACTTCCGGCTTTTTTCTACATATGTGGTATAGAAGAATGAAACTGGGTCTTCTTGCATACTGGGCAGGCATGCTACCACTAGGCCAAACTCCTGGCCCCTATTTTTATTTTTATTTTTGTGGGTCATGGGGCTTGAACTTGGCCTGGGTGCTGTCCCTGAGCTCTTTTGTTAAGGCTACTGGCTCTACCCCTGGGTGTGGGTGTTGTCCCTTAGCTCTTCAGCTCAAGGCTGCCACCCTACCCTTGAGCCAATCCCCACATTGTAGATAAGAGTCTCAGGTCATTTTGTGCCAGAGCTGGCTTTGAACCTTGATCCTCAGATCTCAGCCTCCAGAGGAGCTAGGATTACAGGTGTGAGCCACCATGCCCTGGAAGGGTTATTTCTTTTTAATGCCCTTAATTCTATTCATGATTTCATATCCATCCTAGGGTAAATGTTAAAATCCTTAATGGTACCTTGATTCTATATGAGTTTTCCCTACTCATTCCTTAGTCTTTCTTTCTGCCACTGTCCTGCATCATGCTGTTGCCCAGTCCAAGCCTCAATAACCAGCAGAGTTTTAGATTAGCATAGACTGTCCTTCACAGTCAGTTTGCACAGTACAGACATGATTTTAGCATCATCTCTTTCAGTGATTGTAAGAAAAAAATATTTAAAAAGTAAAAGGTTAACTTCTAGCTTGTTTTAAGGTTCACATTAAATTGAAAAATAATTATTGGTTAAGTAAATAAAAAGTTACTACAGAAATAATAGGATGAATAAGAATTATACATTAAAGACTCTCATGCTTAACTTGGTTTTCTAAAGTTTAGAATGAAAGACTGTTTGTTGAAATATGTCATCTGATTTCAATTGCCATGGAAAGAGAGATGATCTCTACTATAGCCAGATCCAGTCTGTGTAGGGTGTTTGGGTCAAAATCAACTTCCTGAGTTTCATTAGGGAGCATTTGCAGTGAGCCTTGCAAATGTAATTTGCTACATCCAGCCAACACCTCTGAGCAGATGGGCTTCTACCCTATGTAGAGCAGAGGTTTGTTTTTTCTTCTTTCAAAGAGTTGCCTGTGACTCTAATAAAATATTTTGACAGAAATGGAATATTGAGATCATTTATAAATTAAAAGTGCTGTTGTTGGATTAGTGAGTTTTAGTAGAAACTAATGTGAAAAATTATTTTGCATCTATGAAAAATGAATACCATTTTTCTGTGAGGTTCTTGTTTATTTTGATGTTTGGTATGTATTGTTCCATGTTCACTTTTTTAGGTCCCAGTTTCATAGTCATGATTTTCCCTTGTTCTGAAAGATGGCAATGTGTTGTTATAGTATTCATTTTGTTTTGGATTTTCCTTGTGTTGCTGTTTTACTTGACTCAATCATAAAACTATGTTTAGGACTCTGCATAGAAAAGGGAGCTATAAAGATAACTTCACTTTTGTTTTTGATGATGCTTTAAAGTAAATGTATTGGAAAATTATATGTGCTTCACAAATGAAGTTAGGCTTTTGAACTATCTAAATGTAGTTGTCATAGTACTAAATACTGTATTGTCTTTTTTGTATCTCACATCCAGTCTGCTCCATTTTTTATTACATACAGATTCTTCCTTTTTTTTTTTTGTATCATTCTCTGTAATGGAAATTGACTCTGGGGAAGTTCTGTAGCTCAGACATAAATTGAGCTCAGTTACTTATACCTGTAATCTCAAACTCACTGGGGATATAGTTGCTGTTTAACACCAAATAGGTGAAAAGTTAGCAAGACTCAGTTTCTGCCAGTAAGCCTGGCATAGTATGAAAGCCTTTGATCTTAGATATGTGGGAAACATTGGTATGAAGATCAGAGAATGAGGCTGGCTCTAGGTATCACCATATCAAAGAATAAGTTAAAGGGCTGGAGATCTGGGTAACGTAATTAGAGTGGCTATCTTAGGAACTGATTTCAAACCTCAGTATGCCAAGGGTGACAATCTGAAAAGGAATGTTCAACTTTTATTTTCTCATAACATTTTATTCTTAATATTTTCACACATTTTACTTTTGTTTTGTATTGTTTTCCAGTACTAGGGTTTGTACTCAGGGCTTATATTTGTCTGGCAGGCACTGTAATCATTTGAGCCCTTTGTTTTTATTGTTTTTTAAGTATGGTTTCACATTTATGCCCAATTGACCACGGTCATATTTTTCTGGCTTAAGCTTTGCATGTAGTTGGGGTGAAAGACATTCAACAGTTTGTTTGGCTTTTTCTTGGTAGAGATGAGGTCTCATGAACTTTTTTCCCAGGGTTGTTCCTATTTCTGCTTTCCAATTAGCTAAAATTATAGATATGAGCCATCATGCTGGTTTATACTTCTTATAAAAACAAAATTCCATGTGTCTGATCTACTATGCTGTTATGTGTTTCTTGATTATTTGCATTAATAAAAACACATGATTTCAAAAAATTAATTTTCTTTCCTTCTTTTGGGCCAGTCCTGAGAGCTTGAACTAAGGCCTGGGCACTGTCCTTGAGCTTTCTTAAGGCTAGCACTCTACCACTTGACTATGGCACCACTTAAGTCTTTATCCGTGTATGTGATACCTAGGAATCAAAGGCTGGGCTTTGTGCATGCCAGGCAAGTACTCTACCACTAGCCATAGTACTGGCCAAAAATAATGTTAAATTCACAGAAAAATAGTACATAGATATTTTAGATACTTACAGCTTAGTCTTCCCATTATTAATTTCTATTTACAGAATGGTACAATGTTTATAGTTGGTGGCATGTGTATTCTACTCAGAGTTTATTATTTTATTATTCTCATGCGGTGATAGGCATTTTGTGAGTTTAGAGAAATAATGACAAATACATATGTGTGAGTATGTTTGTCTACATGTGTATCTACATGTATTCTATATTCAGGAAAGAGGAGGAGTATACAGAGCTCAAGAGAAAAAAGGCGAAAAAGTATAGAATTGAAAAAAAAAAACTCTGTGTGCTCCTTTATTCCTCCCTCTGTCCTATCCTGTATCTAGCTGCTGACACTTATGAATCCTTTCACTGTCTTCTCAGCTTTACTTTTCCTAGATGCCATATAGGTGCAATCATATCACCTGTAGCCTTATTGCTTAGGACAGTTTCTCATTTACCTGCTAAGGCACAATTGATTGCTTGCAAGTTTTAACAATTGTGAACAAAACTGCTGTAAACATCCATGTGCCTATTTTTGTATTTTTCCAACTCTTAGAAAAATACCAGGATAGGTGAATGTTGAGCATAGTGTAAGAAATGTAAGAAACCACCAAATTGTCTTCAATATACAATTTTGAATTCCTACCAGCAAGGAGAACTTCTGTTGTTCATCATTATTCCCAGCATTCATTGGTGTTAGTGCTTTAGCTTTCCTAAGAAATGTGTAATGATACCTCATTTCAGTTTGCATTTCCTGATGATGTATGATGTGAAACGAGTTTCCATATGTTCTGCCTTCTTTAGTAAGATTATTTTAGTCTTTTGTCCTTGTTTTTGCTGGTCCTGTTGCTGGAGCTCTGGGCCTGAATGCTCTCCTAAGCTTCTTGTTCTCATGAGTACAGCTCTACCACTTGAGCTACAGCCACCCTTCTGGGGTTTTTTTGTGCTTAATTAGGGATAAGAGTCTCATTGGCTTTTCTGCTGTGGCTGCTTTGAACTGGGATCCTTGGATATAAGCTTCCTAAATAGCTAAGATTACAGGTGTGAGCCACTGCCACCTGTCCCTTTTATCCATTTTTATGTGGTTGTTTCCTTATGATTGTTAAGTTATAAGGAGTTCATAGATTTTGTTTAATATTTTTTCTTTATTTGTACCTAATACTGGTACTAATACTGGCACTAGGACTTGAACTCAGGTCCAAAGTAAGGTTGGAGCCACAATTCCACTTCTGACTTTGTGGTGGTCAATTGAAGAGCCTCAAAGACTTTTATTCCCTGACTGGCTTCAGTCCTTAGATCTCTGCTTCTTGAGTATCTGGGATAATAGTTGTGAGCTATCTGTGCCTGGCTTAGATAATACTACCTCATCAGGTGACTTTTATAAATATTTTCTTATATCTAATTTTTGTTATTTCTTCCCATCTACTGGTTTTATGTTTAACTTGTTCTTGTTTTTCTAGAAGCTTGAGATGCATCATTAGAGCTTTAATTTGAGATTTCTCTAATTTGTTTATGTAGATGCCCATAGACACAAACTTTAGTTTAAACTCTTAGTATTGCCTTAGTTGTTGTGTTCCAGAAGTTCTGATATGTGTTATATCTGCTCACATTGAATTCCAAAAACTTGGATTTCACTAATCATTCAGCAGTTCATTGATCAGTTTATGTGAGCTTGAAGAGTTTTCAATAATGCTGTTAAGTGTTGAGCTCTAGTTTTATTTCATTGTGATCTTACAGGATATAGAAAGTAATTTCAGTTTTCTTGAATTTGCAGAGATTTAATTTGTGACTTAGGATATGCTCTATTTTGGAGACTATTCCATAGGCTTTTGAGAAGAATGTTTATTGTAACATTGCTGAGTGGAATATTCTATAGATGTCTGTTAGGTCTAGCTGGTTAAGGCAATTATTTAACTCTGCAGTTTCTTTGTTACATTTTTGCCTGGATTATCTATCCACTAGTAACAACAGTGTGTTGAAGTCGTCAATGATTAATGTGTTTGGATCTGTGTGTGTTTTTAGATCAATGAGTTTGGGATGTTTGGAATTCTTATGCTTTCCTGATTGTTTCCTTTTTAAATATGAAATGTTTTTCTGTGTCTATTGTGAATAATTTTAATTTGAAATGTTTTA
The DNA here is from genome assembly GCF_031878675.1 of Megascapheus bottae. NCBI lineage: Eukaryota > Metazoa > Chordata > Mammalia > Rodentia > Geomyidae > Megascapheus > Megascapheus bottae. The sequence continues at coordinate 39,825,033 of NC_143517.1, forward strand.
TCTGACATTAATATTACTACTCTGGCCTGATTATGAAGGCTGTTTGTTTGAAAGAGTTTGTTCTACCTTTCACCTTGAAGAGATATTTTGCCTGATTATTTCCTGTTGGCAGAATATTTTATGTGCAAGGCAACAAAGTACTACCACCTTGACCGCAATTTATTATTCATTTCTCATTGTTTCTAACCAAGTGGTTGTGAACTGCTATTATGCAGCAAGTCTTATCTATTATGGAAAAGACAATTTGAATGTTTATTATTTTATAATTTTACTATTTGGTGGGGATAATTTAAATGTTAATATTTATGATCATCTATCGTACAGTGGAATCTATAATATTATAACACATTTTGACTTTTCTATAGCTTTGCATGTGTATTCATTTATTTTTTGTTTTGTATTTTTTTAAAGAACTTTTTTTTATTGTAATTAGTAAAAGGGTTACATGATATTTGCCAGATAGAAGGTGCATTAATTCACATACATTGATACACTTTCACATGTCTTGGTCCCCATTTCCCTCGCCCCCACCCCCACCCCTCATCTTGTTTTCCCCCGTTCCCTATCCAATTTCAAGTAACCAAATACAAATAAATTCAATATATCCAAGCATATACTTTGCAAGTATTTTCCTTTAGTTTCTTGTTTATCTTTTCATGTTTTTTCCTTTTGTGAATGCAGGTCGTGGCACTGTCTTTGTGCTTTTTTATTTAAGGCTAGCACTATTAACGTTTGAGCCACAGTTTCACTTCTTCTTTATACTTCTTTTTAAAAAATTTGATATTTTGACTTTTTTACTTGTAGTATACTCTACTTAGTAATTCACTTGATATTTTTTCTTCAGTAATAAAAAAAATGAAAGTATAAGAACTCTGTGAGCCTGGCCTTAATTTTGTTTGAATCCAGAAGGGAAAAATATACCAAAATATTAATAATTTTATTATGAATGGCAGTGCAGAAGTTTCATTTATGACTGGCTTTTATATTCTCTCATATATTTAGTATACTAAATTATTTCTGTGTCATTGAGATCTTCTCTGATGAGAAAATAAACCAGTGATCTCTATTTTAAGTGAATTCTTTAAAAAGAACCATATGCTATCATATTTATACTGACATGTGTTAGTTAAATGTCAAAGGCAAACTACAAGTGATAGGAACGTATTTTCAGCAAAATGATACTACAATAAGAAGCTTTTTCAAATATTCTAGTGTAACTAGACTTATTTTGGTGACACTGAAGATTGAATGAATTAAAGGCCTTGATTTACCAATGCCTTTAGTGTTTTAGATGGAGTATCCTACTTTTGCCCAAGCCAACCATTTACTACAATTCTATGATTTCTGTCTACTTAGAATCCAGAATTATGTGACAACTTCACTAGCCCATAAGTAAGCTTTTAAAAATTCACTGTTACTTATTAAGCATAATAAAAACTAAGAAATTGTATCTGAGAAACTTATATTAACAATTTATCCTAGATAAATTAGTGACATTAAAAATATCAAAGAATAAAATTATTCTGTTTTTAATGCTGAAAATTATGAGTGATAAATTTTGTTAAGTGTATTTATTGGAAGAAAATAACACTAGACATAAGAATCACTTAGGGAGGTATGTTGAACCACATTGTGGGTCTTAACAGAAATTCTGATAAGTAAATTTGACTTAGAAAGCTGAAACCTCCAATTTAAATAAGCACATAATTCTGATGCAGAATTCTTTCTTTCTTTCTTTCTTTCTTTCTTTCTTTCTTTCTTTCTTTCTTTCTTTCTTTCTTTCTTTCATTTATTTATTTATTTTTTGCCAGGTGTGGGGCTTTAACTCAGAGCTTGAGCACTGTTCTTGGACTTTTCTTAAGTCTAGGGCTGTATCACTTGAGCCACAGAGCCACTTCCAGCTTTTTTGTTTGTTTGTTTTTCTATGAATGTGGTATTGAGGAATCAAACCCAGGTCTTCGTGCATGCTAGGCAGGCACTCTACCATTAGGCCAATCTCCCAGCCCAGAACATAGTTTATTCTTCTTTCTCATGCAAGATTCAAATCAAGTTACTTTTCCATGAGAAATTGAATTTTGCTAGTTTAACGCATTTTCGATAGTCTCCTTGTGCCTCTAACCATTTATACTATGCAACCCAATAGTAGAAGGGAAGAGCATATGAAAACTTCTACTTATATTTCCATTTTATATTTATTTTTCACATATTTGTGGTATATAATTATTGCAATTGAAGTATATTACAAGTATAAACATAAATACAAATATTTGCTTTTAAGGAACATGTAAATTAGTGGATACTTTGGTCTCTGGATACTCTCTTTGCTTCTGATGCAGTATTAAATATTTTGCAGTATTAACTATATTGTAATATAAATAATAATTTACTATAATGTGACAGTTAACTATATTTTTATTTTCTGCTTTCTCATTCTCTTTTGTTCCCTTTACCAGGTGATGCTTTTCCTTGGACCATCAATTTACATCATTTCAGCATATATACCCTTCTTGGAAAACAAGTGACACTTTGCCTTGTGGAACCTATGGGTTGTACCTCTACTCTAGCTGTCACATCTCAGAAACTACTTCCCACAGGACCTGATATGAGACATTCCTTTGTTGTCTGTCTCCATGTCGACTTAGAATCATTAGAAATAAAATGTTCAAATCCCCAGGTTGGTACATTTGACTTATGAAAGGAATGTTAAAGTAATATATTTCATTTTATTTTATTGTTTTTTATGTGTGTGTGTGTGTGTGTGTGTGTATGTGTGTGTGAAAGAAGCCTTGCTTTGTCGTCCATTGTTTTGAACAGTGCCTCTTCTATTAAGTACTCTAATTTGTATTTTAATAGGATTATCAAAGTCAGAGTGGTTAAACTAAGATGTGCTTTGGAAGTCTTTCAAATTTTGTAATATAAAATTTTCTGAAGAAGTGTCAATTTCAGAATGCTTCAATTGGATAATGCTATGAAACCAACAGCAGATGTGATGGTTTTAAACTGTGAAGAACATTTTACTGTTAGAGTGGAATGATCTATTGAAATGATCATGTGTAATTTTCAATTAAATTCCCAGAGCTCTTTTCCCTATCCTGACTTTTTTTTTTTTTTTTTTTTTTTTTTTGCCAGTCCTGGGGCTTGGACTTAGGACTTGGGAACTGTCCTTGGGCTTTCTCAAGGTTAGTGCTTTAGTACTTGAGCCACTAGGACCACTTTTGGATTTTTCAAACCTAGGGCCTTGTGCATGCTAGGCCAGCACTCTACCAGTAGGCCACAATCCTTAAAATATCCTGAAATATTTAAGGAAAAAAAATGCTACTGTATATTACATCACAAATCCACATGATTTCAGTTGCAATAGGTCAGTCATTTTGTTTCTTAGATTTATATTTTAATGTGGCTTAAGATAACCTGGATTTGTGAAAATTATTAGTTATAAAACTATATAAATTTCTTCATTAAACTCAAGTAGGTTATATTATGTTTTTCATATAATCACTTTTGGATATTAAATAAAGTTCTGTTTTTAAAGCAACTCTTTTTAGAATATTATTATATCTTATGAGATAATATTCATAAATCCCTATTCCATTTTTAGTAGTTATTAGCTAGTTTGTTTGTTTTTTTGTCAATTGAGGGGCTTTAACTCTGGACCTTGGCTCTTTTCCTGGAGCTTTTCAGCTCAAGACTAGCTCTCTACCACTTTGAGCCACAGCCCCATTTCCTGTTACTAAGTCTCATGGACTTTTGTGCCTGGGCTGGCTTTGAATCATGCTCCTCAGATCTCAGCCTCCTATGTAGGTAAGATTATAGGCGTGAGCCACCAGCCACTGGCTTATTAGCTAGATTTTTGTTGTTGTTGTTGTTTTTTCTTTCTAGTCCTGGGGCTTGAATTCAGGGTGTGAGCACTGTTCTTGGGCTTTCTCAAGGGTAGTGCTCTTTTACTTGAACAGCAGCACTACTTCCAGCATTTTCTGTGTATGTAGTACCAAGAACTTGAACCCAGGGCTTCGTGCATGTTAGGGAGGCACTCTAACACTAGGCCATGCTCCCTGCCCTATTAACTAATTTTTAGAGTATTTTTAGATAATTCCTGTCATCACTGAATATTTTATAGATCATACTTAATTTTATTATTTTCCTCCACTTTTTTCTTGGTCCTCTCCGTCTATCATATACTATACATTTGGTTTAACTTTGGCATGTGTTTGTTGACTTTGAAAAATTGAATTATCTAGTGTATTAGTAAGGGCCAATGTGAATAATATATATAAAAAGCAAGGGAGCTGTGAAAATAATAGTACTTTCAGAGAAAATATCCTCAATTATAAGGCATTCTTTTAGAATCATGCGTAAGTAATTTTGAATAACATTAAAGGGTTCCTCTTAATGGTCATTTTATTATGATTCATAGTGGTAGATAAGAGGGTAATTATAAGTTGATTTACTATTTTATAGATTGTTCACTGAATGTTACTAATAATGGTTGCTTTAGAGGAATGGAAATTTATGTTGAAGTCCTGTCTCCCATATAATAGAATATGACCTTATAGAGTAATAAGGTTATACCAGCTAAACAAATTAAAATGCTAATATCAATCAAATCCTTATAAAACGTATACATTTAAGTACAGAAACAGAATATCATGTGATGGCACATAGAGTGAGTACCTTGTATATGGTAGAGATTAAACTGATAATAGCTTCAGTCTTTAACCCATTTATTTGTAAATGGTGATGATAGAGTCTGGTTTTTGGGGGTTTTTTTTGCATGTAGACATTCAATTTTTCCAGCACCATTTATTCAGAAACACTTGTCCTTTCTCTTGTACTTTCTTGGCATCTTTTTAAAAACTGTACATATATGTGTTGCTTCTGTGTTCCATTGTTCTCTGTGTCTCTTTTTTCTACTAGAACAATCACTGTATTTTGGTTACTGTTGTATGCTATGTTTTTTAAGTCAAGTAGTGTCATGATTCTTGCTTTTTTTCTTTTTTTCCTGAAGATAGCTTAATCTTGTCAGAGTATTCTTGTTTGCTTTATTTTTTGTTTTTTTTCTTTAATGTGGCTTCATACTTATTTTCATGTTATTTCTTCTATTTCAGTGAAAAATTGTCATTGGTATTTTGATGAGGATTGCACTGTATATATAAGTTTTGGGGGGAAGTATGGGAATTTTAATATTGATTTTTCTAACTCTTGAGTACTGGATATCTTCTTGATGTGTGTGCCTTAAGTTACTTTTGGTAACTTTTGGTCATTTTATTGTAGCAACATTTCATTCTTTATTATTATTATTTATGGGTGGGCTCAATTTCTGTTTTAAGTTGCTAACTGGTAGTTAAAGCAATGCTACTGATTTTTGTGTATAGATTTTCTATCCAGCAAGTTTGTTAAATTTGGTTATTTGTTCTGATAATTTATTAGTAGAGACTTTAGGCAGGAGTTTTGTATAAAAATTATATCATTACAATAAATGTTTGAATTCCTTTTTTTTTCTTTGTGATTTGGAATAATTGTTTTATGTAGGACTTCCTGTGCTTTGATGAATAAGAGTTGTAAAATGAATACCTCTTTTCTTTCATAACATAGAAGATAACCTTCATTTTTTTCTCCTTCATTAAGATACTAGCTTTTGACTTATATAGCCTTTATTTTATGTTTCAGTGTTTCTTTTAGACCTAATTTGTTCAGTTTTACCATCAAGATGTGTTAAGTTCAATAAAAACTTTTCATCATCTATTAATATAATATAGTTTTTATTTTTCATTCTCGATGTGATGAATCTTTTATTACCTTGTGTTTGTTGAACTTTCCTTTATTCAGTAATTCATGGTGACTAATGGTTCCAGTGTGCTCTTATATTCATTATGCTAGTATTTATTAGATTTTTGCATTTATGATCATACATTGCCCTTCAGCTTTTTTTGTAGTTGTGTTTTTATCTGGTTTTGTATCAAATTAATATTGAACCCAGAAAGAGTTCTCTCTTCTGCTCTGATTATTATTTTTGTTTTTTTCTTAAGATTTTAACATTTATTTTCTTCTTTTTTTTTACTTCCTTGAGATACATTGATAATATAGAAATTGTGATTGCAAAAAAAATTCCCTGCGTGTGTGAGAGAGAGGGAGTGTGTGTGTGTGTGTGTGTGTGTGTGTGTGTGTGTGTGTGTGTGTGTGTGCGTGCACGCAGGCACATGCATGCTCTTGGCATTACCATTTTCTAGACATTAAATTATTTTTAAAGAACCTATAACCTGAGATTTTACAACTTCATTAATAAAGAAACAGGAGAATACTTTAAACCCCAGTACTGTTTTATATCAAATAAGGATTGACAATATTTTTTTTAATGCATCTGTTCTGCCCACATAAGAAGCCAGCTTCATCATCTGGATGTGTCCTGGAGCTGAAACTTCTTATAAATATAAGAATTTCACGTTTTTCAATTGGCAAACAGAATATGGTATCCAGCTGTGGATTCGCTTATATATTATGTTTGCATTTTTCCCTGGGCTTTTTTATACAGTCTATGGCAATGTGTTATCATACAAATTCCATGATTAATGTTTATTTATGAAATCTTATATAAATATCTTAGAACTCAAACAATGTGCAAGTAAAATAGTTTTTTTTTTTCTGTGAATAGTGAAAGGACAAATCCCAGAGGACTCGTAGATAGGTTATGTTGTCTATTAAAAAAGTCTCATATGTAACCTTTTCCTTTTCTAATTCTATGTTATTCCATTTTGTGCCAAATGGAAAATCCAATTTATAGCTTAGAAAAATAGAGAATATTTAGATGTGGAAATTACTATGAAATAAGCATAGTAGTCATTTCATAATTTACGTTAAGTATATTTTGTGATTTATGTTTGTTTTCTAATGTTGACCCTATCCTGAGCATAAAGATATGTTTGCATTTATTTCATTATTCATGTTTTTATAAGTGGTGTTTACACAATTGCTTTAATTCAGAGAACCGATTGGCTAGTTATAAAATATACTATGTGTATGAGACAGATTACAAGTATGAATAAATCAGATTCTTATATTTTTCTTATCTTTACATTTTAGTAGATTGTGACTAGAAATTGAAAACTGTTTTCTCTTTTGCTCAGGTCCAACTCTTTTATGAACTTGCTGATATCATGAATAAGGTCTGGAATAAGATTCAGAAGAGAAGCAATCTTAGTCCATCTTCAGTGTACCCAGAGACAGTGACAGGGCCTGTCCCTACTTCTCCAGTTCGAAGCAGTGTAGGTACAGCTCCTCCAGATACTAGCACATGTAGCCCATCTGGGGATATTGGAACTACTACTGAGGTAAGTGTTTTTGAAAAATTCTGTTACTAAATGTAGAGTAATATATAACACATAGTTCCATATCAGTATAGAGGGTGGAGGTGACCTCACCACTGTAGAAGCTGCCAGATTCAGAGGTTCATGAAGTGTTCTGGTAGCAGTGACTATGTAATATATTTCTTTGAGGTCCAAGTATTTTTATCACTTACAGTAGGTTGTAAGGTAGAAAGCCAAGACATGGTAAAGGTGTGTTTCCTCAGGGGTATAGAAATTTAGAAGCTGAGTATAAATGAGGCTCTGAGCTTAAGCCACCTTTTGAAATGAGGAAATTACTGTTATGTTTGACTTAGTAATTTTTAGCCCTGTGACCACCCTAACCTCACCTGGCATGCCAGTGATTTTCTTTGGTATAATGACTTCTTTATTATCCTACAGTAAAAACATAAGTTATGAAATAAAAGTAAAATAAAAGATTATACAACACAGATACACATACACTTTTTTTTTTTTTTTGATCAGTCCTGGCTCTTAAACTCTGGTCCTGGCTACTTTCCTTGAGCTTTTATGCTCAAGGCTAGCACTGTACGACTTGAGCCATAGCCACATGGACTTTTCTGCCTGGAGTGATTTCAAACTGTGTTCCTTAGATCTCAGCTTTCTGAGTAGCTGGGATTACAGTCATTAGCCATCAGTGCTTGGTTATACAAATAATTTTAAACTAGGAAATAAGTAATGTACAAAGGAAAATGAAGTACAGTAATATGCACTTTATAAGTGCTTTGTCCTGACTGTTGGACAACAAAAGGGAATATTTAGATACTTGTTATGACTGAATGTGATGGCTATAAACAGATGTGTCAAAGTCAATGCTAAATACCACAAATGCTATTGTTTTTAACATGGTTTTCTGAAACATTGACAAATTTTTGAACAAAGCATAGTTAATTCTTTTACTCCAATGGTTGCAATTCTGATTGTTAAAGTAAAAATTTACCACTCACTTATTGTGACTTTTCTCATTCTGTTCAGTTACTGGAACAGTACAAAATGAAAAGACAGTCAATAAATGCATGTTAATTTTTTATATTAAAATCATGAAATAACAAACTCCAAAGGGCATATTTCACCTTCTTTGAGTTATTTAGACATATTGGAGTAGATATATTTAACCCCTTGTACAACTTCTCTCTTCTGTTTATTCTAAAGATTAAGATACACAGTGACCTAAGTGATGATACTTTTTTCTGTATCTTTTCTTTTCTTTTCCTTTCCAAAATGAGGAGAGGGTAAGAAGTACATAACTCATGAGCCCTAATAAAGTTATTGGAATATATCTGTTCTAGAGTAAAGGCAGCAGTTTTTTAATTTGGTGATCCTCAGTCCTATTGATATATAGAAGGTTTAGGTAGTTTACAGTAAAGAAAGCTACTTAACTTTACTGAATGTAGCAGCTGCCAATTTTATTTAACTAAAGATTCTTACTTATTTTCTGCCTTTTTTTTTTCCAGTACTTGGGCTTGAACTCAGGGCTTTCTCAATGGTAGCACTCTACCATCTGAGTAGCATGACATAGTCTTCTTCATATAACCAGAGCCAAAAAGAAATTAAAAATTAAATTGAAATGACATAGTTATAAATTATTCAACCATAGTAGTTTTCTAAAGAATCTTCTCATAAATTACTTATAATGTATCACCGACTAGTTGGCTGTTCTGCATGAATACCAGTGTTCTTGTCTTTACAAAAACTGAAAACATAATATTAAGACCTAATAAATTTAAAATGATTAAATTATACTCTTTGTGTATATATTTCTTATCTCCTTTAATTCTCAAACCAATATTTTGAGGTGGATAATATAACTTAAATTTTTATAATAAAAGATTTGTAGCAGCAGAGCAGAAATAACTCACTCAAGGAACAGGGATACTAATTGGTACAACTAAATTAAAACTTCTGTACTCCAGAGTTTTGTATCTCCCTCCCTCCCTCTCTTCCTTTTTTCTTTTTCTTTTTGGTTGGTTGTGGGGCTTGAATAGGATCTAGGCACTGTTCTGGAGCTCTCTTGCTCATGGCTAGATCTCTACCACTTTGAACTACAGCTCTACTTCTGGTGTTTGGTGGTGAATTGGTGATAAGAGTCTCATGGACTTTCCTGCCGTGACTGTCTTTGAATCAGACCTCAGCTTTTGATTACCTAGGATTATAGATGTGAAGTCACCAGCATACATTACTTATGTTACATGAAATTTACACCTTGATCCATTAGGAGAATTATTTAATAAATCTTTGCCACCAGTTGTAAATGAGTTGTTTCTAATTTTGTGTGTTTGTATGTGTATATTATTGTTAGTTTATTGGAAAGTCTTGTTTAGTTCTAGGAAAATTTTAGTTAAGTAACAACATGATTTCCATACTGTCTATTATTTTTATTCTCTTTCTAAAATTTTCATTTTCTTTCTCCATGGCTCTGAATAACCCTCTACTTTCTACTCTCTGTTTTTATTAGATTTGTGTTTTTCTAATATTTTTACTTAAGTATTCTTTTTGCTCCTCAGTTTAAAGTTTTCCCGTTAGGTATTTCTAATCTACTTGGTTTAGCCAGAGCTTGATAAAATCAGGTGATAGATAGTATGAAAAAAAGTAGAGGGAAGAAAGGAAATACAAGTATTTTTAAAGGTATTTTATTCAATACTCATTTATTAATACTGAATTTCTAAGTTCGAGGAACAATTTTCTATCTTTATGATTTGCTTCGTACTAACACAGATGGTCTAGAATTATAGTAGAATTTAATATGTGCTGAGTTCACTGAATGTGTTCAAGTACATTTTGAAGTTTTGGCAGACAATGTAGATACCAAAGTGGGGAAAAGGGGAAAATTAGAGTTATATTTGGTTTCTATAGTAACCTTTCAAACAAGAAAATAGAATGTTAGTAATTTATTTCTCTAAGGTGTATTTTTTTCTCTTGGATAAAATGGTTAGATTATTGTTATACTTTCCTGTTCTTTGTTGGAGGCTCTCTTTCCTCACTAAGAATTAGCTTCCTCTTTGGTACAGTAATTTTGCAGAGCTTGTTCTCGAACAAACATGTCTCATAGTTCTGTCCATTTACTAAACTAGATTGTTAAAAGTGATTGTCACTTTGGAGATTAGATTTGGAGTGAAGAAGAAGCAAAAATGGCCTATAGACACATGAAGAAATGCTCAACATCTCTGGTCATAAAAGAAATGCAAATCAAAACAACGCTAAGATTCCACCTCACGCCAGTTAGAATGGCCAGGATCAGGAAAACTAATAACAAAGATGCTGGTGGGGATGTGGCCAGGAGGGATCACTACTACACTGTTGGTGAGAGTGCAAACTCATTCAACCACTATGGAAAGCAGTATGGCAGTGCCTCAAAAGGCTAAACATAGAGTTCCCCTGTGACCCAGCAATTCCACTACTTGGCATTTACCCAATTATCCAGAAACAAGGACATACTAAATCCACTAGCACAATGTTCATTGCAGCACTATTTACCATAGCAAAGATATGGAACCAACCTAGATGTCCCTCAGTTGATGAGTGGATCAACAAGTTGTGGTATTTGTACACAATGGAATTCTATGCTGCTGTCAGAAAGAATGACATCGCCCCATTTGTTAGGAAATGGAAAGACTTAGAAAGAATCATATTAAGTGAAGTAAGCCAGACTCAAAGGAACTTAGGCTCAATGGTTTCCCTCATTTGTCATAATCAGTAGAAACCTTGGGCTCTCCTAGCAGAGATTTGCAATAGAACAAAACCTAGATACATAAGGCCATATAGTATGAAGCTAATTGAAAGGACCTCTAGGATATAGAAACAAAAGCCATATAATGAATGATTGTTGTCCTTAAGGTACTATGTTATCTCTCACCTCTTTTGCTGTCCCTTGGTTATCTCATATTGTTACAGTATCTCACTTTGTTATCTGATATATGGGATATATTTGTATTTGAGTATTTGAAATTGGATAGGGAAAGGGGGAAAACAAGATGGGGGGAGGGTAATGGGGACCAAGACTTGTGAAAGGGTATCAATGTATGTGAATTAATGCACCTTCTATCTGGCAAATATCATGTAACCCTTTTATTAACTACAATAAAAAATATACAAAAAGTGTCAGAAATTCTTTTAGATGAACATTTTCATTTCGTGGGTTCAAACGTGGAAACAATGGTTTGAAGTTAGTTGCACACTGGTAGGGACTATTCCAACTTGTATTTAATTAGCATGATTTAAGTATACTAAATCGGTGGAGGAGAACCTGGCAATGGGTAGCTTTGATTTTTACTTCTGCATCTTATGATCGCATTATTTATCCTTTTAGACTTACCTGTTTCAACTAAAAAATTTCAATAATATTTATGCTACTCAATATGTTAGTGCAACTGTGGTTTTTTTTAAATGCCCTATATCCCGTGAATATATTATATTCCTTATTTATTTTTGTCTTTTTATTTTTGTCTTTTTAAATTTCTCTTTGTATGTAGCATGGCTTGCTTTATACCATACTTTTTCCTGAATATTTAATACAGTAGTTTAGTTGAGGCTGTTACATTGTGCTTTATCTCCCTTCTTTGTCAATATGACTAGTTACATTAGTTTTCAAATGTTAAAACTTACCTTGGATTTCTCTAATGAGCTTGACTTAGTTATATTTGTGTTTCCCTTTTTTATATTGCTGGTTAGGTTTGCTAATTATTTAGGATTTTTAAAATGTATTATTCCAAGTGATTCTGGCCTTTGATTTTTTTTCTTATAATAATAACATTATCATATTTGTATACAAAGATAACACTGCCTTCATAAAATAACTTGGAAATGTTAGCTCTTGCTTTTTTTCCCCTCAAACATATGATTTTCAAGTGAAAAATTCTAATTCGATGTACCTATTGTAATGAAAAAATAATCCCCATTGGGCCTGGAGTGTAGCCTAGAGTGCTTGCCTAGCATACATGAAGCCCAGGGTTCAATTCCTTGGTACCATATACACAGAAAAAGCCAGAAGTGGCAATGTGGCTGAAGTGGTAGAGCTCTAGCCTTGAGAAGAAGTGTCCAAGGACAGTGCTCAGGCCCTGGGTTCAAGCCTTATGAATGATTGGCAAAAGAAAAAGAGAGGGGGGGGAGGGAGGGAGGGAGGGAGAGAAAAAAATCATTTCAGTATAACACCTTTTTAAACCAGAGGATTGTTAAGCATTGCTTAATTATGCAGGAATTTTTAACCTAAAATATTCTTAGAAGACAGGAAGAATGGATTAGACAAAAGACACTAATTTTTACGAAATATTCATAGGAACTCTTTATTAAACTATAGAGGTATAAAATCCAGTTTCTACCACGTCTTCTTCCAAAGCACTGTCTTTTTTAAGTCTTTAACATTGGCCACTAGATCCAAATTATAGCAGTACACAATGTAAAATTTACAAGTTTATAACTTGTAAGTGTAATTCTGTAGCATTAAGAACTTTAACATTATTGTAAGACCATTTACTCCAGAATTTTTCATCTTTCCCAACTTAAACTTCTCCATTTATGTAATAAATCAATAAATCACTATATTTAATATTTAAAGTTTTATGTTTTGGGATTTTTTTTTTTTTTTTTGCCAGTCCTGGGCTTGAGCTCAGGGCCTGAGCACTCACTGTCTTTGGACTTTCTCAAGGCTAGAGCTCTACCACTTGAGCCTCAGCACCACTTCCAGCTTTTTACTATGTATGTGGTACCAAGGAATTGAACCTGGGTCTTCGTGCATGCCGGGGAAGCACTGTTACAACTAGGCCAAAGTCCCAGCCCATATTTATAAAGTTTTTTGATATTAAAAAATATTTACATTTATATGTGTTATTTAAAACTTTTTAGCAACATTTTGTATTTTTCACAGTAAGACATATTTCACTTTCTTGACTAGATTTACACTTATATGTATTCACCTGCTTGGTATTAAATTGGTAGTGCTTCTTAAGCTACTTTTGTCATGAAATAAGTACTCTGTCATATATTATAAATTAGATATAGAAGTATTTAATCTATGACTCATAAATAAAAATGTTATGTAAGGATTGTATTATTTAATTTCTGAACTGATTGTGGCATATGAACTTTTTAACCGTTCATTCACTATCATCCTTATTACCAGAAAATATCCATAAATTAGCTTAAGGTCAATGCAGAGTAAATTCTTACAATTCAATATGTGAATGTCAAATTATTTTAGAGTATCTCTGATTAATTTAAAGTATGCCATATATTAAGATGAGCTTGTTCATTAAATCAGTATACATATTTTATGTAAATGATAACATATGATAAAATTAAGTTATGCAAATGAGTATATATTAATGTTTAAATTATTTTAAAGTATTTTTATCATCTCTGGAATCTAAATCTTTAGAGGCTAAGTCTACTGCTTATTTTCTTTTTTAACAGGAGGTTGCTGCTTTATGTGTTCTATAGTTTGGTATTTTGTACTTCTCATTAGTGGTGCTGCATGAGCTTCTACTTAGGGTTTCGAGATACTTACTGGAAGAGCATTTGTATTTGCTTTTCTAAGAGAATTTAGAGGGTGTCCCTACTAGCAATTTTATAGTTAGAGATTTTGTGAAACATTGGACAACATGAGATTAAGCTTTTCAGTCCTGCCAATTTGTATTTAAAATTATGAGGGGAATATTTTACTTTTACTCCAATTTGATAAATCCCGCCTTTTTTAGTTTATTCTATCATTTTGTAAATTTTGTAAATTTGACTTGGCAGCAACCTTTAACAAACACTCATGTTTTGGTCCCCATTTCTCTCCTCCCACCCCCGCCCCTTATCTTGTTTTCCCCCCTTCCCTATCCTATTTTAAATAAACAAATAAACATATATACAGTATATCAGATAATACAGTAAGAATATGAGATAACCAAGGGACAACAAAAGAGATGAAAGATAACATAGTACATTAAGGACAACAGTCACACATTATATGGCTTTTGTTTCTATATCCCGGAGGTCCTTTCATTTAGCGTCATTTTTTCGGGGGGTATTTTATTGTCAGGGTGATGTATATAGTTACATTCATCAGGTAGTGGGTCCATTACTTTTTGGACACTGATAACCTTTCCAACGTTTTTCTTCCACTTTCCATCACCCCAACCCCTCCCAATCATCATCTTTTTCCCCTTTCCTTCCCTATTTCAAATAAAGAAATTAATCTGTATAGAATATGCCAGTTACCAAAGTCAGATACAAATAACATGAGATAAACCATAAGGGGGGAAAAAGAGAAAAGAAATAACTTTACACGGTACATTAACAACAACAATCAAGGACCTCCAAGATATAGAAATCAGAGCCATATAATATGTGATTGTTGTTCTTAATATTCTCTGTTATTTCTCATCTCTTTTGTTGTCCCTTGGTTATCTCATATTGTTATAGTATCTTACTTTGTTATCTGATATATTGTATATATGTTTATTTGAAATAGGACAGGGAAGGGGGGGAAACAAGAGTAGGGGATGGGGTATGGGGGGAATGGGTACAAAAACATGAGAAGGGGTAGCAATGTTTGCTAAGTAATGCACCTTCTATTTGGTGAATGTAATGTAACCCTTATATTAAGAACAATAAAAATATATATAAATAAAAAGGAAAAACAACAATCACAATGATAAACTTCTTGTTTTTATATCCTGGAGTTCTTTTTGCTTAGCCATATCCTATGTGGCCATATGTACATAGCTTAATATACTCATATAATTGTTAAAAGAATATGATTTATTCATGCCTCTGCCCTGAGAATGTATAAAGACAAGTTTTATGACCTTCTTTTGTTTCCTTTTACTTAAACCTTAGAAGAGAATCATTTTCTAGAATTATTTGGGATTTTTCATTAGATGGTTCATTAGCCAGCCAGCCAAACCATATTTTTTAATCTTATCAAGTTCTAGGAATCTCAAATTATAGGAGATTTAGCATTACTTAGCTTAGTGAAGTATTTGTATTAACCATCAACAAAGATCAAACTATTTGCTTTTTTTGGTACATTTGGATGAATGTACTACTTGTTTCTATCTTTCCTTCCCTCCCTCTATCCTTCCTCTGTACCCTCCCTCATTTTCCTCCCTTACTCCCTCTTCCTCTTTTTAATTGTGGTTTTATAGCCCAGTCTAGCATTGAACTGTATATTCTGCTGCCTCTATCTCCTGAAGGCTGAAATTCTCAACATGCACTACTACACATAGCTTAACTAATTTCTAGCACAGTAAATTCCAGCACAATAGTACTTTTTTTCATGCCTACATGTTGGAAATCTCCATTTTTCCTGTTTCTTTTTGGGAGTTCAGGGTAATTTATTTTTCTTCTGATTGAAATCATGTTAGATGCTGATGTTTAATACGGGCTGGCAGGCCCCTAGAGCTATTGTTTGGCAGACAGATCAGGAGAATCAGGAATTCAAGACCAACTTGGAATTTATAATGAGACCCTATATCAAAATAAACTGAGACCACGTAAAGAAGGCTTTATAGCTAAACTGAATAATGTCCTTGACTAGCATGCCTTTGCCAAAGTTAATTTCTCTTTTTTTTTTTCCCAGTCCTGGGCTTGAGCTCAGGACCTGCGCACTGTCCTTGGACTTTCTCAAGGCTAAAGCTCTACCACTTGAGCCTCAGCACCACTTCCTCCTTTTTCTATGTACGTGGTACCGAGGAATCAAACCCAGGTCTTCGTGCATGCTAGGCAAGCACTCTACCACTAGGCCAAACTCCCAGCCCCTGCCAGAGTTATTTTGTAGATGTTATCTTTCTTGTTTTTGGTTATTAGACTAATGACTTATCTTAGAGACTTGTATCTTCTTCTCTGCTTGAATTATTTCTAGAAAATAACGTATTTACCTTCTTTTTTTCTTTTTTTCATATGTTTTTTATTGTAATTAATAGAAGGGTTACATGATATTTGCCAGATAGATGGTGCATTAATTCCCATACATTGATACCCTTTCACATGTCTTCTTACATGTCTTACTAAAATTTTAAGTAGTATTTTCTTCTGACTCTGGCCTACTGGTTGTAAATAATTAGCCAAGAACTTTTTGTTTGAGATATTTAAAACACCAGTAACCTTTGTTGAATGGAACTTGTTTGTACAAATACTTAAAGATAATAAAAATAATAATTTAAAAATCATACTAGCGAACCATTAAAAGTCTAGGATGGGTCAAATGGAAATGTTAATGTAAGTTAGTTGTCAAAATGAGAAAGACAACAGAAATACTGTATTAATCACCCCCCCCCTGCACTTCAACATGCTTTTATTTAAACATAACTCTTTTTTTTTTTTTCCAGTCCTGGGCTTGGGCTCAGGGCTTGAGCACTGTCCTTGGATTTTCTCAAGGCTAGGGCTCTACCACTTGAGCCACAGCACCACTTCCGGCTTTTTGCTACGTATGTGGTACCGAGGAATCGAACCCGGGTCTTTGTGCATGCTAGGCAAGCACTTTAACCACTAGGCCAAACTCCCGGCCCCTTAAGCATAACTCTTAAGAGATAAATATCATTATTAAAGCCATATTATAAAGAAGGTATTGGACTGTTAAGTTAAATTATTTAAATTATTTGCATACCATGGCTGGTATCTCATCCTATTAAATCATACTACTTGTTAAGATGAAGTTTAATTAAATATATGTAACTAATGTTAAAAAAAGATTTACACATTTTGTCATATTATATTTGATTTGACCTTTCAGTTTTTGCACTTAGGTCCTTATGTTTTAGTGTCAGATTATAAATGAACAGCAAAGTTTGGACTTTTAAAAAAAATCCAAATGTTTGATAACTAATCGCAAAAGGATTTGAACACAACAAGGAATGATCATTGTCTCTAGCACTGTCAACTAAAGCTTTCAACTGCAGTTTTAACTTAAATAAAATGTCTTATTTTATTTATGTACTATTAATAGCTATCAAAAAGAACAAGAAACCTTTGGCACCAAATTTGATAGCACTTAATTAGGCTTTTATACATATCTTGAGTTTCATATTTATTGATTCAAATGAATTCATACTTTTTTCCTCTATGTTCCTCAATGCAAGCCATGATTAATATTTTCTTTCTTTTTTATTTTTAATTGAATTTTATTACGAAGGTTATGTACAGAGGGCTTACAGTTTCATATGTAAGGTATTAAGTACATTTTTTTCATCAAACATTGTTACCCCCTCCCACATTCATTCCCAAATATTTTAAATGGAAAATATACATTTTTTCTGTAAAAATAGATAGTAAAAATTGTAGCCTTTATACACACTAAAGGCTATTTGACTCTCTGTCCAAAAGCAGTCGTAGATAGTAACTAATGAATGTAATTTTATTCCCAAAGAATGCTAAATTTGGTCCTTGCCTTCAGTTTACATACCATTTTCTATATAAAGCATTTGAGTGGTTAGTTTTGAGTCGTACATAATTACCAAGATAAAATGTGAAATTTTTAAATATTTAAAGTTATAAATTTTATAGTTACTTTTCCTTAAGTTGCAAATCAACCCCATCTCCTTGTTTCTGCAGGGAGATTCTATCCAAGGAGGTGATGATTCACCATTCTCAGATTCTGTTACCTTAGAACAAACAACTAGTAACATTGGTGGATCTAGTGGACGTGTTAGTCTCTGGATGCAGTGGGTGCTCCCCAAAATTACCATAAAGCTCTTTGCTCCAGACCCTGAAAAGAAAAACACAGGTATGGAATTACTTTTCTTCTGCACTGGAATGATAAAATATTAGGTACTACATTCTAAGAACTAAACACTTTTGTTTATTGTCATTTACCTTTTCTGTAGTGCTAACAAAATGGCATTACTGTTGGAGGTTTGTGAATAGATATTTTCTTTCATTTTATAATAACTGAATTTTGCTTGTACTAAAATGTACACTAGTGGCCATGGGGGAAATTATAACATTGTCACTTATAATATTGACAAGTTCCTTGACTGATGTTAGATGTTGCACCTTAAACACTGGTTGCCTTTTTTTCTATACTGAAATAGATGACTTACCTTAATTTTAAGGTTTATATTGATAATTTGCTTAGGATTATAGAAACACATGAAGTTTCTTGTCTGTAGATAGCAAGGATGTATATGCCAATGTGAAATGCGAATTAAGAAATTGACTATTGATTATGAGAGTCTATATTTATGCAGTATTATCTTCTTTTGCAGAGGTTTGTATGGTCAGTGAACTGGAAGATCTCAGTGCTTCCATAGATGTGCAAGATGTGTATACCAAAGTGAAATGTAAAATAGAGAGTTTCAATATTGATCACTATAGAAGCAGGTAAATCATGACTAGAGAAAAATTTATTCTTTGAACAAAGTAACTAAGAATTTTTCTGTGTAACTTTGGTGATTTTTAATTATTTTTAAAGGGGATTATTAACAGATCATTAATTTTTACTTAATATTCATTTATGGTGTATAATAATATTTGTTTTAAAAGAAGACATGTGGGGCCGGGAGTTTGGCCTAGTGGTTAAAGTGCTTGCCTAGCATGCATGAAGACCCGGGTTCGATTCCTCGATACCACATACATAGAAAAAAGCTGGAAGTGGTGCTGAGGCTCAAGTGGTAGAGCTCTAGCCTTGAGAAAGTCCAACGACATTGCTCAGGCCCTGAGCTCAAGCCCAGGACTGGCAAAAAAAAAAAAAAGAAGACATGTGTCTACTTAAATAACATTGCCATATTAAATGAAATAAGGTAGATACCTTAACACAACTTATTATATGTGTTATATATTTTCTTATATGTCTAGAACTTATTTAACAGATCTGAGCTTTTCTATGTACCTCTATTAATTTCCTATATAATCTACATTAAAATGGAACAACTCTGCTCATATCCTTTAGCAATTTGACAACTCTCATTTTATTATATTATTTTGTTCATATATATGGTCAGTATTACTAGAATGGCAATGTTCCTTCCCTAATAAACTTCTACCAAAAGTAAGATTATGTGCAAATATGATTTGTTGGCATAATGATGCTAAAGTTAAATCTTAGAAATGTTTTTTCACAAAACTTCAAAACATTTTATATTTCCTAAATTAAAATACCTTTTTTTCTCTAATTTTCCACTTTCTAATGCAATTGACCTTTTCTTTTTAATGAAATTGTACTCATGTATCATAAAATTCACATTTTTTTTTGCCATTCCTGGGGCTTGAACTCAGGTCCTAGCACTCTACCACTTGAGCTCTAGCACCACTTCCAGCTTTTTCTGTGTCAGTGGTGCTGAGGAATTGAAATCAGTGCTTTGTGCACACTAGGCAAACACTCTACCTGTTGGCCACAGTCCCAGCCCTGCAATTGATTCTTAAAATTAATTTTTACTTTGCTTCTTTTTTTTATTTTATGGTATTTGATCTAGTAAGAGAAAGTATTTTGTTCTGGATTCATAATGTTTATTCATTCAGCCTTTTTTTGTTTTTTTTTTTTTGCCAGCCCTGGGCTTGAGCTCAGGGCCTGAGCCCTGTCCTTGGACTTTCTCAAGGCTAGCACTCTACCACTTGAGCCTCAGCACCATTTCCGGCTTTTGTCTATGTATGTGGTACCAAGGAATCGAACCCGGGTCTTCGTGCATGCTAGGCAAGCACTTTAACCACTAGGCCAAACTCCTGGCCCACATTTTTAAAATCTAATGTGAAACTATTTAAATTGTATGTTATTACATATGTCACATTGTTTATACCAATAATTTCCTATTCTTTAAAGCTGAGAAATAATTTTTACATAGAAAGTATTTGCTAAATGTATATTTTTATATTACTAAAATCATGTTTTTTTTTAAATCTTAGAAACAGGGAATTAGTAATTGAATTTTGATGATCATCTATTGGGTCTCTTTTCCATAATAGTTATCTCTTTCAAAATGATCTTTTCAAGTGATATAATAATACAATATTAGAATGAGGGTTTAAAACTCTATAAAGTTTACTGTAGTAAATTCGACAGAGTTTACTATAAATTAATGTTTAAATAATTAAATTTGAGTTTGAGTGTACATTGTATACCAACTCTTTAGTAAGCACACTGGACTAGACATAAATTCTACTTGATGGACCTTAAATAAAAGCTTGTGAATGAGATAGAAATAGTTGATAGAAATGATCATCTAGCCAGGGGGGCGCAGTGGCTCAAGCCTGTAATCCTAGCTACTCAGGAGGCTGAGTTATGAGGATCAAGGTTCAAAGCCAGCCCAGCACAAAAGGACCTGAGACTCCTATCTCCAATTAACTAGTGTGAAAATGGGAAGTGGGGCTTGGTTCAAGGATAGGGTGGTAGCCTTGAATTGAAAAGCTCAGGGAAAACATCCAAACTGAGTTTAAGCCCCATAACCCACAAAAAAAAAAAAATGAAAGAAAGAAAAAGAAAGAAAGAAATCAACTAACTATACAATTTTATAATTAGGGGAATTGCTTCTATGCAGAGCTATTAGTGGGTGGTGCTAATGTGAATGATCTTATCCATTGCATTGTTTCATCCATGTTTTAGTTTAGTATAGTATTGTAAACTTAGAACTATTGGATAGTTGTTTGTACGCAATTTTTTTACTTGGAGAAACTGAAGAGAACAGATAAGGTAAACTTATGTTTTCCAGGCCAGGGGAAGGTTGGCAGTCAGGACATTTTGAAGGAGTATTTCTACAGTGCAAAGAAAAACCTGTGGTGAGACTCATTTAGTAATTATGATTTTTTAAAATATATTTTAAATTGTTTTTCTTTGTTATTTCAATAGGACTGTTGATTACAAGAAAGAATTAGACCATAGTATATAAATTCTTTATTTCTTCTACAATTTGTTTTAAATTTAAAGCTACTTTTAATCTGCTCATGTTTTGTAACCATCTTCCTTTATAGCAGCTAAGTAAATCTATCAAAAGCACAAAGGTAGGATACTTTTATTAGTAAACTTTACATTCAGTGTTTTGTTATATTGATTTTTTGAAAGACTTTTGCCTTCATAAGTGAGTTCGTGTGGTATTGTATTTAACCATTCAGTAAATGTAATATCACTAAAAGCAAGTATTAATTTTTTTTAAATTCTATTCACAATACTTTTTCAGATGGAGGTTCAGACAGAGGACCATATATAGCAGTGGCTCAGACCTAAACCTGTACAAACTTGAGCAGAATTAAAATCTATATTTTTTTTTTTTTGCTTATGCCTTTTATTGCTTTTTGTCTTTTCACCTTCTTTGCTCCTGTCCATCACCTCAAGCATTGGGGAAGAGTGTTGGTCTTTGGGGCAATGTGGAGGTGTCTTCCTTTCCTGTACTGACAAGCTGAACAGACGTACTTTGTTGGTTCGACCCATCAGCAAGCAGGACCCTTTCAGTAATTGCTCTGGCATCTTTCCTTCTGTAAGAAATCATTTTAAAATTATACTACAGAACACCTGTAACAGGAACCAAGAGAGAATTGTACTATCCATAGAGTCAACTCTTGGTCATTATTTTTCTTCATATCATTCACTTTAGAAATAATCTAAAAATAGATTTTACTTCTAAAATTGGTTTTCACCACAATCTCTTTTTGAATCATTTGTAAATACTGATATCATTGTGTATTTATAAACTGATCAATTTTACCATCAGTATAGGAAAATCACAATAAGATATTAAGTATTATGTTTTCAAAATTGTACACATATTGAATGATCAAGAGTTGACTAATAACTGCATCTGTCATTCCCTCTGTGTTTTTTGCTGAGATTGCTTTATTATGATTATTATGATTATTATTATTATTTCTCTTAGGCCATTGTTTTCTTCTTGCAGCTAATTCAGGGTCCTATATGATATCTCTTTGTATCTAGGTAAATCATTATTTACTTCATTTACTGATAGAAAACTATATAACATAACTGAGAAGTTGAAAGACAACATTTTCTAGTGGTAAAACTCACATGACTATGTTCTTAAACTAAGTATATATTATATTTAAAGTGAATGAAAAGCATGGAAATATTCAATATTAAGAGCATACTATTGTAATAACTATTGAAAAATAATTAAAGACCTAGAAACATTACTGTTTTTACAACATTCTAGTTACCTATTTTTTATTTACACCTTGAAGATTTAAAACACATATTCTTACATGATAAAATAATGTAAATGATTTTCTTTATACTTTTCATGCCTAATGGGTTTTTTTTGTTTTGTTTATTGGATTTTTTTTTGACAGTCCTGGGGCTTGAACTCAGGGCCTGAGTACTGTTCTTGGACTTTCTCAAGGCTATAACTCTACCAGTTCAGCCACAGCACCACTTCCCGCTCTTTCTGTGTATGTGGTACTGAGGAATCGAACCCAATGCTTTGTGAATTCTAGGCAAGCACTCGACCTCTAGGCTACATTAATACATTAACTATGTTTTGTTAATTTCTTTAATTATCAGCATTTTAATCCTTTCATTTTAAATAGCAGAAAACATTACTGTATGAAAAATAAGTCTGTATTCTCTCAAATATCTAGGTTTATTTCTTCCCTTAAAGGAGTTAGTGATGCAGCCATTTAAAAATGGCAACCTTGCCTTTATGTAACTTATTTTTTAAGTGTTTGACATATTTAAAATACTTAATTTGAAACATTTTCATACATGGATGTACCTTTTGTACTGTTTCCATGGTTGCAATGTTATAATTCATAAGTATTTGGGTTATTTAGCTTAGTGATGACTAGAACCTCTTTATTTAAAGTATAGTTTAGACACTAGGAAGGAGGCATTACTTTGGCCTCATCACTGGGGCCACAGCAAACCTCCATCTGCTGTTGCCTGCTAACAAGCAACATTACAGGTAGGAGGTTAATCACTTTTCTTGCTTTACTGTGCTTATGTTTGTTTCATGTATAGAGAGCAAAATGAAAGGGAAATGAAAACCCAGAAGCAGTAGGAAATTGTTAATAATGAAAAACATTCTGATGATAGATCATTATAGAAAAAATTTATTTATTGATCAAACCATTAGCTTGAAAAAGAAACTGATTAAGAATATTATTGTTGTTGTTGTTGTTGTTGTTATTTTTATGTCTTCTCAGGCTTGACCTCTGGGCCTGGGCACTGTACCTCAGCTTCTTTTACTCAAGGCTAGCACTTGAGCTACAATACCACTTTTGGCTTTTTCTCTGTTTATGTGGTACTGAGGAATTGAACCATCATGCATGACAGGCTCTCTAGCACTAAGCCACATCTCCAGCCCTTGAATCAGTGATCTTCTAAGACTTTTATTTGACCACTCCTGGGGCTTGAACTCAGGGATCTGTGCACTGTCCTTAGGTTTTCTAAAAACTAGAACTCTATCAGTTCAGCCACAGCACCACTTCCAGATTTTTCTGTGTATGTGGTACTGAGGAATTGAACCCAGGGCTTCGTGCAAGCTAGACAAGCACTCCACTACTAGACCAAGCTCCCAGTCTTTAAGAAGGTTCCCTTCCCCCTCACTTTCCTTTGTTGTAAAGTCCATTTGTAAAGAAAAATTAGTATTGGTAACTGAGATGCATACTTTTTCTACTCTCACACTTTATTTGGTTACTCTGACATTTGGTTTTACACTTCAACATGAGAGAGTGGATGTAGAAAAGTCAGTTTAGGAATGATGGGGTGACAGGCTCAAAAATATTGTGGCTTTGTTACCTCATAAGTGAATCTCAAAGTATGCCATTGTTTTTCTTTTTTCCTAATTCACTTATTTAAATGTCTGTGGTAAATGTCTGTTCTATTCTTAATTTTGTATTGAGTAATTTATACAGTAGAATCCTGTCACTAAGTTGACCTGAAATTTAGAGCATTCCTTAGTTGGGCATGTTGGTGCATGCCTGTAATCCTCGCTACTCAGGAGGCTGAGATGAGGATCTTGGTTCAAAGCCAACTAGGGCACTACAGTCCTTGAGACTCTTATCTCCAGTTAACCACTAGAAAACCAGAAGTGCTCCTCTGTGGCCACAGGGGCAGGACTCCAGGGGTAGGATGTTAGCCTTGAGATGAAGAGCTCAGGGACAATACCCAGGTCCAGGGGTAGGGCTGTAGCCTTGAGCTGAAAAGCTCAGGGACAGAGCCCAGGCCCAGAGTTCAAGCCCCATGATCACCCCCCCCCCCCAGGGAAAAAAAAAAGCATTCCTGTCAGATTATTGTAATGGTCACAAAATATTTTTAACCATATCTGCTAAATTGATCAGTCAGGTATTTATTAAGAACTTTGGGATGGACCCAGACATAGTAAAAATTCACCTGTAATCCCAACTTCTACAGAGGTAAACTTATAACAAGTCAAGCAAAGCCAGGCAAAATTAAGGAGCTTTCAGCTCAGAAACAAAATTCCAACAGGACTTGGAGTGTGGCCCAAGAAAGCAACACTCATTTAGCATTTGCCACATCCAGAGTTCCATCTCAGGTACTACAAAGGGGAAAAAAAGTGGCGAATGAGTAGGACTGTAAGGTTAAAATATTAAAATAACTTTTCTACCTTTGAATATTTATTTCTTTTTTTAAGTGAAATATCTATTGCAATTTCCTTCTTTAACAGACAACTACAAAACTACTAGATGGTACTCATCAGCAGCATGGATTTCTATCTTTGACATATACAAAAGCTGTAACAAAAAATGTCCGCCATAAATTAACATCAAGAAATGAGAGAAGAAGTTTCCACAAGTTGTCTGAAGGTTTGACCGATGGTTCACCTCATTTTCTTCATGAAATTCTTCTTTCAGCACAAGCCTTTGATATTGTCCTATGTTTTCCTTTACTAAATGCCATTGCAAGTATATTTCAAGCCAAACTACCACGGGCACAAAAGGAGAAAAGAAAATCTTCTGGTCAACCCATGAGGACCCATACGCTGACTTCCCATCATTTACCTTTGATTTATATAAACACAAGTGTAATCAGAATTTTTGTTCCAAAAACAGAAGAAATGCAGTCTACAGTTGGAGGTATTATCTTTTGTTGTTGCTTTTTCCCTTGAGGCAATTTTTCTTTCATAGATCTTAGTTTTCTGGATGTTGTTTATTTAGTCTAAGGGGGTTATTCTTTCTAGTCTTGGAAAGTGGAATGTTTTAGAAAGTAACTAAAATAGTTATTTTATAACCAAATCTGTATAATTATCTAGTTCCATTAATTAGAAGAGTAAGATATCTGACTGTAACTTTTGCTAGTATAGCTAGTTGGTATGTGTGTGCTATTACTGAAGATTGAACTCAAGACTTTGCACCTCAGCCTTTCACTTAAATCTAACACTTTACCACTTGAGTCACACCTCCACTTCTGTCTCTTTGCTGGTTTTACCACTTGCATCACACCTCCACTGCTGTCTCTTTGCTGGTTAATTGGAAATAAGTGTGTCTTGCATTTGTCTGTTTTGGTGGCTTTGAGCTAGAATCCTCAGATCTTAGCCTCCTGATTAGCTAGAATTATAGATAAGAGCCACTGTTTTCAGCATAAAATGTATACTTTCTGTTAGGCTTGTAGAATGGTGCAGGGGATTGAAACTTATTTAGCAAACTAGGTCCTATTTTCAAATCCCATTTCTTTCTTTCTTTTTTTTTTGCCAGTCCTGGCATTGGGATCAGGGCCTGAGCACTGTCCTTGGACTTCCTCAAGACTAGCGCTCTACCACTTGAGCCTCAGCACCACTTCCGACTTTTTTCTGTGTATGTGGTACCGAGGAATTGAACCCAGGTCTTTGTGCATAGTAGGCAAGCACTCTACCACTAGGCCAAACTCCTGGCCCTCAAATCCCATTTCTAACGAAACACCTTAGGTATAAAATACCTAAGATAACTGAAATTTTCTTTAAAATGAAAGTGTTATAATAACTTATGCAAGTTCTATGATAAATATTTACCTGGTAACTGAGGATAGAAAAATGTTACTCACCATCAGCCTTCTCAGTTTTATGAAATTGTTCTGTTTATAATACCATTTTACTTTCCTTGTTCCCTAGAAAAATGATTTAAAGCATTTTACTTTTTCTCATACATTGACATAGTTATTAGTCATGGACTTTGAACTTATCTAGACTTGAGTTCCAATCTTAATGTTCTTATTTGTAATTTAAAAATATAGAGAGTATTTATCTAAAATCCCATGAGTAAAAATTGTAATTGCTAGCTTGATAGTAAGCTTATTAATACCTGTTTTTAAATGATAACAACTGGAGTCTAGGTGCATAGTGACAGACCCACAGTGAATTCTCAATGAATGTGGTTATCATTATAAGAAAATTGTAGTCTTACAATTAATGTAGTATTCTTTTTTTTCATATATTTTTATTGTAATTAATTGAAGGGTTACATGATATTTGCCAGATAGATGGTGCATTAATTCCCATACATTGATACCCTTTTACATTGATGTAGTATTCTGAGTATCTGGCTCCTCATTCCCGAGTTGAGTTAGCCCCAGCTGGTCAGCACAATAAATTTCAGACTTTTTACATCAAAAGAAAAAAAAATTCTGAATATCTCACATTTTAATATCACACATACTACATTGACCAAATGGAGTCCTATATGACTTTACTCACCTACAAAGGAGATTGAAATGTAGTCTTTCATTATAAGTCTGTTCTGTATCCTCACAGGGATAAAGACTAGAAGCGAAGAAAGGGGCAGACCCACTTACTAATGTCCTGTATATAGGAATGGACTTCTCTGGGCTGGGAGTTTGGCCTAGTGGTAGAGTGCTTGCTTAGCATGCACGAAGACCCGGGTTCGATTCCTAGGTACCACATACATAGAAAAAAGCCGGAAATGGTAGAGTTCTAGCCTTGAGAAAGTCCAAGGATACTGCTCAAGCCCAGGACTGGCAAAAAATAAAATATAATAGACTTCTCATGGCCTAATTATTTCCCAAAGGACACACTTCTTAATACCATGGTCTTGGAATTTTAGCTTTGCATTATACATTTAGGGAGGGACATGTATATTTCAAATAACAGAATATTCCTAGTGTTAGAGTGCTTACCTAGAAGAAAAAAGAAAAAACCAAAAGTGGTACTGTGGCTCAAGTGCTAACCTTAAGAAAGCTCAAGAATAGGGCCCAAACCCTGAGTTCAAGCCCCAGGACTGGAAAAAAAAAAAGTTCAAGTAAGCTGTTAATAAGATGAGCACAATATTAATTTTGTTCTAGAAAAAGTGGTATAGTATCTCACTTTGTTATCTGATATATTGAATTTATTTGTATTTGGATATTTGAAATTTGATAGGGAAGGGGGTAAAACCAAGACGGGTGGGGGCTGTGTGTGTGTGGGGGAAACGGGTACCAAGACATGTGAAAGGGTATCAATGTATGTGAATTAATGCACCTTCTATCTGGCAAATATCATGTAACCCTTTTACTAATTACAGTAAAAAAAAATAAAAAAAAAGTTTGAAGAAGTTTGTTGATATAATACTTTATCAGATTAATTAAATTGAGAATATGCAAGTTTTCTTGAGTGTGATAGTATAATAAATGATTCTGCATCAAACTTCTCCACAGAAGCATTATAAAAACATGATAGCATTCGCTTTGTCATGATAGAACAGTCTGTGTCATAGATGATTTTTAAGTAAACATTTGCCCGCTATTCTTGAATATGCTTTTGGTCTTTACTAACATAACAGTAACTAATTAAATCCTTTTGTTGATAGCTTTGGGTAGGGCTTGTATAATAGTTATTCCATTATAAGATTTCACATTGCACAGTGACAATTTCAAATACCATTCGGCTTTAGATATTTTACTATTGTAAGTTTGTATTGAGAATCTTGAAGCAAAGTTGAAATTGCTGTTTTAGTTCACATTTGATATTAAAATTTTAATCATAAGAAACAATTTTTGTGTTATATGATAATTGCATCGAAATTCTGTTGTTTATACTTATTGACTGTTGGTGCAAGATCATAATTTCAGAATTTCTTACATCCTTTTCATTTATTATACACATATAAACACCAGTTCACCTTTTGGCTCCAAGATGGATAATGTGTTTCTTAGGTACAATTCAAATTACATTAACAAAATTTTTAAAATATTAAATGTTTTTTATCTTTAAGTAGTTATACAGAGGAATTACCATTCATTAGATCAGTTTATGAATCTCGATTGAACTACACTTCAAGTTACATTAACATAAATTTTAAATCATGTATCAAATTTAAAAATGCCGTGTAGTTAATATTTTAAACTGTTAAATCTAGTATGAGTCTTCCAGGGTTTCTCACAAGGCTCAGTTCTTAAGTATATTAAGACAAAGAAGGAAAGCATTCATTTTCATGTTGGAAGTGCGTAAGAGGGGAACATTTTCTCATGTGGCCCAACTTTTAAATGCAGGTGAGATGAACTCAAAGGGATTTTTTTTTCAACTAAGTGAAAAAAGTTTTCAATAACTAAATAAATGACTCAAAGTACTCTTACTTAAATACATATTCTTATTATCTTTTTTATACATTAATGAAATCTTGATAACATGAATACTCTAATCATTTTAATCTAGTTTATAAATGATGTACACTAAGTGCTTTATATATTATAACTTAATAGTGAATATTTATTGAGAGCACTTTTGGCTCTAAAAGAAACAGAATTCTCTCCTAGGATCTGGTTTTGCAAGTAACACAAAAGTACATCATTTTTCTCCCATGTGCACCTCATTTGTTGCAGTGTTTCTATTACAGCTTAAACTTTCATATGATGACTGGTAAGCCTGGAAGAGCAGTTAACAAGTATGCTAATTGTTCATTTTCTTTTTTGTGATAGAGTTTATTCTCTAAGTTTACTGTTTGTTGATTTAATTGATGTTTGTTGCTTAATCAGAGGTCTTACCCACATGTAACTATTTGATAAGTTTGGCATCAAATGCAGGATCTATGAAATATAAACAATATTTATAGTATAAGGACCTTTAATCAAAGTAGTACTGTAGTTATTTTTAAATAGTGCAGCTGCATGAGTAGTAATTTTCAGTTTGATCCGTTTCGCAGTGAACATTAACAACTATTGTCTACTCTGTTTTTCTCTTTTTTATATGCTATGTTAGGTTATTTTACCTCTTTTTTTCTCTTCATTGCTTACTCTCTCATACCTCTACTTCATTTTACCTTCCTTTATCTTTGTCTTCTTTTGAATCCTTCTTTCCTTCTTTGAATATCTTTCTTCTTGATTTTTCCAAATTTCTTCATTCCAACCTTCTCTTTTATGGACTAATCTAAGTCAGACCATACTAAGTGTACTGCTGATGCAGCTGGAAATAATCTCCTGGCTTTTGCATTCTTTGGACTCCACAGCTTGGGAAATATGGATTGTATGCTTTTGTAGGCATTTTCTGTTCAGGATATTCCTGATGTCTTTCAGCCAGCCTGTGGAAGATGAGCAGTCCTTGAAAAATTTTGAATTTGTTTTTGTGTTTTTCCAGTACTGAAAAATTCCTAGATTCTCACATGCTAGGCAAGCAGCCTGCCACTGAGTATTAACCCAACCCTATACATTTTAATGCATATTTACTTCAAGACCCAGAATGTGTTTTTAACAAATTTTAAACAGTTGTAAAACATTCTTTTAATTACCACAGTAATAGTTATTGTTTGAAAAATAAAACAGTAAAATTAAATGAATAGGGCCATCAGGAACCCCTATCTATCCCAAATATTCCTTGGAAAAGAAATTCAACTAGAGAATGTACTACAGGAAAAATATTGAACTTTATAAGAATATGCAGTTAAATACTGTCATAGTATAAAGAAATGAAATAGGACTCATATATCCTCTTACCTTTTTGTTGTTGTTGTTATTCCCTTTTAAACTTTATTTGGAGTTAGAACTTTTACATAGATGTGAAGTTAACTGCTTCTTCAGTAGTTTCCCAGTGGAAATTATTAAAATTAAAATGTGCATGAAGAAATTCTTACTATTCTTTTGCCATCATTATTTCTCTCCTATAATTACTTTACTTACAGTTTTAGTAACTGTAGCCATATTTCTCTTGAGTTTTATGGCATTTGAGAGCATAAGTGATATACTCTTTGTCTGTGTGTACGTTTTATATATCTTTTTGTTCTTGTTGTTGGTCATGGGGCTTGAATTCTGGGTCTGGGCAATGTCCCTGAGCTCTTCAGCTCAAGGCTAACACTCTACCACTGTGAGGTACAGTACCACTTCCAGTTTTCTAGTGGTTAGTTGGAGATAAGAGTCTCATGGACTTTCATGCCCAGGCTTGATTTGAACCAGGATCCCCTGAGTAGCTAGGATTATGGGCATATGCCATTGGTACCCCGGCCTTTATGGTTTCTTTTAATCTCATAAATTTATATAGTTTTGAATGTTTGTTGCTAATGTTGATTTTTTTACTGTTTGTAGATAATAGTTTAATGTTTAAAAACTAGGACTAAGAATCACTTGGCAGTTGTACAAGATTATGAAATTAAATACATGACTATATAACTATATGTATATATGCTGAATATCATATGCTCTACTTTTAGGTGTAGATTTTCCTATTCTTTCAATGCCAATTTAATTTTGGATTTAGCAGAAAATGCTAGACCTAAAATTTGAAGGAGAGTTAAGAAAAGTATTATACATTTTTACTTTCAACATAATTTGGGGGTTTTTCATGTCCATACTTGTAAGTTTCTCATGATGTGTCTCCAACCATTCCCTCAAACATTTTTCTTTGTGCAAAGTTATGTACAGATTCACATTATGTTTTTGTATTGTTTTCTTTTATTACAGTTAATCAGGCAATACCCGAAGACACCATGGTTTTGAAGATAGGCTCTGTTGCCATGGCTCCTCAAGCTGACAATCCTCTTGGAAGGTCTGTTCTCAGGAAAGATATCTACCAGTAAGTTTATTTTCTTATGTTCAGTCTAGCAACAGTTGCATCCTGCAAGAAGTACAGTGATCAATAAAACTTACTTAGTGTGTCTTGTAGAAATTCTTCTCATTGAGGATCTTTTGATATTTAAAACCAGGTTTTTCTGATTTTCTTCAGTTGTGGGTTTTTAAATTCATTCAGACAAATCAAGTATTTCTGTGAAGTGTTGATGAATAACAGAGTGTAAGTACCAAGACGTCATAAAACTGAAGCATAGTTTGGAAAAATATTGCAGGCTTCAAATTTGACCAAAACTCTAATCACATAAGAAAATGAGCTTCTCACTAGAATCACCACATCCTACCGTAGCCATGTTGTATCAAAGTGAAGCATTTTCTTAATTTAAGTGTAAGCCATTACTTGAAATATAGGACTATGGATGTCATATGGATCAAAGCTGTAAAGAAAAGCAAACTTCTAAGGAGAAATTTCACAGTAAACACTTTCTGTGAAAAAGCCATGCTCTGGATTTTGTCACTGAGTCTTTGCAAGCTACACCAAGCATGTATAGACAACTAAACTGGAGAACATATGTAATCAACATGATAAAAATAATACATAATTTTACTGAAGTTGACATTGATGCCAGACAAAAAAGTAATATTAGAAATAATACCAAGTGAGAAAACTCAGAGGAGTACATATGAACAAGTTCCTTATTCTTCCTGCTAGTCTGTTTTTCAGCTGTATTAGTCTCATTTTTAAAAATCTAAATTCAAATCTTTCTCCTATAAATGTTAATAGGAAAAGATTGTAATTTTTGGTAATATATTTACTACCTAGAAATGAAATGTATTTTTACATTTTTATAAAATAGGCTCACTGTATATCTCAGCCTGGTTTCAAACTTGCTAAAAATTCCTGGCAAGACTCTCAGTCTTCATCCTTAGTCTCTCATGTTCTAGGATTACAAATGTGCTCTACCATACCTCGCTTCTATTTTTGTTTGTGTATCCAAAAATTATATTTCTAAAATGGCTGTGTATAGAGTTGCTGCTTATTTTCCCCTTTAACCTATGCATATTCATCACTTATTTAAACCAGTATTTAAGTATAAATATAATACTCATGTTTTAAATAAGATTTTACTTAGGAAGGTTTAGATAAAGTCTTAGAATGTCAGAGCTCAGGGAGAGTGACCCAGAGTTCAAGCACCACAGTGACAAAAACAAAACAAACAAAACAAAAACAAACAAACAAAAACAAACCTTTAGCTCTGTGCTGGTGGGGATGTGGCCAGGAGGGATCATTACTACACTGTTGGTGGGAGTGCAAACTCATTCAACCACTATGTAATACATTATGGCAGTTCCTCAAAAGACTAAAACTGCAGCTCCCCTATGACCTAGGATTCCACTACTTGGCATTTACCCAATCGTCCAGAAACAAGGACATACTAAATCCACTAGCACAACAATGTTCATTGCAGCACTATTTACCATAGCAAAGATATGGAACCAACCTAGATGTCCCTCAGTTGATGAGTGGATCAACAAACTGTGGTATTTATATACAATGGAATTCTATGCCGCTGTCAGAAAGAACTACATCACCCTATTTGTAAGGAAATGGAAAGACTTAGAAAAAATCAAATTAAGTGAAATAAGGCAGACTCAAAGGAACATAGGCTCAATGGTTTCCCTCATTTGTCCTAATCAGGAGAAACCTTGGGCTCTCCTAGCAGAGATTTACAATAGAACAAAATCTTGATACATAAGGCCATATAGAATGATGCTAAATGAAAGGACCTCTAGGATATAGAAACAAAAGCCATATAATGAGTGATTGTTGTCCTTAATGTGCTATGATATCTCTCATCTCTTTTGCTGTTCTTGGTTATCTCATATTGTTACAGTATTTCACCTTGTTATCTGATATATTGCATAAATGCTTTTGTGGTTATTTGAAATCAGATAGGAAAGGGGGGAAAACAAGATGAGGGGCAGGGCGTGGAGATTGGGAAATGGGGACCAAGAGAAAGGGTATTAATGTTTGTGAAGAAATGCACCTTCTATCTGATGAATATAATGTAACCCTTCTATTAATTACAATTAAAAATATGAAAAAAAAGTTTTCCAAAGTTTAGAAATTCATATAAATTTATCTTTTACATCTTAAAGAGTAAATGATCATATGTTTTTTTACTTGGTATAAAAATTGATATTAAAACACCTTGTACCATTAAATAGCAAACCATTGAAACATTTCCTTTCTTTCCCTACCCTTTCTACTTTCATGCTCTTTCATTAATTGTATCATCATCATTATCATAATAATTATTAGAAATTATTATTATTATTATCATTTTTCCAGTCCTGTGGCTTGAAATCAGTGGCAGGGTGCTGTACTTGTGATTTCACTCAAAGCTAGCTTGCACACCTCCAGTTTGAGCACACCTCCAGTTCTGGCTTTTTCGTGGTTAATTGGAGATAAAAGTCTTTCAGACTTTCCTGCTTACTCTGACTTTAAACCATAATCTTTATTTCTCAACCTATTGAGTAAGCAGGGTCAGATATGAGCCACCAGCATCTGACTTGTTATCATTACTTTTTAAAGACTCAGCATGGAGTTTGTGTTATAGTTTATATTTTTAATGTTTTTATTCTTATTATATAGTATGCATACACTGGGGTTACAGTTACATAGTCAGGAAAATAGTATATTTCCTTTTGGACAAAATCATTCCTTCCCTTGCTCTCTCCCTGTTTTTCCTTCCCACCCTCATCCACAAGTTACATAGTTCATTTTCACTGTTGTTTCCAGTGAGCACCATTGTTGCTTTTTTTTCACCCTTTGTTCCTCCATTTATGTATTTCTCCTTATTCTCCCAATGACATGTAAATGAACAAACAGAACAAAAAGTAAAGAAAAAAAAAGCAAAAAAGGGAAAAAAAACCCTCTTGTTTTCACTTTCTGGAGTTCATTTCAAGAAATGTTTTTGTACCCTCAGGAACATAGGCTCAATGGTTTCTGTCATTTGTCATAATTAGTACAAACATTGGACTCTCCTAGCAGAGGATTACAGTAGCTCAAAACCTAGATGCATAAGGCCATATAGGATGAGGCTAAATGAAAGGTCCTCAGGATATGGAAAAAAGAGCTACATAATGTATGATTGTTGTTCTTAATGTACTGTGTTATTTCTCATCTCTTTTGTTGTCTCTTGGTTATTCTCATATTGTTTCAGTATCTTAGCTATTATTTGGTATATTGTATATACGCTTATTTGTTTATTTATAATAAGAAAGGGAACTGGGTAAACAAGATGAGGGGAGGGGAAGGGGGAAGGGAAATGGGGACAAAAACATGATAAGGGGTATCAATGTGCGTGAAGTAATGCACCTTCCATCTGGCAAATATAACTGTAACCCCGTTATTAATTATAATTAAAATATATGAAAAAAGAAAAAAATTTGTAATATCAGATCTAATTTATTCTTAAAAATTAATTTACTTTATTATTATAAAACTGATACATAGAGGGATTCCATGAGTTAATGAGTTTATATTTTTTTATTCTCTCTTTCTCACACTTGAGTTTTCTTGTCCCTTTTAATGTTACTATATCTCTGAGTGTTTCTTTTAGTTGTTTTTTCCATTTCTTCTTGGATGAATCTTATCTGCTGCCCTGGCTTAGGAAAAATTGAATTTCAAGTATGTATAGTAATTTCAAATAGATCCTCTAGCCTAAGGTTAGGGATATGTGTTAGAAAGTCAAAATATAAACTATAGCATCAAATATGACACTCTCTGCCTACTAGTTTTCCACTGAAAGTTCATGTTCCAGAGTCATTTATACAAACCTAAACTATAAAAGGTATTTACAGAGGAATTCATCAAAACCATTTCAAGTTCTTATTGAAATGCTGTGTGATCAACATCAGAGGAAAAATAGCAGGAAATAGAAACCACAGTGAATGAAATAATCAAAGTTGGAGTAACTCAGAATAAAAATAAAAATGAAGACATAAACCTCTAAAGACACTGTTTTCTAGGTTTTATTATTTTTATTATTTTTTACCATAAAATCTCAGTGGATTTTTTTTTTTTGCCAGTCCTGGGCCTTGAGCTCAGGGTCTGAGTACTGTCCTTGGACTTTCTCAAGTCTACCACATGAGCCACAGCACCAGTTTTGGCTTTTTTCTATGCATGTGGTACCGAGGAATTGAACCCAGGTCTTCATGCATGCTAGGCAAGCACTCTACCACTAGGCCAAACTCCCTGCCCCGTCTCCGTGGATATTTTTAAAAACCACTTTTTTTTTTCTTGGTCAGTCATGGGGCTTGAATTCTGGGATTGGATGCTTTCCCTGAGCTCTTCAGCTCAAGGCTAGCACTCTACCACTTGAGCCACAGTGCCTCTCCCTAACTGCTATTCTTATATATAATTTCATTTATATGAAATATCCAAAGTATGTAGAAAAATGGAGACAGAAAGTAAATTAGTATTTTCCAGGGAATGGGAACAGAGGGAAATGAGGACGCTAATGAAGTTTATCCTGGGTGATACAAAATTTTCTATAGTTACATAATAATACAAACCAAACTATCCTGAAAGGGAATAAAAAGTCAAGATGGCTCATATTTCTTGAGTTTCATACTTATGGCAAAGAAAACACGATAGAGACAGTGTTGTATAGACATATAGAATAGTGAATAGATTTGAGACTTCGGAAATAAAGCATCACATTAACTATCAGTTGATTTTTGATCGAGGTACCAAGATAAATCAATAGTAAACTCCAGTTACTTCAAAATGTTACTTAGATTGCCTAATTTATAGAATAAATTGGAATAATTTTTTCTGACTTGGAATTAAGTAATTATTTCTTAAATATACAAGGTTTCTTAAAAACACAAGAGGCAAAGAAAGCCTTACTATAGTTTTCCATATTTATCCATCTTTGCAGTTTCACTGACAAAAATGGGGAAATGAAGAATAGGAGCAAATACTTAGGAGTTATATATATAACCCGAGTCTTGTGTCTTGTGTGTACATCTCAGTAATGGCTCATGTCTATTATCCCAGTTACTTGGGAAGTAGAAATAAGCAAATTGCAGTTCTAGGCTTACTCAAGCAAGAATGTCTTCAAGCATTGCCTGAAAGAATAAGCTAAATGTGGTAGCTTATGTTTATTATCTCAGTCATGCATTTGTGATTTCAGACTATCTCCAGGCAAAATCATGAGGCTCTATCTATATATAAAGGCAAAATTTGTTTGATATGGCTTAAGTGGAAGATGATTTGTAAGCACAAAATTCTGAATTCAAACCCCAGTACTGGTTAAAAAAATGAAAATAAAAATAGTTAAATTGGGCACTGATTGAACACACCTGTGGTCCTGTCTACTCAGGAGGCTGAGATGAGGGTATCTCAGTTTAAACTCACCCTAGGGAAATTCCACATAACTAACATAAAGCTGGCTGGAGGCATGTCTTAAATGGTAGAGCACCAGCCACAAGCAAGCATGCTGATCAAGAGCATAAGGCACAGAGAGACTTCAAGCTCCATAACTGACAAACATATAAATAAGTATATAAGCATAAATAAAAGGGGCAAAGTATCTTACTAAATACCTAAAATATGAAAATTTTCAATAAGAGAATGTAAAGATGTTCAAAATTATCAGTAAGTAAAGTGCAATACTCTTTTAGCTTCTTTTTCTATGTATATATATGTATACATATGTGTGCCTTAACAGATTGTTCTCTACTAGTGGTCTATAGCCTGTAGTTGTTTGAACTCATTAATATATTCTGGTCATCCTCCTATTTGATCATATTCAGGAATACTTGCTTGTTTTGAACTGATTGTTTAGACAGTAGAGTGTCTGAAAGGTTATAAAAAACTAAACATGACATTTTTTTGTGAACCAAATAAATATTTTTACTATTAGAAAGCCCTCTTTAAAGTTAAGTCTTGGCCAGCAGTTTGGCCCTAGTGGTAGAGTGCTTGCCGAGCATGCACAAACACCCGGGTTCGATTCCTTGGTACCACATACATAGAAAAAGCTGGAAGTGGTATTGAGGCTCAAGTGGTAGAGCTCTAGCTTTGAGAAAGTCCAAGGACAGTGCTCAGGCCCTGAGCTCAAGTCCAGGAGTGGCAATAAATAAATAAACAAACAAACATATAAATAAATAAATAAAAAATTTAAAAACAAAGCTAAGTCGTGTTTATAGTATCGTGATCAATCCTTCCCAGATGTTTAGGCATTCACATGACAAAATGTGAAAAGGAAAATGAACTATTTCCTTCAGTAAAATAGCTAGTGGAGTAATCTTTGGCGAACATAGATATCCATACTTAACAGGGAATACAAAGCCTAAGTGATTTGCTATTTAATACTGTGGTCTGAATTTGATAGTGTAGGAGTTTGTGCTTTAATGTACGCCTCTGAAATATTACCTGATCATACTTACTCTCTCAAACTGCTTAGTGTTTCATAACTGAATTCCTGTATTTTAATAGAGCAAGTACCTTCCCCCCAATGTGATTTTATTCTTCTAATCATACCATGAATTACTTCTTTGTCAGATACCTGTTAAAACTAAATATTTCATTTATTCCACTAATGTTTAGTGTGTTCTTTATGTGACTATAAATGTATGCATTTTCAACTTTCCTGAAATCTAGCTTGTGTTTATTCAGTCTTTCAAGTGTGGTTCTTCTGTTGTTGGCCTTTTTGGGGTGCTACTGTGTCTTGAACTCAGGGCCTGGGTGCTATCCTTCAGCGTACTGGTGCTTTACTACTTGAGCCACAACTCCACCTTCTAGGAGTTAATTGGACATAAGAGTCTCGAATACCTTCCTGCTTGGGCTTGTTTGGAACTATAATCCTTGGATCTCAGTCCCAGTAGCTAGAACTACAAGTGTGAGCCACTATTGCCTGGTTCAATAACTTTTATTCTGAAACTTTTGAATGGCTATACTTCCTGAAAATGACTTTTCCTTTGCTGTTCAATATTGCATTATTTTTAAAAAAATAGTATTACAGGTGTTCGCCAGAGAGAAGCTGCATTACTTCTCACACATTGATATCCTTTCTTTTGTTTTTGTCCCCATTTCCCTCCCCCACCCCTCCCCTCATTTTTTCCCTCCTATTTAAAATAAACAAGCAAACATCTATATAATATACCAGGAAACCAAGTGGGATACTGTAACAATATGAGATTAATCAAAGGTCAACCCGAGACAAGAGAGAAAAAAATACATAAAGAGTAATAGTCACTTCTAATTAATCTCTTGTTTTCATGCCCTGGAGGTCTATTAATTTGGCCTCATCTTACATGGCCTTATGTATCTAGGGTTTGAACTATTGTAATCCGCTGCTAGGAAAGTTCTAGATGTTTACTGATTATTACAGATGAGGGAAACCATTCAGCCTATGTTCCTTTGTGTCTGGCTTACTTCACTTAATGATTTTTTCCCAAGTCTTTCCATTTCTTACAAATGGTGCGATGTTGTTCTTTCTGATGGCGGCATAGAATTCCATTGTGTATAAATACCCAGAACATCAGAGTATTGCTTTAATTTTTAAAATTTCTTGAGAATACCTTTTAATTTTGGAAGTCCTGCTATTTTGAAACTTTTTGTGCTCTTTTTACTTAGAAATATTATTGCCTTTCTTCAGACATTTATAGCAGGCAGTTGACAACATTTGGATACCCATTATGTCACAATGGTACCACATAGCAGCAGTTAACATCAATGGAGCAAACCAACGTTTCTCCTTCAGGCTTTTTCAGGGCAATGCTTATATCTCATTTGACACACTCAACAGTCCTTAGATGTAGGCTTTATAATTATTTTCTGAGAGATTTAAAAAATATTATAGGAGGGGGTGGGAGAGGGGAGTGGGGGTTACATGGGAAGGGGGTAACAATGTTTAAGAAGTAGTGTACTCATTACCTAACGAATGTAAATGTAACTGTAATTCCTCTATATTGTCATCTTGATAAAATAAAATTTAGAACACTAAATATATAGACATTTAAAGAATTTTTCCCATGTCACACATAATTGTCAGCTTCTTGTAGCGCTATATCTTAATGGCTGTATCTTTGTGTTTCTTGTAAATCCTACTGCCTGTAGGTTAACTAACTCACAGATAACAGTTTCAAACTTAGGTTTTCAAGTTTCAAATTCACATTTTATTACATTTTTGTTATTTAGACATTAAATTTTTTCCCAATAACATTCTTCCATCCAACTGACCTTTTTTTGTATTTTTCTTAAAATATTCTAATCTGATCCTCAGTTATGATCATTGTGGTCCTTAAGTGTAGTTGAATATTTAGCCCATGGTTTTGCTCATATATGTATAAACTGAAATGAGTTGTGATCAGATATAAATATTAACATAAATTTATTTATTAAGATTAATGTGTTTTGTGATTTGTATTTCATAGGAGATACTTAAAATCATCATAACATGTAAGTGTTTATATTTTTCCTTTAGCAAACTCTAATAGTTCTTTCATGATTATAAAAATGAATAAATTAAAACTTATTTTTTCATTTTTCCTATTTGTCCTAAGTATTCATACTCAACATAAAAATCATATTAAAAATTAATCTGAAAACACTTCCATACTATTTGTGTACATGTATTTTCCATATGCCAAAATTATATCAAAGTTGAATATATTATAAAGGTTCTAGTGAGTTGAGGTTTTTTCTTTTTTTTCATAGTTCTGGGACTTGAAGTGCCTGACCACTTCAGCTTAAGGCTACCCCTCTTCCCCTTAAGCCACAGTGCCATTACCAGTTTTCTGATGGTTAATTGGAGATAATAGTCTCAAGGACTTTCATGCTGGGCTGGCTTTGAACCATGATCCTCATATCTCAGCCTCCTGAGTAGCTAGGATAACAGGTGTGAGACACTGGCGCCCAACTTTCCTTCTCCTCTTTGTCTTCTTCTACCCACTCTTCTGTACATTTAAGCAAAACTGAATTGAAACACATATCTGGAAATTTGTCATATCATTTGATCAACTTAGGAACCATTTATAATTGTATATTGATTGCCTATTTCATTATATTCTCATATTATCTCTTAATGCCTATACTAAGTAACTTTTTAATAAACTAGTGATTATAACGTGATATTTAGGACAAATAATATGAATTTTAAAGTCTTCAAACTAACTTCCTTCCTTCCTTCTTCCCTCCCTCCCTCCCTCACTCCCTCCCTCCCTCTTTCTTTCCTTCCTTCCTTCCTTTCCTTCCTTCCTTTCTTTCCTTTCTTTCCTTGCCAGTCTTGGGGCATGAAGTCAAGGCTGAGCACTGTTCTTGGGCTTTCTCATGGCTAGAGCTCTACCACTTGAGCCACAGCATCACTTCTGGCTTTTTCTGTGTATGTGGTACCAAGGATTTTAATCTGGGTCTTCATGCATGCTAGGCAAGCACTCTACCACTAGGCCAAATTTCCAGCCCCCATTCATAGCATTTTTAACTAGAAAGTATTTTAACTTCAATCTTTACTTTGAATATTTTATATTTTTCTGGAATTTATTTTCTGAACTTCTGCTTATACTTTTTGGTTCATACCATAGATATTTGTGGATCTTCTGAATGTCCTCTCTGATTCTTTCTGTGACTAATTGATTCCATAGCTTTTTAAAAGCATACATTTTTCAGCCACTTCTTTACAGACATTTCCTAATCCTGTTTAGTGCATTCATTATAAGATTTGAATGTTGAACTAGTATTTATTTTTCATAAAAAATTTTATTCTCTTAAAAATACCTCCACATATATGGGTTTTGACCAACCCAAAGACACTTTTTTATAAATGAGGTTTCTGACAGGTGTGCCTTGTTCTAGGGCATTTTAAACCATTGAATTTTATTTTTAATAACAAAATAATGAATTCATGTTTCAGTCAGACTCCCTATGCTAGAATTCTTCCAAAATATATACAGTATTTATTTTCCATCACACTTTGCCTGTGGACAATTTTTATAAAAATGTTTGCTGTCTTTTCTTTTTCTGTGTGCTTAATAGTACATCAATAATTGTTAAATATATTGCTTTATTTTGTAATGGATAAGATACAACTGTTATAAAACTTCATGGCTAGTATTTCGATAGCATAAATGCTCATATTATAGATATTTCCTACATGAATACTCTATCATTTTATTGATCTTGTCAAAGTTTTTAATGACCTATTTATTATACAGTACATGGTAATTTTCTGAACTCTGATGTATAATTAATTTTTTTTCCAGTCCTGGGTTTGAGCTAAGGGCCCAAGCACTGTCCTTGGTCTTTCTCAAGGCTAGAGCTCTACCACTTGAGCCTCAGCACCATTTCCAGCTTTTTTCTATGTATGTGGTACCAAGGAATCGAACCCGTATCTTCATGCATGCTAGGCAAGCACTCTTCCACTAGGCCAAACTCCCGGCCCTTAAATTTTTGAGATTAAAAAAAAAATCAGTTTGCTAAAAACGTGGAACCAACTGTCTTGTTAACCATTTTAAATACATAGCCCTTAATGACCTTGTAGGTATGCAAGCTAATGATATTTTCAGATGCTACAATTGTTTTATACGGTAATATCTGGGCAATATGAAGAAATTTTAATCTCCCACTTCATTTCTTTGTTGTATATATTTTCAGTGTATTTTATAAACTTATCCTGGCTTTTGAAAATGGCCATGGTTCCCAGAATGGAGTAGGTTGATATAGCTAACGAAATGCATGATTGAGATTATCTTAATTTTTTTTTGTGCCTGTAATAGGATTGAACTCAGGGTCTAGAGGCTGTCCCTTAACTTTTTTGCTCAAGTCTGCCATTTGAATTACATGTCCACTTTGGCTTTATGGTGGTTAATTGGCGATCACCATCTCATGGACTTCCCTGCCTAGGTCAGCTTTGAACCGTGATCCTCAAATCTCAGCCTCTTGACTCGCTAGGATTGTAAGTGTGAGCCACCATGCCTGACACTAGAGATTACCTTACTTTTTCATGACATATATACTTCAACAGTTAAGAATTGAAGTCCAGGAACAAAAGCAATACTTAGTTGCAAGTAAGGTCCTTCAATAGAAAGCTTAGCATTAATTGTTCGGTTTGTGTAGTACAATGAATTACATTTCTTTAAGAGTAGGAAAATCATTATTATGGAAATGTTTACCATAGCATTTCTTTTTCTGATGAATTTAGCTATGGTTTTGCCATTTTTCCTTTATGCTTGTATGCTTTCTTCTAAAACCTAGCTTATCATCTGCCTTAACACTAAGCTGTACTTTCCAGAGATAATACAAAGATTAAATTTCTTGAAAAGTATGTTTTTCCTTCCAACCTATAATTTATTCTTAATTCAATTTATATACAGATGTTCTCAAAATAGCCATTTTGTTGGTTTTGGCAAAGTATATTTCATATCTACTCACATTATGACCCTAATGTTATAATGCTTGGTGATAGTTACAAATAAACTCCTTTTAACAAGTCAGAGAGATTTGGGGTATTAAGTACTTAGATTAACTTGCCTAAAAATTTGTTTGAAAATAGTATTGGCAAAGTTTTGTTTCTTGTTGTAG
This sequence comes from Megascapheus bottae, assembly GCF_031878675.1. Lineage (NCBI taxonomy): Eukaryota > Metazoa > Chordata > Mammalia > Rodentia > Geomyidae > Megascapheus > Megascapheus bottae. The sequence continues at coordinate 39,867,817 of NC_143517.1, forward strand.
TCTTTAGCCAATCTAGTTGAAGACTTTGAATTTATATTTTGCCTTCACCCAAAGTAATTGTATCTTTTGTGATTTCCTGTAGTAGGATGTAGGTTTTCATGAATATGTTTTCTGTTTGCTGCCAAAAAGCTACCTCAATAATAGAGTTGGATCACCATATATTCTAGTTTTGTAAGTCGTGGAATGTTTATAAGTGCATTTTATTCTGTCATCCATACTTTTATGCTATCCTCTAGAAATTCATATTAGAAAGAAACTATAGGATAAATAATATGTTTTTGTATTTAGTAGAAATCGATCTTATAGTCCTTTCATAATATTTTTCTTGTATTAAGTGTACTATAAAATAAAACTATACCATAGCAATATGTGGAATATATCAGTTTCTGATTGTATACTTTTGTTGAGGCACTAATATTATAGGTATGTATGTATGTGTGTGTGTGTGTGTGTGTGTGTATATTTCTGAGCTTGATGTTGAATGACAGGAAGCATAGTGTACCTTTAAAGTATGCCTTAAAAGTAAATAAATGAAGCCAGGTACCCAAGGCTTATACCTGTTATCTGGCTACTCAAAAGGCTGAGATCTGAGGATTGAAGTTGAAAGCAAGCTCAGTCAGGAAAGTCCTTGAGAACCTTAGCTGCCATTAGCCACTAAAATCCTGGTAATGTAGCTATGTTATCTCATATAATTAAAGTATTTCACCTTGTTATCTGATATATTGGATATATGCATATTTGTTATTTGAAATAGGATAGGGAAGAGGGGAACACAAGATGAGGGGCAGTGATGGGGGATGGGAAATGGGGACCAAGACATGAGAAAGGGTATCAATGTATGTTAACTAATGCACCTTCTATCTGGTGAATATAATGTAACCCTTCTATTAATTACAATAAAAAATATATGGAAAAAAAGAAAAAAGAAAATAGTTGTATTATTATCCAAAAACCTGTAGAACAATACTCTGACCCTGAGTTCAAGCCCTATTACTGGCACAATAGAAAAAGTATATTTAAATTTTAGGAATATAATAGTTGTTCACTATAACTACTGACATATAAGACAGATCTTAAAAATAGTAAAACTACTCTGAGTATCTAATATAAAATAAAAATTGCATTTTCCCATTAACAACGATTGAATGTTAAACTAAACGGTAAATTTTCTATTTATTCGTTTTGTAGTTCATGGATGAATGAATTGTGTGTATATATAGATAGTTAATTATGTTTTGATAAGTCTTCAATCTAACTTACTGATAAATGTGAGGTAAAGCCTTATGTAGACTTTGTCATTCCAGCTTGAGAAAGATCCATTTTATTGTGTTAACTAGTGTTTCACGGAGGCAAGAATTTCTGTCTCCACCTTTAAGAAAGAAGCTAATTAGAAAGAAAATTAGAAAGGAACCATCTTCCTTTCATTTAACATGTATGATCAATAATAACTTGCCTGTGTATATTATATAAGAATACATGGTAACCACTAGTAGTATTGTGTCCAGGGAATCCTTGTAGGTTTTTTATTGTGAAATCAGTAATTATTTTCTAAAATACTAATAAATAACTCTTAAATACACATGCTTATCTTTCATATAGTTTATTCTGTGTCTACTGAGTTTAATTTCTTAAGATGGACTTCAGAGTGACTGTTCACTATAAATTCTTATACTGATTGAAAACCTTGTAACTTTGTTGAAGACAGATAAATTATTTAATCTGAAAACCTACTGGTTGTCCATCACTTCTAATATTTAACTTTAAACAAAAATAAATATGAAAATTTTCTACATTGTCAAAGGTGATAAAATGTACAAACTTGGTTATAAAAATGAGTAAAAGAAAGTGTCAGCTAATTTCTTTCCTAGGTTACCGAGTTTTCAAATATTTTTTATTGAATCATAACTTACCTTAGGAAATTATGTTAATCATTTGTATATAATTTGATGAAAATTTACATATACATTCAGCCACATTATTCAATCTTAGAAACCTTCATTACTGTCTCACCTGGTATTACCTATATGCCACAGCTTAACACTGTTCGGACTTCTGTAGCAATAGGTTAGTTTCAGTGTAACTAAATGGTAACATCAAATTTTGAATGGTGAAAACTTTTTCTCTTCTTAATTTGTCATCTGTAAACCTACCTGACATAGTTTCTGAACCAACATTAAATAATGCAATTTAAAATATAAATAATTTAGTCATAATTTCAGTATACCTTTTAACTTCAATTTGTAATATACTCGAATAAAATTATATATACATATATAGAATCCATATAGCATAGATATTGTAGTATATAGTTGTATATGTTTACATATGTCACATATAACATATATATCATCCACTGTAAAAATTTCCATGTAAATATCTGAGTATGGCCAAGAAATAAAGTTACCATTCACTAAATAAAGTCCTAGTGTTAACCTTTTTGTTTTTTTTGCCAGTTCTAGGCCTTGAACTCAGGGCCTGAGCACTGTTCTTGGACTTTCTCAAGGCTAAAAGCTCTACCACTTGTTTTGGTTTTGTTTTTTCCTCTATGTTTATGGTACCGAAGAATCAAACCCAGGTCTTCGTGCATGCCGTGAAAGAACACTAGGCCAAACTCCCAGCCCCATGTTAACCTTTTAATCTGTGGCTGTGACATGATTTATGACAAGTTTTCATCTAGATCATTTATTACCATAATTACTTAGTGAAAGCTGTCTATATTAATATAAATAAGTTATTTGCCTATTGTGTAGTTCAAAGCTTCTCTGTAAGAGACAATTATTTATATTCTGGGGCTTGTTTTCCTTTACTTGCATCGATGATTGTCCAGGTATGGGCTTGATAAACTGACACAACAGTGAAAAGAACCCCTGTCCCCTGTCAGCTTATCAAACACACTGTGGACAGCAGTTCAGATTGAATGCAATCTAAGTCACTTAAATTCTGAGCAGAATCCTTGAAGTTTATGTTCAGTGAAACACAACCTCAGTGTTTCCAGGTGATTTTAAACAACACCTGATAAAACTGAGGTATAGTACCACTAAACTTTTAAGAATTATCCATAAACTAGGAAAATATAACACATACGGTTACAAAATTATAGTGTCATTTGTAAAGTTTAGTTATAGAAGAGATATTAATGATGTACACAGGAAAAACATTTAATAGCTTGTTATTCTGTTGTGCAATAAAATTATGCTATAATCATTTACATTGGAAAATTTTATCTTTTTTTATTCTAGGAAACATTTCAATAGACAATTCCCTGTGCCAAGTATCCTTCCACTCAAATCTCTATTTCATCTATTTTCCATTCAGTTATTTTATTTGAAATGCATGCTGTAAAATTTCACATCTTTAAAAGTTTTATTAATAGTACATCAGCATCATTTGTATATTGTCAAATTAAACTATGATGTTTTCTGAAGGAGATTAAGCCTTTACTCTGGTGACCTAAAAATATTCACGTGAGGAAGGGGTGCTGGGCTCAAGTGATAGAGCACTAGCCTTGAGCTGACGAGCTCAGAGACAGCACCTAGGTCTAGAATTCAAGCCCTATGGCCAACAAAGAAAGAGAATGAAAAATGCTGCTAATCAAAATACAATTAAAATATTCAGAAAAAAATATATTCAAGTGATTTATTCATTCAAGGTAAAGTATATTTACTTACAATAGTATTTAGCTTCATTTGGATGTACCAAAAGTAGGTAAACCCATGTTATTTGTGGGTGAATTTATCTGAGTTTTATCATCTACAGTGTGAAAATATACTTTTCCATACTTATTCTATACAGATTTTAACCCTTTGAAAAAGAAATTATGCAGATACTGTACCTCATCTGTGGAGCTCCACCACTGTGCTGCAAGTGGAAATGTAGTGCAATAGGGGCAATAATGCTGAGCTGGAGTCTCCTTTCTCCAGAAAACTGCAGTATTCAAATGCTTCTTTAATAAGGGAGTACTTTTAAATCTGTCTGGTCACCTCAAAGGAAATGTAGAACATTTCCTGTCTGTAGGATTAGAGGAAGGAAGAACCAAGCCAAAGTGTTTGATGTGTGGTGTACTGTAATTCCTTTCATGTGTTTGGTGGCTTTTATATGATGATCAATGTTCTGCTACCAATTGTGACCCTGATGTGGTCCAGGTCATTAAAGTTCCATCTTCTTTAATGTATAGAGTTATTAGCTATACCTAGCAGCATTATTATAATTAAGGATACTGTTTTCTTTTAAACATTACCTCTTATTTTCATTAAAATATTTAGTTTTCATAATTCAATAATTATCTTGGTGACTGTGATTCTCATGAAAGAGATGACTCAGTATTAGGGACTGCCAGGACTAAGATTACTGTAGGCACATCCTCTTTAGATCTTTCCACTTTACCTTGTAGAGCTGATTTTTAAATCAAAGTTTTCTATCCATAATCCACCATAGATGTATAAAGTTTAAGATGGAAGCTAGTTTTTTTAGGCAGTTTCAGTGGATGTATGAATCTTACAGGAAATAAGGATTGTGACTGTTGCCATTAGCAAAATACACCTGTAAGTGCAACAAAATTTAATGAATACGCACTTCACATGTTCAAAAGCAGCAAAATGGCAAGCTAATGTGAGATTAGGCTGGCTTATTTTTAAGCATAAATGAGAAATGACTGACTATAATGACTCAGAATTGCTAAAATGTAAACAATCAAGGATTGATTCGTATCATAGTGTAACATCCATGCATGGTAATTCTGCTTATTGGCATGAAATTTGATTTAGATATTTGGTAAATAAATAAAAGAGCTTTTATAAACTGAATGGGCAATATGACTTATTTACATGTTTCTATGTAAATGTGGAATAGAATGAGTTGCACAGCAAATTTTCAAGCTAGTTTTATTTGATTATGTATCTGAGTAATAGCTTCTTGCTTTTGTGAATGTGTATGTGCATGTATGTGCCTGCGCTGTAGCTTGAACGCAGGACCTGAATGGTATCCCTGCACATTCTTGCTCAAGGCTAGCACTCTACCAATTTAGGCACAGCTCCACTTCTGGTATTTTGGTAGTTAATTTGAAATGAGTGTTAAGTTTTCTCTCTGGATGGGCTTCAAACCATGAATTTTAGTCTCAGCTTCTGAGGATTATAGTTGTTAGTCACTAGAATCATCTGCATTTTCTTTTCCCTTTTCCTTTTCCTTTTCCTTTTCCTTTTCCTTTTCCTTTTCCTTTTCCTTCCTTCCTTCCTTCCTTCCTTCCTTCCTTCCTTCCTTCCTTCCTTCCCCCTTCCTTCCCCCCCCTTCCTTCCTCCCCCCTTCCTTCCTCTCCCCCCTCTTTCTCTGCCTGCCTCTCTCCCTCTCCCTCTTCCTCCCCCCCTTTCTTCCCCCCCCCCCAATCTCTTTCTCACTTTGCCAGTCCTGGGGCTTGAACCCAGGGCCTGAGCACTATCCTTGGACTTTTGCAGCACTAGTGCTCTACCACTTGAGCTATAGCACCACTTGTAGGTTTTTCTGTGTATGTGGTATTGAGGAATTGAACTCGGCTTTGTGCATGCTAGGTAAATCCTCTACCACTAGGACACGCTCCCGGCCCTTTTTTTCTTTTTTTAAAGACAAGTTTGAATGATATAACTATAGTGTTGAAAAGTAGACAGACAATGACAATTTTATATTCATTATATATTCAAGGCTTTAAATTTTACTTTAAACCTTAATATTTAAAAAATACTGTTTGCAATATATGGTCATAGATCTTTTATTCTTTCATATTTACCCATTCTGTGACACTGTGTATTATTTTATGTTCAAGGCTAGCACTCTACCACTTGAGTCACAGCACCACTTCAGCCTTTTCTGAGTATTTCATTGGAAATGAGGATCTCATGGACTTTAATGCCTAGGCTGCCTTCAAACTGTAGTCCTCAGTAGCCTCCTAAGTAGTTAGGATTAGGCATGAACCACCAGTGTCTGGCTTTAGTATCTTTTTAAACTTTTACTAGGTACTAATAACTTACCCAGAAGTCATTCAGTCCTTGAAACTGGTGCATACATACCTTTATGTGTATGTAAGTGTGTGGGTGGGGGGGTGGCTTATTTTGGCCATTTATTTAAGGAATTACTTTTTTGTTTTCTCTTCATACAAATATCTGTCTGTTTGCAGAATTTATCTTTTGTCTCCATTTCAAAATGTTCTGGTCCTTGATATTAACTTGAAAAAGATTACAGGCATATGCTGGCTACTATATAAAAATAAATTATGTTTCATATGTAAATTAATCAGTTTATTGTACCATTTGCTTCACCAAAGTAACTTGTGAGTTTTAAGTATTTATTTGAGGTAAATTTACTGTCACAATAAATTCTCTCACTTTAAGGTTGCAATTAGTGATATTAATGCATACAATTCAGAACAACCATGGTTGTAAGTATGAGGGACAAAGGAAAAAAAAATTGTGTGTGTGTCAGTCGTGGGATTGAACTCTGGGTCGTGAGCCACAGCGCCACTTCTAAAAAAAATATTTAATGGGAACTTTCATCATTAATTTGCACAGTTATTTAATAGTTGTTTGGCTTTTGCCAAACATCCCCTACATTTGAACTACACTCCCAGCTCCAAATTGTGTTTAAGAAATAGGTGTAATAATTTTTAACAAATTCTTTTGCATTTTATAACATGATAATATGTAGCTATATACTTATAACTCAAAACACTATTAAGGCTGGGTTTGGTGGCTCATGCCTATAATCCTAACTACTCAGGAGGCAGAGATCTGAAGATCAAGGTTCAAAGCCAGCCCTGGCTCAAAAAGACCTGAGACTGTTATCTCCAATTAACCTCTAGAAAATGGGAAATGGGGCTTGCCTCAAGGGTCGGGGAGGTAGCCCTGAGCTGAAGGGCTCAGGGACAGCACCCAGACAAACTTGAAGCACATGACCCACAAAAACAAAACCAAAAACACTATTAAGAATTACATTGATTTTAACATAATGTGACCTTTTCTTTTTAAAAAAATTTTCATTGGATGGGCTATATACTCTATAGACATAATGTTTTATTTTGTAGATTAATGCTTAATTTTAATTATGTTCTAAAACCTAAGTGCCAGTGATTGTATACAGAGATTTCCTACTTGAATATTTATTTGTTAAACATGACATTTGAAATATGATGTAAAAATCAATGTTAAGAAACTAATAAAAAAACATCAAAAAATTTTCATTGATTGTTGGACTTGAACTTGATGCCTGGGTGCTGTCCCTGAGCTCTTTTGCTCAGGGCTAATGCTTTAGCACTCTGAGCCTACAGTGTACTTCCAGTTTACTGTGGTTAATTGAGGATAAGAGTCACAGGAACTTTCCTGCCCCTTCTGGCTTTGAACTATGATCCTCAGAGCTCAGGCTCCCAAATAGCTAGGCTTATAGGTGTTAGCCACTGACACTCAGCTTATCATGTGACTTTTAATGCACACAAAGTATGAATAGCATAGCTTCAGTTTGGTAGAGAAATATGTAATTAAATAAAAATATTTTGAAGAAAGGTAGTTACAGAAATTGGTGAAGGAAAAAAATGACACAAATAGGTGATGGGAAAGATGCCAAGGAATTTTATTTTTAAGTTCTAGGGATAAGCGGACAGCACGATTAGTAGAGGAATCTGACAAGAATCATTTCCTGTTGAAATCAGTTCAGTTAAAGCGCTATACTGCTCATTGTTTGCTCAGACTTGGGAGAAACATAACTTCAGGGACTTAGCAGAGGAGAGAGAAGCATGACTGATGTTCCAATAAAAAGCTGATTCAAAAGTAGACAATTATGAACACTGGTCAGGTAAGAGCTACCAGTTTGAATGCTTAAGCAGAAAATAAGAGAGTATGTTGCTGCTTTTGCCTGGAACTAGAATCATTTTCTTTTTCTGGACAACCCTTTTCTTTCATAAAAATACCTTTGATTAATATAGCTTCATATTCAAACACATAACATGTATGTAAGCAAATGGCTTAAAGATTACATTACGAACTAAGTTGACTGTTATTAAAAAATATTTACAGCCAAAAGAAAAAAGATGCCTAGCATAAGTATAATTAATATTTTCTGTTACTGGATATATATCATTTTTTTCTTTGGGTATCTTGAAACAAAAAAGAACATCCTTATTTTCACTAAGGATGATTTTACAATGTTGGCAAGAAGAAATTGTACTGAAAATTCATCATCACCAACATTGGGAATCTTTAGTAGCATTGCTTTAATAGGTCTTTGACTGCAGTCTATAAGTTTTATTTTCAATGTTTTTGCTGCACAACACAAGCTCAGATGTAGGGAATGTTTTTTTTTAACCTCTTAAGGTCCCAATTTTTTAGGTAAAAAGACTATTCCAAAACTGTTCTCCCACTTTTGTGCATGTCATTTTCTGAGCTCAATTTTTGAATTTGAAATTATAGGTAAAATCATATATATTATATAATATAGTTTCTTTTTATTCCTTTTGAGAGATACTAGAACATCTTGGTTTGGGATTTAAATTTGTTACTCAAATCCGAGAACCTTTGTGATTGTTCCAGATTTTTATCATGATATTGAGTGACATTTTGAATAACAACACTTTTATATTTTAAATGTATATTGTGTGTCATTTTCTTTACTAATACCAGTTTTTCTCCAAATGTGTAGGATCATGATTTAGAATCACAAATAATGAGGACTGAATATTTTTTTGTATTAACCATTTTGTTCATAAAAACTGACATGATCTCAACATGGTGATAAAACCTCTAATCCAAGCATTTGGCAGACTTAGGCCAGTCTGTACTTGTAGCAACAAAGAACCAAAACAGCCAAATGTACATTGTTATATATATATTGCCACACTTCTCCTTATGTTTTATCTTTCTTTTTTATTAGAATGGAGGCAGTAGTAGGATTGACACTGCTTCTCTGGTCAAGTATTCTATCTTCAAGGTATCCCTCTAGCCCATTTTCCTCCTTACTTCCCATGTGAGCACCTTGATCCACCTATTTAAGGCTTCTATAGTTGCTATAATGACAAGCACTTGTCACTACATCCAGCCATTTCTGTTTAAATGGAATCTCATGGATTTCTCCGCCCAGATTGGCCTGTAATTTTGATATACCCAATCTCAATATTCTGTAGATGACAAGTGAACTTTTCTTCCTGGGCTGGTCTTAAATCATATTCTCTCATAATCTGCCCCCCAACTACCTAGAATTACAGGCATGAACTGGCAGACACCAAATCCTACCCTTTGATTTCTATTTTAATTTTATAAAAAAATTCAAAATGGCACCCTTATCCACAGTTTGAACTGTGAAATAAGATATAGTATGTGGAAAATATTGTTAGGAAAGGAAAGAATTTTAGTTTTTGTGTTCTGCTTTAGTGCCTGAAAATTTCATGTTTGTATTTATCACATAGTTTTCAAGTAAACCAATAGATTCGCATTAAAAATTTGATGCACTGTATTTGCCAATTATGCTGTAAGTAGGGTTTGTTTGTTTGTTTCCATTTCTTGGGGCTTGAACTCTGGATCTAGGTGCTGTCCTTGAGCTTTTTTGACTCAAGGTTACTGCTCTACCACTTAAGCAGTTTCTGGCTTTTTCTAAGTAATTTATTGAAGATAAGAGTCTCATGGACTTTATTGCCTGTGCTAGCCACCCTCAGATTGCAGCAACCTGAAAAGCTTGGATTACAGGTATGAGCCTGGCACCTGGCTTGTAAGTCGTACTGTTGTGGAGCTTGAACTCTGGGCCTGGGTGCTGTCCCTGAGCTCCTCAGCTCAAGGCTACCAACCTACTCCTGGAGCCACAGTGTCATTGCCTGTTTTCCAGTGGTTAATTAGAGATAAGAGTCTCAGGGTCTTTAGTGCCCAGGCTGGCTTTGAACCATGATCCTCCTATCTCAGCCTCCTAAGTAGCTAGGATTATAGGCATGAGCCACAGTATCAATTAAAGCTTTTATAAAAACTAATTAGTAAAAGCTATACTTAAATATTTTGGCCAAATAGTTTATGTTTTGTTGACCAAAGTCAATACTGTGTGACTCGAGCTTATGATATTGCAGCAAATCAGCTCCTGATACACTATTAAATATAAATGTATCACTATTATTATTGCTACATTATTCAAGTCTCACCATGTAAGGCCTTGACATTTAGAGTCTATGAAAGTATCTTCATTCTTTGAGCCACAAGACAAGGAGGAAAGACTTTTACATTCTATACCCTCTGTATTAAAAAATACATATATATATATATCTTTATATTTGGAATGACAGAGGAATGTTTCACTGAGTAAGTAAAATATTGATTTATTTTTATTAATTCCTGACTTCATAAATAAAATATTGTACTTTAAGTTCTTGTCTGTATTTATATATAATATTAAACTTACGATTTAAATCTAATTATTGCTGGAAATCTGGATACTGTTATGATCCATGCATCATAAACTGTGGTTGTTCAAAATAAAAAGAAAAATGATCAAACTAGATATTAAAAAAAACAAAAACATCAAGCAAGAAAAAAAACCTCTTGTCTCCATTTCCTATAGTCCATTTTGATAAATATTATTTTATATTATTACATTGGCAGAGTCACTGTGCCTTTATTTTCCTCTCCTAGGAATATGAAGTTTGATTTTTATAGACCCTTCATAAGAGCTTTTTCACTACAAAAGTTATTTGGAAAACCAAGAACCTATTTTCCTGCTAATTACATATTATAAATATTTCTGACTCTGGATTATTAACTGTTGTTTTAGAACCTTATTTTAGAGAACTGAACAGTAATTTTAAGTACTATTGTTATTACTATCTTAGTTGGTACTGTTCATAAAGGATAATGGGTAATGATTACTTAGTAGAGAAATAATGTTACAGACACAAGGCAAATGTTCCAAAATTCTCAATGTTATTCTAACTTGAATTTGGAAATAGTGAGTAGCCAAACCAACAATTTACTGAAATGTAAAACATTCAATGAAGATATGTCTAAATCTAGTTGGAAAAAAGGTCCAAGTGATTCATGTTTCTAAAATAGAATCTACAGCTATGGTAGTTTTCAGGAGAATTCTAAAGTAAAAATCCGTTGAAGTTACACTATGCACACAGAGCTAGTAGGAGGCAGGACTGTCTGTTATTAGAACATGTAGGTTTCATGTGCTTATTTTATTACAATCTTTAGAAACCTAAGGAAAAGCTTTCAAAATAACCAGTGTGGCATTTATAGTTAGCTTCAGCACTTGAACTATTCAGGATTCTAATATATATGAATTTAACTCTTAGGCAAAGTACATGTTTTACTAACCTTTAAAGATTCTATGTAAATACATCTATAAAAGTTTTTGTAATCTCAAGTTTTTTTCTTTTCTTGTGTTGTTAGTGACTGATTTTATATTATTACATGAATTAAAAGTATTCACTAATTTTAAATTTAATATTTCAACATAAGAGAATAATATTTAAGAATTATCTTGTTAGTACAATGAGGAAAAGATTGTTAGTGGGACTTTACAGCACTGTGTGATATATGTTGTGCTATTTAAAAATTAAAACGTTTAAGCCCTGTTTATCAAAATGCCACTTACAGAGCTTTTCATTTTACTGCTTTTAAATTTCATTATTTATTTTGATTAGCTCATTTAAATATCACAGAAATTAAATTTTCCTCTTTTACTATATTAGCTTTGTCATGTGAGAATGTGATGCCAAATTTATATAAAATTAATTAAATAAACCATTTAATTGAGCTCTACACACTGACATGTGACTAGAGACATTACCTCAAACAGGTATTTTTTTTGGGGGGGGGGAATGTTAGAAGTTTATTGAGCAAGGAAGGAACTGATGTGCCAGGACCAGGTATATTTTTTTGTTGTTGTTTTGTTTTGCCAGACCTGGGCTTGAGCTCACGGCCTGAGCACTGTCCTTGGACTTTCTCAAGGCTAGAGCTCTACCACTTGAGCCTCAGCACCACTTCCAGCTTTTTTTTTTTCCTATGTATGTGGTACTGAGGAATCGAACCCAGGTCTTAGTGCATGCTAGGCAAGCACTCTACCACTAGGCCAAACTCCCGGCCCCTCAAACAGGTATATTTGTATAAAGTATTTAAATCAGCTAAGTCCATTTGGCAATGTTTTCATTAGTTCAATGCTATTTTCTATCATAATCTTTTATACACCTGTATACCATCAAGTCTTACAATGTCAGCTCTTTTGTTTTCTCGTTTTTACTATCAGAAATGAAAATAGATCATATATGACTTGATTTGTTCTCAGTTTATTCATTTGACTTCTTATGTAACACTTAATGAACAGAAAACTGAAAATCACTTTCGTTGAGAAACAATGTCATAATTTTTATGAAAGAGGGAAATGACCTATCTAAATCCTAATAACCCTCTATGTGTTTGCTTGATCATACATAGGTTCTTTGGGTTGCATTAACACATTTTCATTGTAATACATGGTCAATCAAGAGGTGAAAATTAGTATAGGTTTGTATATGTTCACATTTATTGTATTATTTATGTAGCATAGATTCTTGAATCATTGGATCAGTATAAAATTAGTTGAAATTGAAGACATATTAGTTCAAGATTGTATCTGATAGCTGCAAAAACAGAAATTTTTTTAAACCACATGCTTCAATGTAGATAAATTGTTACTTTATTTCCTTAAGCAATGTGACTGTATTAGAAATAAATGCATATTTGAAGTGGAAAGTAGCCTCAGTTTAGTCACCTACAAGATTTAATGGATACTGTAAGCTAATGTCATGATTTATTTATACATGTTTATACATAGGTCATTAAATATATATAAGTGGAAAAAGTGTGCATTTTATTATTAGCCTTCATCTGTTAAGATAAAAATGTCCCCTCATTAAAAGTTTTCTATTAAGTAAAAATAAATTTTAGATATATTTTATTGCTTTCTCTTATGTACCTCTCCTTTTCTCTGAATAATAGGAAATGTTTGACCAGTAATTTAATACTAATTTAATACTTGGTTAGAGATATAGAGAAAAGATTCTGCATTTCAGCCCTACATGTTAAAGGCTCATTTTTTAAAATTGAGGTTGTACCATCAGTGTCCTTTTAGGTCTGGTAATGATATAATAGTAAGATCAGTTACATAGATTCAGCCACAAATCAGTCCAAGCAGTCTCACTTATACTAACAATAACATCATTTTTACATACCTCCATTCTTAAAATGACCACATTCTGTTCCAAAGAAATCTAGATAGAGGAGGTATTATATTATCTCCCTGAGGAAGAAATGTAATCAGTGATGTTCATTGACTTCGTGGGTATAACTGCCTTGTTAACCAGTAGAACCTAAATTGAATGTAATTGTGCTTACTTAAGTCAATGAGCAAGGTCATGAAAATAAAATGTTTCCTGATATATGCTGAAAACTCTTGTGTGGAGTATTGCTGTGATTGGATTTACTCAAAAAATTCCCATAATGACTTAGTTTACAGATGAGTAAAATGAAGCACTAAAACCTTATTTTGCTCAAAGTCACCAAGAGGTAGTGTAGCTTGAAGACGGATAACTGCATTCTTTGTTCTTTACCAGTATTCTAAAGGTATTTTGAATTACAAAGTAGTATTCTGCTGAGTTAATGATTGAAAATTGCCCATGAGCAATTTTAGAAAACCAGTTGGGGACCTTTTCTGGGAAAGTTTCAGAGAAGTTATTAGTGACACTTGATTATGCTTATTTACTGCAGAAAATGAGTGGTGTGCAAATTAATGGGAAGCTTGCTTCCAGAAATGTGGAAGAAAGGATAGTAATGTTTCAAGGATGGTAACCACTAGAAAACTGGAAGTGGCAATGTGGCTCAAGGGGTAAAGTGGTAGCCTTGAACTGAGGAGCTCAGGGACAGTGCCCAGGCCCATTGTTCAAGTCCTACAACCTACCAGAAAAAAAGGAGTTTAGGTGATTCTTCTGCAGGCTGAAGATTATGACCTTGCCTTAAGTCACTTGTCATTGAACTCAGCATTGGTTTCAGCCTGAGAAGTAGTCATTTGATCTTCTACTACATTCATTTTCTAAATTACCATCATTTATGGAGAATTGATATTAAATTTAATAAGTTAATAGGTTAATCAAGACACAAAAGTTTTACTTCTTACATTCCTATTTTCTAGCTTGTTTAACATTTTGCAGAACTCAATTGAGCTATCAGTAAATGATTTTTATTCCTTTACAGTGAATTCCTGAGATATGCCTATTCAGCAGTGAGCAATAAATGGTTCAACATGAGCTGTTCCTTATGTAAACATACAAAAGGCCTGCCCAGACTAAATCAATTTGAAAAAGGAAAACATTAAGGCTATGTTTCCTGTTAAACACTTAAAGTCTTCTTTGGTTCCTTATGATTACATTATTGACCAACTATTGCAGACTTTAGTTTGTCCTCCCACACCACCTGTTGAATGGTTTAAATGGTTTGAGGAAAGACAGTCAAAAGAAGAAAGCAATTACAATTTTAACTCCTACATTTTAGCCAGTAAAGTAGTTTCTCATGTTAAGTGTAAGTTGGTATGGACCTCTCAATTGACCCTGTTTTCTGATTTGAATGACTAGAAAGGTTTTTAAAGCCAAACTAAAGAGAGATGAGAGTTCATACAGCTTTTAGAAGTAATGTGAATTTTAGATTTTGATTTATGATATCAAACATTTCCAGGACGAATTTAATTAGGAAATGAAGTAATAACATAATGCTTTCAATTGTAAATTATTTACATTGCATTTTTAAGGCAGGCATTGTTAATATTAGGCATCCTAGCTCTTACTTACTGTTCTTTTCCTAGGATTAATTCTGTAGCAAGATACCATTCTTTAGAATAATGCTTTTTTTTTTCTTACGTTCTGAAAACAGTAAATGAAGCAAAGTTCTCCAATAAAACAGACTTTCGATTTTTGCTGCTAATTCTCTAATTAATTCCTCAATTGTATTGTGCTCAGAGAACATAGTATAAGATATGAATTCACTAAAATATATTGAGCTTAGCTTTATTACTTAATGGGTGGTCAATTTTTATAAATTGTATTGGAGAAAAATATACTCCAGTTGTTAGGTTCTCTATGTTCTATGTTATCAAAGTTGTTAATTAGGTTTTCAAATATGTTTTTTCTTCTGATTTGTGTAGTCCATTTCTGAGTGGGATAAGTTGAACTTGTTTACAGGAGATGATAGATTCATTGTTTTCTATCTTTACAACTATCAATTTTTTAATAGTTTGAAGTTAATTTTTCAAGAAAATTTGGAATTGTGTTCAGGGTTTTGGATGAAATTGAGAGCTTACCACATATGCTAGGTACGCACTGTTACTACTCAGGTATATATGTACTCTAGTTCTAAAATTATCTTAACTTTCATATATACTGAATCATTATTCAATCTAGTCCAGTAGTTGTTAGAGTATTCTGATTATTGTAATGTTACCATTCTTTATATATTCTTACTATATCTTCCTGTTGTCCAACTTTGCTTTTTTTATTTCTTGTATTCTAATTTTGCTCCATTTATTTGAACATTGTATCTTTTTCCATATATTTTTATTGTAATTAATAGAAGAGTTACATTATATTCACCAGATAGAAGGTGCATTACTTCACAAACATTGATACCCTTTCTCATGTCTTGGTCCCCATTTCCCTCCCCCCACCCCCACCCTTCATCTTGTTTTTCCCCCTTCCCTATCCTATTTCAAATAACCAAATATGCATATATCCAATATATCAGATAACAAGGTGAAATACTGTAATAATATGAGATAACCAAGGGACAGCAAAAAAGATGAGAGATAACAGTCCATTAAGGACAACAATCACTCTATCTTCTATGTCTGTTGTTTTCTAGGTTTTTCTTAGCTATTTAAGCATACATACGTAATAAATTCTGAAGTTAATTTTTTCCCAATAATACTGTTGTCTGGTCTTTGAAAGTTATATACTTTATTATCCAGTATCTTGTTTTTACCCTTCTCTTAATTTATACATCATTATATTATTGACAAAGATATTATGGGTTAAAAATTTGCTAATTTCGCACTGTTACTTCTGGGCATTGTTTGACCTGTTTGGGTATGAGATTTGGTATTTTTCTACACTTACAAAATAATTCTCAGACTTTCTTCGAAGACAGCCTCTCCTCTTTTTGTATATTACTGCCCTCAAACTCTAATTAGAGATTTTTTTTAAACTTTCTCCCTGTAATCTCTATGTATTTTAACTCTAACGTTTAAAATTCCTTTGTTTCTTGGAATTGCATTTGGGATTCCTTCGAATCTTTTAATGTGCCATTACTTCAGTTGAGTTTAATCGGCTTGAGTTTTATTTTTTCAGGTCTACCTTGTTCTGTGTTCTTTTTTTTTTTTTTTTTTTTGCCAGTCCTGGGCTTGAGCTCAGGGCCTGAGCACTGTCCTTGGACTTTCTCAAGGCTAGAGCTCTACCACTTGAGCTTCAGCACCACTTCCGGCTTTTTTCTATGTATGTGGTACCGAGGAATCGAATCCGGGTATTCATGCATGCTAGGCAAGCACTTTGACCACTAGGCCAAACTCCCGGTCCCTGTTCTGTGTTCTTACAAATATCTTCATTTCTCCTATTTTTGGATAGGATTTTACTATTAGAATAGAATTTTATATTTTTATATCTATTAGTAT
Organism: Megascapheus bottae; assembly: GCF_031878675.1. NCBI lineage: Eukaryota > Metazoa > Chordata > Mammalia > Rodentia > Geomyidae > Megascapheus > Megascapheus bottae. Next base: position 39,884,494 of record NC_143517.1, read on the forward strand.
ACTATTTGAAAGTCTTGGAAGATGTGTCCTTCCTATTTCTGCTATATCTCATTCATGGTACATTAATAAGATAAGTTAGTAAGCTATTTGAGTTACTTGTCAGTTTTGTCTGTGAATGTTCCATTTGACATGGAACCTAATCTGCTGAAATTCTTTGAGATGAAATTGCGCTCATTCCAAGAGTGTTTGTTTTACGTTAGCTATTGTAATGTGACAGGATGATACAAACATTTGGCACAAACCTGGATTTAAATTTTGTTATCAAATTTGAATCCCAATCCTCTGAGTGCTGTCCATTTGTTCCCTGTTCCCTTTTCTAACAATATAGCAAAATTCTGAGGAAAGTAGAAGTTTAGCATAGGGAAAGGATTTTGAGGGGAAAAAATTCAAAGCGAAACAAATAGCTTTGTAACTTTGCTGTCATCTCTGAGTTGTTTTCACTTTGGTAGAAATGTCCCTAATTGTAGTAAATTCATTGAGAATAAGAATGCAGACTTGGGAATAATATAATAAACCATCATGTAGATTATACTTGATTTTGAATTCCTTTATAAATCTTAATCTGGGGGCCGGGAGTTTGGCCTAGTGGTTAAAGTGTTTGCCTAGCATGCATGAAGACCCGGGTTCGATTCCTCGGTACCACATACATAGAAAAAAGCCGGAAGTGGTGCTGAGGCTCAAGTGGTAGAGCTCTAGCCTTGAGAAAGTCCAAGGACAGTGCTCAGGCCCTGAGCTCAAGACCAGGACTGGCAAAAAAAAAAAAAAAAAATCTTAATCTGTCTTGAAGATCTGATTAACTCACTTTATTAATCTGGGTAATTGGATTAGAAGTTCTAGATTAGGAAAGTACAGCTCTGGATATATCTATGAGTGTGTTTCCAGAAAGAAAGAATTCAAAGGGGAAGACCTTCAAGGTGAACATCATTATCACATAAGGCTGGAGAGAGCCCATTGCTGTAGCCATTTACTTTCTCTGCATCTTGGAGCCATGTTGTGATCTGCTGTGTTTCACCAGGCCTTCTCCTCTGTCAAAAACTGAAACCTAGGCCAGGGGCATAGCCTAGTGGTAGAGTGCTCGCCTAGCATGCATGAAGCCCTGGGTTTGGTACTACATACACAGAAAAACCAGGAGTGGTGCTGTGGCTCTAGTGGCAGAGCAATAGCCTTGAGCAAAAAGTGTCCAAGGACAGTTCCCAGGCTCTGAGTTCAAGCCCCAGGACTGGCAAAAATTAAAAAAAAAAAACCTGAAACCTGACATTTTATGCCAAAATAACTCCAAAACCCCCAGGTGTTTGATCACAGTGAGATATATATATATATATTAGGTCAACACAATTTTAAATCTACAAAGGGTAACAAGATTTCTTAGTAAGCAAAATAAGCATAGAATGTTGATTTTTACCTGTTTATTTTGATTGCCTCTACAGAAGAGCTTTGAACTTAGGAATTCTTCGAGATCCTGGATCAGAAATTGAAGATAGACAATACCAAATAGATCTACAATCCATCAATATTGGTACTGCTCAATGGGATCAGTTAAAACCAGAAAAAAAAAGTACCCCAGGAGGTGTGCTAACAGAGAATGAAAGGAATTCGCAAAATCCAGCCCTTGAATGGAATATGGCCAGCAGGTAGGAAATGATTGAGAAATTTTCATACTTTCTGCTTTCATTGTAAGAACAGTTGGAGATATTAACATACCTAATATAAATGTTTTGTTATTGCTTCTATTTTTATTACAAATACATATTTGTATTTGCTTGGAAACTTACTAGGCTTTCCAGTGTTACATTGTAATAATTACATATTTAGGATTGTGTCAGGTTTTTGTTGTTGTTGTTGTTGTTGTTGTTGTTTTGCTTTGCCAGTCCAGGGCTTGAGCCCAGGGCCTGAGCACTGTCCTTGGACTTTCTCAAGGTTAGAGCTCTACCACTTGAGCCTCAGCACCACTTCCAGTTTTTTTTTTTTTTCTTTTCTATGTATGTGGTACCAAGGAATCAACCCGGGTCTTCGTGCATGCTAGGCAAGCACTCTACCACTAGGCCAAACTCCCGGCTCCAGATTTTTTTTTTTGAAGTTGATATTTGATGAAGAGATCCACTTCAGGCTAAAAAATACTTGTGTATTCTCACTTGAACTCTATCATATTCAGGGTCAGTTTTAATATTTAATTTAGTTTTAGCTTTTCTAGTCTACTTGAAATTTAAAAATGATAAAGTAAAAAATGCAATATAAAGTTTTGTCCTCTTTCTCTTTAATTAAAAGCAGCTGTAGTTAACAAGAAACATGTTTGTAGAAACTTGTCCTGAAAAGGAACTCAGGATTTGTATGGAACCACTGCTATCTTACCCAGGCTACTCATGAAGTTGTTTACTACAAAGAAAATTGTTAAGAGTTAGACTCAATTTTATATTGTAAGATTATCGTTTTCCACTAACACACCACTGAGATATAAAGTTGTGTATAGAAGCATGCTTAGCCATCCAATATAAATTTCTGGGAGACAGACATGTATTGAGCTATCAGTAGGTAACTGTCATTACTGCTGAGGAATGTCTGTTTTCATGTTTAGTGAAATGTCTGGGTAGCATATCGCCACATCCTCTACCCAGAACCTAATATCTAGAAGTTGAGTAATACCAGCCATTATGATGTCCCCTCACTTATCTTTGTCACTGTTTTGAAATTTAGCAGGTATTATCTTAGGAAACTTAAAAGATTAGCATGTCTCAAAAAGCCACAAATTCACTTGTCAGTAAAAAGATGAGTCTATTTTCCATATTGTTCTAATATTTAATGTTCAATACATGACCCATAGTCACCTAGCCTTAACTCAGTTATTCCTCTTATATTCATTCTTTAATTTATTTAACAAAGCATATTGTATACCTGACTTGTGTTTGTGTTTTAATAATTGTAATGAAATTTATGTTATATAAAATTAAGTATTTTAGGTAATTCTTCAATGTCATTTAGCATTTTACAGTATTGGACAGCATATAAAACATGTTCCTTATGTTTAAAACCCGTTTTCTTTTTGGCCAGTCTTGGGCTTGTACTCAGGGCCTGACCTTTGTCCTTGGACTTTCTCAAAGCTAGTGCTCTACCACTTGATCTTCTGGCTTTTTTCTATGTAGGTGGTACTGAGGAATCGAATCCGGGTCTTTGTGCATGCTAGGCAGGCACTCTACCACTAGGCCATGTTCCCAGCCCCTAAAACCCGTTTTCTGTTCATCAGTTTCTCTTCATCATTCTTCTGTTCCTAGACTTTGGCAACCGCTAATCTACGTTGTTCCTCTAGGGGTTTATCTGTTTTAGATATTTTACATATATGATGTTTTATATCTATCTACATTCACTTATCAGTGTTTTGTTGCTTCATCCACACTATAGCACGTGTCTATACAAACTTTTTTTATGTCTTAATAATATTCTACTATTTGTATGTGTCATAATATGTTTATCCAGAGCTGGGAGCATGGCCTAGTGGTAGAGTGCTTTCCTAGCATGCATGAAGCCCTGGGTTTGAATCCTTGCTACCAGAAACACAGAAAAAACTGCAAGTGGTGCTGTGGCCCAAGTGCTAGATCACTAGCCTTGAGGAAAGCCCAAGGACAGTGCATAGTTCTGAGTTAAAGCCCCAAGACTGACACTGTGTGTGTGTGTGTGTGTGTGTGTGTGTGTGTGTGTGTGTGTGTGTGTGTGTAATGTTTATCCATTCATACATTGATGGTCATCTGGGCCATTTCCACCTTGCAGCTATTTGTAAATTGCATTACGTGATTGAGTAATTGTGATTAAGTATAGGTAGATACCTAAGAGTAAAATGGCAGGGCCATGGTAACTGTATGTTGACTTTTTGAGGAACTTCCGATTTTTTTCTACAGTGCAGAACTATTTGAATCCCCAACAGCAGCATTCAAGGGTTCTACTTACTTTGTCCACTTTGTTGAATTCTCTTTTTCCTATCTTGCCCCGCTCCCCCCCCCTCTCTCTTCCTGTGCTCTCTCTTTTTTTCTCTTCTTCCTTCCCTCCCTCCCCTTCTCCTCCTCCCTCTCTCTCTCCTCCCCCTCTCCCTTCCGGAGGAGTATATTGCTTTAGCCCTTTACTTTCTCTACATCTTGGAGCTATGTTGTGATCTGCTATGTTCTACCATTGAAACCTGGGCCAGGAGCACAGCCCTCTTCTTCTCCCTTTCTCTTCCCTCTCCCTCCCTCTCCTTCCCCACCCCCCTCAGCTCTATCTCCCTAATATGGGTTTGAACTCATAACCTCCCATTTTTTAGACAAGTATTCTACTTCATAAACCTATATCCCAATCTTTTCAGCTGTAGGTTGTTCTTTTGTTTTTGCTCAGATTAGCCTTGGACCTCATACCTCATGCTTAAGCCTTCCACATAGATGGAGTTCCAACCTGTTTCCTTTTTTTTTTTTTTTGCCAGTCCTGGGCTTGAGCTCAGGGCCTGAGCACTGTCCTTGGACTTTCTCAAGGCTAGAGCTCTACCACTTGAGCCTCAGCACCACTTCCGGCTTTTTTCTATATATGTGGTACCGAGGAATCGAACCCGGGTCTTCATGCATGCTAGGCAAGCACTTTAACCACTAGGCCAAACTCCCGGCCCTCCTTTTTTTTTTTTTTAAATGGATCATGGGGCATGGTGCTTGAACTTGACCTGGGCACTGTCCCTGAGCTCTTCAGCTCAAGGCTATACTACCTCTGGGCCTGGGCGTTGTCCCTGAGTGCTTCAGCTCAAGGCTACTGACCTACCCTGGAGCCAAGCCCCAGTTCCCATTTTCTATAGGTTAATTGGAGATAAGTGTCTCAGGTCCTTTTGTGCCCAGGCTGGCTTTGAACCTTGATCCTCAAATCTCAGCCTCCTGAGTAGCCAGAATTACAGGCATGAGTCACCCACCAACACCAGCTCAGAATTTTATTTTTAATTGTAATTATTTCTTCAGTGTTTCTATTTGTGTATTTATTTTTGTCATATGGGATTTTGAACTCATTATCTTGGACTTGCTAGGCTCGCCTACTATCCCTTGAGTTACACCCCATTCCTTTTCTGCTTTAGTTATGTTTTTGGAGAGGATTTCATGTTTTTTTCTTTGCTTACCTGAAACCCCACTCCCATTGTGCCTCTCAGAAGCTGTATTACAGATTTAAACCACCACTGACTTCTTGCTCAAGCTGTCATTGAGCCAACCATACTTCAGATGTTTGCCTCTTGAGTTGCTGGGATTGAGTTTGTGCCACTCTGACTAGTCCTGAATCTTTGTTTTTATTCATCCTTGAAAATACTTGGCATAAACACTTTTTATGGGTTTTTTGTTTTTCAAGTTTACTTTTACTTCAGTTAATTACCAGAGATACCACTAGCAAAAAATTAGTGCTGGAAAACAGGAAAATAATAGATTTGTAGTACTATTGGCTTGATTTTCTTTAGTATTTCTATGATTATTGGTCTTTCATATTTTGTGTCACACATATGAGGGAATATATAATACTGATAAGTACAGTTTTCCATCCATGTTTAAGTTAACATTCATTCTTATTTGGTTCCCTGCCATCTTTTCCATTTTAATCTATTGTTAATATATCGTATATTTTAGCACTCCCCTGTGAGAGCACATCAGATGTTATATGTTTTTCACATTGGTTATTTTATGGAATTTGAGCTATTAAGCCATAATTATGATGTCTCTCAGGATCTAAATCCTTCCTCTATAGTTATGGATTTTAATACTTCTTCCTGTTGCTCTCTACTTACCAGATCTCTTAATTCTTTAAAATTGACTTTCTTGAAATTCAATACTACTGTGTCACAGAACCAGATGATCCAATTTGCTTTTTTGGCAGATATCATATAAAGCTCTGCCCAATGCAAATTTAACAAAAGACTTCAATGCTCTCTAGAGTACTCCTATTTAAAATAAAGCAAAACACAAAGGATCTAGAAATGCTGGAATTTTATCTAGTCTTTCTCGTGAAGTAACTTATGCCAATTCTGTATTTCACCTTTATTGTTTTATAATGTGAAGGAATAGGAATGATATATTTATAGAAAATATCAAGATTTTAAAGGAGATTTGGAAGTATAGCAAAATTTCTGAGCATAGTTAAATGCAAATATCATGATTCATTATTTTATAAAATGTAAACTAAGGTTAAAGGTAGTCTTTTAAAGATTTGTACGAGTATATGCTATGGTTTCTAGCAGTTTATTTTCCTATTATACTAAATACCTAATTAAGGATAAGATTAGAAAAAAAAAGTAGAGTTCAGAAGTTGTTCTGGTATCAAACCCATATCTAGAGCTTTAGTTCCCATTGAATGGCCTTAGCTCAGATCTTGAGGTTTGTTTCCTTATTGGTACTGTGAGACTAGTAATATTGTTTGCTTCACATAGAGGCTTATTTTAAAGAAGCATCTAGTTTTAGACCCAGAATCCATTGAGAAGGCTACATAAGCAATAATCATCCATAAACTGATACAGTTCTTAGAGTTAACAATCATGTAGTTAAAAAGTTTGGAAAGATGGACATTGTTGAATTGAAAGTGAAAATAATAAAAGTAATGAGATCATTTATGGTAAGACAAGGCATGAAATTGTTTACAAGAATGAAAAAATAATTACTGAAGAAAATAAGAGTTATACTTTATTTGAAAGATCCTAGAATAATGATAATATGAAATTGCTTAATTGTATCTGAATTGCTCAAGAATTTTTGCTGTCTTATGAAGTGACATTATAAGTATAGATACATAGATATAAACTCTCAAAATAATAATGGAATTTTGTCATCTATACTTTTCATCCAAATTTTACATAACAATGAAAATTATCATTTTAAAAATGTAATGACTGATGTTTTACTTTACCTTTCAGCATACGGCGACATCAAGAAAGGAGAGCCATTTTGACCCCCATTTTGACAGACTTTTCTGTTCGAATAACTGCAGCACCTGCCATCATTTTCACCAAAATTGGTTCTCCAGAAAATCTGCATATTGAGGTTAGATTTATTTTAGGAGTTTTCAGTTTCAGCCCATATGACATCACATTGGTAATCAATCATAACAATTACCATTCTTAGTACTTGCTGGTACTGTTTATTATTGTTTTCTAGGTAATAAATCAACTGATTCTCATAGTAATCCTGCCAGTTGCTCTTAGTATCTAAATCTTATAGGTGAAGAAACTGAGGCATAGAGAAAATAGCCAGTTTGCCAAATTTTTCCATTTAAACTCTAGCAAAGCCAGAGTCCAAATCCAGCGGCTCCATTTCTAGCCTCTCAGTTTCTACAGCATCTAATGAAAATAACTATAATACTGACAGGTAAAACCTAATTTTCACATAGATCACCTGACATGGTTAGATCTATGTTAATTGCCTTGCTTAATCTTCTTAGCACCTATATGAGACAAATCCTCTTATCATCCTTATTTTATAGATGGGGACTTGGGTATAAAAGGATTAAGTGACTTGGCCAGTGTCAATTAGTAGGTCCAGGTTATAGTTCTTATTATCCTGGTGAAAGTATTAGTAATGTGATTTACCATAACTTAAAAGAAAGGAGATTATAAACATTTTGCTTTTTTATAGTTACAAACATTATTATGAAAATATTTTAAAATATCAGATTGCTTAAAGACTTAAGTATAGCTTAAATCCCTGACTTTTAATGATTCAATTTGCTATTTTTCAACTTTCAAGGTGAGAAAATGATATATATTTGAGTTTTACTGGGCTAGTAGTATAAGAGTGACACTGTGATTCTGGACAGTACTATTGAGGCTCACTGTTAGTCAGCCATGTTGACATGAGGGAAATAACACCACAATAGATTGTGTTCCTAAGCCACAATGTTGATCGTTGTATTAAGTGCTAAATTTGTGTTGCTTTTGAGACAAGATCTCACTGTACATTTGGTTGGACTTTTATTCACAGTCTTTCTTCTTCTACCTCCCTATAATTCTCTAAGTAGACTCTCTTAATTATCACTACATTCAGCTCAAATGCACTCTTAACTTACATTACGTTACCAGCTGCTAATGTCTCATACCTATAAGCCTAGCTATTCAGAAAACTGAGATCTGAAGATCATGGTTTTAAAGCCAGCTTGGGCAGAAAAGTCTGTGAGACTCTTACCTCAACTACCAGAAAAGTCAGAAATGGAGATGTGGCTCAAATGGTAGAGTATTAGCTTAAGTAAAAGAATCTCAGGGACAGTACTCAGGCTAAGTTCAAGCCCCAACACTAGCTCACACACATGCACATGCATGCACACACATACACACACACACACACACACACACACACACACACACACACACACAAACACACACAGCCACATACAAGCACACACAGTTATTGTCATTTTTAACAGTATGAGAGTTCAGGATTCAGCAGTTGATAGACTCAGTTGAACAACACCTCTGTGTGGCTTTTTTGGGAAAGAGGATTATTTTTCCAAGATGGTCTTGTGCTTTGGCCTAGGACCAGGCTTTGGATCTTGATCCTTCTACTTCTGTTTTCCAAGGAGCTTGGATTACAAGTTTGAGCCACACACTTGCTTGTTGTTTGAGATAGAGCCACATTAGCTTTTTGCCCAGGCTAGGTCTAAACCATAATCCTTATTTTTCTCCCTCAGATAGTTACTTTGTTATTGTTAGATGGGTTTTTATATATTAATATAATATTTAATATTAACTTTTTTGCATGTTCTAGGGTTTGAACTTAGGACCTGAATATTGTCCATGAATTTTCAAGAATAGCAGTTTCTCTTCCAACTTTTTGGTAGTTTATAAGAGATAAGAGTTTTACAAACCTTTTCTGGGTTACTGAAAACTCTTTTCTTGGGTTCTTAAGGACTTTTTCATGAAATTCTAAAACAAATATAAGGATAATATGACAAAATGTTATAAAAAATACCATCACAGCTTAATTACCTCATCTTTTTAAAATCTTTATTTTAAATGTGATGGAGTGGGGGGCGGTTATAGTTATATAAGTAAGGGAATTAGTATATTTCTTTTTAAACACTATTACCCCCTCCCTCATTTTCTCTCATTTACCCCTCCCTACTGACCCTCCACAAGTTGTACAGTTCATTTCCAACATAGTGTCAAATGTATCAGTGTTGCGTTATTTAATTCTTTATCTTGCTGTTTCTGTGATTCCTTTCCCTTCCACGCATTGAATAAGCTCATATATAAGACAAAGGGTACGGAAAACTAAAACAGAAAAAAAAAGGAATAACTGCCTACAGGATATAATAAGAACCTCTGTTTGAGTTCATGTTGGTACACTTCATTATACATAGAAAGCTTCTCATTCCCACTTGAATGAAGCATGGAACAGAATATCACGAAAATTAGTGACAAAAAGTTTACAAAATTTAAGATTCAGTTTCAACCTTCTCTTAAATTCCTTCTTCCCGGTTTCTATATACACATCTTTGCTGCCTCAGACAGTTATCTCAGTTGGCTTCTAGATTCTTAAGGATCAAACTGATTAAATAGTTAATAAGTACAGAAATTATTCTTAAATATATGCTGTTAGCTACCCATTGTACCAATTATATCCATATCATTTAACCTAGTACAAGATCAATAATTTGCTACATATTATGAGAGTTATGCCACAAATCAAACCAAGATAGTTTTAATACAAAAATTCACCCACATTTGAATCAGGGAAGGGAAGGGAAAAAAAAAACAAGATGATGAGTCTAAGGACAAAGAATGAACCAGTGTAACTGCCATATTCACATGACAATGTGTTGGAAATAAACTCTGTAACTTGAGAGGGGGAGGGGGAGGAAAAGTGGGACAAAACATGGGAAAGGATGACAATGTTCAAAAAGTAATGTACCCACTACCATACGATTGTAACTGTAACTCCTCTATACATCACTATGATAATAAAAGAAAAAAAACATCCCCTTAAATAAAAATGACATTTAAAAAATATTCTGAATCATTGCCTTTTATTTATCAACTTCATTTTGGGAGAATAAAATAAAATCCCAGCATAATCACTGAACTCAGAAAACTTGTGGAAGAAAATTATTTAACCAAAAAAAAAGAGAGTAATAATTTCAGATATTCTGTCTTTTCTGACTTTGTTAAACTTGCTGTAAGCTGTCTAGTTTGTGTTTGGAGCCATGGTAGTTTCCTTAAATCCATTTCCTTAGATGACACTAACAAGGAGAGGATCTGCTTGATGTTTCCAAGCTTTGAAAATTGTCTACTTGTGCTTCATGACAAGAGACAGGGCTTGTGCTTAGTAAATGAAGCTTCTGGATTGTTTTTTCTTTTGTTTTTCTTCTCGTAAGTGGTTTTCCAATGATAAGCATTCAAGTGACTGAATTATTCAGAATAGCACTAATTAAGTAGTAGACATCTAATGCTGCCAAGATTTTAGCAGTTTGAGGAAGTGAAATTAATGTGGCTTCTTTGGCTTCAGCATTCTACTTTGTTGTAAGTCACTTGATTTTGTCCAATGGAGAATATTCATACGATGACATTTACAATTGTACTTGTCCACCTGTTGTTTCTGGTTTACATCTGTCTGCCCATGTTAGATTATGTAACTTCCTCAAGAGCAGATTTCCCTTCAAGACTAACTTGATCTTTTAGTTTTTCTTGGAAGATGATTAGCATATTACTAAGAAAATTCTCAGAAAGTATTTGTTGATTCTGCTACAGAATCTCACTCTGCTACAGGATCTCACAATTGCTTACAAAATAAATAATGATGGCATTTGAAGTATGAAAAGGCCAAGTAGTTGTGAAAATTTTCTGTTGCTGGTTACCTGATATGTAATGCAATGTGTCACATAGCAAGGCCTTATAAATACTTAATAAATTAATCCATTAAACTATGTTTAGAGATGTGCTCACCATTTTTTATTTTTTCCTTAAAATATGAACTTGAGTGACAGGAAATTTTGGAAGTAGTAATAGTCAAATAAACAAGAATGATAAATTACTAATTGACAGCTATCATATTTATCTGTGTTCAATCTTTTCTCTCCTTCAGGAGATTTTAGTATGTGGCCATTCATTGGAAGTAAATATAACCACAAACTTGGACTTCTTCCTAAGTGTGGCTCAAGTTCAACTCTTACATCAGTTAATAGTAGCAAATATGACTGGATTAGAACCATCAAACAAGGCCACAGAGGTAACAGTTTCATGATTTTTTATTAGGCTTATTGCATTTGTGCCAGTGTTTCAATAGAAAAAATGTAATTAGACTAAATATTTTATCCTAATTATTTTTTATGTAACTATTCAAAATTCAGTCGTGTATCATTTTGAGTTGATATCCTATGTTTTTGAGATTTGTTTAGTCTGTTCTCTTATTATTTATCATGCAACTTTACAAAATTACTATGGACTGACCTCAGAAAAGCCTGTGTTAAGACAAGGTTTTATTGCTCTGCTGAAAATCCTAAAAAACTTGGTATAGTTTTCATTTTCCCAGCTACATGATTAGCTAGAACCTCTTTTGAACTTTGTAAGAGTATTTTAATAAGTAATTTGTAAAGTGTTCATTTCCTATGCTCAGTGAAGAATGAATATGATCATAAAAGTTGGATGCCTGCCTAGAATTCTAATTTTGATCCAGTGGTAATGACAGAACCTTCATAATCCACAAAGCATCTCAGTGTAAAATGAGAGGGGTGCTTATTAGATGCTTCTCCCATGGTATTTTCTTTGTTTCCATGCTTCTTATATCACAGTTTTACTTAGAATAATAAATCTTCTACAAGAACCTATGTAAAGAAACTATTATCTATGAAAAAGGTGTTGTTTTTATTCTCCAATGAAATATACAGAAACAGTTCAAGTCCTGCTTATGATAATATACCGAGGAAGAGGTATTCTCAGACAGCCATTTGGTGCCACGCAGTGTGGCCAGCTATTTCCAAGCTAAATCCCATGTCTTTAGGCTTATAATAAACTATTGAGGCATTATCCTCATTCTACAGATGAGGCTTTCGGCCTTAATAAGTGACCTGTCTGAAGTCACACGCATACATGTGTGGCTAAAACATGAGGTTCCTGAGAACTTAGAATTTAGAGAGGTTTCTTTGGTTTGTAGGTTTGTTTGCTTGCTTGCTTTTTTCCCTTAATTTTATTATCATTGATTAGTACTACAGAGGCTTAATTTTGTATTTGGTATATGTGTACAGTGTACCTTGTTCAGCTTTTCCTCCTGAATCTCTTTCCTTTATTCCTCCTTCCCTCTTCACCAAAACGATCTCAACAAGGTTCGTTGTTCTATTTTCATACGTGTACATAAAGAATTTTGTTCATACTCCTTTACCCTCTCTGTTTACCCAAACCTCTCCTGCTAGCTTCACTTGTGAGGATACAAATGGTTGGTGTATCTTAAGAATCCATATGACTTCAAGCTGGATATCAGTGACTCAGGCTTGTAATCTTAGCTACTCAGGCGGCTGGACTCTGAGGATCACAGTTTTTGGATTTTTTTTGTTTTTTTTTGAGGATCACAGTTTTAAACCACCCTGGGCAGGAAAGTCCATGAGACTCTTACCTCCAATGAACCAGCAAAAAGCTGAAGTGGAAGTGTGGCATAAGTAGTAGAGTGCTAGCCTTGAGCAAAAACAGCTTAAAGGCCAATGCCCAATACCTAAGCTCAAGCCCTAAGATGGGCACACACACACACACACACACACACACACACACACACACATATATATAATATAAAAATATATAAGCACATATATAACATAAATATATGATATATAATATATAAATATATACTGTGTATAAATATGTATTTTCATTTGTATTTATTTATTTGGAGATATTTGATATACATTTTCAAATATTAAAAGTTTTTAAATGTGTACTAATATGCAGAAAGGTACAGGTAAGAATGGGAGAAGATTCACAGAATTCCTTTAGAATACTGATAAATAATATTCTCACAAATTACATTTTTTTTTTGCCAGTACTGGGGCTTGAATTCAGGGCCTGGGTACTGTCCTTGGGCTTTTAAACACATTTTTAATAAATGTATATTCTTCCTTTTCTCAAGTAACCCAGCCAAGTTCTACTTTTTAAAGAGAGAAATTCTGTGAATTATGATGCAATAAAAGTCCGATTTTGAGCTTGCCACATGACATATATTGATATAGTAGTGATGAACCATATTTCAGTAAAAAGACATTATGTAACTTAATGTATTAGGGTTTTTGAAGGGTGTTAATATTTTCAGATGTAGTTGTGATATCTGAAATTATTAATTGAACTGTAAAATAAATCCATTTTGTATAGTAGTGGAAACATCTACTGTAAACAAAGGGGAGAGGAGTGCATATCTTTCAAATTGAAATGAAGGTAATAGGATATTAAGTATTGTTGAAAGCATTTAGAACAAATTAAGTAAAATATAATTAAAAATAGATAAGTAATTAAGCTATAAATTTTAATTTAAATATATAAAATATTCATTTAAATCTATTCTTTTAGTATCTGGTAATTTCTTGCAGATATATTAGACCTGAACAATACTAGGAATAATTTAAAATAGAAGCTAGAAAATAATTGTAATTCTTTCTGTGCATAAACAACAGTGTCTTACTCCATGTGATTTTGATGGGGCTTTGCATTTCCCAGTAGCCATGTCATGCAGACATGCACAATTATACTTCATCTACCAAGTCCTATTATTGAATGAAAAGTGGTGTTGACAGTGAGATATGAGTGAAGGAATGGAGTTGCTGTATCAGTTGTCACTTTAGGTTATATGAGAAAACTAATCATAAATTGTTGAGCTGTTAATATTTGGCTTCCTTTTACTTAAGACCAACAATATTCAAAAAATCTGAGATAATAAAAATCCTAAACAATAACCATATAATGGAATTAATGCTGAATAAATACTTGCTAAATGAATTAATAAATGGAGTCTTCTGTTTATGAGAATCTCTAGTTTATTCTTGGAAATAGAAAAGATCAATATAAACACAAAATTTTGATCAATAATTGACTATATTTTTATGGGTTTTTCTTTTTTTTCTTTGTGGTAGTCCTGGAGCTTGAATACAGGTCTCATGTACTACATCTTAAGTTTTTCTCAAGGCTAGTACTCTACCACTTGAGCCACAGCTCCACTTCTGATTTTTTGGAACTTTCATTGGAATTTTCCTTTCTGGGTTGGCTAAGCAACGATCACAGCCTCCTGAGTAGCTAGGATTATAGGCATGAGCCACTAGAGCCTAACTTTTATATACATTTTAATGGAGACAAGTTTTGTACATGTCTTGGAATGCTATGAATATAGCTTTATAAATGATTATATGTTTTACTTGTCAGTAGTTGATAGATGATGTGAAACATGTGTTTTGCTTAGAGAATAACTTCAGCTTTGTAGCTTATGTTCATGTAGAGCTAAACCTTTCACATTTTGATAGAAATTATATGTAGGCATGTAGCCTTCAAAGATAAATATCAAAGTTATATTCTGTCAACATAAGGTAAATGAGTACCTACCATAGCACCACTTCTGGTTTTCTAGTGGTTAACTGGAGATAAGAGTCTCCAATATGGTGCCCACGCTGATGTTGAACTGTAATCCTCAGATCTCAGCCTCCTGAGTAGCTAAGAGTATAGGCGTAAGCCACCGGCACCCAGTCTCTTAATGATTTACTAACCAAACTATCAATTCTATTTATATCTGCCATCATCTTTTTTCTCCTCTGTTACATTAGAAAGGTCCTCTATCTTAATGTCAACCCCTCTGCCATTTAGGAGGGACATTTCAGTTTTGGGAACATTATATTACCAGTTTTCTCTTCCCATTGCAATATACTTCAAGCTTTCATTAAACTGAATCCATAAATTTATATTTCAAAATACTTAAAATTAAAAGCAGCAAACAAAAACAAGCTTCGATTCAAACTTTAAAAATTACAAAATTCTTGGGCCGGGAGTTTGGCCTAGTGATAGAGTGCTTGCCTAGCAAGCATGAAGACCTGGGTTCGATTCCTCGGTACCACATACATAGCAAAAAGCCAGAAGTCGCACTGAGGCTCAAGTGGTAGAGCTCTAGCCTTGAGAAAGTCCAATGACAGTGCTCAGACCCTGAGCCCAAGCCCAGGACTGGCAAAAAAAAAAAAAATTCAAACATACAACAAATGCCTCATATCTAAAATATATCAACAGCTCAAAAAATTGAATCACTCCAAAACTCATCTCCAAAGAAACAACCATCCTATTAAAAGATGGGCCAAGACTTAAAGAGAGTCTTCTCTGAAGAAGAAATAAGAATGACCTATAGACACATGAAGAAATGCTCAACATCTCTGGCCATAAAAGAAATGCAACTCAAAACAACTCTAACATTTCACCTCACTCCAGTTAGAATGGCCATGATTAAGAAATCTAGTAACAACAGATGCTGGTGGGGATGTGGCCAGGAGGGATCACTACTACACTATTGGTGGGAGTGCAAACTTGTTCAACCACTATGTACAGCTGCCCTATGACCCAGCAATTCCACCACTTGGCATTTACCCAATCATCCAGAAACAAGGACATACTAAATCTACTAGCACAATGATGTTCATTGCAGCACTATTTACCATAGCAAAGATATGGAACCAATCCCGATGCCCCTCAGTTGAAGAGTGGCTCAACAAGATGTGGTATTTATATATAATGGAAATCTATGCTGCTGTCAGAAAGAATGCCATCGCCCCATTTGTAAGGAAATGGAAAGACTTAGAAAAGTGAAGTAAGCCAGACTCTAAGGAACAAAGGCTCAATGGTTTCCCTCATTTGTCATAATCAGAAACTTTGGGATCTCCTAGCAGAGATTTACAATAGAACAAAATCTAGATACCTAAGGCCATATAGAATGATGCTAAATGAAAGGACCTCCAAGATATAGAAACAAAACCATCTAATGAGTGATTGTTGTCCTTAATGTACTATGTTATCTCTCATCTCTGTTGCTGTCCCTTGATTATCTCATATTGTTACAGTATTTCACCTGGTTATCTGATATATATTTGGTTATTTGAAATCGGATAGGAAAGGGGGGGAAAAACAAGATGAGTGTCGGGGGTGGGGGGGGGAAATGGGGACCAAGACATGAGAAAGGATATCAATGTGTAGTAATACATCTTTTATCTGGTGAATATAATGTAACCCTTCTATTAATTACAATAAAATATATGGAAAAAGAGAATACAAAATTCCACAGAGAATTTCATAGAGAAAACAGGAAATATTTAGCTGGTCAAGAATTCAAGAAGAGGTACACTTTGTGCAAGGTGGCTGCACATTCTCTAGTGCCAGCAAGAACAGAAAATCACTTGAACCCAGTCTGCACAAGAGAGAGATCCTTTTTTTAAAAAAAAAAAAAAAGTGAAGGTAAAACAGGAAAGACTAACATGTAACTTTCCAAGATTTGGTTAATTCCTGCTGTAACTCCCACATTCGTGGAAGTTAAATCAGTGGCCTACCTCTCCGAGTACCTTTTTATTTCCCCAGTCCTGGGCTTGAACTCAGGGCCTGAGCACTGTCCTTGGGCTTTCTCAAGGCTAGGGCTCCACCCCTTGAGCCACAGTACCACTTCTCTTGCACAATAGGCAAGCACTCTACCACTAGGCCAAACTCCCAACCCCTCTCACAGTACTTGTAGGCCAACTTATTTTCAAAGGTGTAGGGATGGATGGGAGCGGGGAGAAAAGGACAGGAAGGACAGAGACAGGAGAAAGGTGCATGGAGAAAGAAGTAAAAAAGTCTGAGATAGATAAAGAGAATAAGCATATCTTTGATGCCTATTAGCTATGTACATTCAATAAGTTGCAGAGCTTTCTTCAAATTCTGTTTCTATGGGTATAGTACTAGAAAAACCACCCTAAATTTAGATGGTGTTTATAAGGTTTAAAGAAGATACAACATATAAATGGGACATTCCCTTACCACATGATGGAGTATCAATAATTGCTGCTGATGTTACAGATTCTGATAGCTGCAGTTAAGAGACACTCTGTCAGAACGGAAATCACAGATGCTAGTGGACTTCTCTGTCTTCTAAAGTTGTGTTCTTGGGTGGTCCAAGAATTCCTAAGGCTAGGTTCATTCCAGTACAATTTGCTCTTTAGAAATTTACCCTTGGATAGACTTTTACAGATGTGTAGTTACTCCAGTACCACCAACATTGTCAACTGTTCTCCCTTTTGTACTTCTGGATTCTTTCAAAGGCACACTATCAAGTAGGGCAGTCTTTAGATAGAATGGGGGTGGAGCACATGTGGCATATTCCCTGACACCCAGGTCCTTTAAACTGTAGAAGGAAGATTGTTGTGTTAGGTATTGCTTTTATACCCTGGAAGGATTTTAGTTTTTGCTTAGGAAGACTTTTGAACCTACGTTCTAGCAATAAGCAATATAAAAATGTCTAAAATTTTAAATTAGAATGATATACTTTCCAGGTTTCAGACAGTAGTACTTTCAAGTTGACTCTTTTATATAATCATAAGAAAAGCCCATTAAATTGCATGCTAGAAAAGCACAAACTGTCAAGAGAGGTACAGTAAGTAAACCATGCATCATCCTCTATCATCAATTTTGAGCAGGCATAATATTTATTACACTTTTATTCAGAAGGGATACCCAAATCCTACTTTTATACTATTTTCCTAGGACTTCCTTTTTCAAATACACTTCTTTTTGTATCACAAGAACATGCTACTAAAAGAAAGCATTGGAAATCCAATAAAAAAATTGGTGAGGAATAAACAATTACCAAAGGAAGAATTAAGGATAAGAAAGAAGACCATATCTTAACATGAATAGGGAGACATACAAAGCAAAGAGGAAGAGATGGGAGAGGACTGGGAAGGGATAAAGAAAAGCATAGCTTTGAAAGAACAGGGACTTAATGAGATAGGTAGAGCGACTATAGCATTCTTCAGGAAGCTGCAGAGAGTGCAATAAATAATACAAAGTCTATAGAAACAAAAACATTTCTTTAGGTGAAAATATTCATTCATGCATTATTTTAGAGAGACTGAAAACATGGACTAAATGCAGTCTATTTTGTGATAGCTAAGTAAGTTTTTTGCAAAGGAGATTTTTGTTAAGTATAATTTTACTCATCAAAGAGACGACAGAAACAGATGCCAAGAATGTAATGGACAGGTTACCAAGTACAGAAATGCTGGGGGATGAAGAGATGTGAGAGCTAAGGAAGTAGCTAAAATCAAGTGGTTAAGTGGAGGAGGAGAGAGAAGAGAAGGTACAGGAAGGAATACTCAATTACGGTTATAAACTGTCTCCATTCTTCTCCAGGGCATGTAGTATGTGGATCAAAGAACACCCACAACACATCTCCAATGATGTGGTTCTAGTGTTCTTTGCCCTCTAAAAACTTGGTTTATATTTTACTACAAAAGTTTTATTTACACTAAAACACTGATTTGAAAATGAGCATGTGTTCCTCCTTATACCACTTCTGTAAGTAGGGTTAATAAGATAATTACTTGCTAATTCAGGAACAACAATAATTACCTTAGCCAAGTAAACATAATCCAGGGCAAATGGAGTGCATTCCATCTTCTCAGTCTATTTTAATAGTGTTCATTGTATTAGGAAATAAGATATAGCAAGTATAACATTTGAAGCCACCAGTAGATGTTAATTGGAGATAAGAGAGAGATAAGAGAACTTTGATCATAGGCGGGGGTGGGGGAAGGGAAATAGGGACCAAGACATGAGAAAGGGTATAAATGTATGTGAAGTAATGCACCTTCTATCTGGTGAATATAATGTAACTCTTCTATTAATTACAATAAAAAATATATGAAAAAAAAGAGAACCTTGATCATCAGATCTCAGCCTCCTGAATAGCTATGATTACAGGTGTTGCCCAGTAATACGTGGTCCTTTTACCTGGCACAATTTTTATTCTTCCATGCTTTAGCCCATGTCAATATTTCCCTTTATTTATAAATAATAGATAAATGCCCACCAACTTCATTTTTTTTGCTTTTGTTTTCATGCTGTTTGTTTTTTCCATGATAGGTACTTTGGGGCTATCTTGAGTGATGCTTCTATGAACATTGATGGACATGTCTTTGTGTAGATGTATTTTAATTTATATTGAAAATATACCTAGTATTACTATTGAATCTTTGCTCAATTGTTTGTTACAGTATGAAATCTGAAACCATGACAGTAAAATCTCTTTTTCTGTTACATTATATTTCATTCACTGACTTTGAGTGAATATTTTACTCAAATATTTACCTAGTTCATTTTGAAAACATTTAATTAATATTTTTAATATAACCACTAATTTCCTTCTTATTTAGTTTTTCTAGTTTAAAAGGCAAAGGTTGGGGCCAGGAGTTAGACCTACTGGTAGAGTCCTTGCCTAGCATGCATGAAGACCTGGGTTCGATTCCTGGGTACCAAGTACAAGAAAAAGCCAGAAATATTGCTGTGGCTCAAGGACAGTGCTCAGGCTCTGAGTTCAGGCCCGAGGACTGACAAAAAAAAAAGGCAAAGGTAAAGGGGTATTTTGTGTCCTCAATGCCAGTTCCTTTCTGTTTTTGGTTTCTGAAAGCTTTGAATACTATGCTGCAAAGGTCCAAAACTGCATCCAGTGATCATTGTTGACCTTCTGAATCTGGAGCCAAACTATGTATTTCCTTTTTTTAAAAAAAATTTTTATGAAAGAATTTATTAACATTGATTTTTACATCATATTTCAAATGACGTGTCTAACAAACAGTATTAAAGAAGGGAATCTCAATATACAATCACTATCCCTTTTTTTTTTTTAAATAAAGAAGACTAGCATTCTACCCTTGAGTCCATCACCACTTCCAGCTTTTTCTATGTATGTAGTACTGAGGAATCGAACCCAGGGCTTCGTGCATGCTAAGTGACTATTCTACCACTAGGCCATGTTCCTGGCCCCTATTTAGTTTTCCTTTGTTAATTTTGGAGAAAATATTTATGAATTTCTAAGTGAAAGTAAATATGCTATTCTAGTTACTTTAAAATTAAAATGGTTTCTAATAGCCATGCATGGTGGCTTACACCTGTAATCTTAGCTACTCAGGAGGCTGACATCTGAGGATCTCATGTTCAAAGCCAAACCGGGCACTAAAGACCATGAGACTTTTATCTCCATTTAACCACTAGAAAACAGGTAGGGTGGTAGCCTTGAGCTGAAGAGCTCAGGGACGATGCTTTGGCCCAGAGTTCAAGCCCTGTGACCAACAAAAATAAAAATGATTTCTAATAAAGAAATCATCTGTTACATATAGCAATTCAGTTGCACCCCTTTTTTTTTCAAGAAAAATTATTTAGTGAAAAAGATACTCTTTTCAGCCTTTCCATTTTACCACACTAACAGTTTCTACTAGTAGTATCCAATTCATGCTCTTCTTACGATAACTGTTGTACCATCAATGGAAAGGCCAGCGTAGCTAAAACCACAATGATGTCTTAAGCTTTATTGTGAAGCCAGTTTGAATATTAAGGTATCCTTAATAAAATTTGGGGGCCTGAAGTAGTCTGTGGCATGTTTTGTTTTGTTTTGTTGCCAGTCCAGGGGCTTAAACCCCAGGGCCTGGGCACTTTCTTTGAATACTTTTTACTCAAAGCTAGTGCTCTGCCACTTGAGTCACAGTGCCACTTCCAGCTAGCATGCATTCTTTGACAGTTGTTCTCAAACACTAAACTTATTGATTCTATTTCCTGTGCTTAAGAAATATTTTCTTGGGTGCTCATACCTTTCTTTAATCCTAGCTAATCAGGAGGCTCAGATCTGAGGATTGTGGGTCAAAGCCAGCCTGGACAGGAACGTATATGAGACTTATCTCCAATTAATCACCAAAAACCTGGAACTATAGCTGTGACTCCACTGGTAGGATACTAACCTTGAGCTAAAACACCCAGGAACACTGCTCAGGCCCTAAGTTCAGTCTCCAGTGCTGGCACATACCCAAAAGAAATTATAACAAAAAAAAATAAATATTTTCTGGAAAGGTTAAGATTAATGAGAAGTGTCTTCTCATTTTAATTGGAAACAAATTTTTGTTATGTTAGAATTTTGTTTTGACCTTTTTTTAATTGGAACTACCTTCAAAGGTCATATAATATAAAGAACTTGAGAAAATAAGTAACCTCCACCCTCATTTAAAAATAAGGAAGCATTAGCTATTCATTTGAACTTGACTAATGATGAACAATAAGTAAATTCTAGAAGCCAAGTCTTTAAATCTTTAGAGGCTACTTTACTAGAAAATGTATATGGACTATTATGATATATTTGCAAATGTCTAAAGTATAGGCTTAATTTGTCTGTCACATTGAATAATCTTCAGTAATCTTAGTCATAAAAAATTGTTCAGTTTAAGAAATTGGATATGAATGCTGACATTCTAAAAATTCTCAAGTTAATTTCCTCTAAGCAGGGTTGTACGGGAAATGAATTATTTAAACAGCTTAAAGAAATATTTTAAGATCAGATATACCTTAGTTATAAAACCTCATATTGCTGCAAAAGTTTGGTTGAACAGATTAGTTATATAAAAGTCTGCAAGTAAACTTTTTATGTAAAATACAGTTAACATCAAGTAAGTTGTATATACTTTTTTCTAATTGATTTGATTTTTTTTGCTAAAGCGTCACTTAAGAAGGATATCTCTATATGCAATCATTGGCACATAGATTTTAGAACAAAGTTAAAATTAAGCTGAGGGCTTTTATGTCATAAATACATATTAATATATGTAATAAAACATTATGTCTATAAAGTATATATAGCCCACCATAAATTTTTATGTCTTTGTAGTTAACTATCTATGACATGCAAACCCTCAGCTTAATTTTAATTATGTTCTAAAATCTATGTGCCAGTGATTGTATACAGATTCCCTTCTTGAATACTTGTTGTTAAATATGACATTTGAAAAATGATATAAAAATCAATGTTAATAAATTCTTAAATAAAAAAGAAAAATATTATAATGTTTTGTGTAGACTTTGAAAATTCCTGCTTACATATTTTAAAATCCTGGATACTTTATCAATAGTAAAGTGATGGACATAGTAGATAACAGAATGACTGCTTACCATGTTCTTATATGCATTATCTCATTCTCAGACACTCATTTAAAAATAACTGACCATTCTAAGAACCAAAAGACCCCTCAGAAAAATCAGAAGCAAAATCAAAGCTTTGAATGTGGTAATATTTGTTTATTATAGGAGTAATAGAGCCACATAAAACAGTTTTCTATATACTAATCCATCAAATAGTCTTTGTGATGGCAGTTATTGTTTTATTTTTGCTTTCAATATCCATTTTTAGCATACTCTGACTTTAATTTGTATTTTTAAATGAACCGTAAACTTTATTAGCCTTTGTATAATCTTCTTAAAGTTTTATTCTTTCTAGAAATGGGCTTGATAGCATTTCCGTAAGGAATATAGAAGGAGGAAAACATGTTTAAAATTTTAATACTCAAACTCAGAATCTAAAATAGTAATAGTAATGGTGCTGATACCCAGGGCTTCATACATGCCAGGTGAGCACTCTACCACTAGGCCACATTCCTGGCCTCCATGTGCCTCTTCTTTGAAGCTTTCTGTGACTGTCTTAAAAATGAAACCTTTGCACATAATTCCTAATCCTCCTATAGCCTGCTTTTGTCTTTTTCATGGCACCTGCGATCTACTAACATACTGTACGTGTTACTTAACTATTACTTCTCTACCTTCTCAGAATATAGCTCCACAAAGACAGAGTTTGATTTGGTTTTCTTTTTCCCTATTATGTTCACCATGCCTTACATTACCAAGTGGTCGGGAGGAGCATAGCCTAATGGTAAAGTGCTTGCCTAGCATGCACGAAGCCCTGGGTTTGATTTCTTGGTACCAAAAAAACAGAAAAAGCTAGAAGTGGTGCTGTGGCTCTACTGGTAGAGCACTATCCTTGAGGAAAGCCCAAGGACAGTGCTCAGGCCTTGAGTTCAAGCCAGGACTAGAAAAAAGAAATTACTGGGCATATGATGCGTAACTAGTACCAAAATGCTAAGTTAATAAATGTACATCTATGTTCATCTCATACGTGTATGCATATATGAGAATTTCACATTTTGTCCTATAAAGATTTGTGATTATTATTTTTCAGTTAGTAATATTAAATATAGCAAGGATAATAGGTAGTGTGATGTGAGCTTTGTTGTTCTCAAGTTACATACACTACACAATCTTGCTGTTATATGTTTTACATATGATCTTGGATCTGCACTCCTTTCTTCATCTCTCAACCACAAGCCCTTGCCTCATAACATTTTTTGGAAGAAAATGTGTTTTACCAACTCACTGAATACATTTAATGAAAACCTGTAAGTGACAAATTTCCAACTTTATCAAAAAGGCTATATTGTGTTGATTCTGCCTACTGAGCAACATGGCCCTATGAGATAGAAGTGGGAGATATTTGCAGCAGCCACAGGCTGCTTTGGTAGAGTGGATTTAAGGTAATTAATTTAATTGACACAATATCAAATGCTGTCCAAGGCAGCATTATATGGGCTTATGGGATACAGGAATAATTAAAGGCTTATGGCTTGTGGATGGTAGCCAGTATAGGATTGATTGCTCTTTTTTTTTTTTTTTTTTGCTTTCTTTGTTTGATTTGGTTTCGTATTTTTTTTTCTTACTATTCTGATAAACTCAATTCTTTGGGTTAAAGAACTACTTTTTACTTTACATTAAAGGACATTTTTTTTCCTGTAAAAAAGTCCATTCCTTGCAACAGACACAGCATTATTAGGTCATTGTAAGTCAGATAGCTTTTAGCAATAAATTATTTAGTTTACAAAACTATTTGATATAGATGGAGTTTATGGCCTGATAGTGTTTAGAAGAGAGCCAAGGTATAAGTCAATAAAGATGCCCATAAAAAACCATACTTGGAAGAGGTGAAAAATGGTTGTGTCATCCTCCTGGCCTGAAAATCTATCACCATCATTTCCTAAGAGTAAAGTAAGTTACATTACATATCAAAGTAGAATATCTACCAGTACCTTGAGTCACTATCCCAGTGTCTTTACATTGTTCAGTAAGCTCTGTTTCATCATCCTATTTATCACCAGAAAAAGCAGTAATGTATTCCTACTTTAAATGAACATTTTTGTTCTTTTAAAAACATTGAGCATGCCAGAGTGTAGCCTAGTGGTAGAGTGGCCCTGGGTTCGATTCCTCAGTACCACATACTCTGAAAAAGCCAGAAGTGGACCTGTGGCTGGAGTGGTAGAGTGCTAGCTTTGAGCAAAAAGTATCCAAGGATAGTGCCCCTACCCCAAGTTCATGCTCCCCCGCCAAAACCCCAAAACCCTTGAGCATAACAGGTTTTTCATTCTGATTTCACTTTAATACAGACATTTTCTGGTTAACAAAATCTTCTTGTAAAGTGTTTTAAAACTTTAGTTACCAATTAATACCTCTTAAATAAGTCTAAAGGCCAGTATGACATGAAAAAATAAGCACATTCAGAAAAAGATGACACAAAGTGTTTGAATAATTAGAATAATCAGAAAATATATAGATTTTGTTTCTGATCTTATATTACAAAAGGTTTTCTCATTCCAGGGAAATGAATATATATGAATATATACATATATATACGAATATATAGATATACGTTTAATTCTTCTTAGTGTGGGGTACTTCTAGAAATAGAGAATATACAATTCCTTAACTCGTATTGTAAATGAAGGATATTGCCAGCATGCATATTTGTTTGCAGAATGCCTTCAACTGTATTAAAAAGACAGAATTGCATAACTTCCTCTAATTCTGTGAAGAAGTAGGAAATACATGGAATTTAGTTATTGGCATCTGATAGATTTGAGATACTGACTGGACTTGAAGCAAGTGGTGAAATGGAGGAGAGTCCTGTGACAGACTGTGTAAGTTATGATTTAAGTGAAATCTAAAGTTACTGCAGATATTCAAATCCAGTCTTTTACTGTATGATTTTTTTGGAAATTGTTATTTCTGGGCCTGTTTGCTTATCTCAAATGAAGAAAATAATAGTGTGCACTTTATAGAGTTATTCTAAGGATTAAGTGTATTCATGTCTATGATACAGATAGAAAAATATGTAGCACATTAACTATCTCAACTGCTGTCTATTTTATTTTAGAGAATATAAAGGAAATTAATTAGTTAGGTTATCATTGTTAATCTTAATCACTATTATCATTGCCATATGAAGAAACCTGCCTTGTATATATGCCTGTGTAGAGCTTTACAGAGTAGATATGGCATGATCCTGGGCTCAGAAACCTACAATCTAGTTAAGAGACAAAAAGTAAGGATTAAATGAAAGTTGTCATAGATGCTAAATGGCAGATAGATGATATATAGTATATCTTATAGACTTGTACACAAAAGAGTAGTTGCTATGAGCTAAATAAAGGATGGATTTACAGGGGGGGAAAAAGCCTTTCAAAGGACAGTCCTGCCAGGGAGGACAAGATATATGACAATGTGAAGGTAAGATGAGTGTAAAGTTCCAGAGTGGAGAATTTGAATAGAGAAATAGTGAGGTCTGGGTTAAAAGAGATCCGCAGATAGTGCTTAGGTTATTCAGGAGGCAATGTTCTGCCATAATTAAATTCTGAACTTGAATAGTAAAATCAGAATAAGACTTGTCATTCATCTGAGACCTACTGCTTTGTATGTTATCTTATTTCAGATTCCCATAATCATCAACAGTAGTCATTACTGACAGTATAAAGCAAAGCTGTTTTAAAACATTTTTGCCAGATTTAGCTAATAGTTCCAAGTTTGGAGGTTCCAAAGTTTGAAGGAGGCTGATACAATCTCAGCATTTGTGTGAAAGATCATAGTGAGGACTTTCTTAGAATAACAGGAGGGAAAACGCAAGTTTTTTAATGGAAGATTTTTTAATAAGAATTGTCTGCAGGACATACTTGTTTCTAACATCTCGATTGCTTTGCATCAATAGATTCTAAGGTATTGATAATAGATGACTGAGAAAATATGTGGCTTTAGTTCAGTTTAGATTTGATCTGTCATTAGGAAGTTAAAGGATAGCTAATAAAGTTCACAAATGACCTCCTGTTTTATAATGTCTTAATGAATTCAATAAAGTCTGAAAAATAATAGCACTGAAATTTGGGCTACTTTGGGAGACTCTAGAGTTTATTTGTTAACTATACCAATGAATAATGAAAATCACTTTTAGTATTTTAACTAAATAATTAATATTGAATATATTTGGCCATTTCTAGAATTTTTCAACTTACATTTAATAATGGAGAAAAATTGTTTCAAAAGCATGCTATTTTTCTTGCTTCATTTCCATAGTCTCTATATAATTTTTTGAAGGAACATATATCATTTACAAATAGTTATCAAATATGAATTTGTATGTATTCATCTATAGACATTTCTCCAAGTTCAGGGTCTGCCAGTTACTGATAGTTTATGCCTATTATCCTAGCTACTTAGGCTAGGAAGCTGAGATCAGAGAATCACAGTTCAAAGGCAGACCAGGCAGAAGAGCCCCAAAGACTCCTCTCTAGTTAATGGCCAAACCCTCCCCCCCCCAAACAAAAAAACAAAGCCTGAAATGGCACTGTGGCTCAAGTGGTAGCTAGAGTGGTAACCTTGAGTACAAGACCACAGTAGCAGTGTGCCAGGCCCTGAGTTTAAGCCTGAGGACCAGAACCAAAAAAAAAAAAAAAGAGAGAGAGAGAGAGAGAGAGAGAGAGAGAGAGAGAGAGGAAGAGAGAGAATTTAAGTCTATCATTGCAGGGCAAAAATGCACTGGAATAGTTAATAAGTGGTATGCTTCTACACTGCTGCAGAAGCTAAATGCAAGTTTTTCTGTTTCTCTCAGAGAATGCATAGGCTCGGTAAACTTTCATCTGCTTCAGAGTTAGGGCTGATTCGATCTTAAAGTGGGTTTATGAGAGTGGCTGATGTGATACAGTTGTTTCTAGTAAAATTAGACTAGTTCTGAGGAGCCAATCTCAGTCAGTCTTTGAGTAAAATTCTATGAGAAACAGACTGCAACTGAAACACCATTATAAAGCCTGATATAATGAGGACTTACAGTTGATTTAATCCTATTGAAATCTTTAAGCAGCCATGGACCAAAATAGTTTCCATATTGACAGTGGAATGAACCTTAGATTTCATCAGTTTGAAGAGTCGTTACCTTCTACACACAGTAGCCACTGTTAAGGAATTAACATCATGGCAGTTTCTAAGCCAGGTTATTCTTTCTGATGGAGACATGTCGGTCTTGATTAAGCTTTCCAGAATGTCTCAGCTTTTCCTCTTTAAAAACTGATTTTACTGCTAAAAGAAAACAAGTCTAGCATAGACCATAATCTAAATAGATTACATCTATGTGTGAACAAAAATGGACAACTTAATCTTTTTAGGTTGGGGAGAAGAAGGGTTATGGTCCTAGGGAGTGAGCTCAAGGCATGCATGAGGTTCTTTTCTGCTCAAGGCTGGTGCTGGTATTCTACCACTTCAGCCACAGAGCCACTTCAGCTTTTAGCCCTGTTAATAAGCTAATTATAAGAAAATCATATTTATAAATGGACAAATAGACACAAAAGTCTAGAACTCAATAACAAATGAAATTTCAATAGGGTGACCTGTGCCCATATGGATATGTTGTTGAACATACATTTTTCTCCCTCCTCCCCCCATCCCTTTTGTTTTCCTTTTTTTTTTTTTTTGCCTTATCATATTGAACAGGCACTAAGAATGATCTAGGCATTGTAATCAATTAACACTAGTCCTGGTCTGTTTTCATAATTAGCTTACAGACTTTAGTAAAATACAACCTTCACGAAACTATCTATTTTTTCCATGTATTTTTAAATTGTAATTACTAGAAGGGTTACATTATATTCAAGAGATAGAGGGTGCATTACTTCACATACATTGATACCCTTTCTCATGTCCTGGTCCCCATTTCTCTCCCCCCACCCCTGCCCCTCATTTTGTTTTCCCCCTTCCCTATCTTATTTCAAATAACAAAATAAACATATATACAATATATCAGATAGCAAGGTGAAATACTGTAACAATATGAGATAACCAAGGGACAGTAAAAGAGATGAGAGATAACATAGTACATTAAGGACAACAATCACTCATTATATGGCTTCTGTTTCTATATCCTGGAGGTCCTTTCATTTAGGTTATACTATATGCCCTCATGTTTCTAGGTTTTGTTCTATTGTAAATCTCTGCTAGGAGAGCCCAAGGTTTCTACTGATTATGACAAATGAGGGAAACCATTGAGAACTTTGTTCCTTAGAGTCTGGCTTACTTCACTATTCTAAGTCTTTCCATTTCCTTATGAATGGGGCAATGTCATTCTTTCTGACAGGGGCATAGAATTTCTTTGTGTATAAATACCACATCTTGTTGATCCACTCAACCACTGAGGGGCATCTGGGTTGGTTCCATATCTTTGCTATGGTAAATAGTGCTGCAATGAACATCGTTGTGCTAGTGGATTTAGTATGTCCTTGTTTCTGGATGATTGGGTAAATGCCAAGTAGTGGAATTGCTTGGTCATAGGGGAGCTGTATGTTTAGTCTTTTGAGGAACTGCCATACTGCTTTCCATAGTGAACGAGTTTGCATTCCCACTAACAGTGTAGTAGTGATCCCTCCTAGCCATATCCCCTCCAGCATCTGTTGTAGAGTCTTCTCTGAAGAAAAAATAAGAATGGTCTATAGACCCATGAAGAAATACTCAACATCTCCGGCCATAAAAGAAATGCAAATCAAAACAACTGTAAGATTCCACTTCACTCCAGTTAGAATGGCCATGATCAAGAAACTACCTCTTTATTTCATTTAGTACTGCAGTGTCTTGGAACATGAATACCTCAACTGGTACTTACCAGGCAGTAGAGGTACTTGCTGCCACTTCAGAGAGCTAGAAAAGTAATTTCATGAAAGAGAACACTTGAAACTATGGGACTTTTTAGCATTCTATCTGTTAAATAATGATGAGAATCATTAGTTCTGTATAATTACTGCACTATTGTGAAATATTTTTTTGTCACCCAACTGGGGGCAATTATGTAGAGTGACATTTTGTGTAACATTTGGCTTAGAGAAATAAATTTTTTTAATCATGTTTTCCTTATTACTCTTGATTCTATAGTATCCAAGTTCATACAGTTAGTTTATGTTTGGCTTTTAAATAGAAAACATTGATTGGTGATACTAAAGGAAATCTTTCAATAAACTGAAGTCAATTTATTCTTTTTAATGCTTTCTCAATTTTTTATCTCAATTTTTCAATAGTGTATTATATACCAAATGTTTATCACTTTATGGATAAAGTGATAGGCTAGGTAAAATTTGTTCATAAAGTGATAAACATTTGGTATATAATACACTATTAAAAAATTGAGATAAAATATATGCTTCTTATTTCCTTGATTAAAGTAATACATTTTGCTACCAACATAAAACTTTCAGTATAAACCACCTCTGTGTAAAAGGCCTTTCTCTCCTTGTCCCAGCACACTATCCCACAAACTCCTAAAAGATATAGCTAGTTGATAAATGTTTAGATAATAGTAATTTTGGCAGGTAAAACCATTAAAATACGTTAACCAATTTTTTTTATTGTCAAGGTGATGTTCAGAGGGGTCATAATTGCATAAATTAGGGAATGAGTATATTTGTTGTTGAACATTGTTACCCACTTTGCCTCCCACCCCATCAGCTTTCCTTCCCCATTGTAAAGTTCATTTCCAACATATTGCCTTGTGTCACTGTTGCTGTGGTTCACCTTTTATCCTTTGTCTCACCATTTTTTTATTCCCCTTCCAGTCCCCAACTCAGATAAAGGTATATACAAGAGAAAGGGTACCAGAATAAAATCACAGGGAATTAAACCAACGTAGAAAAAAAGAAAAAAGAAATAACTTCACACAGTGCATTAAAAGCAACAACAGCAACAAAGAAAAGCCATATCTTGGAGTTCATTTTGATTAGCATCATTTTATATGGTCAGTTTTATTTTTTGTACTGTATTGGATTTTGTAAGATGGATATGACACGTACTTATTTGGAAACAGTACTGCCTTTTAGCAAGAGCAGAACTAAAACTAGGATATATGTCACAGTTGTACTCAGAAGTAATTGTCACTTTGATTTCATGATTTTACAGTTGACTTTATTATCATTTGTAAGTGTGAAAGAAAGGATCCCATAATTGGAAAATTATTTTGATCAAAGTTGAAGTATAGTTATTGCTGGCTGGAAGTATTACTTCAGTATTGTTGTTGAGTATCTATTAAGAAGAAAGTAAAAAGTTAGGTTATGTTCATTTTGGTATATAGTAGTAGAACAATTTAAAGAAATGACATAAACTAAAGTACTCCAAAACGTTACTGAAGAACGTCTAATTAATGTCATTGGAAACTTTTTTTTTGGTGAACATGGGGCTTGAACTCTGGACTGGGCACTGTCACAGAGCTCCTCAGCTCAAGGCTACCACCCTACCCCTTGAGCCACAGGGCCACTTCCGATTTTCTAGTGGTTTATTGGAGATAGCAGTCTCCCGGACTTTAGTGCCCTGGCTGGCTTTGTACCCAAGATCCTCAGATGCCTCCTGAGTAGTTTAGGATTACAGGTATGAGCGACTGTGCCCCAGAAACTATTTTAATGTATTCCTTAATGTTGTTTTCTTATTCAAGTATCGTGATGCTCACAACTCTTTAGACACTGTACTAAATTCTAGGATAAGCTACTAAACATCTATCTCAAAGTATTAAAGGAAGAATTACCTTCAGTTCCCTAGCTACTAATACAGCTTTCAGCACCTTTCCATGGTTGCTAGTGTCTGTACCACATAGCTGTGAAAAGATGATGGGAAAATGTGCAGAAATGATCTAAGAAGTAAACTATCAACTTGACATGTTTTCCTAGCTATTGAAAACCTTCTCATACCGAAACCCATTGATAGTGAAATTGTAGAATTCCTCTGATTTAAGTACCATCTGGTTGTGCTCAAGACTTTAAAGCTGTTATCTCCACATAAAATTTCAGCGCTCTATACTTTTTTATTCACCAAACTATCCATTTTTAAGCCACAAATACTTTTCCAGCTCTTTCAGATTTTATCTAAAAGTATATTTTAACAGTATTTTAAAAGTTCTGAAACAATAACAATTTATCTTGATGGATGGCATGCTGTTTTTTCATTTTATTTTAATTAGCCATTGTGGAACCAAATTCCCTTTTGTTTTAGTCTTTTGAATACTGTTTAATTATTGTTATCATGCCAGATATCTTAAAGGTTATTTTACCAATACAGTTTCATTTAACATAACCCATATGGAATCAATAGCCTAGTTTCCTAAAGTGAATGCTTGGAAAATCTTACATTCATATGTTAAGAGTACACATCCTTTCCTCATTAGTTGGAAAGTACAGGGATTTTGGCACAGGTTCTGTGTGGAAGCATTGTGCAGCTTTTATATGGATTTTGTTTTTAGCCTTTGATGACACTGTTTAGAATAGGAAGTATCTAATAAGTGAAGCATTTTGTCTCAAGTGCTGCCAGTGTGTTTAATAGATGCCTGGAGGTCTGAAACATTATCTTCTTCACTACAGTAATATGCATTTAATTCTATGAAAGCAGAAGGTCGAACTTTTAAAAGGGGCGCAAAGTACATTTTCAAACAGAATAATTCAAAACATATGTAACAAGGGACCAGAGTAATGTACAGTTGGTTTTTATGGTTTAATCATGATCATGTTAATGCACACCAGTAGCTAATTAAAGAAAACTTTTATTGTTCGCTTTAAATAAGTTAGGTAAAGAGTGGGATAGCTGATATAACAGCGCTGACCAGAGAGACACACTATGCTCACTCTCAGCCATCAGCAGGCCAATACTGCTATTTCGGACAACTCATTATTTGTCCCCTTGGACAATCCTAAAGAGTGATTATAATGTAAACATTTTGATATCCTTAAAAGAATGATAAAAATCAGTGCCCAAGGGCTGGGAGTTTGGCCTAGTGGTAGAGTGCTTGCCTAGCATGCATGAAGACCTGGGTTCGATTCCTCAGTATCACATACGTAGAAAAAAGCCGGAAATGGTGCTGAGGCTCAAGTGGTAGAGCTCTAGCCTTGAGAAAGTCCAAGGACAGTGCTCAGGCTCTGAGCTCAAGCCCAGGACTGGCAAAAA
Organism: Megascapheus bottae; assembly: GCF_031878675.1. Lineage (NCBI taxonomy): Eukaryota > Metazoa > Chordata > Mammalia > Rodentia > Geomyidae > Megascapheus > Megascapheus bottae. Next base: position 39,916,790 of record NC_143517.1, read on the forward strand.
AAAAAAAAACAGTGCCCAAGTTTCAGGGCCAGTATATAAATTAGTTAAAAGACATTCTCAATAGTAAACCAGATAGATAATGTAGATGAATTTGCAGTGGACTTGTGTTTAGAAAAATAATCTTTCAACTCAATTTTAAGTTCAAGAAGTAATGTACTCATTACCTGACAAAGGTAACTGTAACCCCTCCATATATTACCCTGACAGTAAAATAAACTTTTTTAAACAAAGAATTTTGTTTTCTAGTATTGGGAAAGTTGTTCTTTGTTTCTGCTCAGTAGTGACTAGAATTAGTTGTCTTCCATGTGACCCAAGCTGATAGCTGCCTGATTATTTATATCTCAACATCATGCTGTTCCATGTGTGCTGGAATCTAATGTAGCAATCTCAACACATAGCACTAAACTTGACTTTCTGTATAGATGGATTGTTTTGTCATGCATGTAAGCACCTGTAGGAACATTTAATTCACTTTAAAACAGAAAAGGTTAGATTGTATATACAAATCTCTAAATCAAAAGAATTTTTGGCATAGAAGCTAGGCTTATGTTATTAACAGTGGTTGACTTTCCTGATTAAAAGAATAAAAATAGTGCAGGAAACTTGTTTTTTGTTTTTTCATTTGAGTTTTCCATAGAACTCAACCTAGAAACTTCTTAGTTAACCACATACAGATATTTAGTGGTGATGCGTCAATATGTGGGCAGTAATCCTAGACTTCTTATTACTTGCTTATATTACTTTTTCACATATCTGATAATTCCTCATTGACAGTGGATTTGCAAGTGTGTTTGATATTCATGAGGAAAATAAAGCTTTAAATTTTAAGTTATTTTCTTAACAGGTGACTTTGTATTTACTGAGTTTATTTTTTTCACTTCTGGAGATTGTACCTAGGGCCTCAGGCTTGTAAGACAAATGCTGTGTCACTTGGGCTACATCTCTGGTCCTTTTTGATTTTTGAGATATAATCTCAAGTAGCTTTGCCTGGTCTGGCCTTTACCCATCTTCCTGTCCTGCCTTTGACTTCTGAAGAGTTGGAATTGTATGTGTATCACCCTGCACAGCATATTGAGTTTCCCAGTTAAATTTGTTCATTTATAAGTTCAATTAATACATATTAAGTGGAATTCTATGACAAGTCATATGATATGTCCTAAAAATATTAACATAGTGTTTCCAATTAGTATGTTTCTTATTTAAAATATTTATTATTTAACATAGCACACTAATTTATTTTAGTTTCAAGTGGATGAACATAGGCTTTTTGCATTTTTAAAATTTTCATTTTAAAGGCCTTGTACAGAGAGGTTACACTTACAAATGTTACATGAGTACATTTCCTTTTGAACAGACCACACTATATTCATCTTTAGTTGTTTGGTATGTCTGACTCAGAGTAGTGTGAGAAATACTATAATAGCAAGTAGGTTATTTCAGATACATAGAAATGGAAAAGACTAGCTATACCCAGAAAGCTTGTAGATATCAGCATTAACATGGTGGGGTTTTTTTGTTATAATTTTTCTTGTTTGTATTTATTTTTTGCCAGTCCTGGGACTTGAACTCAGGGCCTAGGCACTGTCCTTGAGCACTTTTGCTCAAGGCTAGCACTCTATCACTTGAGCCACAGCACCACTTTCAGCTTTTTCTGTGTATGTGGTACCCAGAAATTGAACCCAGGGCTTTTTGCATTCTGTTCAAGCACTCTACCACTAGGTCACACACCCAGCCACAAAGTGAATTTTTTTATATCTGGCCTTTGAGTGGCTACTTTGAGTAACCTTACAAATTAATGCTCCAATGGAGGAAGAGGACAGAGACCTAAGAGGATTCAGCACACAGGTGGGAGGATGAAGATCAAGAAAGACTCTGTAACTGTATCAGTGAAAGAACCTAAAGGGAACAATAGGGGGAAATTTTCATACACATATATTTACATTTTAATCTTAATTCTAATTCACTAGGCAATTTTTTTCATTTACTGTTGTATCAGAAATAAGCCTATCACACAACATTAATGGATTCTTTTCAGTGTACCAGGGGCTATACTGCCCCTTCATGATACTCAGGATGATATATTCCATTCTCTCTAGCAGTTTTAGTTTTGCATCTGGTAAAAGAATTAGGCATGTAGTAGCTGCCTATTATTGAGAATTTTTGCCGGGTAGACTATCTTACTAAATTCTCATGACAGACTCATGAACCTTATTTTACAGATAGGATTGTATAGTCTTAAAAAAATTTGTAATTTTTCCAAAAATCATATAATTAGAGGCTGTTAGAGACTTGATCTCAGTTCAGTTTGACTCTGAAGCCTGTGAGGTCATGCATTATTAATGATGAGGATATTTCTGAGAAATACACAACTAGGTGCATACCATAGTTGTATGAATATTGTGCAGTAATACCAACCTTGGTTATATTGTGTATATGATCTTTTTGGTATATGGACATGAGATGAAATCAAACACAAGCAAATACTTATTGTGATGTAAGAAATGTAAGTTAACACAAGATAAATATAGGTGTTGTAAGCGTGACACAGAACTCTGTTTTGCAGTAGACTTTTTCATAAAAAGAAAAATACATAGTAAATTAATGATAAAATATGTAGAATCATAAATTACGTTCTACTGGCTGACATGTATAATCCTAGCTACTCAGAAGGCTTAGATATGGAGGGTCAGGGTTGGAGACTGGCTCTGGCAGAATAGGCCATGAGACTGTTTTATTTTGGTAGACAACTAAAATTTCAATTGATGAACACCAAAATTTCATATATCTTGACAAATATAAAGTCAAGGAGATGCTCTGGTCAAGGAAAAGTACAGAGTAGAGCCAATGATTTAAAATGTGACATCTTCCAATGACAGGATTCTTTTGTTTCACTTAACTAGTGTTGGAATTTCTTTAAACAACAATGTCTTCCTTACCAATGTAAAATCAATAAGAAATATTGTTTCTAAAATTAATAACTAATTATGTCATTCATAGTAATTATTCTTTTTGTGATTTATTCTTTAACATTTTACATTGAGCCATTGACAAACTTGATAATAAGTAGCAAATGAATGGGGATTTTTACCTTGACTAGTAAGAAAGAGTATGGAGTATTTGTGGTAGCTCAAAGGTGCCTATAAATTTATGTGTAAACACATTCAGTGGTTAAAATACACTGGGACGTATCTCTAGGCATTCATACACTATGAGACCAAAGGAAGATATTCTTAGGAGATGATCACAAAGGCTGAATACCTATATGCATCTGATCATATAAAATCTGATCATATACAATGATATTTATAGAACTGAACTCCAGGAAATGGAAATGAGGGTGTTTTTCTTTGTTGCTTTTTTTCTTTTCATTTGTTTGTTCATTATCTGTCTTTTGGAGGGCAAAAGGGGCCACAGAAATGGTGGAACAAAGGGTGAACAAATGCAGCAGTGGTACTACTAGATACTGTTGAAAATGAACTGTACAACTTGTGGGAAGGAATAGGAGGGAAAAGCTGGGATAGAGTTATGGATGGTATAACACTGTCCAACTATACTACCTCCAAACATCACCTTTTTAATAACAATAAAAATGCATAAAGAGAAAAAATACTTTGATGATAATTTTCTGTTGATCTTAGTCATAAATAAAGTATACTATTTCTACCATTCAATTATATACTACTTTAAAATGCTATTTATAGACAAAATAATAGCATATCAAAAACTGTGTTATAGACTTGCCTCTACAGTATGGTTATAACCACAGATGGGTATTCATAAGAGTGGAAATTTGTACATAGGAAGGAAAAACTTGCTGATTATTACTGATGATCATGTTTACTGATACAGTGAGAGCATTAAGGGGAGGTTGTCTATTCTTAAGGATTTTCCATAGTTACTTTGATGATTCTGTATTACTTCAAAGAAAAATAAATAACATATGTAAGTATCAAATAGACGGTTGGGAGATCTGCTGCCCAAATGCTACTGCCATCTAGTTATTTTTTGTTTGTTTGTTATCTGTTTAGGAAATCATTAGTGAAAAGTGTTGAGAACTAGTAGTCTTTGTTGTACCAAAGAAAAACCATCCACCTTGAGAGGCTTTTAATTACTTAATTCCTAGATTGATTTTCCCTGATTACTTACATTTATCCTATTGTAGGGGAAGACATGAACATTTTTAAAGGCATACAGTTATCTTAGTTTACTGTTCTTTGTCCTTCCTAATTTAAGACTACTTTCTTACTGTCCAAAATCCTTTAAATCAGTCTTATAAGATTAAACAACATAGTAGTGCTGTTCTTATGTAAAATATGATGCAAACAAAAATGACTATGATTTTCCAGGTAACATATTACACTAAAGAATATTTACTTCATTCTGTGAATGTAGCTTAGTGCTTGAGTGCTTGCTTAGCATGCATGATGCCCTGGATTCAATTCCTTAGCACCACCCAAAGAGAAAAAGCCAGAAGTGATACTATGACTCAAGTGATCAAAAGAAGCTCAGGGACAACATCCAAGCCTTGAGTTCAAGCCCCAGGATTGGCCAAAATAATACTAATAGTAATAATAATCATCACTAAAGCAGTTATTTGAGGAGGCATTAAAAATACCGTACTAAGCCAATGTAAGAAATTCTGATACTCAAAAGTATATTTTAGGAAGTGGCACTGTGGCTCAAAGTGGTAGAGCACTAGCCTTGAGCATAAAATCTCAAAGACAGCTCCCAAGCCCAGAGGTCAAGCTCCATGATCAAAAAATATATCTATTTTAATGAAAGAAATCATATTTTGATGCGTTTTCTCAGCTTTTAAGATTTTTTCTTTCAATGACCTACTTTATCATCATTAGTAAAAGTTACTCTAGATTGATTTTTAATTTTTCCTTTAAACAGCATCTTTACGTAATAGCACTCCTAAAGTAACTACTTTGATGGTGTTTCTTTGTTTTTCCTACAGATGTCTAAACAAGAACAGAAAGAACTGGATGCATTTGATGGTGGCATAGCTGAAACCTGGTCTCGGTATAGTGGTGCCCAGGACAGTGGATTTGGCAGTGACAGTGTTAAAATCAGAATAGTGCAGATAGAGCCACACAGTGGTGCCAGTCAGCACCGCATTGCTCGTCCCTCACGCCAGTCATCAATTGTAAAAAATCTAAATTTCATTCCCTTTGACATATTTATTACTGCAAGTAGAATCTCACTAATGACATACTCCTGTAAAGCCTTGCCCAAATTGAAATCACAAGAACAGAAAGAAGATGAAAAAACGGGCAAGAGTTCACTGAATTTCCCAGAAGTTGATTCAGATGCTGCTAAGCCTGACCAGGCATGTATTTCCACGGTGACAGCAGATGATCTCTTAAGCAGTAACACTTCTTTTCCTTCTGGGAAGAAAATAGGGGTTCTCTCTCTTGAAAGTCTTCGTGCATCTACAAGATCATCGGCTAGACAAGCTCTTGGCATAACTATTGTTCGGCAGCCTGGTCGACGAGGAAATGGTGACTTACAGTTAGAACCATTTCTATACTTTATTGTGTCTCAGCCTTCCTTGCTTCTGAGTTGTCACCACAGAAAGCAGCGAGTGGAGATATCCATTTTTGATGCTGTGCTTAAAGGGGTGGCCTCTGATTACAAATGTACAGGTAAGAGCCTTCAAATTTATTGAAGTGCTGTGTTATTTATTGACTGCTACACATTTTAATTCTGTAGCTTCAAGACTGATTTGTAAAGAAGATATCTGGAGGACTTGACAAGTCTTTTCTCTACAGATTATGTAAATTATATGTCCCACTGAAGAATCATTTTAAAGTAAATATTTGAAAGTTTGCCCTTAATATTCTTATATTCTTACTGTACCTCTAAATATTCTTTCCCTCCCCACCAGGAGCTGACTGAAACAGAAACGCTTCTTAGCTATAACAATTTACAGTATATATATATATATATATATATATACACACACACACACACAAATATATATAAATGGCTCATAGATATACTACCATATTAATGAATAACAAAAGAATAAGAATATACAGTTTATTGTTTTGATTTCCTTTTGTAATCTAGTCTCCTCAGCACAATGGAATAGAAGTGTTAGTAAAGTCTATCAAAAAAAAAAGTTGAATGATTTGAAGATTTTTATATATTTACCAAAAAACTAAAATGTTGGCAAATAAACTCTTACAATCCATCTGTATCTTTCTTATAACCAGAGAGCACCCTATATTATAGTAATTATATTCAACATGTTCAGTGAGCAAATGATCAATTTAAGGTATATAAACTGTAACAAGATCGAAATGAGATCAAGTAAAGTATGAGAGACCTTTCCATGATGTGTTATTAGAGATATAGTCTAAGACTAGAGAAGATAATTAGATCAACCAAGATTCAGTAGTTGAAAAGGAACCTTCTAAGTATAGTTCAGTTACAGTTCACTTTGCCAAAAGAGCTGTGGGTTCTGTCATTTAGTGTGTGTCTACTGCCTGTGGTTAAACCTAGGGACACTCCCTAGACTGTTTACTAGTACTCTCTTCAGCAGTGACCTAGAGCTGGCTGATTCATAACAGCTTATATTGGGATCAAAAGACTGATGTTAGACTTTGAGGATCTTTGTAAATAACTAATACTTAAGCTAGCCATAGTGGGAGGAGAATTTGCATCAATCATCTCTCCAGTCTTAAGAGGCATTTGTTAAACATTTACTGGCAACTACCAGTAAATTACTTCCTCCTTTCTTCAAACATGTTCTCATTTACTGAGTGTAAATGGTACAATAGTTACTTCATAGATACTTGGGAATGGAGAATGGTGCTGGGGAAGTAGAGCATGTCACATGATTTAAGGTCTTGCCTCCACATCCAATACCTGTTTAAGTCTGCTTAACTTGACTAAAACTAGTTGCACGATTGTGGAATCCTAATCCTCAGCACTTCCTTACATTCACTCAGCTCTACCATATGAGGGACAGCACCACTTCTGGCCTTTTCTGTATGTGGTACCAGGGAATCAAACCCTGGGCTTCATACACGCTATGTAAGCACTCTACTACTAGGCCATACTCCCAGCCCCTCCAAAAGATTTGACAGTCCTGGAATCATAATCTTACTCATAAGGAAAGAAAAAAAGAAAATTATGTGTAGCTGTGGTGTGAACATTCATTGGAGGGAAAGAGAGGCAGCAGTGAGATGGAGGTGACTAGTTTTACTAGCAGTCATTGTTGCCCTTTAATTGAAGAGATAAAGTGAGATACCACAATGAAGTTAACCTTCTAAGAAAGGCCAACAAATAGGTAAAAACATCTTAAATTTTAAAAAGTGAAAGAAGAGGGCCAGAAGTTTGGCCTAGTAGTAGAGTGCTTGCCCATATACATAGAAAAAAGCTGGAAGTGGTGCTGAGGCTGAAGTGGTAGAGCTCTAGCCTTGAGAAATCCCAAGCACAGTACTCAAGCCTTGAGCCTAGGACTGGCAAAAAAAAAAAAAAAAAGAAGTATTTACATCTATGTTTCTACATGTCTCTAAAATGTTTATACTTTCTAGAAATTAAAATTCATCTTTTACTAAGGAGGATAAGAAGTGAAAGCCAGACAATACCAAACTTATTTGTGTATGCCTATAATTGCCATTTTTGACATTTTAGTCGCCCAGACTTTTCTGTTTAGGTGGTAGGGGATTTATTTGGTTCTTTGTGATCACAAAGATTTGATTGTAAAAGAATTATCATACAATGTAGCTTATCAATATTTATTGCCATCTCTGGAAACTGTGAGCTCGTATTCCTTTATATAAAAATCAAGTGGGACATGAAGCAAACCAAGCAGTCTGTGTCATTCCTTAAAAAGGCTTTTCATGTTTAGATGATAAATTTCAAATGTAGAAATCTTAGTTATACAAAACATGAGTAGATCCTGCCAGGTAACAGTGGCTCACACCTATAATTATAGCTATGCAGGAGATTGAGATCTGGGGATCACAGTTCTAAGCCAGCCCATGCAGCAGTATCGTCTATGAGACTCTTACACCCAATTAACCACCAAAAAGGAAAGAATGTCAGATTTTATTTAACTCATCAATTAATGATTTTATGATTAATTTATAAGAATTAATATATATGAAACTTAGTTATCTCAAAGAATTTATTCTAGAATTCAAACATTTAGTGATAAGAGCCACTTAATCATTGACATTATTCATTGTCAAATTTTTAGATAATTCTAAAAAGGTAGAAATATTTGGCATTAAATTACATTTCCTTTGACATATTGAGAAGACCTAAGGAAGAGTCTAAAAGTAAATGTTCACAATTATTTAAGCATCATGGTACTATGTCATATCTCAAAGTAATTCTATTAAATTAGTCAGTATAGTTTTAGATTTACATTTTCTCTCCTGTCTTATGTAATCTACTTGATTTACTATCCTGGATTGAGCTTTGTTCTATTAGGCTTTCATTTCTACATTCAGACAACCTTTGAGTATTGTAATTTGTTCATTCAGTTTAACACTTATTAAACAAGATGGTAAGTCAGGCCACTTAACAACCCTACTGATTATTATTGGTGATGTCTTAGCAGAATGTACATAGATGAATAAAGATCTATAAATTCTGCTTCTAGAGAAGCGATTTTGAGAAGCTATTATGAGTGATATTGTAAGGCTTAAGAAAACTGCTTGATTGTAGAGGATTGCACTCTTTAATAAATTTTTAATAGTAGTGCTCTCAATGTAGCCACAACTCAGAACGTACTCTATATTCTATTTATTTTGGGACTTATTTTTGTAATTTATTCCAGTGGTTTTCCTGGAGTTTACAGAATGCACACCAAATATTTCTATTTAGAGGTAATATATTATCACTTTTTTTCCAGTCCTGGGGCTTGAACTCAGGGCCTGAACACTGTCCTTGGGCTTTTTCTTAAAGGCTAGTGCTCTACCACTAGAGCCACAGCACCACTTCCGGCTTTTCTATGTATGTGATACTGAGGAATTGAACCTGGTCTTCGTGCATGCTAGGCAAGCTTTCTACCACAAGGCCAAACGCCCATCCCCTAGAGGTAATATATTATCATTTTAAGGAAAATATAGGAACATTACAATCCTTTCAACCTTTAATAAAAACCAAAAACTAGTACTAAAGTTTGAAAGGACCTTGCATTTGCTAAGCAGTTGATCTACCTTTTGAGCCTCTCCCCAAACACTTTCTGGTTTTACAAATAGAGACTTGCTTTTTTTCCCTGGCTGGCCTGAATTACAGTCTTCCTTCTTATACTTCCCGCTTAGCTAGGAAGACAATCACACATCATTGCACTCAACTATTGTTTGAACTGGGGTCTTACAAATTTCTTTCCAGGCTGGCTTTGAACTGTGACCTTTTTAGTCTCAGTCTCTGACATAGATACGATTATAGGTGTGAGGTACTGGGGCCCAGCTGGCCTTATATGATTTTATAGGATGCTTTACTGTCCCCCACCTACATTTTGTCATATATATTGCACCTATATACATTGAATGCCAGATAAAGATTTGATAATTTCAATAATCTTACATTTTTTATTTAAAACTGAAGATCAAAAAGTCCTTTAGATTTTAAAGTGTTTATCATGTCTAGTGTTCCATAAATTCTGTTAGTTCCAAATTTCCTTCTGGTTTGCTTTTCTTCAGCATTAACAACTTGCTTTTGGCCAGGTGCTCATGGTACATGCCTATAATCCTCATTACTCAGAAGGCTGAAATCTGAGAATCACTGTTTGAAACAAGCCCAGGCAGGAAAGTATGAGACTCTTAGTTTCCAATTAGCCACCAAAAAGCCAAAGATAGAGCCATAGCCTAGGTAGTAGAATGTTAATTGAGCACATAAGGTCACTGACAGCACCCATGCCCTGAGTTCAAGCCCCAAGACCAGCACACAAACACAAAATGAACTTGTCTTTTGCATTTGACTATTTTTAAAGCAACGTTGCTATACATAAATTTTCTCTTAGGTTTTCCTGATCTGAGACATTTCTTTCAGTACTTTAGACCTATTGTTGTGGTTTCTTCTATCCTGTTGTAGTTATTCTATTCATGATTTTTGTTGTTGTTGCTGGGGTTAGAACTTAACTACTTGTACTTGCTAGGGAAGTTGTGTTTCGCTTTTTCCCAGCCTCCCACAAATATGTTTTATCACACCCAGCTTCTTTGTTAAGATGAAGTTCTTGCTAATTTTTTACTACGTTGACCTTGAGCTATAGTCCATAATATTTTTCTCTTAAGAAACTGAGAATACGGGGCCGGGAGTTTGGCCTAGTGGTAGAGTGCTTGCCTAGCATGCACGAAGACCAGGGTTCGATTCCTCAGTACCCCACGTACATAGTAAAAAGCCGGAAGTGGTGCTGAGGCTCAAGTGGTAGAGTGCTAGCCTTGAGAAAGTCCAAGGACAGTGCTCAAACCCTGAGCTCAAGCCCAGGACTGGCAAAAAAAAAAAAAGAAACTGAGAATACAGGCATGAACCAACATGCCTGACCCTGTCCTCCATGGGTTTTAAGTGAAAAAAATCCATACTTATTCTTTCCTCATTTGTGATAAGTTGTCTTCTGTAGATATTCTCAAGATACTGTTTTTTTTAATCCTCTTGGTTTTACATAGATTGATTATGAATTTACCCTTTATCACATTTTTTTTTCCAGTCCTGAGGCTTGAACTCAGGGTTTGGACACTTTTTGCTCAAGGCTAGTGCTCTCTGCCACTTAAGCCACAGCACCACTTCCTGATTTTTCTGTGGATGTATTACTGAGGAATTGAACCCAGTGCATGTGAGGTGAGCACTCTACCACTAGGCCACGCTCCTGGCCCCCCGTTATCACATCTTTTAACTTCTTGTAATTTAGTGGCCTTGGTCATGAGTTTTTCTAATATTTTTAACGTTACTTCTTGTCCTTTCTGATAATTTTAACATTGTTCTAAAGATCCCTTTTCTTCAGTTTAGATTTTTTTTTTAATGCCAGTTCTGGGGCATGAACACAGGTCCTGGTTGCTGTCCCCGAGCTGTGTGCTCAAGGCTAATACTCTACCACTTAAGCCACAGCCCTGCTTCCAGCTTTTATTTGGTAGTTAGTTGGAGATAAGAGTCTTACAGTTACCTGGAGATAAGAGTCTTGCAGTTAAATTGGAGATAAAAGTCTGACAGACTTTCCTGCCCAGACTGGATTTGAAATTCAGTCCTCAGATCTCAAGCTCCTACATAGCTATGATGAGCCACCTTCACCTGACTGATTTTTAGGTTTCTGACAATCTCAGTATTTAGCCCATATGGGCTTAGAATTCAGTTGTCTAGCTTCAGCTGGCTTATAGTTGTGTATACTATTTATATTTATATGCAAACACATACATAACAAATTCTGTGAGATTTTACCTAGCCTAGGTGACAAGTGAATTCTTTTTCTTTTTTTTTTTGGCCAGTCCTGGGCTCGGGCTCCAGGCCTAAGCACTTCCGTGGACTTTCTCATGGCTAGAGCTCTACCACTTGAACCACAACAACATCACTTCTGGCTTTTTCTATGTATGTGGTACCAAGGAATCGAACCTGGGTCTTCATGCGTGCTAGGCAACCACTATACCACTAGGCCAAAGTCCCGGCCCAGAGAAGTGAAATTTTTAACTGTACTGTATCTATTTTACAAAGCAGAATTAAAATTAAATGATAGCAATTATTTATTTTGAATGTTACTAAGAAATTATAATTAAGCATAATTTAGTAATCCTAAATTATAGCAATGTACAAAGTATTACAGTACTATATTTTTATTTCCTAAGTTTAAAAATTAGCAGATTAACAATTAAATTATCAGATAAATTCCTTTTTGACTACTATTCAAATGATTTTCCACCTAATTCAAGTAAATAATAACTCTGTAGTTGGTTCCATGCCCTTCCCACCTGGAAACAACCTCTAACAGAAAAAAAGTGCTTCTGCCAGCACCTTTATATGTAGCAGCTGTATTACTGGCAATTCTCATTTAAATAAAGATGTATATAGTTGTTTTTAACATGATCATATTAGTGTGTTTATAAATGTTTAAAATTTGGTATTTGTTTTGTTTAAAGTAATAGAGTCCAGATTTGAAATTGCCTCATAACTTTGCTATGCACCCAAGGCAGCCTAAAATGTCATTTTTCTTCTTGTTTAGGGCTTTTTTTTGTTTGCTTTTGAAAAAATAACTATGCAATCTGGTCCATTCTGAAAGAGAACTTCCATACTATACAGTCAGTGAAATATCTTAATACTCAGTAATGTATACTAGGACTGAACAAAGAAATCAATTGAAAACAATAGTTCCTCCCTCTATAACTTCTTTATTTAATTATTACTTTTCAAATATCAGCTAAGCTAAAATGCAGATTTTAGAGTTTATTGGAAGTATCATACTAGAAAAGCAAGTAACGACATACTTTGCTTGACAGTAACATCCAAGATATACCTCTAGTGGGGAAGATTCTAATCCTAGCCTTGCTGTTTATTGCTGTATGATTTTGAGCAAGTTACTTTTGGTATCTCTGAGTCTCACTTTGCTTTCCTCAGTTTCCTTACCTATAATACAAGAATATTCTGGTACCCATTTCTGAAGGTTGTTAGGAGAGTTAAACAGTGTGTATGATGTTCTTAATTAAGTACTCAGCCCAGGCTCAATGAATGCTAATATTGTGGTTGCTTTTTTTTCATTTATTGTTAGGTTCTTCTCCTCTCTACCTCCTTGCCCGTTTGTCTTGGAGCTTGAACTTTGGGCCTGGGCAATGTCCCTGAGATTTTGTGCTCAAGGCTGGTGCTCTACCACTTGAGTTAAATGAGTTAAAGCTGTACTTCTATAGCATTTTGGGTTGCTTTAATGAAGATAAAAGTTTCATACTTCAAACCATGATGCTCAGCTCTCACCTCCTGAGTAGCTAAGGTCATAGGCTTGAGCCTCTGGCACCCAGAAATTGTTAGTATGTTTAAGTTTACTTTGAAATAGTGATCATAATTGAGAAAAACTATATAATTTCAATATAATATTTATTGTATTATTTGAAAATATTCAGTTATAATAATTGGCTGTTTACCCACTTGATTAATAGTACTATAGAAAATGAACCAAATGCAATTGAGTAAACCAACAGTTAAAAAAACATAAACTAGCTTCTAAACCTCATAAATCATTTCTTAATTTTACTGTTATTATGACTTTAAGAAAAGATCAAATTGCATGTCTCTTAAAGTTTGTATTCATGTCCCTGAAGAGGCTTAGAATTAACCTGTGACTTTAATATCATAACCACAACTTAAGTGTTTATCTGAAATTTTTGCTGCTGGAAATATTTTCTGCTGGTCAATATGTGAAGTGAATTTATTAATTTCCCAGGCATCAGCAAGTGAATCTCTTCAATGAAATATACTGCAGTGCATCACACGGGGGAAAAGTAGTAACAAAGTTAAACAAGAAGTAACCTAAGTTGAACCCCCAAGGCTCATGCCTGTAATCCTTCTTAGAAAGGCTGAAATCTCAGGGTCATGTTTCCAGTCTAAAGTTCATGAAACTTATCTCCAATAAACTACTCAGAAAAGGCTGGAAGTGGTGCTATGGTTCAAGTAGTAGAATGATAGCCTTGAGAAACAATCTCAGGAACATAATCCAGGCCCTGAGAACTACAGGGCTAGCACTGTCCCCCGCCCTCCCACCCCCCCAAAAAAGAAGAAAGAAGGAAGGGAAAGAAGGAAAGGGACCTAGTAGTAGAAGAGAATTAGTGGGAAAATGTATTGGAAAATAAATCAGGAAATTTGACTTGTATTCTTGGTACTGATTTCTAAACTCTTTGATCCAGAAAACTAAATTTCTTGATGCTCTAGTTTTCTCTGTCTCTAAAAATGTATAGATTAATACTGCTGTTTGAACTCTAATGGTTTAATTTGAACTCCAAATGAGATCATAAAAAAAAGAAAAATAGAACTTTATTCATCTGTTATTGTTAACAATGGAAGGGAGAATTAATAGCCTTCATCTTGGACATGATTAATGTTCTGTCCTGTGTCATTCCCATTGTTTATTTTAAATGAATGAAAGAAAGAATCATTGAAAGACATTGATTGAAGAGACTCAGACTTGCTCAGTTGTTTTCTTGTAAAATACATGCTTCTAAAAGTAAAAGCCAATGACTTCAAACATAGTAGTGTTTTACTTGATAGGCACACACTCTACTACTTGAACTATGCCTTAAACCCTTTTTTGCTTTTGTTATTTCTCAAATTTCTCCTATTTATGTCCAGTCCAGACTAGACTGAGATCTTCCTATTTATGTTTCCTTTGTAGATATGCTGACAGGTATGTTGCAGCTTTAATAGTTGAGATGGCATCTCAAGAACCTTTAGCTAAGGCTATCCTCCTGATCCTTGCCTCCTAAGTAGTTAGAATTGAAGATGTGAGCCATTGCAGCTACTGGTATTTTATTTTTAATTAAATATAAAGAAACTTACCAATTTTTAAATGAAAACAGCTTAATTCCTACTTTTCAAATTTTATATTTTCTATTATATCCTTATTTAGATGTAAGCAAAAAGTAAAAGAAAAATTCTTTAAGTTAGGAAGAGAAGAGATTTGCAAGACATACCATACACACAGATTCATTTGGTTTACACATTGGCTGTGAGAAACAAAATGGTAACTGTTGAACTCTTATCCTGAGAAGTCCCAGACAAAACACTTAACATGTGTTATTTAGTATTATATTCTTAGCATCTCCACATCTTTTTTTGAAATTAGTTCTGTTTTTGGAAGAAAATAGAATGAGACTCATAAAAGTTAAATTTACCTCATTAAAGAATTCAGGACCCGTGGTGACAGAAGGTGTAGAGTAGAAGGTATCCTTCACTCACCTGGCAGGGACATTCACACTGTCCCATGTCCCCAGCACTGATGAGGCTTCTGAAACCTCTCTGAGAAAGACCAAAGATTTTCTCCTTTCTGCCATAGGAATAGAATCACACTTGGCAGAACCAACAGTGTTTGTTGTAAAAGTCGGTGTGATGGCAACATGAGAAAGTCCTGCCAGTTTTGGTGTACCCTTCTATTAATTGTCCCAAAAGAGCTCATTACTTGGTTAATGCCTATTAATAGTCATCATAACAGTAATCTGTCATATAGTAATGTCAATAACATTTGAATGAAAACTACATAAAATTCGTGAGAAGAATAAAGATCAGGAAATATACACAGATCTGGTGACCTCCAAAGTTTTTGTTTCTTTTATTGCCCCATACTTTCTCCTACATTATAAACTCATCGAGAACTCTATCCTGGAGAAAGTTCTATGAACATAGTCTTAGGCCAGAAACTATGTCTCAACTATAAGACTATACCATATTACTTCCTGTTAATAATACATCAAGTTGCTTAAATGCTATTTCATGAACATGAAATGTTCATGTAATTAAAGATCAAAGACATATTTGAGCAGATATAGACTCCATCTTAGTTCTGTGGCAGTAGAAACTTTACAGAAAGAAAGAAAAAAAAGGAAGGAAGGAAGGAAGGAAGGAAGGAAGGAAGGAAGGAAGGAAGGAAGGAAGGAAGGAAGGGAGGGAGGGAAGGAAGGAATACAGATACCAATGGCTCATACCTGTAATCCTAGCTACTCAAGAGGCTGAGATCTGAGGATTGTGGTTCAAAGCAAGTCTGGACAGGAAAGTCTGTGAGACTCTTCTCTTCAGTTAACCACCAAAAAGCCAGAAGTAAAGCTGTGGTTTAAGTGGTAGAGCACTACCCTTGAGCAAAAGTTCAAGGACAGTGCCCAGGCCCAGGCCCTAAGTTCAAGACTCGGGATTGGCATACACACACACAAAATACGATAATAAAAGGGTTTAGCCTGTTACTTCTTTCAAAAACTCACAATATATCCCCTGGACTTTGTGGAAGTGATACAATGAAGGCATAAGTAGATCTTGAACAATTTGTAGTATTTTATAACAAGTATATTTTCTAATCATATGCTATTATCAGAGAAAAAAAATCAGTTAATGCAATGACTCTAAAATAACAGGTTAATAAAATTTGGCTCTACTGAAATATAATTTAGGAAAACGCCAATTGTTTTATAGATAAATATCATCAATGTTATCAGCATTAGTATCAAAGATTTGGATTTAAAATATGGCATAGTTCCAAATTGGGTAATAATGGGCAAGATGTTAGTTATTGAGAATTATAAGCAGCAATAAGATCAGATTAGTATAGTGAGAGGCTAAGTGGCCAAGAGCAGACTGACAGGATACTTGCTTGAGGAGTGGAAAGATGTTTAAACTGGGTGTGTCCTAGCTTCTCTGGAGGTTGAGGGAGGATTGCTTGAATCCAGGAGTTCACTTTGGAGACAGCTCCAAAACAAATAAACAAAAAATGAAGTACTCAAGAGCATAGTTTAGTATTTATTGTTTCAGTCCCACACGTTTTCAAGGATTTTCCACCATAAAGAAAGTTTAGGGATTGTGGTAGAACTTCATGTTTCAGTTTGTCCTTATTTCAACAGACATATAAGATGAGGTTATCTTTAGGAAAGACAGTAATTGCACTTACCGCCACAACAGCAAAAAGAACAACAACAAAAAAATGAAACTGCCAGGAAAAATAATTCTTAAATAAATGGTTTTTCAGATTTGAAAGGTAGGTCAGAAGGATTTCAGTCAAAACTATAGCCTACTCTGGAAAAAAGCACATAACTTATATCTCAAAAGCAGTAACACTAGGGCATGGCATAAACAACACGAGCAGCAACACTAGGCTCAGTGGCCTAAATCTTAGAACTTAAATTGAATCCCTGGTATCACCAGAAAAGCATGGAGGGGAAGGCACGAGGGAGGGAAATCTAGGTCTTCAGATCTCAGTCTCTTGTGTAGCTAGGATTACAGGTATGAGCCACCAGCACTCTGAATTTGTTTTGTTTTGTTTTGTTTTGCCAGTCCTGGGGCTTGAACTCTGGGCCTCAGCACTATCTCCAGCCCAAGGCTAGTACTCTACCACTTGAGCTGCAGCACCACTTCCCACTTGTAGCTTTTTGGTGGTTAATTGGAAAGAAGAATCTTACAGACCTTTCTGCTTGGGCTGGCTTCAAACACTGATCCTCAGATCTTAGCTTCCCAAGTAGCTAGGATTACTTGCATGAGTTACCAGAAGCTTAATATGACCATATTGTTTTAATTGGTCTAATTTTATCGTTCTTATTGTTAGAATCCTTGTCCTAGAAAAGTGTGGAAATAGATTATACATATATAATTTGTGTGTGTGTGTGTGTGTGTGTGTGAGTGTGTGCATGTCTCAGTCAGCTTTTTGCTTGAGATTGGCACATTTGAACCACAGCTCTTCTTCCAACTTTTTGATATTTAATTGGAGATAAAAGTCTCATAACACTCTTTCTCTTTATACAACTTTGTCATTCTTATTACTGTGCTTCACTTATTCTAAATTTACTTGCCAAATTTTTATGTATACTGTTCATATTTTACATCAATTTTAATTTCTCTGTTCATTATATTTATTCATATTTGTTCTCACCATTAAACAAAATAACGTTAAAATATACATAACCTAAAGGGTTTGTGTACATGTGTGACAGAAAAGGTAAAATCAACTGAAATTTTGTTATGATTGATAGTAAAAATGTTGACCAAATTTCATCATTAAAATAGATTATGGGAAAGCTACTGAAATTAACTTCCAAAGATATCTTTTTTTCAGCATACAGATTTTCCTCTATGTTCTTTTATTCTATTGCCAGTATCACACTTTTTAAAAATATTCACCTATTAAGCTTATATACTTAGAAGATAGAGATGGGGAGATCACAGTTTGAGGCCAGCCTGGACATATACACTCTCAGTACCACATCTTAACCAATGGATGGGCATAGTGGTATACACCTGAGGAAGCACAAGTAGGAAGACTACAAGCTAGGACTACCCAGGCATAAATCTAGACCTATACATTCAAAACAACCAAGACAATTGGACTGGAGGCATGCCTCAGGTGGTAGAATGCCTGCCTTATAAGTCTGTGGCCAAGAGTTCAGTCTTCACCACTGCTGCAGCCCCTTCCCCACTCAATTCTACCATTATTTGTTAGCAGCAGTTCAGAGTACATATTTTTCCTTCATTCCTAGCATGTGGGTTTAGACTTGTAATGTTTTTTCATCTTTTGCTTACTCTGGAAAACATACTTCTCTCATCCACCTCATTCAGACATGGCTTACTTTTTTTAGTACAAGTACTTGTATACTCTGTATGTACAAATACATATAATTATTTCACCGCTTTTCCTCTTGGCCAACTCAGGCTCAAACACCAAAATGAGTTGTTGATAATGTAATCTGTGTTTTTAATTTTCATTTTATTGCTTCAGATCCTGGGAAGACCCTACCTGAAGCCCTTGATTACAGTACTGTGTGGCTGCAGACAGTGCCCGGAGAAATAGACAGCAAAAGTGGTATTCCACCTTCCCTTGTAACGCTGCAAATTAAAGACTTTCTTAATGGACCAGGTAAGAAAGCCATAATGCAAAAGTATGCATTTTATTTTTCTCTGAGACTATATGAACATGTAGTGGTTTTTGACATTATTGATAAAAATGAATAATTCATTTGTTTTCCCAAAGTATATTCTCTTCAGATTGCCCAGAATAGAGAGCAAAAGACAAAATAAATATACAAGGAAAAACTCTTAATCTGACAAATTTGGTTACCAGTTAAAGAAAATGTGACTGGAAGCTAAAGACCTGTTATTTTATTTCTACCTTTACTCTACTAATCAATTTAGTGATTTCTCTCTTTCTTTATTTGTGGGGGTTAGACAGCACTAGAACTTGAACTCTGCCTGAGCAGTCTACCTCACCTTTTTTGGTCAAGGCTGGAACTTTACCACTTGAACCACAGCTCTCCTTCTGGCTTTTTTTTTCTTAATTAATTGGAAATAAAGAGTGTCATGGACTTTCCTGCTCTGGCTATATTAGAACCTCGATCCTTAAAATGTCATCCTCCTGAATAGGTAGAATTTCAGATGTGAGTCACTGGAGCCTGGCTCATTTTTAGTGTCAGAATTGTTTTTGTTTGTTTTGTTTTGTTCCTTTGGCATTCTATGTGCCTAGGCTCTTGCCGTTTTGTTTATACTTGATTGATTTCTTTGCATAGGGATGAGATTTGCAAACCAATGGTAGATTGAGCACCATATTTTGAAGACAACCAAACAAATTGAGATTTAAGATAAATGTCAGTATTTGAATAAGAGGCGTTATAGAAATATGATTTTTAAATAATTGTATTTATGTGTTTCTTAACATACTCTTCAAAATTAGGAATTATATAAATACCATTTCAGATTTTCTACCATTTCAATAGTACTGATAGTGTATTTGTTAAGTCCACCTTTTAAGAAATGTTTTCTTACCTTTACATTATATTACAAAGGGATGTCAATTCAACATGTCAATTTGTAATACAATTCATCTTGCTCACTGTCACCCCTATTATCACTCTTCCTTTCCATTTATTCCAACTCTCTATATCACCCTCAAGTGCAGCGGTGAATTCCCATGGTGTAACTACTTTAAACAATTAACAAATAGTTTAATGAATTTAATATCAAGAAGCTTAAGCTTATCTTATTTGAGGAGGCTAGGATTCAGGAGATGGGGATGAATGGGAAAATTCAAACTTTTAAGTAATTGAATAGAAGTAATTATCAGTGCTTCTCACATTGCATCTGCATTTGAAGGATTTCAGTGGCATGTGTTAAATGCAAATGATGATTTAATAGCTCTAGAACATATGCTTGAAAGTATATTTCTAACAGGCTCACAGTTAAAGTCGATTCTATTGGTCAGTTTATAACAGGCTTTACATGACTCCTACTAATTCTTTTTAAAAGTTAATATAAACACACACACACACACACACACACATTACTTCTACTATATATGATTTTTCTATGAATATCAGTCACAGTCTTTGATGGGCAAACTCCAGATATTTAGGGGCACAAGAAATATTTGAGGATAGCACAAAGACAAGTGGTTTTTAGAATAGTGCTTTTTTTCTGGAAAATCATACATGAAGTTACTCAACACATTTTAGCCATAAGTACTTTTATTTTCTTTGTACTTAAGGATGGATTAATCTTCAGTGATAGATTAGCTCTGTGGAAATTTTCTCTGAAACACTAATCCAACAGCTTTGAATTGGTTCAAAAATTGCTTTTAGACAGAAAGAAACTTACTTTTGTTCACTGTAAACAACTTGTCTGGCACAGTACATGCATAGATACTATTCCACAGAATAATTACATCCTCTTACTATATCACTATGTTGTCATCTCATGTTAATTTAGAAATCAAAAAGCTCTAACAAATAGCAAGATCAATTAAGTGGGAATAACAAGCACACTGAAATAGTTTATTTTGTATTTGAGGGCAATCCAAAATTGTTTTTTTGTTGTGTTTTTTTTTTTAACAGATTTTAGGTAATAGGATTCTGGGAGACGATTTATTCTGGGATTAGAGTAACAGACCACTGTCCCCAATACCATTACTTTCCTATGAAAAATTAAAAAATACAAATAAAAACTAAAGATGTTATAAATGAAACTTCCATTCTTACGCTGTTATAATCATTACTCAGGGCCACGAGTTTGGCCTAGTTGTAAAGTGCTTGCTTACCATGAATGAAGACCCAGGTTATTCCTCGGTACCACATACATAGAAAACAGCCAGAAGTGGTGCTGTGGCTCAAGTGGTAGAGCACTATCCTTGAAAACCTCAAGGACAGTGCTCAGGCCCTGAGTTCAAGGCCAGCATTGGCAAGAAAAAAAGAAAAGAAAAGTCAGAAGTGGTGCTGTGGCTCAACTGGTGGAGCGCTAGCCTTGAGAATGCCCAAGGACAGTGCGCAGGCCCTGAGTGCAAGCTCCAGGACTGGCAAAAAAAAAAAAAATCTGTATGCACATCTATTTATCACTCTCAGAGACTTTGCTGACTCTCCTAAAGTTCTGTTTTTCCATCTACTCTTTTCATGCTCTTGAATTTAGGTTACATTAACAATGAAACTTGTGGTTTGATAAGTAGAGGAAATAGTGATTATCACTGCCTAATCTTAAATTTTCTACAAAAAGATGTATATGTAAAAGGTCTTGAATTTAGCTTTTTGGATTAATATTTTTAGAGGATGTTTTCTCTGTAAAAAACAAAAACCTTAGCAGCAATGCAGCTCTTTAACATTTATATTGGGAAAATAGTTCAACAACAATTCTTGAATATTCTCTATTGCTCTGTTCATTTAGTAATACCTTAAGCAAATTTAAGTCCTGACTTCTACATAAAAACCACCATCAAAGATCTCCCAACCCCTGCCTCCTTACCTCCTTCCTCGGGAGGCAACAATTGTACCCATTAGCAAGGTCAGTGGCTTGGAAAAACCTGGAAAACAGCAGCTACTAGAAACCCGCTAGAATAATATCTCCAGCAGGTGATAGATTAGTTGGAACAAATTGGAACCATTGCAGTTCAGCAATCCTGGTTTCTTTCAAGCTGTTTTTAAAATGTCGTCATTTTAATACACAATCTAAGCCCTGGGGAATAGTCCACAGCAGGTTAATTTGAATCATATGATGTGTCACTGCCCTCAGCTGACATGAGCTCTATTCCATGTGTGAAGCCATAATAAATCCATTCCTAACCGAGGAAAATTCCCTGTGAGAAGGTGAACTAATCCAGGACTCACACTGGCATAATTGAAAGCAGAGCTACCTGTTCCCAACACAGTAACCCTACAGAGAAAAAAAAATTATATCAGATACCTCTTCTGTTGAAAAATCATTCATACTTCTTGTAAATTCAAATTCTGCTGTGAAATGTTTGGTATGACATCATATAGAAATGTAGGACTTTGCTCACTTGATCCCAGTTTAAAAGTTTTGTTAACCATAGGCTTTCTTTGAAATTATTTTGTTTTAATTTAATGAGAGCTGACACATAAGAACTGGGAAGGGTACAGATTTTTCTAATTAACTGAGGGTCATTTGCAAAACTATTTTTATTCCCTGATATTTTGTTTTTCATTGTCCTTATTGCCAAAAACATGTAGAGCTATTGTCATAGCCATGAAATAACATTTAAATAACAGCAAAGAAAAAAAGTATTAACTTGAGACAAGATTCCCAAGACATTTCTGGTTTATTATAAATTATTAATTTGCATACCTCATTGATTATATAATTCCAATAACATGCTTATCTCAACACAGTTATAAATGCAATTTTACATTTATTTTAAAGTACATAGTATCTACAGTTGAAACTCATAGCACTAATTTCTTTTTCTCCTAATAAAACAACTTTAGTCTCATCTTGTTTAAATTATTCACTATATTTTTTATTTTTCTGAATTTTTGTTGTCTTTGGATTGACTTCATCTCTAGTTTTATTTCAATTTAGTTTAAAAAATTTATTTAACTTTTAATTGGTTACAATCCCATTTTGAATGCTTTTAATATTTAATGTTAATTTACAGTTTGGTGTTACAGTAATTTTAACTAGATTCAGAATTATTAGAGTTCTGCAAACCTCTTTGATTTGAAAATAAATGTGCTATACAATACTAAAAGATTTCTTAATTATAGTAATGTCACTTGGTTAAATTTATATGAATATAGGAATTATTATAGGAATTATAAGTTGTTTATCCCATATATATATGGATTTTAGTGTGTGTGTGCATATTTATATTTTTTTTCAGTTGTGGGGCTTGGACTCTGGGCCTAGGCGCTGTCCCTGAGCTCTTTAGCTCAAGGCTACTGTCCTACCCCTTGAGCCATAGCCCCACTTCCTGTTTTCTAGTAGTTAATTGGAGATAAGTCTCACTGTCTTTAGTGCTGGGGTGGCTTTAAACCGAGATCTTCAGATTTCAGCATCCTGAGTAGCTAGGATCACAGGTATAAGCCACCTCACCCAGCTGGATTTTAAGTGTTTATCTTGATACTCTTATTATTATTAAATTTTAAACTTAGTAGTAATTAATTCACATGCATTTTAGAGTTAATTAACTCAAAGGGACAAAAATAACTGAGAAAGTTGACCTAAGTAGAACTCCAGAGAAGGAAAATAAATAATAAATAATGAGAGGGCTTTTTTGTTGTTGTTTTATATTTTTTTTTTTTTGCCAGTCCTGGGCTTGGGCTCAGGGCCTGAGCTTTGTCCTTGGGTTTTCTCAAGGCTACCACTTGAGCCTCAGCACCACTTCCGACTTTTTTCTATGTATGTGGTACTAAGGAATCGAACCCAGGTCTTTGTGAATGCTAGGCAAGCACTCTACCACTATGCCAGACTCCCAGACTGTGTTTTGCATTTTTAATGGTGGTACTGGGCTTTGAAGACCAGGCTGTCATACTTGCTAGGCAGGCATTCTTTTTTTTTTAATATATACATTTTTATTGTAATTAATAGAGGAGTTACACTTATATTTGCCAGATAGAAGGTGCATTACTTCACAACACACATTGTTACCCCTTCTCATGTTTTCTTCCCTATTTCCCTCTAAGCAGGCATTCTTATTGCTAAGCCACACCTTCATCCACATTTTTGCTTGCCATTTTTGAGACAGGAAGGGAAAGCTTCCTGCCTAAGTGTGTGCCTGGGCGGATCCACTTGTTAAGCTTTCTGGTAACTAGTATATAACAGGCAGTGCTGCTGTATCCAGCTCTCCACTGAAAGGAGGGAATCTTTTGAACTTTTTTCTGCCCATCCTAACCGTGAACAAAGATCTCAACAATCTCAGCCTCCTAAGGAGCTGGGATTACATATACAAGCCACCAATGTCTACCTAATATGGTTTATTTATTTTATTTATTTTTTCCAGTTCTAGAGCTTGAACTCAGGGTCTAGGTACTGTCTGAGCTTCTTTTGCTCGAGGCTAACACAGTCACTCTGGCTTTTTCTTTTATGTAGTACTGAGAAATCAAACCCAGGGCTTCATGCATGCTAAGCAAGCACTCTACCACTAAGCCACATTCTCAGCCCATATCTTTTTTTTTTTTTTTTTCTGGTCATGGAGCTTGAACTCAGGGCCTGGACACTGTCACTGAGCTCTTTTGCTCAAGAATAATACACTACCACTCTGAACCACAGCACCACTTCGTTAAAGGCAAGACAATTCAACATGAAAGAAAAGATTTTAAGTTAAATTAAAATTCTTTCTGTTACTATTGACCTGATGCTTTTTTACCTTTTTAAATTAAGAAATAAGGTCACACTAGAGGTCTCCCTCTAAATTAATCCAGTTTTACAGACTTAGCAGTCTATTACCCATCTACATTTAAAAACTATTTAATAAAACTATAAGAACCTTGACATTTATACTTCCTAAGGTTTTTTTAAAAAAATATTTTCATTATCTCTAAGCAGTTGTCATTCAACAAAATAGTTTCTGAGTATAATATCTCTTGATCATTGTCACCTCTTATTCCTAAGATTTATGGATTTCAGTTTTCCATGTCAGCATGGTATTATCACAGTTTATTTTTTCGGTGGTTTATCCAAATGAAACAGTAAACTTGATGCTGAAATGTACAAAGAATTTAAAATACAAAAAAAAAAAAGCTTTTTTTTTCTGCTTTGATTTTTCAAGTCTAACTTGTATTTTAGGAAGAAATGAAGAAAGAAAAGTTATGTACCAAATTGATGTTTTAATAAACTTCAATCAGAAAACAATCTGATTTTTTTTGCAATTAAAAATGAGAGACATGTTTATTCCATGATCAGTATAGGTGCATGTTCACCATATCCAAGTCAAACCAGTCAGTAACTCCTGAGTTTGGCCAACACCAAGGCACCAGCGTCGTGGTGTAGAGTGGGTTCTCATGGCACGCATAACCTCACCAAGGGCTTTGATTCTAAAATTTTAAAGAAAGAAAAAAAAAAGATTAAAAAACCAAAACAGATGGTAAAGAGCAGCTGCCCGGTCAGACTCACACAGGGTGGGGGCACTGCCTCCCGCCACTCGGCCCCAGCCCCCTTTCTTCCTTTCCTCGTTAAAAAAAAAAAAAATTAACATCAACTGTTCTCTCATATCAGTAAGCTATATTGATTACTTACTCACTCTATAAAATGAAGAGGCTTAAATCTTCTTTAAAGATGTAGCCAACAAGGATGCATCCAGTGAACAATACTCTGCTACATGTCTTATAGCCAAACATCACAGCAGCTAGTCAGAGTGGCTAAGTAAAAAGGACCAGCACTAGTGAACTACTTGAGTAGTAGTTACTTAGACTTTTCACTTCTTCGTATAGCCTAAGTCTGACAGAACTTTTCTTCTACAGGAGAGAATAAGTGAGTAGGAGGATATCTTTCTAGAAATATAAGGTGAAATAGAAAAAGAACATTAAAATGGCTTCTCCTAACTTATGCTTTTGCATGCTGCTCTGCTTCCCCTAACATTCTAATCCTGTCCCTTCCTAAGGACACAGTAGGGAGCCTTCTGGTCTCAACCACATATCTCTTTTTTATTGTAATGTATAGAGGGGTTACAGTTATATTCACCAGATAATAGGTACATTATTTCTCACACATTGATACCCCTTTTCATGTTTGTGTCCCCATTTCCCTCCCCCAACCCCCTCCCAATCATCTTGTTTTCCCCCATCTCTTTTATGCTAACAATGTCCAAAAGTCTAGCTCTAGTGTTGACTCCTCTCTAAGTCAACCTCGTTAGTAAATCTGTTTTGTTAAGTATATTTACATTCAGTTAAACCTCTCATCTTTGTCATTCATTCTCTTTCTATAATACTCACTTTTTTTCCTTTATAGTTTTGAGGATTGAACTCTGAGCTTTGTACATGCTACCCATGTGCTCTGCCCTGAGCTACATTTCAATCCAGTGCTCAAACTTTACAACTGTTAGTGATAGCAACTTGATGGCACAACAGCATCTCTGATTGATTCTTGCATGTATTCAGTCCTTTTAGTTGTGCTTTTGAAGTGGTCCTCCATTATGGTTACTAACTCCCTAGTGTGGATGATGTATGCCTTCATTGTTTCTTCATCCTGTTTACTGATAGCCCTAGTTAGATTCTTTTTGTCTTAATCACTGTATCTCTGTGACCCTGCTCTATTAGATTCTTCTACTGAATTCATACAAATATTTTTAAATTTTATTTTGTTGTCAGAGTGATGTATAGAGAGGGGTTACAGTTATATTCATTGGGTGCTGAGTACATTACTTCTTGAACATTATTACCCCTTCCCATGTTTTTCTTCAGCTTTCCTTCCTACCCTCCCTCCTGAGTTGTAAAGTTCATTTCCAACATGTTGTCTTGTGAATATTGCTGTTACTTGGTTCACCCTTTGTCCTTTGTGTTATCATTTTTATTTTTCCCCTTCCCTTTCCTAATACAAATAGACAAATAAACAAGGTGCCACAGTCAGATACTCATATGAATCTTGACCACCCATTTCCCTCAGTTCATAAAGACAACACTTTCCTTAGTGCCCTGTCCTCAATATGTACAATAAGTAGGTTGATTTCTGGCATAATCTGATTCAAGTTTATATGATTTTTTTGTTTTGTATTTTTTTTCATTTTAAAGCAAAGCTATTTTCTAAGGTTTTGTATTTCATCAAGAAGCATATAGTCTGAGCATGTTAATGCTCTTTTTATGGTATTATCAGCTATTGACACTCAATGCCCAAATTGATTGAAGGTTGTACACAATTTTATTTTATTTTCACCATCCTGCTTCCCATATAGTGTTCTACTTCTGTAAGAAGAGAGCATTTCCTCATCATTTGGTTATCAAGTAGTATTGATCACCCCCCCAAAAAAATGATAAGAGGCTTCTTTCCCTTTATTCACGTGTTTTCAAAAAATGACATAACTTCCTATTATAGCCAAATAGTGGCTAGTTAATTGATGTTGTTTGATATTATTTAAAACTCATTATATTTTTAATGATGCTTAGTTTGCCTATTGTTGGTAAGGAGCGCCTCTGTAACTTGGCTTCTCTGCATATTTACTGTGGTTGCTTTTTAAGTCTGGAATCTTTGCTCCCCCTTTCTCTGTTCACTCTTAATTCTAAGCTGCTATTAAATTTCTTAGCTTAAATTCCATTTCCTTAAGTGATCTATGCATTTTCATTTGTTTACTCAGATCTCAAAGTTTATCCCTCCTCTTTTTTTAATACCATTTTTACTATTTCAAAACAATATTTGGCCCTTAAAGTATATCTATTGTCTTGAAGTAGAGTGTATGTCTCCATTGGAATAGCAAAACAAAAGTCCTAGGTACTAAAAGTCTGCCACATGGGCTGGGATATAACTCAGGGGTGGAAGAATTGCATAGCAAAGTGAAATATCCTGGGTTCAATTCCCAATACCAAATAGGAAAAGATTTTAAAACACAGTTTAGAAGATCTGCCAAAAATATTGGACATGGGATTTTATTTGCTCTCATGGTCATTAACCAGAGGAGCAGTGACCATTTGGGAGTCTAGTTCAATATATTGATGTTAGAAAATTAATTTTATAATCACATGTCATGGTTTTGGAAAGACAATGTTAAAAAAAATAGTGTCTGATCAGATGTATATTGAGTAATTTTGCTAGTAGTAGTAATTCTAGGTCTCAACAACAAACACTGTGAATTGCCATACTCAGGTCAAATCTTGTGTTGCTCTATTCATATCTTTGAACCTCCCCCTAGTGCCATGCACACAATTCCTCCTCACAGCACGGAGCACCATTTCCTCCTTACAATATATGAGATAGCGTATATCCAGTATCTCCTCAGTTTATTGGATAACCTGTGTCCAGTATCCTCGTGGCACATATGCTCAGTGCATCTTCACAATATATGAGACAGCGTGAGCCCAGCTCCTCCTCACAGTACACCAGACAGCACATATGCAGTCCCACTTGGTACACCTTAGTTAAAAGCACTCAACTGTCACTGCTGAGGTCTTTACATGTCACGTCTTCCCCTAAATATGCCAGTCTTGGACAGCTTTATAGATTTTCTAGCTTTACACCCCAAAATACTCATTCTTCATGGTCCTTTGTCATAAATACCTTTCCTTGGATACTATAACAAAAATTGTGGAGAGATGATTATGACCTAAGGACAAAAAATTATTAAAGTTATTATAATCTAGAAAATCAAAATCAATTATAGATTTGTTCTGATTGTACTTTTTGTGTTTGTTTGTACATTTTTGTGTCCATACATAACTATGTATGTAAACACTGAATATTTTCCTAGTAAGCCTTCCTGCCCCCCCTTTTTTTTGAAAGCAAACTTCCAAAGGAAGAAATACTTAACAAAGAAGTTTTCTTTCATAAATGTTATGATTTGAATATAATAAGCCATACTGAACCCATTCGGGTTTTGGTAAAAGATTTCATAATACGTCATAATGTAAGTAATATGATGACTAATGGGTCAAATAAAGTTGGAACATTTTAAATGAGAAAATAGCTGGTCCAGTTTTCAAGAAAGTTTTCATGTTTGGTTCCCTACAAGGTGTGCATTAACATGAACTTAGGGGAGTCACTTCTGGGACTTAAATTTCCTCTTTGATTTCATTATTGCAATATGATTATTTTCCTTTGACTAGTAAGTCACCTTCTAGGGTGATGGAAGCATAAAATAATTGTAATTTGTTTTTGTCTAATCTCCTTTTAAGTCAATAGTTTGTTCCACAATTCTGTTTCCTAGTAGCTGTTTGGAAAGTTTTGAAGGCTAATTAGAATCTAGCAATTGACAGGCATAGGTTTCCTTGGTAACTTCAAGATATAGAATATGTTCCAGGGATGGTGAAAAATTAGATCTGGCCGAGAAGAAGATGACTCATCTGGGAGATTCTCAATTACTACATATTCTTAAAATCTGAACTTTGAAAATAATCCATTTATTAAATTCAACAAGAACAAAAAACATTAAAACTCTTAAATACTAGAGTATGATAATAATTGGAATGATCTCCACACTAACAGTTAATGCTTGAGTCTTTGTCCAGTTGTGTTTTTAGTTGTTATAAAGCATTATTCTGTATAATTTTCATTGTGTCTCTATAAAAAATTCATAATCTATTTCTTTAATATTTTTATTTTAATTACAGTTACTGTATTTATCAACTTGTTAAACTACACAAGTCCAGAAAATATAAATTGACCTAATTTTATTTATTTATTTGCCATTCCTGCGGCTTGAACTCAGGCCTGGGCACTGTCTTTTGACTTTCTTGAGGCCAGCGCTCTATCACTTTAGCTACAGAGCCACTTCCAGCTTTTTTTTTTCCTGTGTATGTGGTACCAAGGAATGGAACCCAGGGCTTCGTGCATGGTAGGCAGGCACTCTATCACCAGACTGGGCTCCCAGCCCCTAATTTTTATTTTTATTTTCTGTGTTTAAAAATGACAATTTTGCCCAGTGCCAGTGGCTCATGCCTGGCATGAGCCAATCTCTCAAAAGACTAAGAAGTGAGGATCACTTTAAAGTCAGTCTGAGCATGAAACTTCATACAACTCTTATCTCCAGTTAACCACCAGAAAACCAGAAGTGGTGCTGTGGCTCAAGTGCTAAAGTGGTGTTGCACTATACTTGACCTGAAAAGCTCAGGGACAGTGCTCAGGCTCAGAGTTCAAGCCTCATGACCAACCGGAAAAAAAAAGAAGCCAAACTTGTGCTTGTGGCTCATGCTTATAACAGTGCCTATTAAGGAAACTGAGTTCTGAGGATCAAGAATCAAAGCCAGCCTAAACAGGAAAGTCCACAAGATCCTTATCTTCAATTAAGCACCAAAAAGCCAGAAATGGAGCTATGAGTAAAGTGGTTGGGTGCTAACCATAAGCTATAAAGCTTAGGGCCAGCACCCAGCCCTTGAGTTCAATCCCCAAGCCCTGAGCCCTTATGACTGGCACATAAAAGGGAGGGCAAACTTTTGTTGCACAATTTTTTTTGTTTCTAATAACAATTTCCTATATTATGAGACTGTAAAATATTCAAAATGAAAGCTCTGAGTTTTTTCTGAAAATAATGTTCCAAGATAGTTTACAGATGAAAAGTCTATTGATGCTGGGTACTACAAGTATCAATACAAACTGGTGTCAGTGGTTCACAGGTATAATCCTAGCTAATCAGTAGGCTGTCTGGGAGTTGAGTTTTAAGGACAAGAGCCTGTTATCTCCAATTAAGCAACAATAATCTTGACTTAAGTTGTAGGATACCAGCATGACCAAAACTTCCCAGCAAATATTGTATATAACATTATTATATTATAAATATATGACATATAATAACATAATTATATAATATATCCTTGCAGATGTATTAAATCATGTAACAATGATTCATTTGACAAATTTATACATTTCAGTGTCATACACCAACAAAGAATGCTGGGGGAGGGTTGTTTGTTTTGTGTGTGGATGTGCTAGTACTAGAGCTTGAACTCAGGGCCTGGGCACTATCTCTTAGCTTTTGTGTTCAAGGCTGGAACTCTTTTTTTTTCATATATTTTTATTGTAATTAATAGAAGGGTTACATGATATTTGCCAGATAGAAGGTGCATTAATTCACATAAATTGATACCCTTTCACATGTCTTGGTACCCATTACCCTCCCCCACACCCCAACCCCTCATCTTGTTTTCCCCCCTTCCCTATCCAATTTCAGGTAACCAAATACAAATATATCCGATATATCAGGTAACAAAGTGAGATACTGTAACAATATGAGATAATCAAGGGACAGCAAAAGAGATGAGAGATAATATAGTACCTTAAGAACAACAATCATTCATTATATGGCTATGTTTCTATATCCTAGAGATCCTTTCATTTAGCATCCTACTATATGGACTTTTGTATCAAGATTTTGCTCTATTGCAAATCTCTGCTAGGAGAGCCCAAGTTTTCTACTGATTATGACAAATGAGTGAAACCATTGAACCTAAGTTCCTTTGAGTCTGGCTTACTTCACTTAATATGATTTTTTCTAAGTCTTTCCATTTCCTAACAAATGGGGCGATGTCATTCTTTCTGACAGCAGCATAGAATTCCATTGTGTACAAATACCACAACTTGTTGATCCACTCATCAACTGAGGGGCATCTGGGTTGGTTCCATATCTTTGCTATGGTAAATAGTGCTGCAATGAACATTGTTGTGCTAGTGGATTTAGTATGCCCTTGTTTCTGGATGGTTGGTAAATGCCAAGTAGTGGAATTGCTGAGTCATAGGGGAGCTCTGTGTTTAGTCTTCTGAGGAACTGCCATATGCTTTCCATGGTGGTTGAACGAGTTTGCACTCCCACCAACAGTGTAGTAGTGATCCCTCCTGGCCACATCCCCTCCAGCATCTTGATCCTGGCCATTCTAACTGGAGTGAGGTGGAATCAGAGTTGTTTTGATTTGCATTTCTTTTATGACTAGAGATGTTGAGCATTTCTTCATGTGTCTATAGGCCATTTTTGTTTCTTCTTCAGAGAAGACTCCTTTAAGTCTTTGGCCCATCGTTTAATGGGATGGTTGTTACTTTGGAGATTAGTTTTGGATTGATTCAATTTTTTGAGCTGTTGATATATTTTAGATATGAGGCCTTTGTCTGTTGTTTGGTTAGTGAAGATCTTCTACTCTGTAGGCTTCCTAATTAGTTTTCTAGCTATGTCCTTTGCCATACAAAAGCTCTGCAGTTTAATGTAGTCCCATTTATCCAGCCTTTCTCTGATTTGTTGTGTTTCTTGGCCCTTATTAAGAAAGTTTCATCCTGTGCCAAGGAGGCCTAGTGTATCTCCTATTCCTTCTTATAAAGTTTTTAGTGTGTCAGCTTTTACCTCCAGGTCTTTGATCCATTTGGAGTTAATTCTAGTGCAGGGTGACAAAGAAGGATCCAACTTTAGTTTTCTACAGGTGCTTAACCCATTCTGCCAGCACCACTTGTTGAAGAGGCTATCTTTCTTCCATTCTATTTTTTTGGCTCCCTTGTCAAAGATTAGGTGGCCATAGGTCTGTGGTTTAATATCTGGGTCTTCAGGTCTATTCCATTGGTCTTCAGGCCTGTTCTTGTGCCAGTACCAAGCTGTTTTGATAGTTATAGCTCTGTAATAGAGTCTAAAGTTTGGTATTGAAATTCCTCCTGCGCTGTTCTTTCTGCAAAGAAGTGTTTTTGCTATATATTTCCATACGAAATTTTGGATTGCCTCTTCTATTTCTTTAAAGAATGCCATTGGGATATTGATGGATATTGCGTTGAATTTGTAGATAGCCCTTGGCAAGATTGTCATTTTCACGATATTGATTCTTCTAATCCAGGAGCATGGGAGGTTTTTCCATTTCCTCAGTTCTGCTTTAATTTCCTTTTTCAGGATTTTAAAGTTTTCATCAAAAAGGTCCTTTACATTCTTAGTTAAGGTAATTCCTAGGTACTTTATTTTCTTTGAGGCTATTGCAAAAGGAATTGCTTTCCTGATTGTTGCCTCATTCCTCTCAGTGTTGGCATAGAGGAAGGCAGTTGATTTTTGAGGGTTAATTTTATACCCTGCTGCCCTTCCAAAGTTTTGAATCAGCTCAAGGAGCTTGGGAGTAGAGTCTATAGGATTCTTTAAATACAGGATCATGTCATCTGCAAAGAGGGATAGTTTTACTTCCTCTTTCCCTATTTGGATCCCCTTTATGCTTGCTTCTTGCCTTATTGCACTGGCTAGGAATTCTAATACTATGTTAAAGAGGAGTGGAGAGAGTGGGCATCCTTGTCTTGTTCTTGATTTTAGAGGGAATGGTTTTAGCTTTTCACCATTAAGTGTAATACTAGCTATGGGTTTGTCACACACAGCCTTTTTTATATTGAGGAATGTTCCATGGATTCCTAGTTTCTCCAGAGCTTTTAACATAAAGGGGTGTTGGATCTTGTCAAATGCCTTTTCTGCATCTATTGAGACAATCATGTGATTTTTGTCCCTGCTCCTGTTGATGTGTTGAATTATATTTATTGATTTGCATATGTTGAACCAGCTTTGCCTCCCTGTGATGAAACCTGTTTGATCATAGCGTATAATTTTTTTTTGATGAGTTGTTGTAGACAGTTGGCCAGTATTTTGTTGAGAAGTTTTGCATCGATGTTCATCAAAGAAATAGGTCTATAGTTCTCTTTCTTTGATGAATCTCTGTCTGGTTTGGCAATGAGGGTTTTACTGGCTTCATAGAATGAGTTTGGTAAAGAACCTTCATTTTCAATTTCGTTGAAGAGCTTGAGGAGTATTGGTGTGAGCTCTGCTTTGAAGACCTTATAGAATTCAGCTGTGAATCCATCTGGCCCTGGGCTTTTCTTAGGTGGAAGTTCTCTTATTGCCATTTCTATTTCAGTGCTTGAAATAGGCCTGTTGGGTTGTCTTAGTTCTTCTTGGTTCAGTGTGGGTATGTTAATATTGGCTAGGAATTCATCCATTTCTTCTAGATTCTCAAATTTGTTGGCGTAAAGGTTTGAGAAGTATTCCCTCATGATACTCTGGATCTTGGTAATTTCTGTCGTGATATTACCATTTTCGTCTGTGATTTTGTTTATTTCGGTATGCTCTCTTCTTTTTTTGGTAAGATTTGCTAAGGGTTTGTCAATTTTGTTAATTCTTTCAAAGAACCAACTCCTTGTTTTGTTGATTCTTTCTATAGTTTTTTTTGGATTCCAATTCATTTAATTCTGCTTTGATTTTACTAATTTGCTTCCTTCTACTGGGATTAGGGTTGGTTTGTTGCTCTTTTTCCAAGAGCTTAAGGTGACACATTAAATTGTTGGTTTGTGATTTTTCCAATTTGTTATTGTAGGCACTCAGAGCTATAAATTTTCCTCTGAGTAGTGCCTTTGCCGTGTCCCAAAGGAGCTTGTATTTTGTGTGCTCCTTTTTGTTAAATTTCATAAACTGTTGGATTTCTGTTCTGATCTCTTCAATGACCCATTGGTGATTCAACAATGTGTTGTTCAATCTCCATGAGTTACAGGGTTTTCGTTGTGTAGTCAATTCCAATTTGATGCCGTTGTGGTCTGAAAGAGTGCATGGAATAATTTCAATGTTTTTGAATCTGCCCAGGTTTGTTTTGTGTGTGGATGTGTTAGTACTAGAGCTTGGCCTGGGCACTATCTCTTAGCTTTTGTGTTCAAGGCTGGAACCCTTTTTATTTTATTTTTTCATAGGTCATGGGGCTTGAACTCTGGGCCTGAGCTCCGTCTTTTGAGGTCTTTAGCTCAAGGCTACTGCCCTATCTCTAGGGTCTGGGCATTGTCTCTTGAGCTCTTCAGCTCAAGGCTACTGCCGTACCCCTTAATCCACAGCACCACTTCTGGTTTTCTGGTGATTAATTGGAGATAAAAGTCTCACAGACTTTAGTGCCTGGGCTGGCTTTGAACCATGATCTTCAGATCTCAAACTCCTGAGTAACTGGGATTACAGGCATAAGCCACCGTGCCCGACTAAGGCTGGAACTCTTAATTTATGGACTTAATCATTCTAGTGTGTGATTCCTGTTTCTTGGTAGACCTGATACTTTAGGAAGGAATACCTAGAATCACAATTTATTCTTTCTTTCAACTCTTGCTTTTCTTCTTTGCAACTCCCAAGGAGAGACACTTGTCCTAAGCTTTCAGATTAATTTCTGTAATTTATTAATGCAGTATCTTGAGAGTTAGAAGTTAGACCGACACAGAAAGAGTTCATTAAGTACATGAGCAAAAGTCAGTGGTATCACATAGACTAGTTGGGAGAAGTGGGTCGTGATATTTCTAGAATGTTAAAGATGAAGTAGGCAAAAGGCACAGAGGAGGAAAACAGAATGTCTGGAATGTAGGAGAAAAGGAAATGGGATTCAAGCAATGTTTTGAGGTAAAATTGACCAAACTTACCCATGATTGTATTGGACAGGAAGAAAAGGTAATTCAGTGAATGAGAGTTAGATTTCTGACATGAGCATGTGATCCATAAAAGAACGATTAATGGAAAGAGGGAGAAGCAGCTATATGAGGATTTAATGGATTGTTTTGGATGAATAGATTTGATAATTTCATGTGAGTTTGGCAGAAAGAACAACACTTTTGTGTTCATTTTTCCTTATTCAGAATTAAACATACATTTAGTTGCAGTGAACTAAGCAGTAGTGTAATATGTAGGAGCCAGGCAGTGGTGCTGTGCCTCAGGCCTGTAATCCTAGATACTCACAAGGCTGAGGTCTAAAGATAGAGGTTCACAGCCATCCTTATCTGAAAAGTCCAGGAGGCTTTTATCTTTAATGAAATGAACACTTGATAGGTTTTATCAAGTGCCAACTTTTATTGGACATGTACATACAGGAAACACCCTGTGTTCTAGGCACTAGGTTATAGAGATGTATGACATACCCAGCCTTTATGATACTTGTAGTCTAAGATCTTACTGATAAATTCTTTTAATGACATAAAATGAAATATAAAAATCAAAATAGAATGAGTAAGATCAGTTTATTTTAAAGACAATTATAAGAGCAGCACCTGATGCGTGACATATTAAAAATGAAGCTATAGGTTGTGCTGGGAGTTTGGCCTAGTGGTAGAGTGCTCGCCTAGCATGCACAAAGACTCAGGTTCAATTCCTTGGTACCACATTCATAGAAAAGCTGGAAGTGGTTGGTGCTGTGGCTCAAGTGGCAGAGCTCTAGCCTTGAGCCCAGGGACAATGTTCAGGCCCTGCGTTCAAGCCCCTGACTGCCAAAAAAGAAAGAAAGGAAGAAAAGAAAGGCAGGCAAGAAGGAAGGCAAGTAGGAAGGCAGGAAGGAAGGAAGGAAGGCAGGAAGGCAGGCAAGAAAGAGAAAGAGAAAGAAAGAAAGAAACTGCAGGTTTTAATGATTTTCTCTCTGTTATATTGAATGAAGTATTTCAACTCTGTCAATGCAGAATGTAAGCAAAATTGACAAAGGAGGTTAGCAGCAAGTCACAAATAGAAGCAAACATTCTGCATAAACTTGATTAGAGAATATATGTAAGGGAATCAATCTCCTCAGTCAGTTGGATTAAGGTTGATGAATACCTGTTGGTTGGTTTGTTTGTTTGTTCTTTCAAACTTTGTTCAGTAATAGAAGTCTTCCTTCCACTGGAGAAAGAATGCAAATTTAGTGTAAGGAACAGTAAACACTGTGTAGGCTGCTTCATTTTGTGTAAGGTGTGAGGGCAGAGGCAAAGCTGGAAGTGATGACCTTGCTGACTGTCTGTGTGCATCCCTCCTTGTATCAGGAACAATCACAGTGAGTAGCAGCAATATAGGCTGAATAGTCCAAGGAGGAAGTTTTTGGAAAGAATATGCTGCCATAATGCATATATAAAAAGAACACTTGGGAAATTCTCCTGCCTTTTTTATTTTTATAGCTGACATCAACTTGGATATATCAAAGCCTTTGAAAGCCAACCTGAGTTTTACCAAACTGGATCAAATAAATCATTTTTTGAAGAAGATAAGAAATGCACACAGCTTTGCACATAGTGAAGAAACCTCAACTGTGTCAGACACCACACTGAACAAAGAGGAGCATCCAGTATCCAGATGTTACCATGCAACAATGTCTACACCTAAACTTCATGGTGATGGAGCAGAGAAGATTTCGTTTCAAGAAACCATGTGGAGTACCATTTCCTACTTCCAAAAAATTTCTGTCCACACTACTCAGATTGTGGTCTCTATGGAAACTGTCCCCCATGCTGATAAACCGTGTCTGCTAGCATCCTTATCCAACCTCAGTGGAAACCTTAATGTCAAAACAGCGCAAAGAGTGCCTGGTAAGTTACAGATAAGGGAAGGGATAGGGATAAGGATAGGGGAGAAAAACAAAGCAATACCTATTTTTCAGGTGTTATCAAAATATCAAAATATCAGTTTGAAGACTTGTGTTATAGAGAAGTGAGCAGTTTTAAAACCTGTTAGAGATGGGAGTGTTTCTGGTTCATGACTTTATGACAGAAATAGTTCTATAAAGAATCCTTTGAGCCTCTTATTTCAAAACCCTCCTTTTTTAAAATGCTGCTATCCACCTTTTGAGGCACATTCAAATCCTAACTTCTTTTTGCCTCAAGTGGCTATTGCGTACCAAAGGTGATTCAGGTTTTGTGACTCATTCACTAGTTTTCAAAGTAAGATCTCAGGCTTGGAAGCGGCATCACCTGGGGCTTCATTGATAATAAATATTCTTAAATGAGAGTCAGATTGGGCATAGAGTCTAGCAGTGTATAGTACAGTAAGCCCTACAGATGATTTTGATACCCTAGATTAACTAACTGGTAACAATTTATTTTAAAAAGAAAAATTGCTAGGGTGGCAGATATGCTATACTGAGTGTAACAGAAGCCACCGTTCAACTCTACAAGAATGCCATTGAACCATTTTATCAGTTAGCAACACCTGGCAAGGATAGGCTGTGCTTCTGTACCTAGCCCAGAAAAAGAGGCCTAGCCAGCTCCAACTGAATGTTGTAGATGGGTGGACAGGGTTAGAAGTTAACTGGTAGTGACATCTCCATTTTTCTCCTCTGGTACTCTTTAGTGGTTAGGCACTTATTTCCCTCTGTCAATAAGGCCAGGAATGGGGAACATGAGGAAGGGCAGAAAAAGGCAACGCAGGTTTTCAATCATAGAGACTACTACTGTAAAAGGTGACAGGAAAATGCCAGAAATTTTGCTCTAAAAATAAAGTGGCAAACGCAAACCATCTTTTCCACTTGTAGAAGGAAATAAGTGAAAAGGGGTAGTGCAGTGAATAAAATGCTAAAATTATGTGCAGTTTAGTTGCTTACCAACAAGTAAATAAGTGGCAGCTGGAGACTATAATTTCATTTCATGGAGTCAGTTTGGGTACAGTAGTTTAAAAGATAAAAGAAAATGTTTTATAGTTGAGAAGTATTACTTTTAGGCCAAGTATAGATGATTTATTTCTTTCTCACCAGAAATATTTGTGACCAGGCCAGCTAAAAAGCTCTGTAGTTTTTTTTATTGTCTTTAAAGTTTGAAATGAAAAATATAAGGTTCATGGGACCTGAAAGACATTAAATACCGGATGCTCCAGAAATATACTGCAGAATATGCTTCATATCCAGAAATAAACTGCAGCCCAGACAGTATTGAGCTGGTTTCTATGCCTTTTCAATTGTACGTTAATCAGAACATAGAAAGA
The DNA here is from genome assembly GCF_031878675.1 of Megascapheus bottae. Classification (NCBI taxonomy): domain Eukaryota; kingdom Metazoa; phylum Chordata; class Mammalia; order Rodentia; family Geomyidae; genus Megascapheus; species Megascapheus bottae. The sequence goes on from NC_143517.1 coordinate 39,954,993, forward strand.
TTAGAACGCAGAGTGGAAGAACTTAAGCAAACTATATTCAGACTTTTCTTTTATCCTCATTGCTTTAAAATTTATTTTCTATTCATATGATACACACTTTTAATGGTAACTACTCTTCGTAAATATTTACATCTAAAATTTAATTTATTTTTTTCATATATTTTTATTGTAATTAATAGAAGGGTTACATCATATTGACCAGATAGAAGGTGCATTACTTCACAAACACTGATACCCTTTCTCATGTTTTGGTCCTCATTTCCCTTCCCCCACCCCTGCCCTTCATCTTGTTTTCCCCCCTTCCCTAACACAATTCTAAATAACCTAATAAATATATATACAATATATCAGATAACAAGGTAAAATACTGTAAACATATGAGATAACCAAGGGACAGCAAAAGAGTTGAGAGATAACAGTACATTAAGGACAACAACCACTTATTATATGGCTTTTGTTTCTATATCCTGGAGGTCCCCTTTCATTTAGCGTCATACTATGTGGCCTTATGTATCTAGGTTTTGCTCTATTATAAATCTCTGCTAGCAGAATAACCAAATGTTTTATCACCAAAAATTTGTTACCAGAAATTCATGCAATATTTAATAACCAGTCAAATGATTCTTTTAAAACCAAGATTTCTGCACTATATGTTATTATTGTGATTTCACAACACACAGCTTGGAGTGAGAGTGTTTCTCATTTTGCTTAAAAAAATAAAACCCTAGAAAGCATAAAAGGAGGATCATTGTTGTGTAACATAACATTATCACCAGATTTGATGTGATCAAAAATTTAATGTAGGGGCCGGGAGTTTGGCCTAGTGGTTAAAGTGCTTGCCTAGCATGCATGGAGACCCGGGTTCGATTCCTCGGTACCACATATATAGAAAAAAGCCGGAAGTGGTGCTGAGGCTCAAGTGGTAGAGCTCTAGCCTTGAGAAAGTCCAAGGACAGTGCTCAGGCCCTGAGCTCAAGCCCAGGACTGGCAAAAAAAAAAAAAAAAGAAAAGAAAATTTAATGTAGACTATAAAGTTTTCCAAACTACAATCAAAATATCAGATATTCTTAAAATTCATTATGAAATTATCATAATGCAATGTTTTTTAAGAATTTATTAATGTTGATTTTTACATCATATTTTAAATGACAAGTTTAACAAACAAGTGTTCAAGGAGGGAATCTCTATTTACAATCACTGGGACTTAGTATTTAGAACTTAATCAAAATTAGGCTAAGGGTTTGTATGTCATAGAAACATATTAATTTAAGAAATAAAACATTATGTCTATAGAGTCATAGGTTTTTATGTCTATATAGTTATGTTTCTATTTCCATTACCATGTTCATAGCTTTGGGTATGCAGTTATTGAGTTCTCGCTCTTGTACTCTTTGGATTTAATAGCCACATATTAGGGATACCATGCGCCTTTTGTTCCTTAGGTCTTGACTTGTCTCACTGAACATGATTCACTCTAGATTCATCCACTTCCCTGCGAATGCCATTATTTTATCTTGTCTTTTGGCTATGTAGAATTCCATTGTGTATATATACCACATTTTCTGTATCCATTCATCTGCAGTAGGGCATCTGCATTGTTTCCATCGCCTGGCTATTGTGAATAGTGCAGAGATGAACATAGCTGAGCAGGTGTCCTTACAATATCTTGGGTCATGATGTTCAGGATAGATGCCCAGAAGTGGTATGGCGGGATCATAGGGAAGGTCTATTTTCAGTTCTTTAAGAAACCTCCACACTGCTTTCCAGAGTGGCTGAACTAGTCTGCATTCCCACCAGCAGTGTAGTAGGGTTCCTTTTTCTCCACAACCCCGCCAGCAACTGTCAATGTCTGAGTTCAAAATCTTGACCATTCTTGTTGGGGTAAGGTGGTATCTTAGGGTTGTTTTTATTTGCATTTCCTTTATGACCATGGATGATGAACATTTTCTCATATGCTTTTCTGCCATTTTAATCTCTTCTTTTGATAAGTCTCTCTTTAGTTCCCTTGCCCTTTTATCCTCATTGCTTTAAAATTTATTTTCTATTCATATGATACACACTTTTAATGGTGACTACTCTTCATAAATATTTACATCTAAAATTTAATTTAGAATCTTTCTCTGGCATTGAGCCAGACAAACTTTTTAGGTTCCTTCTATTAATTTTTATTTTCTTTATATTGGAAAAACTATAGTACCCTTTTTCTTTTTACAGTTATATTCTAAGTCTAGTTAAACACCAAAATTAAAAACATATATATGTATATATGTATATATATATATAACTTTGACTAAATCATACTTGGTATAACCCTTCTGAGAAGTATCCAGCAAACATTCTAAAATGTTTACTTGTGTGGCATTCAATAAAAATTGAAGTCAGCCATTCAATAGGAAAATTTTTATTATGAGACCATCAGAATCTATTTTTTCTACATTTCAACTTTATGTGACACCATGCTCAAAACATGTTAAGAGGGTAAAATTAGCCAAATAATTACATAATTAAGTCACATAAAATGTACCAAGTTAAAGACCAGTTTCTAGGAAAATTATAATTAAGAGATCATTAAATAGCTTTGAATGAATGTGCACCTGTATGTCTACCTGTGTGTGCTAGTCCTAGGGCTTAACTCAGAGCCTGGACTCTATCCCTGAGCAGTTTTGCTCAAAGTTAGTACTCTACCACTTGAGCCACAGCTTCACTTCCAGCTTTGTGGTGATTAACTGGAGATAAAAATCTCACAGACTTTCCTGCCCAGGCTGGCTTTAAACCCTTATCCTCAGAACTCAGCCTCCTGAGTAGCTAGGATTGCAGGCAGAAGCTGGTACTGGCTTACATAGCTTTTAAACTATTTTTAAATGAAAATGAATTTAGCTTTAACCACTAATTTTTATTATGTAGTTAAATATCTTAAAATTTCATACTTTACAGGTTGAATAAAACATAGACAGACGTATATATATTCAGGTATAGGCACAATTTTGATAAGTGATTTAAAAATATCCAACACCAACACACACACACACATGCACACAAACATACACACACACACGCACACACACACACACACACACACACACAAACCTTTTACCAGTAGTCATATTTCTTTTTGTAGTTTTCAAATAACATCATTCTGCATTCAACCAAATTTTTATAGTACATCTTTGAGCTCAATGCGGTTAATGTTAGATTTTTATAGGCTGAATCTAATACAGAAATACTTAACTGTGTCTTTGATTTTACAGTTTATATAACTATTGTGACCATCTGCAACAGCTGCACTGTTCAAATTATTTGCCGGACCAAATTGAGCACAGTGACAAAAGTAGTCATCTCAGATGTACTATTAAACAGAGAAAGAAAAGGGAGCATTGCCTTGGTACAGTATGGCCATCTGCTATACAGATGTTATTGTATAGAATGACTTAAGATAAAAATAATTGAAGAAAAATTTTCATTAAAACCTCAACAATTTGCACTTGTTTATTCAAATCTGCATAGCTCCCCAATGAGACAACACAGTTGGGGTTTCTTTGGTTCTCACTCACTTTCTCTTTGATCCTTTTTGATGTGCTGACTTTAATAAACATAGTCAAAAACACTGTGCAAAAAACATCATGGAAAAAACTACAAAGGAACAATTATAGCAGCAGAAACTACTCTAATCCCTAACTTACGCAAGCTATTTTTAGTGAAATATTTTTTTAACACTCTTTATGTGACAATGTTATATAAACAGGGAAAAATGGTCCTTTCCAGATGAATGTTAATTTAGGGGCTGAAATAGATTTGTAATGCTAGAGGAATCTTATGTGCTAAGTAATATTTAGAGAAACTCCACTGGGAATGTGTTCCAGGCATGTTCCCTCACTTCTCAGAGGTACAAAAAATAATATAAGCTCGCCTAAAGACTACATTTTTTTATCTTCTAAACTTTCATAAGCTTATGGAAATTAAGAAAGGGAATAACAAAATCATGAAACAAAAATGTTAATGTTTTTCTCTAAATATTTTCAATACATTTAAACAATCTGAGCACTGTCCTTGAGCTTTCTCAAGGCTAGAGCTCTACCACTTGAACCACAGCACCACTTTCAGCTTTTTCTAGTGTGTGGTACTGAGTAATTGAACTTGGGTGCATGCTAGACAAACACTCCACCAGTAGGCCAAACTTCCGGCCCCACAAACTAATATATATATATATATATATGCCAGTCCTGGGGCTTGAACATGGAGCTTAGATAAAAACCCTGAACTGTTTTTTCTCTACCACTTGAACCACAGCTGTATTTCTAGCTTTTTGGTAGTTTATTGGCTATGGCTAGCTTTGAACTAAGATCCTCAGATAATTATTTTTTAACTGAATATTTACAAATTATTTACTGAAATGGCTAAAAGAGCACCTCTTTCCATAATGTGGAGCAAAATGAAATGGTGAAATATTTTCCACTGACAAAAATAATCCTCCAGTTGTTCTAAGCCTTATGTATTATTTTGTAACCCTTTACTGTGCATTTCAAGGGGCTTGATTCTTTTTTTCTTAATTCTACTCTGCAAAGTGTGTAGCAGTGACTTACAATAACATAATTCATATTTCTGCTAGATTACTTACGTTCTCCCATGTGTCTTGAGTAAAATGGCCCTAAAGTTCTGATTTTAGTAAATGTAATGCTCATCCTTAAATTAGTATATATAATATTGCATTAAATCCTATGAGTACATTATCTGTAACAAAATGAGTCTCAAGTAGAAATTGTCTTAATATTTTGAAATATTTTAAGGTAGATGATAGTCATTTTTTTACCTATTAATTCCATCATCTCATTCTACTAAATGTTTTTTTATGATGTTGGTCCTGGCACTTAAACTCAGGGCCTATGCAATATCCTTGAGATGTTTTGTACAAAGTTACTACTCTGCCACTTGAGCCACAGCTTTATTTCTGGCTTTTTGGTGGTCAATTAGAGATGAGTCTTGTGGACTTTTGTTCTCAGGCTTACTTTGAACAATGGTTCTCAGATCTCCACCTCCTGAATAGGATTACAGACATAAGCCATCAATAAGACACACAGGCAATGCCCTGCCTGGGGCTTGGTGGGAGTGGGGAGTGCGTGTTGGGGGTGTGCACATTTGAAGTGTTATTCTGCAGAAACCCAAAGTATGTAATTACAAATTCTGAATTTGTGGCACATCTGCCACAGGCAGGGTGGGCACACTTTAGCACCTGATCTGAGTAAGTTATGACTCTTATATTTCAGCAAACAAGAGTACAGAATGGCAAGCTGAGGCTGCCTTACTCTTTGGGATACTTACTTTGGCAACTTCGACTTCAATAGAAAGAGGGAATTAAGATATGAAAAAGTTAATGGCACAAAGGAAAAGAACCTAGACTCAAAGAATGCCGGGCCATTTTGAGAAAAGTTGGATTCTCCTCTTCATAAAATGATTAGAGACTTTTAAGTCAGGCACCAAGCAGTAGGTTGAACTCCTTTTACTTAGTCCAAGCATTGTGTATAAGTAACTTTCACTGCCCTGCTGCTGTCATCCAGATGTACTTATATTGTATATAAGCAAACTGAGAGACAAAAAGCACTGCCATATTTTTTATGTATATAAAAATGTGTCTTCCCATGGCACCAAATTCAAGACTAATAAAAAACTAAGAACCTAAAGTTCCTTTTCATGTACTGAAAAGTGAAACCTGGTTACTAATTGATATGAAATGGAGCTCCAGCTTTTCGTTCCTTAGTTAACAATATCTCCTGAGGGAAATCACTTAAGGTATCCTCATAACCTTTGGATGCTGGAGATGTTAGACTGGAGGGAGATAAAACGTTCAATTAGATATGACTTCTTAAAATAATATGTTGCAATAACATGCCATTTACAACATCCCCAAAGATGCTTGTTGATTTTTTAGAAGAAATAGCATCTAAGTGCTTGAACAACTGGAAATTAATTTCTGACAGTAAAAGCCAGAGAACACACTTAACTTTTAAGCTGCCACTGAAGATTGAAGTAGAAGTCCTACTTGTAGACAGTTAAGCAAATCACTAACAAACCTTAATGAATATTGGGTGTGGGCATCAGAGTCCTGTCACTTTTAAACACTGTGTCCCACATAGCTTAAACCTAACACTCAAAGAAAGGGAGAGACCTCATTGGATCTATAACATCTGGGATTTTATTTGTCATTTTGGCATACCCAGCAAGCGCAAAAGAAAGAGTAAAAAGGGATTATCTTGACAATGAAATGAGTTACTGAATCTTGTGATAATGAAAAGCAGAAGAATTCTAATGCTGTTCTATAGTCCCTGAGGTAGAGGTACGTTTATGATTTTGCAAAAATAAAATGTGGGCAGACAGAACAGATGGCCTAGAATTTGCGAAATCTAATACCCCCTCATCCCAGGACAGAATACCACTATTAATCCTGGTTAGATTCCCTCCTATTACTTTATAACAAGGTTCAAAGTTGCTACTGATGAACTGACATATACCTCTTGTTTACCTTTAAGTTACCTATAGATTACTGATCCCCCCCCACCATGGTGATTTTTTCCCCTACATTCTGATGAATTATCAAGATGTAAAAAAAAAAAAGAAAAAAGGAAAATAGAAAATTCTAAAAATTGGAAAGTAGATAAAATAATTTTTCCTCTACATAAATTCCTATATTATTTCTCTACTTTGATGAAAAAAGTAAGCCACAAATATATGCACTAGGGTAATTATCCTGCTTCTTACACATTATATGTAGTGGAAAAGAAATCTCAATGTGTAACTTTTATTTTTTTATGTAATTGTTACAAGAATAGACTTTTGGATAACAATAGTAAAACCTACTAGTTTATTGAAGGTCTTTTATACACCCTCATAAGAAAGCCACGGATGTTTGAAATAAAAAAAATCTCAAGAATATACATACTGTATATAATATATAATTACGTGTAATATATATGTATATATTATGTGTGTATATGTACATATTATATACATTTATATTTGTGTAGGTGGAGTTTTTGCTTGTGTGCTTCCATCTACTGAATGCTACCATTGTGCTGCCATAACTATTACATCATACATACATTTACTTTTCTGTGATAGAGGGCTTTTGCATTTCATAAAATATCTGTTCTGTGATAATAGTTGTTTAGGTTTTTTTTTTTTTTAGTTTTAGTGCTGGTGGTTACGTTAGCTGTTTTCAGCAGAAAGCCTTTTAAACATAGGATAACAACTCCAGAAATATAGAAGGTAACCATTGGGTTGCAACCCTGCTGCATTAGTTTCAAAGCTACATGAAAAATGAAAACTTTCTAATAAACAACAAACTTGAGCTATCAGAGCAATCTCTTGAGCTGTGGTGTAGAGAACATGATGTACCTGCCCAGTCTTTCTAAAGGGAGATGAGCTCACATCAGAGAGATAACCATCTCTGACTTTTTCTTCTGATTCATCACTGACCTGAACTCCATTTGAACCTTGTTAGACAAAAAAACAAGCAGAATTCCTGGCCCAAACTATAAAATATAATTAAGCCCCTTTGAAACGATGTGTAAAAGAACATTGCTGTACCCCTTATAACCACTACCACCACCACAACCAATAAAGTTAAATCAAGCACTGCCTGTAATGGATTAAAATAATAAATGTTCCTGGATTTCAGTGTTTGAAGTACTTGAAGAAAACAGGCTCCCAGCAGCCGGGGTAGCAGAATGTAGGAGAGACATTTATTAATGACGAGTTCAAGGATTTGGCCTGTTTAAGATCATTACTTTCTGTTTACCTTGTGTTACACATCTCTGTATTTTACAGAGCCCACATGTGTCCACATGCAATAATGAAAAGCTTTTTTGGAAAATAAAAAGAATTGTTAATTGTATAAATATGGTCCTCTTGGGGAGTATGAAGTCTTGTAAGACTCTGCTCCCTTCTAATGAGAAATCCAGTGCAGTTATTATAATGTTCCATGAAACTTCACCTTTCAATCTTGTCTCTATCAAATTTAGTTTCTTTTCTTTTCTTTCCTTTTTTTTTTTTTTTTTTTTTTTTGCCAGTCCTGGGACTTGAAATCAGACCCTTGTCACTGTCTCTGAGTCTCTCTGTGAGTAAGGATAGTGCTCTACCAGTTGAGCTACAGGGCCACTTTCCTGTTTATGGGGTACTGAGGAATTGAACTCAGGGCTAGGTGCATGCTAGGCAAGCAGTGTACCACTAAACCACATTCCCAGCCCCAGTTTATTTCTTGTTATTAGTTTTAGATACTAGATTCCAGATTTAATCTAATTTAGCCTTTTATATATTTTAGAATGTTTTCTTATAATAGTAGCACTGTGCATTATCCTATGTATAATAGAGGAAATAATCAGTGCTTTGTAATCTAGCTGTAGCAAAGGTATAATAAGAGCCATTTCTCAAGACTTACATGCATTTGAATAAAGAAAAATTGATATGAGCTTCATATATTCTCATATTTATACAAAACCAATGTGAATTTCATATATTCTCATATTTAAAGTGTTTTTTGGACCGGAGAAAAGGGGGCCTTTAAAACAACTAATGCTATTGACTAACATGTTATCTCACTGAGAAAAAATGATGCTGTGAAAAAAATTCTTGCCTGAGTAGTTAATTACTACAGACTTTTTCCTTAGTAGCCCTCCTTTGTACAGTAATGGTACTGTACTGTAATGATAGTACCCATGAGGTTATTACTCCAGGAGATGGACATGAATTTTCATAGCCTCAGCTTTAGAAATAGAGAAGGTTAGAAGTAAATCCTTTCCTTTGTTGAGTCTTTGACAGCATTTAGTCTTACCCACGATCACACCAGATTGCCTTGTTATCCCTTTATTGTCAGTAGGCTGTATGCTAGAAAGGTGTTTGACAAAGTAACCCTGGCTGTGATGGGTGGCTGAAAACATATCTCAAACATTCTTTTATACCCTGGCTGGTCCTCTGGACCTATGACTGTGTTGTCATGACTTACCAAAGCTGTGCAAGAGAGCTAACAATAAGCAAATACATTTATTTAAAACCCTGTTACTAATTGGAAAATGAAATTATTAAGACCTAATAGTGGTAGTTTTTTAAATAATATATAATGGAAATGCAGTAATAGTGCATTTCATTTTTATTATCATGATTAACTTCGCAAAATACATTTTATTGAAATTATAACATGTTTTATTATTAATTTTGAATTTCTAAAACTTTCCCTAAGTCATGTAAGGAAATAATTTGTATCTTTAAGGAATTAAACCAATATAATATTTTAGGATTCCATTAATGAATATCTAATTGTCTTTTCTTATTCTTTCCTTTAATCACTTACTATACCAAGATGTTTTTATTTTTATATTTAAGTAATTGCACAAGGTGTTCCAATTCAACAAAAGTATAAAACAAGATAGCTCTTGAAGGACTGGCAAAGTCTTCATCAGAGCCCTGAAACTAATTATGGCCAAATGTACTCCAAATTTTATCTCCCAAATGAAAGCAGAATAATCCACACTACTGTCTGGAGGGCTCGATAGCATAATCATGCAGAGTACTCTACACATTGCTTGGTACAGACTGTGTGCTCTCAGTTAATACCAGTCTTTTGTATGTTGTTTTCCTCCATCTCTCAACAGAATCATACCACTTGAATGCTGAAGTTATAAATCATTAAATTTTTTATCCAAAAATTCTCTTTTCTTTTTTCAAGAGCCCTTCTTTCTCCCTGTAGACATTATCATCTAAACACCTTACATTTGAGTGTAAGACAGCTAACAACACCACTGTGACACCATAGTAAGTTAAATATATATATATATATATATATCTTTGATACATCTCCAGCCCTGTCACAAACAGATCTAAGACCTTGTAGTGGTAAAGGTATCATATAGACCATCATTACTATGTGGGATACCCTAAGTGTCACGGTGCCTTGGCTTAAAGTCCTCTAAGCTAGTTTTAATGCCTTCTAGAGAAAAGTATGACCATATTAAATGATATACACAGGGCTATTCTAAGATATAGTGAACTTCTCATGGCCTCTGGTCTTTAGAAACTTTGATTATGGAGGTTGCTGGTAGCCTTGGCCTATTCAGAGGCTGAGATGTGAGGTTCATAGTTTGAAACCAGCTTTTAGCCCATGTTCATAGTTCCAATTAAGCATCAAAAGCTGAAAGTGAGGAGTACCTCAAGAGATAGAGTGCTAGCCTTAGGTGAAATAACAACTGAGAGTTTGAGGCCTTCAGTTCAAGCCCCTATACCAGTACAAAGGAAAAAGAAAACAAGCCTGGATTGAATAGATCAAAATTTGTTTGTAAGCAATTGCAGTAAGTTACTTAGCAACCCATTTTTTTTTCCTTTGTTGTTGTTAGCAATGGCAGTACTTAGGTTTGAATTTAGGGCTTCATACTTTCTAGGCAAATGCTCTACCACTTTAGGCATACTTCCATTCCTTTTAGTTCTGGTTATTTGGGGGATAGGGTTGGTCTCATTTTTTGGCCACACAGCCTAGACTTCAGCATAAATTATACTTCCTACTGTAGCTAGGAGTATAAGTACATGTCTTCCACACCCAGCTCTGTCTGTTGAGATGGGTTCTTGCAAACTTTTTGTCCTGGTTGACCTGGTACCATCATCCTCCTGATCTCAGCCTTTCAAGTGTCTAAGATTATATCCATGACATGTAATCAGTCAGGTCTTGATTACCTTTGTAATTGGATGTACAGTACCTGACTCGTTTTGCTTTTAATATTTTCTACCCATTCTTCCATCTTGGTAAATAATACACTTGGTCTGACAGGCTGGGTTTTTTTTTAACTATTTTAAGTATCTACGATTATTTCCCTCTGTAAGAAGTTGTCATATGCTTTTCAATATGCATTAAGATGTACAAGTCTGTTTTTGAATCATAGCCATGTGATCTAATCAAGTTTTATTCTTTGCATAGCATATCCTCTATTAACCTTTGGTAATTTTTGTTTTCTGACATCATGATTTTAAATGGTTTTTAGAAACTTCACACACACACACACACACACATTGTTCTTAGATAAAGATCTAGTATAAGTGGCCAACTTGGTAGATATTTAATCTTTCATAAGCAATGTCCATGTTAGTGTTGTCTCTTGTTTTCTATTTTCTTATGTTCAAAATATAGGACTACGGTTAGACAAAAGATCCCAGCTTTTATTCCCAATGAAGACTGAATAGGAACCCATGACGCCCTGCATGTGAAAAGTCAGAAGGTTCTTAAAAGAGATACATGCTGATGAATGAGCTCTCATTTTATAACTAGATTGTTGTTACTTTATAGAGGAGTATTGTCAGTCTTTCAAAATTGGATACTGGATCCTTCAAAGTAATTAAATGAAGGAACAACAAATGAACATTTTGGTACTTTTGAAGGACTGCTGATTTATTTATGGACCATACTTAAAAGATTTTTTTCCTCTTCTCTATTTGAATCATCCCAATGTTTCACTCTTAACACAGATTGGCTCCTGGGTATTTCTTAACATATGCTTCCTGATTTTCTAGTAGCCTAATATTACTTCCAGCTGCATTAAAAAAAATACCTGATTATGCTTTGCTAGCACATGTCATCATTGTGCACTGTTTCTAATGATATACAGAAGCTTGATCTAGATCTCATTTTGCTAAGTCAGCATGTACAGAGCAGGAGCCCTACTTGGAGTGTAGTAGATATTGATGATGTTGGGCTGGCAGTGGTTTGTAAATATTTTCTAAAACAAATAGCTTGCACTTATTAGTCTTCTGAAGAAGTATTTTAAAGGTCATGAAACTATTTGTTCTTTGAACTAAGTTTTTGTGCTCAATGAGAAGTATCTCAGTATGCAAACAAAGCAAAATCTATTTATCATACCAGTTGTTTCTGAAATTACTTCTCAATGTTGCTACACCTCATTTAGTTTAATTAGATATCTTCCATTAGTTTGCTGAAGCTTAAATTAAAAATATGAACACACTCTTGAAAGAAGTCAATAATAGAAAAAAAACAGCGAAAAAGCATTCAGTTAAAAGAAAACAGAAACACAATTACTAAATGCAACATTGGTCATAGCATAGGAAAAAATACTCAAACAGGTCTTTAAAATACTAGTAGTGAATAGTGTTAATTTACTATTTGTTGAGAATTTTACTCTCGTCGTATATGAATTATTAATATTAAGAAAAACTTGACAGAGAGGCCTGGTACCATTGCATCAAATCTATAATCCGAGGTACTCAGGAAGCTGAATTCTGAAGATCATGGTTAAAAGCCAACATGGGCAGTAAAAGTCTGTAAAACTTATCCCTAATAAACTCCCAAAAAGCTGGAAATGGGAACTGTGTCTCAAAGTGGTAGAGCACTAGCTGTGAGTACAATTTCTCAGGTACTACACCCAGGCTCTGAGTCAAACTCTGACTCAAGCACCGAGACCACCACAAAAAAAAAAAGAAAGAAAAGAAAAACTGGATAGAAAATATTAAGTTTGCTGAAATCTGAAATCTCAGAAGTTGAAATTAATTTTAATTGAATATAGATGGGGAATACCTATAACCCAGTAAAAGCAGAGCTGGGGCAGGAGCAGTGCAAGTTTGAGCCCAACCTGGGCCACATAGTGAGATGCTGTTTCAAAAATCAAAAAACAAGCAGGGCACTGGTCTCATACTTCTAATTCTTGCTGCTCTGTAGGCTGAGATCTGAAGCCCAGTGAGAGCAGAAAAATCCAGAAGTGGTAGAGAGCTATCCTTGAGCACAAAAAAGCTCAGGGACAGCACCCAGACCCTGCATTTCAGCCCTGGAACTGATACTAAAAAATTAAAATTTTTAATTACAAAAATAATAATTGTATGACCAGTGGATCACACCTGTAATAGTATTTACTCAGGAGGCTAAGTTGTGAGAATAGTGATTCAAAGCCAGCCTAGTCAAAAAGATTGGCAAGAATCTATCCCTAATAAACCAGCAAAATACCTGAAGTGTTGACAGCCCAGGTAAAATTTTAGAGACCCCATTTCAACAGAAAAGCCAGGTATGGTGATTTATGATGGACCTTACCTTAAAGATAACTAAAGCCAGATAGAGTAACAATATGAGATTAACTAAAGGGCAACAAAGGAGAAGAGAAATAACATAGTCATTAAGAACAACAATTACTCAAGATAAAGCTCTTATTTCCATATCTTAGAGATCCTTTCATTTAGTCTCAGCCTATATGACCTTATGTATCTACATTTTGTGCTATTTTTACTGTATCTGACTTTATTACCTGGTATATTGTATACGCATTTATTTGTTTATTTGAAATAGGAAAGGGAAGGGGGAAAACAAGATTATTGGGAGGGGGTAGGGCGAGGGAAATGAGGACAAAAACATAAGAAGGTATCAATGTGTGAGAAGTAATGAACCTACTATCTGGCAAATGTAGCTGTAACCACTCTATACGTTACCTCAATAAAAAAAAAAAAAAAACTAAAGCATAAAGAACTAGTGTCATAGCATAGGTGGTACGATGCCTCAAGCACAAGGCAAGGCCCTGATTCAAAACCCACCAAAAAGAATGAAGAAAGAAAGGAATGAAGAAAGAGATTGAAGAGAAAGGAAGAGAGAGAGAGAGAGAAAGAGAAAGAGGGAAGAGGGAGATCTTGGCAGGTGTGAATCATTTGAGACACTTTGGGTTGCAAGTGGCCATAAAACAACCTCAAATGAGTTAAGCGGTTCTAGTGAAAAGCTGTCATTAGACATAGCAGAAGCCATAAGTTTCTCTTTATGGGTTACTAGCTTCAGCCACAAGCTCTGCTCACAACACCTTCCCATTTTTAACTTGAAGACCAAGGAAAAAGGAAGATCAATTTCCCACAAGTTTTTCTTAAATCTCACACTCATCCCTGAACTAAATCAGACTCCAGTTAATATGGAACATGAAAATCTATAAAATGTTGACAAATCCCCAGGCCAGGAAAACCAGTTGTTCGCTTCTTCTATCACTGGATTATTGCAATAGCTAAGCAGTGAATAGATCAGTTGCAAACTCTCTCGGGTACATTGTGCAGTCTCGTGCCCTCATTGCTCACTTGAGTCTGGCCTACTTTCTTCTTCTTGTTCCAAACTCCCAAAGTCTTACTGACCCATAACTACCTAATTCTGTGTCATTTTCCTCAAGATTGCAGTGTCTACCTGCCATAGTTTGACTATCCCCTATATCTATGTTAAAGATTTGGTCCCCATCATGACACTACTGGACAGTAATGTGGACCTTTCGGAACTCTGGCCTCATGGAACATCTTTTAAGTCATGGAATCTTTTAAGTGACGTTAAAGGGAATCATGAGTTCCCAGTCTCTTGTTTATTCTCTTTACTCATGAGGAGAGCTGTTTTGCTCTAAAACATAATCCCACTGTAATGTGCAGCCCCGCCATAAGGGCAAAAGAATGAGGTGAAGCAGTGACCAACTAGAACCTCTGAGACTAAGCCAAGATAAATCTTTTATCTTTATAAGTTAATTTTGTTAGATATCTCACTATGGTAATGCAGAACTATGTTTTGTCTCCTAAGAATTCCAGTTTTCACACTCTCTGCCCAAGCAAAAAAGACTATGTGATGAGGAGGAAATGTTTATGAGTTTGATACTGCTTACAGGATCACAAAGGTTGTCAGGAATTATGTATTTGTTTTTGTGAGAATTCAATTCTCTAAATATTTTTGTTTATCTCCTTGCTTTAGTCATGAATACTTAATAATTTATGGAGTTAAGAGTTTGCCATCAATTCCACTTAAGTTCTTTGAGAAGAGACTCTCTCAATGTGCAGAAGGCATGGTGATACAAATTTTATCCTCTTGGTACTTGATTTTTAGACAGTAATACCTCATAAACTGTCAATATTTTGATGTGATTTCTGCATAGTAGAAACAACTAAAATCACTGGGCACAGTGGCTCATGCCTGTAATCCTAGCTATTCAGACTGAGATCTGAGGATCATGGTTCAAAGCCATATAGGGCAATACAAAGCTGTGAGACTCTTATCTCCAGTTAATCTAGAAAACAGGAAGTGGGGCAATGGCTCAAGGGCAGGGCGATAGCCTTGAGCTGAAGAGCTCAGGGACAGCACCCAGGCCAGAGTTCAAGCCCCATGACCTCCCCTCCCCCTAAAAAGAAACAGCTAAAATCAATTTGCAGGTGTAAATTCTATAGAGAAAAGTTTTTTATCATGTGTTCACATATTCTTTTATAAACTGATTGAATGAAAGAAGCAATTTCATTTATCAATGTGCTTCGGATAAAATGTGAAGCCCTTTGTTTTGGGTTTTTATTTTTGGTTTCGGTTTTGGCTATTTTTTGGTACTAGTACTGGGGCGTAAACTCTAGACCAGCCTTGTTACTTAAGGCTGGCACTCTACTACTTGAGCCACAGTTCCATGTCCATCTTTTTGGGTGGTTAATTGGAAATAAGACTTTATTGCCCAGGCTAGCTTTGAATATCAATCCTCTGATCTCAGCCTCCTGAGTAACTAGTACTACAGGCATGGGCCACTGGTGTCCAAAAGGCAACAGAAATATTTCATTTCTAGTGATCAAAACTAGTTCAATTTTTTATTTGAGTTAAGGAAGGAAAGGGGAAAAACAAGATGATGGGACAAAGGACAAAGAATGAACCAATGTAACAGCAATATTCAGAAGACTATTTGGAAATGAATTTTACAACTCAGACTTGGGTAGGAGGAGAGAAATGGAGAAAAACATGGGAAGGGGTAACAATGTTCAAGCAGTAATGCACTCACTACCTTATGAATGTAATTGTAACCCCTCTAAACATTACCCTGACCAATTTTTTCAAAAAACTAGTTCAATTTAAGCAGCCAAGGAAATAATGATAGAATTGGATTATGACACATAAAATGAATATTTGAGATCATAAACTAGTACAAATAAGTAATTGAACTAGTAAATGAAGTTGATAGACAGTTCTAATAAGAGAAATATGAAACCATCAGTATCACACATAACCATTAATCATTGCAGGATGCTAACATTAATGGATTAAAGTTTGATGAAAATTCAACTATTTTGTGTAATCTTCAAGAATTCTCCACAAACCCAAGGAGTTAATTATTTATTAAAGAGAAAATAGTAACTTTACAATATAAAATATTATAAGCATAAAACAAGAGCATCCCACACCCATTGTTATACATTAAGAGAATCACTGCTGTGGTACCCTTGCCAAAAATACATAACTTTTTTTTACTCATGAGAAAAACATAAGATAAACTGAGGTTGGTGGATGCTCTGCAGAATAATTGAAGTGGACTATTCAACAGTCTCAGAGCTATGAGTGACAAAGTTAGAAGCTCTGTCACAGATTAAAGAAAACTAGGACTTAATTCAGTGGGAATTTAAATTGGGTCCAGAAAAAAAAGACATTCATGAGAAAAATAGAAAACATTAAAAAGATCATTATTTAACATTAATATGTGTATTATATATAGTGTATATATATATATGTGTGTGTGTGTATTCTGTGCATCTAAACATATAGATATATATCAATGGAGAGAGTAACGTATCAGCATTTCAATATTTCTACTATAGTCACATAGCTACATGAAAGGCTGCGGAACTCTATTACATTTTTGCAACTTTTGTGTAGGTTTAAAGCTTTCAAAGTAGAAAGTTTTAGCTGGGCATGATTGACATGCCTATCATCCCAGCTTCTCAAAAGAGGAAACCAGAGAGTGGGGGTGAAAAGTTTTAGGCCAGTGTGGGCAATGAGACATGATCTTAGAAACAAAATACAAGCAAAAGGGCTCAAATGGTGTTCAGAAGGTAGATGTCTTTCTTAGCATGTACAAAAACTTAGGCTTTTTTAATCCCTAGGGCTGAAAAGGAGAGGGCTAGGAAGGAGATAGAAGAAAGAAGAGAAGAAAGATAAAAGGAAGGAAGGAAGCAAGAGAAAGGAAAGAAGGAAGAAGGAAAGAGAAATAGAAAGGAAGGAGGGAGGAGGGAAGGAGAAAGAGAAGGAGGAAGGAAGACAGAGAAAAAGGAGTCAGGTACTAGTGCTTTATGTCTGTAATCTTAGCTTCTAAGAAAGCTGTGATCTAGAAAGCCAGCCCAAGCAGAATAGTATTTGAGACTCCATCTCCAATTAACAACCACAGTGATGGACTGGAGGCATAGTTCAAGTGGTAAAGTACCAGTTGTGAGCTAAGAAGCTGAGCAAGAAAACTGAGTAAGAAAATAAGGCCTTGAGTTCAAGCCCAATACAGACACAAAAAAAAGAGGGAAGAAAAATCTGGAAAACTATCATTTTCTACATAGTTATGCCAAATTAAGCCTATGATTTTGTGATACCATTATTACAGTTTCTGAAGGATGAATTCCTGTGTTTTGTTTAACAAATATTTACTAGTGAGCAGTCAAGAATTCTAATGCAGTGGTTATGACCTAGTTTAAAGACTCTGTTAATAAGGTTATATTTTGATTTTTTCTTTTCAGCTTATTTATCTAGGTTTGGTGGTGGATGGTGACTTTTATTCTGTAATTAAGTGAAATTCACCTTTGAATTAATTGTAGACATGAAGTAGAAGTTTCAGTGACACAATATATTTATTTGATGACAAAAATTAAATTGATTTCCATAATTTTTTAGCAAAAGTCAATGCTAGCAATTTTACAGATGTGAGAGATTAAATCCTCCCTTCTGGGGAGGATTAAAAGTTGTATATCTTATTTCTACTGTGTAACATACTACATATATGCACTTTTCAAATCTCCACAGGGTTGAAAAACCAGTGTGGGTACTGTACTTTAAAACATGTGTTTACTGTGGGCCTAAGGTGTTTTTTAATCTTTCATCTTTCTGAAGGCTCAAATAGCATTAGAAAAATAAGCTCTGACCATTACAAATGTGGTCTGGTGAAATTCAATATTCACAATGACAATTTAGAATATGAGCTTCGTGAGAGGAAAGTGAACTCACCACTCTTAACTGCATCTAAACATCTTTAAGCGTGCTGTTGGTTTTATGAAAAGGTTTTGATCCACACTCTTACTTTGAGTTCAAAAAAAAAAACCCTTCATTTTAAAGTGTATTCCTTTTCTGAGTATATTTACTTTGAACTATAGCATATAGTTTTTCTCATAAATCTAACCTGCCACTATCTGTTTTTAAGACTTTATAAACTTCCAAGTGGTTATGATGTGTGAAGTTTGGATTAAACTAAATTTTTTTACAAAACACATGTTATATATTTTGATTGATTTGAATTTTAACATAGGCTAGTCAAAAACTTTCAGTGTCTAGTGAAGATTATAATATACTGTACTGTACTCTCAGTAAGAAATCATAGAAAATTACCCTTTCACATCATGTTAACAAAAGACAAATGAAGCAGCTGTTCTTATTCTTAATGTAGTTGCTTGAAAAACTTGCCGCATTTAATGAAAATGCCTCTGCCCATAAAATTTAAAATACTCACACATGGAAAAAGTCATAATGTTTTGGCAAATATTACTTTGTTAGGAATGTGAATGAGATATGCCTGCTTCGTGAGTAGAGTTCTGCATAAATGGCATGAAACTGGTAGAAAGCTAACTGAAGAAAAGACTGAAAAAGAGTGAATTGGCACTCTTTAAAAATAATCCCTCCCCAAATGTTTGGGTTTTTGTTTGTTTTGTTTTTATTGTAATGTATAGGGGGTTACAGTTACATTTGCCAGAACTTAGTAGGTGCATTATTTCTCACACATGTTTTGTTGTTGTTGTTGGGGTTTTTTTGGGGGGCATTGGTGAAGGAAGAATTATATACCCTCTGGAGCCGGGAGTTTGGCCTAGTGGTTGAGTGCTTGCCTAGCATGCACGAAGACCCGGGTTCGATTCCTCGGTACCATATACATGGAAAAAAGCTGGAAGTGGTGCTGAGGCTCAAGTGGTAGAGCTCTAGCCTTGAGAAAGTCCAAGGACAGTGCTCAGGCCCCGAGCCCAAGCCCAAGACTGGCAAAAAAAAAAAAAAAAAAAGAATTATATACCCTCTGTTTTTTCTCTTTTAGGTGTAATTCTTGGAGTGTCATTTCTACTTGACATAAATGATTTTCTCCTTAAAACAAGTCTCAGAGAAAGAAGTCGGAGTCTGATAGGACCATTTTGTGCTACTTCCAGTCTGGAGGCTAAATGGTGTAAACACAGCAGCAATCCAGGCCCAGAACAATCTCTACCGAAAATATCCATCGATTTAAGAGGTGGTCTGCTACAGGTCTGTAGGGATTGACCATATTTTCCAATAAATTTTTAAATAACCCTTATTTTTTAACTATTTTACTAAATTTTAAATCTTCATGTGAAAAACTTCATGTAAAAAAGGTAATGTCAGATTGCTGTATTATTAAAATTTTAGGAGCATTGTTGATGCATAATTTATATACCATATAATTCATCTGTTAAGCGAATAATACTTATTGCTTTGTATAAGTATGTTCAGAGTTGTGTGATTATTGCCACAGTAATTTGAGGGACAGTTAGCATTTTTCTACTTTTTTTTGTTATAATTAATGTTTCTATGGATATTTACATGCAAGTTTTTGTGCAGCATATTCCCCTGGGTATGTAACTAGGAATGGGAATGCTACATTAAATTGATTTTAATGTGTAGATTTTTCTAGTGGCAAATAATTGACCTAGCTCAAGCAGTGTCACTGGCAATATATACAGACTTTAGTGATATCAGGCCTTGATATTATAGTATCTGATTATGTCACATTACAACTTCTTAAGCCTTTGGCTTACAACCAAGTATGAAATGTGTCAGAGTATCCGCTTATTTCTTTATAGCATTAATATGGATTTTAATCTAATCTTGTATGATTTGATTTCTTCCCAACTTGATATGAATTCTGAAAACTTATGAGAATCACAATGATAGAAAATTGAAATTAACTTATTCATAAAGAAGGCATATTAAATTTGTACTTCTTATTTTCAGCTAAGTCACCTCAACTTTTCACTAGTTTCCTACCATAGAGAGTGCAATATTTGCTTTATGCTGTGTTTGAGACTTTCAGTATCCACTTGGCAAGAAGCATATGGCTTGGTGTATGTTGCTTTATTGAAAATATTAGTTGGATTACTTCTTTTCCAAGGCAGCAGAATAACCACACATTAAAAATAGCAGTAAGAGCAAAAACAACCTATATCATCTCTATTTTCTAGTCATTGACTATCTCTTAACAATTGAAAGGCTGGACTATATAGTGTTATACTCCCCAGCTAGACTTTTCACCTATTTTTCTTTAGCATCCAATAAAAATAATATTGATGAGGCTCAAAGTAGACTTAGTACTTATCTCTTCATTTGATTTCTAGGATGCTATAACTCTGGGAAACAGAAGCTAAGCCAAGGATTTAAAGCTTCCAGGAATAAGATTACTCTTCAATGCCTCCATATGTTCTTTTTTCTTTTCAATTTCCTTAGAATTAGTATTTTTGCTGCTTTGACTCAATATATTTAGAAAAATTCACATTTTTCAAACTTTAATTCCTCCAATGTTAATCATTATTATGTGTTGGTCATAAATCTGCTATAATATATTATTACTCAATGATGGGAAAATAAAATAATTCCATTCAAAGGAAGCCTATATTCTTGTATCCTTGTGCTCTGAAAGTTTTTAGAGAGGTGATCTCAGAAAGGGCCTAGCAATCCTTGTGTTGACACTTTGTCATTAAGCCCAGAAGCTGGAAGCCTTCTAGTATCAAGGCCATGAAGTAGGTTCTTTCTTATTCTCTGAAGTGTAAAAGTACAAAGAAAAGAACCTTATATTTAGGAATATTTTATTAGCATTTGGTCTTAAAGATTTATTTTTGCTGATCATGGGTTTTCATAGATGTTCTTTGTGCTCTTCACTAAGTAAATTTATACATTACTTCACATCAATGTCATTTCATCACCAAATAAGGATTTAAAAGTTAATAGTCACATAATGTATGCTGCAATTGATATCATCCTATATGTTATTGTATTTTAGACCTTTAGTTTATTATCAGAAAGTAAACTGAACAAAGTTATACTTTCTTGTTAATTCAGATATAATTGTACCTATTATACTCAAGAAATATTTGAATTTGAAGATAACCAGAAATTTTCATTTTGTTTTAAAGGTCTTCTGGGGTCAAGAACATTTGAATTGTTTAGTTCTTCTACATAAATTGCTCAGTGGATATCTTAATGAGGCAGGAAACTTTAAAGTGCAAGCTTGTGAACCAACATCTCAAATGCCATCTTCTGTGGAAAAGAATGAGAACTTTAAAAGTGAGCAAAGTTCAGATGACCTACGAACAGGTCTCTTCCAGTATATACAAGATGCAGGTAAGTACCAACAGTCTCAGATTGTTAGTATATGTACATAATACATAGTACATATAATATATGTAAGTGTGTGTTCATAAATTCATGTTCTCTAAGTGATAGCACATCACAATCACTTGAAAAACTTGCATGTGCAGGAGACAGGAGTTTGGCCTAGTGGTAGAGTGCTTGCCTAGCATATACGACAACCACGTTAAATTCCTCAGTACCACATATATAGAAAAGCCGGAAATGGTGCTGTTGGCTCAAGTGGTAGAGCACTAGCCTTGAGGAAAGCCCAGGGACAGTGCTCAGGCCCTGAGTTCAGTCTCCAGGAATGGCAAAAATAAATAATAAAAAGAAAAACTTGCATGTGCAGTTCAAAAATAGCATATTACAATTTAGTCTAAGAGAAATTCTTAAATTGTTTTGTCTCAAGTCATATAAGAATGATAAACTAGGTTTTATTTTTGCTCTAAGCAATGAACGTGATCACTTTTGAAAGCATGCAATTGTGTTCTCATTTGCTAGAACCTCTAAAGATTCCTAGTGTCTATGAAGTCCTGTTTTATAATGAAACAGAAGATAGCCCAGGAATGATGTTATGGAGATATCCAGAACCTCGAGTGCTTACCTTAGTAAGAATAACTCCTGTGCCTTTCAACACCACAGAAGATCCAGATATCAGCACAGCAGACCTCGGTGATGTGTTACAGGTATGTAATGGTTGTTCTTTTTAAAATAAGAATATTACAGCATCGATCATTTATTAAGAAACATGTTTGGAGCCAGGCACTGGTAGCTCATGCCTGTAATCCTTACTTTATTTTTGTCATAGCTCTCATTGATTTCTTTTTTATGAAAAAAGAAAAGATTTATTTTTATTGTTATTATAGAGGTGATCGACAGAGGGGCTATATTTACATGCATCAGGTAATGAGTACATTTCCTTTTGTACAGTGTCATCTGTTCCCTCATTCTTTACCATTCCCCACCTCCGATCGCCACCCACAAGTTATACAGTTCACTTTCTTTTTTTTATATTTTTTATTGTAATTAATAAAAGGGTTACATGATATTTGCCAGATAGAAGGTGCATTAATTCACATGTGAAAGGGTATACAGTTCACTTTCATCAGTGTCCAATGCACTCCACCTTTTCTCTTGGATTTTGTGCCCTCATCCCACCCTCCTACAGAATCAGGTAAGTGAAATGGAACTCCAGGATATGGAAATAAGAGGTTTATTTTTGTGATTGTTGCTTAATCTAGTATGTGAAGACAAATCATCAGAGAAAGAAAACAAATTTAAGGTCTTTTGCTTCCATGTCTTTGGAGTTTGTATTTTGCATTTTACATAAATATGAAGAGGCACTTAGGCATTGCACCTTTGTGATTCTCTCCTCAGAATATCTTCTTTTGGTCTAACTATATGTGAGTATCCAGAATCTTGGATAATTTGTCATGTCTCAGTGCATTTTAGATCTAACTTCAGTATATCAGGGAAAACATGCACTTTTTGACTCTGATCTACTCATTGATTTTTAAAATTATCTTTATGTACTTGTTTACTCATTTATATTTATTCTCTTTTTTCTGTTAGAAAATAAGCACCCTGAGTTTTCTTAATTATTTAATTTCTATATATTCTAGTATATATAGATGCCCACTGAAAATTTTTAATGACTGCTCTATACTGTAAAGATTAATCAGCAGGGCACCATGGCTCACGCCTATAATCCTAGTTATTCACGAGGCTGAGACCTGAGTATCACAGTTCAAAGCCCTCCCAGGTACTAAAGACCATGAAACTCTTAGCCCTAATTAATCACTAGAAAAGGAGAAGTGAGGCTGTACCTCAAGGGTTAGGATGGTAGCCTTGAGCTGAAGAGCTCAGGGTCAGTGTCCAGCCCAGAGTTCAAACCCCATGATCCACAAAAAAAGAAAAAAATTAGAGTAATCGTACAAAACAGAGAAATCCAAAATACATATAAGTATACATATTATTTTCTTATTTCAGTTCTTCTTTATATTTAGTCTTATTTATCTTCTGAACAAATAACAATAAAATGTGTTACTATTTTATCAAGTGAATCAGAACTTGAGAATAATTCAGGCTGCCAAGGAAGTTAACTGTCTATTTCTTTGTTTTGTTTTGCTGGTCCTAGGGCTTGAACACAGTGCCTGGTTGCTATCCCTGCACTTTTGCTAGTGTTCTACCACTTGAGCCATAGTTCCACTTTTGTCTCTGTGTGTATGGGTGTGTGTGTGTGTGTGTGTGTGTGTGTGTGTGTGTGTGTGTGTGTGTGTGTGTGTGTGTGTGTGTATGATTAATTGGATATAAGCTTCTCACAAGCTTTCTTGTCTGGGCTGACTTTGAACTGAGATCCTCAGCTTCCTAAGTAGCTAAGATTGCAGGTGTGAGCCATGGGTACTTGGCTCTTCTTGGGTTCTTAAGTCTTCTCAGATTTGTGTTCTCTCTTAACAAAATATGTTCATGATTGTTTTCTGCCCAAATTCTGGGATTATTTTTACTACAGTGGTAATTATGAGTTCTACTTGCCTAAATATAGATTATCTTTAGATTTTCAATCTAAATGAAAATACTCTGCACTAAAGCTTCTTTCCAAATGGATTTTAGGCTTAAATGTATAGAGAGGAAGACATGGTTATTCTGAACTATTGCCAAAGTGCTTCTAATTGTAGCTCTGCCAGTTTGAAAATAGTGTTACATAAGACAAGTGATTTATCTTTCAGTCTTGGGTTTTTTAACAATAAAATGGGATACTGATATGATTGTAAACATTAGTATTTGGAGAACACAATGAACCGTGCCTGCCACATGATAAGTGTTGCATGTGTCTTATAACTTCAAGGATTATTATCAAACTTCTTCATCTAGAGAAATAGGGCTACACCAGGAAGAGCTGGAATCTGATGGATGACTGTACAACAGCTACAGTAGTTCATATATTATGAGATAGAAGTCAAGGTCCAGACAGTAGGCATGGTATATAAGCAAAAGAAGGAAGTCTGGGAAACAGTTTGAAAAATCAGGTCCTGTTTCATAGTTTATTAAAGAAATAGGGAACTGAGAGATTAGCAAAGTTTGAAGATAAAGGGACTGGCCTAGGTAATAGGACAGAGTTGCAGCTACTGAACTGAAAGAGAGAACTTATTCTAGAATCAACATCTTGGATTGTAGGGCATGGCAAAATAGGCGTATGTACTGCCCTGATCCCATACTGTGGTGACCTTTATGTTCTGTGGACAAGGAGCAAAATTTAACCCTCTGCCTGGGATGAATCTTAGTAGTAGGAACAACCCTGAATTGCTGTCTTGGAGCCATGCACTATTTGGTTTTTCCTGGGGGAAATAATCTGCATCATGAATCACATATTTAACTCAATTCAGCAGCTTTTTCTTATGCTTCTATAGTACCAGACCCTGGGCTAGCTCTTGAGGTTCAAGAGACAGATGAAACACTGTTCACATGTTGGAAGTTCAGTCTTACAAGAAGGCTTCTGTGGTAGTTTGAGATAGGAAAGTATCCCTGTTTCAGCTTTCAAGGATGGCCTGTCAGTTGTCATATGATTCTATCTAAATCTGTACTAGAGACACAACTGTGAAACTGAACAGCTGAGCGTGAATGGCAAGGAGCTTATGAGAGAACTGTCCTTAGTCAAACACCATGGGCTTTGAAAGCAAACCACTGATTTCTTTGAGCTTCTTTTTCTTAAATTAAACATTAGAAATAATGATACTAATTGATTTGGGGTATTAAATCTAATGAGATATTATAGCTAATATACTTAAATGCATACATACGTGGTAAATTCTTAATAAATTATTTTCTTCCTTCTATTCCTTTTTCACAAGTGACACTAAAAGAGATTCTTAAATGGAATTCCAGCCTTCAATTTCTTTTGTTTACAGGGGTCTTATAAGACAGATGGATTGAACACTTCCCTGAAGAAACCTGTGTTGGTTCTATAACCTTGTCATTCTGACTTTGACAGCCTTGCAGCACATGGCCGGTGCTTTCTTTAATTTGACATATTTGTCATTTTGCAACCCAGTCTCTTTAACATTCCATTTCCTCTTCTTTGGTTCTTCCTCTCTTCTGTGCCAATTGAAATCCTATTCACACCTTGAATAGGTAAGGTAGCTATCTGTCCCATGAAGGTTTCCTAGACATCAGTTCTAAACCCTTCTGTGCAATCTGAAGCATTTAGGCCACCATTTCATGATCATTTTCACCTAATTTCCCATGCTTTAACTGATTTGTCTGAATCTTGCCTTCATCCTTTATTATATGCCTCTAAAGCCAGGGTCATGATCCTTGCAGTATCCTCATGCAACAGAAATGCTCAACAAATATGTCTATTATATGTAGGTAGACATGAGTACATGACTGTGTGTGCCTATTTCATGTTACTCAAAAATATTACATTATTTAGCTGGGCACAGTGGCCCCCACCTCTCAGGAGGCTGAGATCTGAGGATCAAGGTTCAAAGCCAACCTGGGCACAAAAGGATCTGAGACTCTTATCTCCAGTTAACCTCTAGAAAATGGGAAATGGGGCTGTGGCTCAAGGGTAGGGCGGTAACCTTGAACTGAAGCACTCAGGGACATTGTCCAGACCCAGAGTTCAAGCCCCATGACCCCCCCCATATTATATTTACCAGTATTTTATGAGCCTAATTTGAGTTTAATTTGGATTCTCTTCCTCAGTGGTGTCATCTGCCACAAACATACGCTCTAATGTCCTTTCTCTGGTGAAATCATTGACTAGTCTGCTAAGCTCATTTGTCCCCTAAACAAAGGTTAGTTCTTAAATATCAAGATAAAATAATCTGTTTGACGTAAGTCCTGAAATCATAGCTGAGTTGAGATGACTTTTTCCTTCAGGACCATTAATTCATTTAAAAAATGGGAGCATGCAATGGTTTCCCTCATTGTCATAATTAGTAGAAACCTTGGGCTCTGCTAGCAGAGATTTACAATAGAACAAAACCTAGATACATAAGACCATATAGTAGGATGCTAAATGAAAGGACCTCCAGGATATAGAAACAAAAGCCATATAATGAATGATTATTGTCCTTAATGTACTATGTTATCTCTCATCTCTTTTGCTATCCCTTGGTTATCTCATATTGTTACAGTATTTTACCTTGCTGTCTGATATATTGTATATATGTTTATTTGGTTATTTGAAATAGGATAGGGAAGGGGGAAAACAAGATGAAGGGTGGGGGTGGGGAGGAGGGAAATAGGGACCAAGACATGAGAAATAGGTATCCCAAGGGTATTGAAAATACCCTCCAATCAATAAAAGTACATGTCAAATAGATTGACTATTATAATATATAAGAAAGACTATTTCCTTTAAAGGAGAACAGATCAGCTCTGGAACAGTAGGATAATCATAGAGACATTTATTGACAAAAGTCTTCCTGGAAATCTCCAAAGAATTGGTGCCCTAGCATCTGATATACCTGGTAACTAAGTCCTCTGTACGGGAATGAATGTAGCAGTTGTCAAATCTCTATGAACAATCTTAAATCATGTAACTACCTAAACAACTCCTAATAGTTTGGTTCCTAATGCAATCCTTCCACAGAGAATATCATCTTTTCATTGGCTCACTATCATTATCCAGGCTGCTTAGTGATTATACATCTCTTGGTAAATTAGTAATTTGAAATATGTATGTGTAGATATATGTATATATATATATATGTGTGTGTGTGTGTGTGTGTGAGTATATATGTGTGTGTATATATATATATATATATATGTATCTCCAGTGAACTTTGATAGCATGCATAAGTATTTCTAAGTGGTTTCCTAATTTTACTACTGAAATTCTTTGACACTACAAGACCAAAAGCTAGAACTTGAACCCTGTTCAATGCCCTGCTTATTACCTGCTTTCCCAGCAAGCTAAACTTTCCCCAAAGGTATTTCTATTGTTCAGTATATCACAAACCTTTCCAAATAAATGTCTGCTGTCATTATCGTTGAGAATAATGAAGAGAAAGGATAATATATGTACAATAGCTAGCAAATAAAAGGGACATCATCTCCCTTTGGCATTAAAGGCTCAATAAGCTAATAAGATAGCCAATGGTAACTATTATGATTATCATCATCATTCTGTCAACTGGTCTGAAAACCTGCATCCAAGAAATGCCTGTTTTCCAAGGATATTAGTGTTGATAGTTTGTCGGTGTCCTAAGAATTTTGAGGAATGCTGGTTCTACATCACCTAAATCAGTGGAAACTGGGTGCTAATGATCCATGCATATAATTCTAGTCAATTGGTAGGCCGAGAGCAGTACCAAGACTCTGACTGCTTGAAGAGATACTTAAGCTCTCTCACATGTACACAGTGGCTGCTGTAGTACTTATACTTTGTAGGTTACAGGTACCAACTGCCTCCAAATCAAGCAAAACATAGAGGGACTTAAGATGCAGTGGATAAACTTACATACAATACACAAAGTACTAAAATAAAAAACAGCGCCAGGGGAGAAAAAAGTAAAATAACAACAAAAAACTCCTCTTGCTTCCATTTCTTGGAGTTCATTTTATGTGCATATGCACGTAGCTATTAAGCCTTCGTGATCCATATGTAAGTTTATCAGTTTGGGGGAGGGTAAGGAGAAGCACAGAAATGGTGGCACAAGTGAATTAATGCAGTAGTCACTAGCTACTAGTTGAAAATGAACTATGCAACTTGTGAGAGAGAGATGTTAGGAGAAAAAAAAAACTAGGAGAAAATAAGGGAAAGGATAACATTGTTCAAAAAGAAATGTACTCGGTCCGTGAGTTTAGACTAGTAGTAGAGTGCTTGCCTAGCATGCACGAAGACCAGGTTCAATTCCTGGGTACCACATACATAGAAAAAAAAACAGAAATGGTGCTGTGGCTCAAGCGGTAGAGCTCTAGCCTAAAGGAAGCCCAAGGACAGTGCCCAGGGCCTGACTTCAAGGCCCAGGACTGGCAAAAAAGAAAGAAAGAAAGAGAGAAGGAAGGAAGGAACTCAATATTTGACTTACATAATGATACCCACTCTGTACATCATCTTTTTTTTTGTTGTTTTTTTGTTTTTTTGTGCCAGTCCTGGGCTTGAGCTCAGGGCCCAAGCCCTGTCCTTGGACTTTCTCAAGGCTAGAGCTCTACCACTTGAGCCATAGCACCACTTCCAGCTTTTTTCTATGTATGTGGTACCAAGGAATCAAACCTGGGTCTTCATGCGTGCTGGGCAAGCACTCTACCTCTAGGCCAAACTCCCGGCCCTCTGTAAATCATCTTTACAATAAAAATAAATTTAAAATAATGAAACTCATGGTTTCTGACTGCAAAGTCAGCACTGCTTTCTAGTCTGACTGACTCTCCAGGTCTACAATATATATTCTGCTCTTTTCAAAAAGAAGCATTTCTTCTTACTGGCCTTTGGAGAAAGGATCACCACTGGCAGGTAAAACATTTTTTAGAAGGAAACGGTGCATTTTGCTGTGGTTTGCACAGCAGATACCTGGCAAAGCTATTTCTCTATGTACATCAAAGGCTACCTGCAGTTGGAGAAAAGTTTCATATCATTTTTTAAGTCCTTTCATCATCCTCCCCTAGCATCCACAAAATATGGCTTAAGCAAAGCCCTGTGTCTTGTCCCAGGATGCTTAAAATCAGTATATTTCTCAGCCAGTGTTTCCTTTTTAATTCAATCTCACAGATTCTCTGTGTGTATTTGTTGCCAACTCTAATGAGGTATAAGAGCTTTACCTTGCTGGATGCCGGGAGCTCACACCTATAATACTAGCTACTTAGGAAGCTGAGATTCAGAGGATCAAAGTAGACACCATGAGAAAAGTCCATATGATCCCAGCTCCAAAGTAACTTGCAAAAAGCCCAAGTAATAAGAGTGCCAGATGAAAAAGCAAGCCCAATGCCCTGAATTCAAATAGCAACACCAGCAATAAGAGTTCTTCTTTTTTATATACTTGGGTTTACAATTAGGTGTTTTAATATATGTAGTTTAGTGGCTATTTCATTTAGTTTTTAAAATGTATTATCTATTTATCCACAGAATGAATTAAAGCTTCATTAAGTCTTATAGTTATATGGATTTGTGTTCTTTCATACTTATGTGTAGAATATTCCAGACAGTAATACTTGATATTATCCAGTAATTTTAGAAACTAGACTTTTGCCTCTTTAAACTTGACTTTACAAGCTTCCTATCATTCTTAAGCACATGGACCTAATAGGCAAAGTTTACCATTCTAGCACATGGTAGCACTATAGAAAGAGAAGCCTTCAGAAAGTTATTTGCAATGTAATATGATTTCCCTCTTTCACACTCAGCTTAAAAAGAATAAAAGGAAGTATTCTGGGGTGTTTCTTTTCAGAAGGGTTGGGCGGATCACTTATTGCTGCACATATGTTCCCAGAATCTTGAGCTTTTTATTTTATAAGCACCTCCTGCTCACTGGCAGCTGTACTAATGTGTCCCAGAAGGCTTTGCTTCTATCCATCATTTTTAGGCGGAGTTCTCAGTGCCAGATATGAGATTCATTGTTGTTGAAATGCAAAAAAAAGGAAAAAGTCTGAGGGGCCTTGGGGAAGTAGGAGGCTGAGCCAAACTCTTAGAAAATGAAGGAAAGGAAAAAACTTTGAGTGTGCCCAATGAACAAAATAATAAATGGTTTTGAATGATGGGTAATGGTGCTGGATCAGCTACTAAATGTTTTATATCCAGAAGCTATTGCTTCCTTTTTTGGACAAAGTCAGGAAATCTAAAATGGAATATTCCCTGAAGACACTTTTAATCATTCTGTCTTCAAAATATTGTAAAAGTATGAAAGAACTATCTAGGAACACACTTAAAAGAGTTAAAATAGTACTGCCTGAGAATTGTGAGGTCAACTCAATAAACACAGAATGAAAAGATCTGGTTAGGTGCTATATATAATGTAAAGGCAGACATTGCAGGTGTTTTCAAAGAATCTGTGGCTTTTCAGGAAGGACAAATATAAAAAAGGTACAACTGTGTTATGCCCGTGTATATACACAAATTGTGTCTTTTTACACAAAGGGAATTTACAGCTGACTGCATTTCTTAAAACAAGGCTTCATTCAGGAGATGGCCAAATTGAGGGGATCCTTGAAGGATAAGTAGAATTTGAAGAGATAAGCAAAGGCAAGGAATATGTGAAAAAAAATCAATATAAGCAAAAATTCAATATTCAAGGCCAAATCTATCATTCTAGGAAGTGAAAAATGAACTTGTTTTATTAAGAAAAGTTAGGTAAGTATGGGACTGTAAGTATAGCTTGTAAATCTGTCCATTCTGTGGCTAGAAAGGAAAAAGCAACCCATTTATTGAGCACCTAGTATGTACAGGGCACCAAACATCATTTGATATGTCATGTCTCTTCTAACTTCAATATAACCTGAGAATAGAAAGAAAGTGTGATCCCCACTTTAGAAAGGTAAATGAGAAATTAATTTCCCCAAGCTCTTAAAACATGTAGGAGGTTAAAACTAAGACTTGAACCTAAGTCCGTAAGTCCTTCATTGTGCCATCTGGAATGTGTTTAGAGTATGGAGCTTTCATTTCTTTTTCTTTTGTGTAAAAAAAATCATTTTAAAGGAGATGAATGGGAGGGGCTACAGCTACAAAAGTAAGATAATGAATTTCTTTTTAAACACTGTTACCCCCTCCCTCATTAGACTTGGCAAACTGACAGTCTGACTTAGGGTAAATTAATTTGGTATTGTGGTAGCAGTGGAATACAGAAAAAGAGACCAAACAAGAAGACCTGGAAGGAAGCCAAGTGTGGTAGCTCACACCCTGTAATCCTGGCTATTTGGGAGGCTGAGATCTGAGGATTAAAGTTCAAAGCCAGCCCAGGCACAAAAGGACCTGAGACTCTTATTTCCAATTAACCTCTAGAAAACGGGTAGTGTGGCTTGGCTCAAAGGTAGGGTGGTAGTCTTGAGCTGAATTGCTCTGGGACAGTGTCCAGGCCTAGGGATAGGGTAGTAGCCTTGAGCTGAAGAGCTCAGGGGCAGGGCCCCGGCTGAGTTCAATCCCAATGACCCCCCTCCCCCCAAAAAAAGAAGGTGTGAGATATGACAAAGGAGATAGTTGAGAATGAGGTAGAAAAAATGAGTGCAAAAGATGTACCAAAAGAATCCATTTCTCTTAACAACTAATTTGGGCATTTTAAAGAGGTCAAAGATGACTAATAGATTTAAGCTCAATGTGGAGTAAGGTTTAAGAACAGTCACACATTTATGGAAATAAGGAGTGCCTGTTATGCTACTTGTGGTTCAACTTGTGAGATGGTGCATTCTAAGCCAAAGGGAGTGATGTTGTCCTCATTAGAGAAGAGGATCCAAGGGCTGGGAAACATGGCTTAGTGATAGCATGCTTGCCTAGCATGCATGAAGCCATGGATTCTATTCCTTGGTACCACATACATAGAAAAAGCCAGAAATGGTGCTGTGGCCCAAGTGGAAGAGCCCTAGCCTTGAGGAAAGTCCAAGGACAGTGCTCAGCCCTGAGTCCAAGCTCTAGGACTGGCAAAAAAACCCAAAAGTTTAGCAAAAGGGTTGGGAATTTGGCCTAGTGGTAGAGTCTAGCATGCATGAAGATCTGTGTTCAATTCCTTGGTACCATATACATAGAAAAGGGCAGAAGTGGTACATGGCTCAAGTGGTAGAGCTCTAGCCTTGAGAAAGGCCAAAGACAGTGCTCAGGTCCTGAGTTCAAGCCCCAGGACTGGCAAAAAGAAAAGTTTAGCAAAGAAAAAATAATTCCCAGTAATACAAGAAATACATATGTAGCTATTCAGTTCTCAGTCAATTGAGTTTAGGTTTAGATTGGGAAGGTAGAAAATACAAAGTAACAATATCTTAGAGATGACAAATTTATTTCCTCTCAAACCCAAGAGTAGTCTGAAGATCGACCAATGATGCAGGTGTCTCTACAAAGTCCTAAGAGTCCAGGCATCTTCCAGCTTCATGCTGCTCGGCCATTTCCAAATGGTTGATTTCCCTTTATGGTCCAAGATGACTGCATTGACTTCAAGCAATAGGAAAAAGAAAGGATTGAAATAAGCACACCTCCTCCTCCCTTTAAGGATGTTTCTTGGAACCCACATTGTATGCTCTGTCCTGCCAACATCCCACAGTCCAGGATCGTGTTGTTTGGGTACATTTGATAAAAGGAATATTTGGACTCATTTGCTGAAAAGGAAGGGAAGAAGAGATGTTGACAATAAGAGCATTCCCTGCTGGCATCACAGCTTTAACCCCTGAGGACCTGTGTCCAACCTGTGTTGTGAGGTGGGTCCTACAATTTACTTCTGCTGATCATGCAGCCCTTGGAGCATTTCTGTGTTTTATTTACGGAAAGATCAGCTAAAGGAGAATTTGGACAAAAATACTGGAGAAGTAAATGAGATTTTTTAAAATAAAAGTAGTCTGAAATATTAGCATTCCTTACCCTTCAAAAGAGTAAGAGGTGGAGAATGATCTGTCAGTGTGCAATGTGCTATTCAAGTAAATGGAAAACATTTGCACACTGAAAGAACACTGAAGCCACTTTTTGTTCTATCACTTTATTTGCTAGTAATAACTTTATTAGCTTATTTCTCTTTTCCTATTAAATACTCTTCCATATGAAAGGAGGGACCTTTGTACAAGCAAAGAGCTGTGCTTAGCAATCAGTGTGTTTAATGTTTACTGCTCTGTATAAAAATGTTTAAGATTTTTGAATATGAAACAAAGCAATGATCAATATGAATGGATGGTCTGTGTATTAATATCCACTTTAAAAAGCATTTTCTTAGTAGAAAGAATAGGGCTGGAAGAATATCAGTATTAAATTTCAAACTCTACTACAAAGCTATGGTAATCAAAACAGCTTGGTACTGGCACAAGAACAGGCCAAACAGGTAGAAATATAAACTTGTCCAACCACTCTGGAGGTTTCTCAAAAAACTAAACATAGAGCTCCCCTATGACCCAACAATCCCACTTCTGGGCATTTACCAAATATCCAGAAACAAAGCCCCACTAAACCAATCAGCACAACTATGTTCATTGCAGCATTAGTGACCATAGCTACAATATGGAACCAACCCAGATGCCCCTCAGTAAATGAACGGGTCATGAAGATGTGGTATATTTACACAATGGAATTCTGTGCTGCCATTAGAAAGAATGGCATTGTCCAATTTGTAGGGAAATGGAAAGCCTTGGGAAAAAAATCGTAATAAGTGAAGTGAGCCAGACCCAAAGAAACATAGGTTCTATGGTTTCCCTCATTTGTAACAGTTAGTATATGCTTAGGATTCTCCTAACAGAGGATCATAATAGCTCAAAAGGTATGCACATATATGTCCATATATGAGGCTAAGTGAACTCCAGGATATGGAAACAAGAGGTTTATCTTTGTGATTATTGTTCTTAATGTACTATGTAAAGCTATTTCTTTTTTCTTCTTTTCCCCTAAGGTTTATCTCATGTTTTTACTATATCTGACTTACTTTGGTACTTGGTATAATATATATATATATATATATATATGTTTATTTGTATATTTGAAAATGGGAAGGTAAGGGAAAAACAAGATGATTGGGAGGGAGGAGGTAGGGGAGGAAAAGTGGGAAAAAACAAACCATGAAAAGCGGTATCACTGTTCAAGAAGTAATGTGCCCACTCCCTGACGAACATAACTGCAACCCCTCTGTACATCACCCCAACAATAAAAAAAAAAAAGAAAATGAACTATACAACTTGTAGGGGAAAACCTGGAAAAAACAAGGGGTAAGTGACACTCTTCGAAAGGAAATATACTCATTACCTGAGTTATGTAACTGTGTATAAGCTTTACAATTAAAGTAAATTAAAGCAATTTCCTGTATGCAATTCCTAGTAAGATCCATTATACATTAAGAAATGATATTGTATGAGGGCAACAAACAGAACAAGCGGGAAATTCAATAATACAGTAGTCCAGTTCTTAGAACACAGACTATAGAGCTAAAATTTCTAGCATTAAATCCTAGTTCAGCTGGGACTGTAGATCGATTATATAATGCTTCCATTATTTAGCTCCCTGATCTGAAATTAGAGATAATAGCGCACACTTTATTAATTATAAAAGGCATTAGAACAGAGGTAAAGGCTTGCCATATCTAGATACCCAATTTGCCTTTCTCTGCTTTACATTTTGAATGTTGAAGACAAAAGGAGTTTTTACTGTAAACTTAAGGTTTTTCCCCTTTACCTATGCTTATAACAAAGACACTGGTCTGAACTTGGCATTTTTGTCATATACTTTCAAGCTTGTATTCCTTGTTTTTTATTGTAATTAATAGAAGGGTTACATTTATATTCACCAGATAGAAGGTGCATTATTACTTCACAAACATTGCTACCCTTTCTCAAGTTTTTGTCCCAATTTCCCTCTTCCCATCCTCTCCCCTCATCTTTTTCCCCCCTTCCCTATCCTATTTCAAATAAACAAGCGTATATACAATCTATCAGATAACAAGGTAAGATACTGTAACAATATGACAAAAGCTAGATATATAAGGCCATATAGGTTGAGGCTAAATGAAAGGACCTCCAGGATAAAGAAAAAAGAGCCATATAATGTGTGATTGTTGTTCTTAATGTACTATGTTATTTCTCATCTCTTGTGTTGTCCCTTGGTTACCTCGTATTCTTTCTTTTTTATCTAACTTTAAAAAATTAAACTGGATTATTATTGTCCATGTTTTGTAGCATCATATTTAACTGCTATGCTACATCAAAGTTAGGGTCTTGGCTCTCTTCAGTTATTAGTAGCTTTTTAATGTCTTTATTAAGGTGTAACTTAAGTGTCATACAGTTTACCCATTTCAAAGGTATAACTGAGATGGGTACTATTGGCCCCAGCCTGTCAGCTACTCAGAAGACAGGAGATTTGAGGATCATGGTTTGAAGCAAGCCCAGTTATAATAGTTTGTGAGACTCTTATCTTTAGTTAACCACCAAAAAGGCAAAAGTAGAGCTGTGGCTCAATACCCATATGTTCTGTTTGTTGCTCTCATACAATATCATTTCTTAATGTATAATAAATAGATGATAGATAGATAGATAGATAGATAGATAGATAGATAGATAGATAGATAGATAGATACAACCAGTTAGTGGTTATTAGTATATTCATGGAGTTGTATAATCATTACCAGAATTAAGTTTAGAACAATTTCACCCTGAAAATGCTTTTTGCCCTAAAATTTAGCTATCACTTTCTAATCTATCACCTAGCTCTAAGCTTTTCTAGCATATTAATGGAGTACTGTACTCCATTTCTTCATATATGTACTGGCTTTTGTCATGTAACATGGTGTTTCACAGTTTTTCCATATTGTACCATGGAAAGCTATGCATTTTTGGTGTAAAACAGTATTTCATTTTATCGACATATCAACTGTACTTGCCACTTGCCCAGTAGATGGATTTTCTATTCACTTACACTCTACTGTCCTACAAACTTGAAGGGAAAACCAAAAGATGCTAGTAATATCTCAAAAAGCTTACATTATGAATACATTGGCAACAATTACCCCCACAAGATAGACTAAGATCCACTGAGACATTTTGGCTTTTTCCATAAGTTTATTTTGTGAGAGTAGTCATTAAATGGCAATTGAGCTAAACAACAGCAATGGCCAATTGTATAGGGAATTTCTCCTACAGAATACATGGAGTTGAATGCATGCAGATCTGCTTTGAGTACATTGCAATTACTCTGAAATAAGAATGACAGTTGGAATGGGAAGAAGAAAATGAATGAAGAGAGACATCTGGAGACAGAAAAAAACAACAGATTTCAATGCCTGGAAATGGCCAGTAATGGAAGAAGAAAATTAAAAATGATTTTATGAGTCTACTCTAGGTTACTAAATGAATACCATCATTAATGAGGACTGGAAATTTCAGGAAAAATAGAGCAATAAGAGAGTGTGAAAGAGATCATAAGTTCTACATGAACACTTATAATTTAAGGTTTTAGAGTATAATCACAGCAAAATGCCTACCATACACTTGAAAATGTGAGCTGACAACTCACAAGGCACAGTTTTGTTTTGTTTTTTTTTTACGTTTGACTGTCATAGAAGTTAATATTGAAGTCATACAAGTAAAATAGAAGCCACCCAGAGAAAGTGAAGAGTTCAAACACAAGAGAACTATAGATAGAGCGTTTAGATAGAACTAAGGATAGAATATTTATTACATTCAGAGCCAGGTCCCGGTGGCTCACACCTGTAATCCTAGCTATTCAAAGGCTGAAATCTGAGGAATGTGGTTCAAATCCAGCCTAGACATGAAAGTCCTTGAGACTCATCTCCAGTTAACCCCCAGAAAACCAGAAGTGGTTCTGTAGTTCAAAGTGGTAAAGCACTAGCCTTGCATTAAAGAGTTCAAGGATAGCACCCATTCCCAGAGCTTAAGCCTTATGACTGACAGAAAAACAAGAATATTTACTACATCCAGCAAATAATAGATTTTTGAATTGTGAGTTGAATAGTGTCCTTTCCAATAATTTATTCCCATCTGGAAAATCAGAGTCTAACTTTATTTGGAAATAGTCTTTGTAAATGTAATTAAGTTACTATGAAGCCATACTAAATTAGAGTAGGCAATAACCCAATAACTAATATCTTTATAGTACTATCTTTATAGATAGAGACAGATATTAGAATGATTTAGCAACAAGTCAGGGAACACTAAAAACTAGGAATGGCCAGAAACAAGGAAGAAGGAAAGAATCTTCAGAGGACCCTACCTCTGCTGGCACACTAATTTTGTGCTTCTAGAGCTGTGAAATTTTCTGTTGTTTGAAGACACTAAGTGTATGAAAATCTGCTATGCAAACCTTAAAAACTAACCTAGAAATCAAAGAGGAAGTCATAGATATCTGTGTCAGAGATGCCCTGCTACAGTGAAACTTTCAGGGAACTTTGGAAGTATAACATCTATAAACTATATTATAGTCTCATGGGGGAAAGAGCAAGCAGTAAAGTTGGCAATTTCAAGGTCACACTTGACCTGAAAAAAAACAATAACAAGTTGAGACTTCTTCACTTGTAGTCTGTGCTTGTTCAGTTTTGGACATCCTCCATAGGCTTGGTTAGCAATAGTTCTTGTCTAACAGGTATAAGAAGTCTCATTTCATTGTCATCAATGTTATTTCCACTCTAGTCCTTCACTGTGGGTCACCTATCAGCCTTTAAACTGGCAATTTTAGCATGCAATGATGTTCATTAAGTTTTTCTGAAGTTTCAGACAAACGACATTAAAATTAACATCATTTAATGTTATATTAAAAGTTTCACTTAATTTATTGAGCAATTCCTATGTGCCAGAAATTCTGATTGACACTTTAGCTATGTTATTAGCTTTTCTCTGCCCCAAATTTTGTGTATCCTATGCATCGCTGTAGCTTGATAGATATGAAAACTGCAAAGAGATTATTTTGCTAAAGGAAATACAATGAAATGAACAAAGTTATATGGGGTTGGGGAGTTGCTTTTATTCAAATATGTACCAAGGAGATATTAACTGAGAAATGATTAAGACAGATTAAACTAAGTCTAACCTGAATAAATATGACATCGTTAGTGTTTGTATTATTATCAATGAAGCAGTGTTTATGTCATATAATCTTAGTATTTCCCTTGTTCCAATTCTGTACCTTTGGAGCAAGTAATTCATTTCATTATTAAATGTCTCTTTTATGAAGTAAAAGTATAAGCCCTATAATACTTCATTTTATAAAAAACCTTGATAGCCCCTAAATACTTTGTTTATAAAAGAAGGCCTATCCAAAACATTTTTCTACAAGTCTTTAAACACCATTTGTTTTTTTTACAGTTGGAGTTTATCTTGTCCATAGCAGCTAGTTGAAGTCTCTATGACCTCCCAAAGTCCTTTCACTCCTATGATTCTCACGTTAATGAATTCAAACAGAAAAGAATTGTTAGTCCAAAACCTCAGTGTAACTTCAGAGCCAGAATGTGGGAAAGTTACAAAATACAGATGTCTGTCAGGGATGGGATCCAGAGAGAAAAGAATGCCATAAGTTAGAAATAGATACGTTATTATACCAAAAAAAAAAGCCTTGACTTTGGCTTTTAGCCAGAATAAAAGTTAGTACTAAGATCAAACTATTAACCTATATAATATATAGTTGAAGTATGATAATGTCCTGTGGTTGGAGAGTTATAACTTTTCTTTAAAAAATCATAGTTCATGACATTCAAGTGAGCACCAACCAGCCCTCAATTCTTCAGATCTGTTACAGATTGTGCCTTTTTAGAAAATCTATAATACTATGTATTTATTTAGGAATAAAATGGTTCTTAGAACAGTCACTTTTTGCATATTTGTTTTGTCTGTCATGGGGCTTGAACTCTCGGCCTGGGCACTGCCCCTGAGTTCTTCAGCTCAAGAATAGTGCTCTACCATTTGAGCCACAGTGCCACTTAGAAACTGTCACTTGTATGTCAAGAATTATAAGAATTAGGGGCCAGAATACCAAACTCATTTTATGAAGCTAATATTACACTCCCCAAACCAGGGAAAGACCCAACAAAAACTACAGACCTATCTCTCTAATGAACACCAACACAGAACTCTTCAATAAAATACTAGCCAACAGAATCCAGAAACAAATTTAAAAAAATTATACACTACAATCAAGTAGGCTTCATCCCACAGATGCAAGGCTAGTTTAACATTCAATCAATGTAATACATCACATCAATAGAGCTAAGGAAAAGAATCATATGATAATTTCTCTGGACACGGAGAAGGCATTTGACAGAATACAACATCCATTCATGTTGAAAGCACTCGAATAAATAGGAATAAGAGGTACATACCTTAAAATAATTAAAGCCATATATAACAAACCTACAGCCAGTATTATACTAAAGGGAGAAAGACTGGAACCGTTTACCTTAAAATCAGGAACTAGACAAGAATGCCCACTCTCTCTTCTTCTCTTCAATATAATGCTGGAACCCTTAGCCAGAGCAATAAGGCAAGAGAAGGACATCAAAGGGATCCACATAGGGAAAGAAGAAATTAAACTATCCCTATTCTCAGATGACATGATCCTCTATCTGAGTGACCCAATAAGCTCCACTCTCAAACTCCTAGAATTAATAAACCACTTTAGCTAAGTGGCAGGATACAAAATTAACCTTCAGAAATCAGTAGTCTTCTTGTATACCAACAATACACAAACAGAAGGCCAAATCAAGAAAATGATCCCATCCACAATAGCCCCCAAAAGAATAAAATACTTAGGAATTAACTTAAACAAAGATGTAAAGGAATTAGTTAATGAAAACTATAAAAGCCTAACAAAAGAAATTAAAGAGGACACCAGGAAATGGAAAGACATCCCATGCTCATTTGTAGGGAGACCCAATATAGTGAAAATGGCTATACTGCCAAAATTGATATACAAATTCAATGCAATACCCATCAAAACCCCAAAAACATTCTTTACTGAAACAGAAGATACAATCCAAAGGTTCATATAGAACAAGAAAAGACTTAGAATAGCCAAAACAATTTTAGGCAAAAAGAGCAATGCAGGTGATATTACAGTACAAGACATCAAACTCTACTACAGAGCCATAATAACAAAAACAGCAGGGTATTGGCACAAAAAGAGACTAGTAGCTCAGTGGAACAGAATAGAAGATCCAGAAATAGAACCACATACCTATAGTCAACTTGTATTTGACAAAGGAGCCAAAGATATACAATGGAACAAACACAGCCTATTCAATTATTGGTGCTGGCAAAACTGGGCAGCCACATGCAGAAAACTAAAAATTGACCTTAAACTTTCACCATGCAGAAGCATTAACTCAAAGTGGATCAAAGACCTCAATGTCAGACTGGAAACCTTGAAACTGCTACACAATAGAGTTGGAGAGACACTGGAACTCATAGACACAGAATCCTAGGGTCATAACAGACTGGAGAGAATCACGGTAAATGGGACTACCTAAAAATAAAAAGTGTCTGCAGAGATAAAAGTATAGCCACAAAAGTAGAGAGACGGCCAACTGGGAAAAGATATTTACCAATAATACATCTGACAAATGCTTAATATCCAGTATCTACAGGGAACTCAACAAACTAATCCCCCCCTCCAAACCCACTAAATGGGCAAGGGAATTAAAAAGAGATTTTTCAAAAGAAGAGGTTAAAATGGCAGAAAAGCATATGAGAAAATGTTCATCATCCATGATCATAAAGGAAATGTAAATAAAAACAACCCTAAGATACCACCTTACCCCAACAAGAATGGCCAAGATTTTGAACTCAGACAATGACAGATGCTGGCAGGGTTGTGGAGAAAAAGGAACTCTACTGCACTGGTGGTGGGATTTCCTGTTACTCTGGAAAGCAGTGTAGAGGTTTCTTAAAGAACTGAAAATTGGCCTTTCTTATGATCCCGCCATACCACTCCTGGCCATCTACCCTGGACATCATAACCCAGGATATGATAACACCTGCTTAGCTATGTTCATCTCTGCACTATTCACTATAGCCAGGCAATGGAAACAATCCAGATGCCCTATTGCAGATGAATGGATACAGAAATTGTGACACGCACACACACACACACACACACACAATGGAATTCTACATAGCCAACAGATAAGATAAAATAATGGCATTTGCAGGGAAGTGGATGAATCTAGAGTGAATCATGTTGAGTGAGACAAGTCAAGACCAAAGGAACAGAGGCACATGGTATCCTTAGTATGTGGCTATTAGATCCAAACAGTACAAGAGCGAGGACTCAATATTTGCATACCCAATTATATGGACATGGTACTGGAAATATAAACACAACTGTATAGACATAAAAACTTAGTACTCTATAGACATAATGTTTTATTACATGGATTAATATATATCTATGACATTCAGACTCTCAGCCTAATTTTGATTATGTTCTAAAATCTAAGTGCCAGTGATTGTGCATAGAGACTCCTTTCTTGAATACTTGTTTGTTAAATACGTCATTGGAAATATGATGTAAAAATCAATGTTAATAAATTCTTTAATTAAAACAGAATTAGGGACCGGGAGGTAGGCCTAGTGGTGTGCTTGCCTAGCATGCACAAAGATCTGGATTCGATTCCTTGGTACCACAGACATAGAAAAAAGCTGGTACTGTGGCTCAAGTGGTAGAGCTGTAGCCTTGAGCAAGTCCAAGGACTGTGCACAGTCCCTGAGTTCAAGCCCCAAGACTGGCAAAAAAAAAAAAAGAATTATAAGAATTATCAGATCTTTTAAAATACTGAAAATTAAGCTATAGCTTGTTTATACTTTTAAAGTAAATGTAATTCATTCTTTCTGATGCCTTATTATTTATTTTTATTAGGATAAAGTCCCTAAAATTAATGCAACTTATTTTGATTGCATGCAAATTGTTTAAGAAATAATTGTCTAAGGAAAAATTTGCTCTTTGTGGGATTTTTTTGTTATTGTTTTTATTTTTGTTTTGCTGCTGTCTGGGAAAGGTGGGATTTCTCTTTCTCAGAATAGTTTGGACCAGTAATTTTTTCCCTTGGGCAGCAGGTTAGAGAAGGCTATTAGAGTGGTTAATAACCAAGAAGGTTCTGATTGTTCTGTGGATATGTCAAAAGGTATATGGATAGGTTGTTTGACAGTTTTTAAATTTAATTTTGTTTTGTTGTTATCACTGTCTATGCTATTAGTTTCCTATTGGACACTTTATTTTCCTTGAGTCATAGAAGAAAATTTTTTCCACATTAAGTCTGTTTTTATACTCCTAAACAAAAAATTAGGCATGGATAGTTTAGCCTATGATGTGTTACTGATTTGACTAAATTATCTAAAAATCAGAATTCCAAAACTCATCTTTTTCAAATTGCATTTCTTTTACATGATGATTAACTTTAAAGGACATAAGTCTTCACCAAATAATGGTAGTCAGTACAGTCAAAAATTCTGTCTACAAATTCATAAAAAAAATAGCCATTCATTCTAGCCCAGACAATGTCTCTGTCTTTAGATTTTCTTAAGAGATGATTTTGCAAGACTTACAGAATTAGAGATAACTGCGAGAGCATCTTCTGTTCCTAGGAGAGCATTCTTTGCTACCTAAAACTTGACAAACAAGTTCTATATGAATAAAGCTGGATTTGATGTCTAGTTGGTAAGTTAAACAGACATTTTCTACACTATGTGTTTGCTCTTAGGACAAATTAGGGGAGTATGAGGTTGAGAGTGGTTGTGATGAAACTAATATAAGCCACTATTTCAGGCAAATCTGACATGACAGAAAATACGGCAAGAACCATGATCAATGCCAAAGTCTTTCCTATTTCTTTGTATCAGTATGCATCATATATATCCACTGTTTTTGCTTCTATTTCAGGGCTACTATCTTGAAGTAGCTGTTTATGGATATGATTTTCTTAGGAAACTAATGATTTATCATGTTCATGTTTGAACAATCATTTTTAATTGAGTTTTCATTCAGTTCCATTCAAATGAATCTTGTCCATTTACCCAAAGATAGTTCACAGTGGGCCAGTTAAATTGTCATTTCTTGTTAATTAGATTTGTGACTATCTAAAATGGCAAAAGTCATTTAGTTTAAGTGCCATATGTTTTATAGTCTTTCATGATGCACTATTTCTAAGGTAGGAAAGATCTTATATTGAAAGATCAAGCACATATTTATGTATATGAATTTATATTATTTTTACAAGCCCATTTCTTGACTCTTACTCCAGAAAGCTTTCTGTGATATGGCATCTCCAACAAGACTAGCAACGTTTCCCATCCTTCAGACATTCATGTTACCCTGGACCTGTTTGTGTTATTGAGCCCATTCTTAGTTTTTGCTTCTTAAGAAGGGTGTTAGTTTATAGTATATGATATTTATCTTTTGTCCCCAGTGCCTAATAGTGTTCAGTTGACGTTGTCTGTGACTGGAAGGTTAAAGAGAAACAAGATTAGCCTTAGGTTTCCTCAAGATCATCAACGAAGTAAGGCCCTGTTTGCATATTCATTATTATATCCTGTGCTAAGCCTGCTGAATGAATAGGCTGAAGACAAAACAGCAGTCTTATTTCATGACTGGGCATACGCCTGGACCACAGACTTTTCATTTCCCACCATAGTTAGGTTGACTGGCAAACACTACCATACACAACTTTTTCTATTGAAGTAATATTGCAAACTTTTTGCTTAGGCTGGCTTTATTTTTGTTTTCCTGGAAAGTGGTACAGTGAGTGGTTTTGAAAGATAGGACATTTTAAGAAACACTGATAGAAACATACTAGCAGCTGTGAAAGTTGTATGCAGTATAAAAGTGGAAGACTTGTTGAGAGAAAGAGGTAGCGGGTCAGGATTTATGTCTTAATTCCTTAGGAATTTGCACATGATTCCATAATCTCAATTCTGAGAGTTGTTATTAGTACACATACAAATACCAGAGATCAATCAAAGTTAATTGTTTTTCAAACTGCCCCATTCAATCTTCCTCTTATTCAGAAGCTGATTATGTTTACACATATGTATAAGTATGTGTATATGTATATATGCAAAAACACATATGTATTTGGGGGGGGTCTGTTGTGGGGCTTGAACTCTGGACTTGGGTGCTGTCCCAGACCTCAACTTAAGGCTGTAAGTGCTCTACCACTTAAAGCCACAGAGCCACTTCTGGTTTTTTGGTGATTAGTTGGAGATGAGTTTCATCAACTTTCATGCCTGGGCTGGCTTTGAACTGAGATCTTCAGATCTCTGCCTCCTGAGTAACTAAGATTACAGGTGTGAGCTACCAGAGCCTGGCTAATCAGTCTTATTAGTGCACATTGTACAGATATTTTATATGATATATTGTACATATAAAAATATTGTTTCAATGAAGTAAATACATAGTCAAAAATCATTGAGAGTATGTTTTACCTTATTTGTGATCTGTCAAGTTATTAAGATGTGTGTTTGTGCATGTGTGTATGCTCATGCACATGCACGCACACGTGCACATGTGCACATATACAGTTACCTGGCATCATTCTCAGTGCCTCACTTTCTCAGCTTTTTTTTTTTTTTTTTTTTTTTTTTTGCTTATGGCTGATGTTCTACAACTTGAATCCTTCCTTCTGTCTCACTTTTTGGTTGGTTAATTGGAGATAGAATCTCAAGGGCTTTTCTTCCTTGGCTGGCTTCAAACCTGAAATTTCAGCCTCTTTAG
The DNA here is from genome assembly GCF_031878675.1 of Megascapheus bottae. NCBI lineage: Eukaryota > Metazoa > Chordata > Mammalia > Rodentia > Geomyidae > Megascapheus > Megascapheus bottae. The sequence continues at coordinate 39,999,683 of NC_143517.1, forward strand.
CAGCTGTAAGACACTGCTGCCTTGGCTGTTAATTATTGAGTTTTAAAGTACATCATATACACCTAACTTTAATGCAAATATATACATACACTACTGAGTATTTAGAAATGAGACAAACTATAGTATGAGTTTGAAGTTTAGTTTATATAAGTCTCATCAAAAGAAATTCTAAAATAGTAAAGTTGTTCTAAATTAGTTTTAATGTAGAAGTTCTAAAAATGTTTTTATTAGTTCTCCTTAAGAAAAAATATGATCTTGGAATATGTCATATTACACACCTGCATTTACTTGAAACCTGGTAGCTTAGCTTGATAAATTGATAAGATAACTGGGTCATATGTTAAATTTTTTAAAAACCCAATCCAAACATGATCCTAATAAAAGAATGTTACACATTTCCTTTTAGGGGCTCCAAAGTATTTCTCAGGGCTCTTAAATTACCATATTCTGATACCAGGGGAAAATAAAATCTGGACTTAGAGTCTTGTTTGTACTTAGAGAGTTTTCCGGGCAGGAAGGCAGTCTTGATGCAATGCAGTTAGCCACAATACCAATGGGGCATTACAGGTGAAAACTCTGCAGCTGTACCCTTCACCACAATGTATTACAACTGTGCACTGGAATATTTCCTGTACAGAAATAGAGTTTGGTTAACTTTGTTTCCCAAGAGTAGATCACATTAAAATGTTATAAAATCATGATTTCCTGCATTTGAATACTTGTGGTTTCTCAATTGGTTCCAATGTTACAAGGTTTTTTTTTTTTTCCCTGTATGACTTCTATTAGTTGAAGATATATAGAAACTTTTTCCTTCTTCAAGACTGACTAAAAAGCAGATACATATAAGAAATGTAAACATAACATTAGAGATCAAAAACATTTTTTCCATTGAACGGTAGATTTTTTACAATGTAGAAACAAAAATATGCAGAGTCTATAGTCAAAATACCCTTTGTTTTTAATTAATAATTGAAATGTCCATTTAATTTGCATTTGTTCTAAGTGATGAATGTATGTTTCCTCTTCCTGTAAATTATAAATTACTGGCTGCAAGAAATTGTCTTTGTTTGAAAGAACAGGTATACCCTAACATATTCATACCTGGAAACCTGTATGACTGTATAGAAACAAAGCTGTGTTTGTTTTTTAACTCATTAAAGGTTTAGCTTGAATGCTGCTGTCCACTCATCCCTGTTCCTACATATGCACCATCTTTTTCAGTCACTGGAAATGTCTGTTTAAAGCTCAGAACTCACTTTGTTTTTTAACTACCCATTATCCATTTAAACTATCTTCTAATCATCATTTAAGAACTCTTTCTACCTGTGTAATTCTCTGATCTTTATGGGGCATTCTCCATTAGGGAAAATATTTGGTCTTATTACACCTTTGATAATGGTAGAAGTGAAATATGTGATTTTATTTTGTTAATGAGGTAAAATTTTAATGATCAAAGTAAGAGTTTTATAATGATTATTCACTTAATAGTTACTATATGTTATTAAAAGGCACCCCACCTCACCCCTCGATCTGTATGTCTAAAACCAATTAGAGGAAATTTGTTAATATTAATTACTTGATGAAATAGAAAATAGGGTTAAAAATTGACTGACTAGAAAGTGTAAAAAGAAAATATGGGAATAAGAAGTTCACAAGTTTCTTTTTGTTTTTGTTTTTTGTTGTGGGGGGGGGGGTCATGGGACTTGAACTCTGGACCTGGATACTGTCTCTGACCTCTTCAGCTCAAGGCTACCCCTGAGCCACAGCCCCACTTCCCCTTTTTCTAGTGATTAATTAGAGATAAGGGTCTCACATTCTTTAGTGCCTGGGCTGGCTTTCAACCAAGATCCTCAGATCTCAGCCTCCTTAGTAGCTAGAATTACAGGCATGAGCCACCATGCCTGCTCACAAGTGTTTGGTTTTTTTAAACCCTTGTATATGAATAGAAAACTAGGCAAGCAGAAAGTAAAAGTCAATACAATGCTAAAAACTAGCCCAAACAGGCTCAAAAGGCCTCCTTATCAAAGACTTCAAGGGTTATAATCACCAGGAGAGACTTGGTTGGGTACATAGTCTTTTAGTCAGTTTTGAATTACTATAACAAAATACTAGAGGAAGGCTTCATATAAAATAGAACTACTAGGCATTTACCCAATTATCCAGAAACAAGGACGTACTAAATCCACTAGCACAACAATGTTCATTGCAGCACTATTTACCATAGCAAAGATATGGAACCAACCCAGATGTGCCTCAGTTGATGAGTGGATCAACAAAATGTGGTATTTGTACACAATGGAATTCTATGTGGTTGTCAGAAAGAATGACATCGCCCCATTTGTAATGAAATGAAAAGACTTAGAAAAAAATCATATTAAGTGAAGTAAGCCAGACTCAAAGGAACATAGGCTCAATGGTTTCCCTCATTTGTCATAATCAGTGGAAACCTTAGGCTCTCCTAGCAGAGATTTGCAATAGAACAAAACCTAGATACATAAGGCCATATAGTATGAGGCTAAATGAAAGGACCTCTAGGATATAGAAACAAAAGCCATTAATGAATGATTGTTGTCCTTAAGGTATTATGTTATCTCTCATCTCTTTTGCTGTCCCTTGGTTATCTCATATTGTTACAGAATCTCACTTTGTTATCTGATATATTGGATATATTTGTATTTGGTTATTTGAAACTGGGTAGGGAAGGGGGGAAAACAAGATGAGGGGTAGAGGTGGGGGGAGGGAAATGGGGACCAAGACATGAAAAAGGGTTTCAATGTATGTGAATTAATGCACCTTCTATCTGGCAAATATCATGTAACCCTTCTATTAATTACAATAAAAATATAGGAAAAAATAGAAAGTTACTTAGCTCACAGTTTTAGAAATTTAAAAGCATGGCACTGGCATTGGCTTCATTCTCTTGAGGGTCCTTCTCACCTGTGTCACCTCAAGGTGAATGTTAATGATAGAAGCAGATGTGGGATGAAATGACCACATCTCAATATGGATAGCCAGAGAGGCTGAAGAGAACGGCAGTCTGCATTCTTGTGAGAACTAATCAGAGCCTCACAAAAATATCTTTATCTCTTTATGGACACAATCTCTGTGTCTACCACTAGATCTTAATTTCTTAATGGTTCACCAGCTCCACATCACCACACTCGAGACTAGCTTGAATATGTCAGAATCTGTGTGGGTTTTTTGTATGTGACAAACAACATTCACATCATGGCAATGATAAAAATTAAAAACCTTACACATGGTTCATCTACATCAACAACTAAAGGCAATGGCAGGAAACCCTGGGAAATGCCCAAATCTGATGTTTACAGTGTCATTCTTTATTAATCATATCTCATTTTAAATATTTCAACAAAAAGTTATGAAGTGCAGAGAAACCAAGTATGGCTCATATATAGAAAAAGAAAGTCAACAGAAACTGTCCCTGAGGAAGGAAGCCCACATGTAAGTTACTGAACCACCAATCCTTAAGATGTCCAAAGGACTAAAGAAAGATATAAAAATAATGCTTCACCAGTACTGATGAAGAGAAATACAGATTGAATACCCGTGATCAGTTGTTTAGGATGAGGGTTTCCAATATGAGATATTTTTTGATACAGGAATATGTGCATAGCTATGAATTGTCTTGGGAACAGAACTCATGTTTAAACATCAAATTGCTGTATATACACTTTTCTTGAAAGTAATTTTATGGAGTATTATTGATTTTTGTGTGTATGCACTGTGTTCTGTGCATGCATTTTTACTGAAACCTAACCCAGAAGTGAAGTGAGAGCTCTTAGCTAGACTTTCAGCACTCGAAAGTTTCAGATTTTAGAACATTTTGGGTTTTCAGATTATAGATGCTCAACCTATAAGAATTTATAAAAACAAATAGAAATTTTAGGATTGAAAGGTATAATAACCAAAAATTTCACTAAAGGAAGCTTAGTAGCATGGCAAAGAAAGAACAAAGATGAGTCAGTTTAGATCATTGAGTCTGAGCAACTGATAAAAGACTAAAGAAATATGAACAGATCCTTGGCAACTCTAGAAAACAGTGAAATGATATACTCAAGCTATTGGGGCAAAATGCTTAGTATAAAATAACTGAGATAAGTTACAAAAATAGCTGAAATAAAATATAAAAATTAAAATGTGCTCTGCATTTGGTTTGCTTCCTAAAATCCACTTTAAAGAAACTGGAGCTAGAAATTATAAACTATATATCACGAGTCTATTTTTTTCTTCTTTAAAGATAATTAGGCTACAGAAGCATAGAATTTAGAGACATAAAATATTCCACTGACTAAATGTAGTATCTTCTCTGCACAGCTGCTTTATTCTGTCTTCTAATTGTGGTTGACTTGGCGTGGTGGGAAAACTAGAAATGTGGTAGGGAGGAGCAAGGGAGATAAGAAGTATCCTGTCTTGTAATCAGCCTTCAATAATCAAGTCCAGAATGGAGGCTCTGCCTTTGTTTTTATTAAATAGACCTACATGTAAGCTAGCCTGTTTTATCTTAACACAAAGGAAAGGACAGTTGAAACACTGATAAGCTGTTTCAAACACTACTTACCAGCACTTAGTTATATACATACTTACAGTAAAAACACTTCCTCCTTATTCTTTGACTAGATAATTTACTAAGGACTAGACAAAGAGGTAATTGCCCAGCATCCACAACCTCTTCACAAAGAAGTCAGAACTGTTCGTCCATGAGAACAGATGGACAGTTTTGGCCCTTGTAATAGTTTTGGCATTACTATTAAGTAATAAAAATAAAGTGCCAAAATATTCTTTGTACCAAAAATATTTTTAAATGGCCAGCATACATGCAAATCTTCCCAAATTAGCCATCAAATGGGAACAAATTGTGGGATAATATTTTAAACATAAAAATAGATGTGCTCTTACTAACTGGCAGATATAAAACCTAAAATACGTTCTTATGCAGAGACCACATATGCTTAGAGTACAGTTTATTATGTATGGCTGGCTAATTTTTTAGAACCTGTCAAATAATGGATAAGAAAACAAAATGTAATAAAATATACATATATATGTACATATATATCTATAATCTTGACAGTCATTTGAAATGTACCATGTGTTACATGTGGAGTGTTTTCCAGTGAAACCAATTTACTTGTTTCCACTTCCCATGACTCAAGTACTAGATACTCAGGCCTTCTAAATGATGTTTGGCAATGAAACTTTCTTGGAATAGCCATTGTTCCTTCAAGTTTCTCAGTGTGGGCATTAGTAATAAATCCCCAGTTATAGCTATGTAACCGAGAATCATTCACATCCTCTTTTTCAAACCTACACACACACACATAGTAAAATTATTTTGAAGGATCACATAAAACAGAGCCTATAGTTTTCCTTGAGAATAATTAATTGCTACCATATGAAGTTATAAACAATATGACCACATTATGTTTTTAATTTAATTATGTCACTACTAATGTAGAGATTAACTGAGCAATGTCAACTTCTAACTCCAACACAAGGAAGATTAGTATGTGAAAGGAAAGCTGGTTCATCAGGATACGATGGCAAAATAATTTGATAACTAGTATCTAAAAGAACTTTTTAAGCCAACCTGCCAGTGGCTCACACCTGTAATCTTATCAACTCAGGAGGCTGAGGATTGCAGTTTGAAGCCAGCCCAAGCAGGAAAGCCTATAAGACCCTTATCTATTAGTCATTAAAAAAGCTGAAAGTGGCGCTGTAGTTCAAGTGGTAGAGCACTAACTTTGAAACAAAAGGAGCTCAGGGACAGCATCCAGGCCCTGAGTTGAAGCCCCAGGACTGGCAAAATAAATAAAAGAAAGAAACTTTAAGCTGATCATGGTGGCTCACACCTGTAATCCTAGCTACTCCAAGCCCGCTTGGGCCCTAAAGACCATGAGACTCTTACCTCGAATTAATCACTATAGAAAACCAGAAGTGGGGCTCTGGCTCAAGGAGTAGCATTGAGCTGAAGAGCTCAGGGACAGTGCCCAGGCCCAGAGTTCAAGTCCCATGTCTGACCCCCCCCCCCAAAAAAAAAGAAAGAAAGAGAAAGAAAGAACTTTAATAATAATTAAAAAAAGCTTATTCAAGAAGTATTACTATTAACAGATTGGGGTGTTTTCAACCAATGTGTTCATTTATTAATTGTTATTTAGTGAAGAGGAGTGAACCCAGAGCATCCCTCATACTAAGCAAATGTTCTTCCCCAGGTACACCCCAACCTCTGTTCATTAGTTTAAAACTAATTAAGACATAGAGTACATATTGACCATCTACTATGAGTTTATTTTTGAGATGGCTATACTTCCTTAATAATATTCATGTGAGAACACATAGCATGCTAGCTAGATTTAAAGTAGCAACAGGCTATTTTTAAAACTAGCCATTGTTCTGATCTTTCTTCAAATCAGTTCCAATATCTACCTTGTAGTAAGGTTTATTCCTTCCTGCTGATTTGTCTCCCTTCCAAGAAAATCCCTCTATTTCTTTAATACTGCTTCCATCTAATTATGTCTTTGTTGTTGTCTTTTACTAATTTTTGAGTACCTCTTTTCATTCTCAGAAGTTTTGTTTTGTTTTTGTTGGTCATGGGACTTAAACTCTGGGCCTGGGCACTGTCCCTGTGCTCTTCAGTTCAAGGCCATCCCCATACCTCTTGAGCCACTTGTGGTTTTCTGGTGATTACTTGGAGACAAGAATCTCATGGACTTTAGTGTCCTGGCTGGCTTTGAACTGCCATCCTCAGATTTCAGCCTCCTGAGATCTAGTATTACCGGCTTGAGCCACCATACCAGGTATTCTCAGAAGTTTTTAGCTCGTAGCTTCCATCCTTTTTCTTTTCCCTCAGCATCTATGAATGACCAGCCAATACCATATCTTTGTCTCATCTCTTATGTGATCTCCTTCACCCTTCCTACCTATTCACTCTCATATAAGCCCTGGACTTTGTCATTTTCCCAAACATTCCTATCTCTTAAATCATCAGTTCCAGCAAATTTCTCTCCCTCAATGTCTCACAAGCCTTTCAGCCTGCTTGCCCAACAACTAGCCTTCTCTCTACATAGGAGATGATGCTGTTTTCTTATTCCTTTTAAATATTTCACATTCCTTACTCATCATTTAAAATATCCTCTTATGAATAGGGGAAATGGTGACATTGTTCAAAAAGAAATGTACTCATTGGCTATGTAATAAAACTTGTATGGCTTGTTCAGCTTCTACTCTACTACTTATACCAACACTCCAATCCTGCTTTTTCTGATGAATTGGAGATGGAGTTTTTCAGACTATTAGAAAATGGCCTCAGATAGTAATATTTCAGATCTTTGCCTCTTGAGTAGCTAGTATTACAAGTTTGAACCATCTAGCATATCTTACGTAGTACTTTTTTTTTTTTTTTTGCCAGTCTTGGTCTTGAGCTCAGGGCCTGAGCCCTGTGTCCTTGGACTTTCTCAAGGCTAGAACTCTACCACTTGAGCCTCAGAATCACTTCCAGCTTTTTTCTATGCATGTGGTACCGAGGAATTGAACCCAGATCTTCATGCATGCTAAGCAAACACTCTACCACTAGGCCAAATTCCCGGCCCCGATCTTACATAGTACTTTGGAAAGTCATCCATTTTAGCTGAATCTCTCTTCTGTGCAGTAGATCATGACCTATTTGTTCATTGAATATTTATTTTCAAGAATATTTTACCTAAGTGGTACTTAAGCTTAAGTGCTACTTTAACTGTCATTGTTGTTGAGCTTGAGAGAGATAAATAGGACAAATGAAATCCCCATTTTTTTTGCCAGCCCCAAGCCTTGATCACAGGGGCTAGACACTATCCCTGAGTTTCCTCGAGGTTAGCTCTCTACTACTTGAGCCACAGCACCACTTTTCCCATTCTTTTTTCTTTGTATGTGGTACCAAGGAGTCAAACCCAGGGCTTCGTGCATGCTAGGCAAGCACTCTACCACTAGACTACAATCCCAGCTCCGAAATCCCTGTTTTCTTTTTTTTTGCCAGGGCCTGAGCACTGTCCTTGGACTTTCTCAAGGCTAGAGCTCTACCACTTGAGCCTCAGCACCACTTCTGGCTTTTTTTCTATGTATATGGTACCGAGGAATTGAACCTGGGTCTTTGTGCATGTTAGGCAAGCACTCTACCACTAGGCCAAACTCCCGGCCCCAAAATCCCTATTTTCATGGAACACACACACCCACACAAACACACACATATATGTAAACTTTCCACTATACATATATATATATATATGAGATAGAGAGAGAGAGAGGACGACATGGAAATATCTAATAACTAAGTGAAATACTTACCAAAAGTGACAAATGAAGCTAAATTCTAAATTTTGGAACTATTTATTTCTTGCTTAATAAAAGATTGTTGCTATTCCATTTGAAAAAAAAAGAAATGTACTCATTGCCTGACTTAAATAACTCTAACGCTTCTGTAATCATAATTTTAAAATTTACAAGCAAAACAAAATGCTCTCAAAAGCAGCCACCAATGGCTTAAGCCCGTAATCCTAGCTAGTCAGGAGACTGAGCACTGAGGATCTGATTCAAAGCCAATCTGGGCAGAAAAGTATGTGAAACTCATATCTTCAATTAACCAGGAAAAAAAAAAAAAACCAGGATGTGGAAATGTGGCTTTAGTGATAGAGTGCCAGCTTTGAGGGGAAAAAAACATATAAGCAATAACACGAGGACCTGAGTTCAAACCCCAGTAGCAGTATGCACACATGCATATCTCATGGGTGCAAGCATACATATGTGTACACACACACACAAACACACACATGCAAATAAGTATTCTAAACTTCATTAGTTTCAGTCCTATTAAATGCTCCTGACAGACAGCAAGTCCTGGATGAGCCCTGTAGTTATTTTGGAATAACTACAATATTTTCTCAATATTTTCACTGGAGTGGCTCTTCAAGCTTTCAGCTCAGCTTGTCTTAAAATGAGCTCAGCATCTCCCCTGCTCCACTCCATGCAGACCATATAATCTACTCCCCAGAGAGACAAATCAGACTTACCTATCCCAGGAAATGATGTCAGAATCCCACCTGGGAATCAGCCCTGACAGTTCCATCTCACTTCTCATATGCGATCAATGGCTAAGGAAGCACCCATAGAACTCGCCAGTCCCACCAGCCATACTCCAAGGTCATCATTTCTACCTTAGCCCTCCTAACAGGGTTTACTTCATTGATGCTTACTTCCATTCTCCACAATTCAAAATTTGATTACAGCATTGATTGCTTAAAACGCCTCGAAAATATATCATTGACATCAAAATAAAGTCTAAAATCTTAATTTGTCCAAAAGCAATGTACGTTTTAATACATTTGTTTTATAAACAGGAGAAGTATGGCTTATATTCATCAAATAGTCCAAGGTCATAAATCAATGAGTTATCAAGGCCAAGCAGGCTTTTATCCCAAATGGGACACCAAGGAGAATTCTTTGAGGGGTAGAAATAAGGTAATATAAAGATTAATATCTATATGCTTTTCTTTTTATAAATTCATGGCCCAATATACATTTTAATAGACAGTTGTATCAAATTACCTTAAAATACTGTGCTTATTGTTATCTTTTGTTTTGAAATATAATTCTTACAATGGAAAAAAGGATATATAGGTGACTTGGTAAAATTTACTTATAAATATAACAATTTTAACTTTTCTCAGCAGAGACTTCATTTGGAGCCAATTTATTAATGCCTTTATCTTAAGCAGTGAAAATAAAGTACATAAAGAAAAGTACTAGGATGTGTTTTTGTAGTTTTCTATTGTTTCTGAGTTTTCAGAGTAGCCTAGAATGTTCCAGTTAAGGTATGTAACCTCAGTTGAATCAACCATTGAATCAGCCTCCCACAGGTTATGAGCTAAAAGTTTTTCTTTGGCTTTCCTCCACATTAATATATATATATATTGTTTTTTTTATTTGCACAATTATTCTTTTCCCCAGTCTTCGTGTTGAGGCAATTTACTTACATTGCCCCTGAACAAATAGTTCCTACAGTGGCTCTCAGGTTGGACTTCTTTATATTATATGCTTAGTACAACAAAATTTAATTGCATGTGAAATTAATATGCATTAATAATAAAAACATGCTCATACTTTTTTTCCTTAAAGTTTTACTGGCTTTCCAGTGTAACAGTCAATTTTCATTAGTTGTTATACATTAACTATAAAGTGTAGAACTTCTGGAGAAAATGCTAGAAATAATTTTTCCACCCTGTTTTCTCTGTAACATCTCCACCAAGATTATATTGAATGCTACATTCCATTATTTATGTCACAAAAAAGTAAATGTGCTACTATGTTTGTACTGAACTCTTCCACTGAGATTCTTAGGTCCTTTTCTATTGTTCATACCCCATTTTCATGTCTTCTACCCTTGGTAAAAAGTCACTTATACCAAAAGGCAAGTTCATCCAGCAGTATAGAGAGGAGCCAAGCAATGAGCTTTTTTTCTTTTAATTAATAAGATATATAAAAGGCCAGTGTCAACCAGTTATATAGCAGAAAATAATGTTGAACTTCGGTGATAATGTTCCTGAATATCCAAGTTCCAGGTTTCTTTTTCTTTTTTTTTTTTTTTAACCAGTCCTGGGCTTGAGCTCAGGGTCTGAGCACTGTCCTTGGACTTTCTCAAGGCTAGAGAGTTCTACCACTTGAGCCCCTGCACCACTTCCGGCTTTTTTCTATGTACATGGTACCAAGGAATCAAACCTGGGCCTTAGTGCATGCTAGGCAAGCACTTTACCATTAGGCCAAACCCCAGCCCCTCCAGGTTTATTTTTCTTTATACAAACACAACCCATTGTTAAGAAATCTAACAAACAGAACACTTAGAAGATTCCAGTCATAACATAGAGGCTTCAGAACTGTTCTTAGAGCAATAAGAAGAAGAGTTCCTATAAAAATTTGAGAGTATTTCTGTTACTTACTTTTTAGAAATAGAGGAACTAGCCAGGCACTGGTGGCTCACACCTATAATCTTGGCTACTTAGGAGGCTGAGATCAGAGGATCACCGTTCAAACCCAGCCAAGGCACAAAAGTCTGTGAAACTCTTATCTCCAATTAACCACCAGAAAACTGGAAGTGGTGCTATGGCTTAAGCTGTAGAATGATAGCCTTGAGTGAAAGATCTCAAGGACAATACCCAGTCCCAGAGTTCAAGCCCCAGGACAGACATGGAAGAAAGAAAGGAAGGAAGGAAGGGAGGGAGGAGAGGGAGGAGAGGGAGGAAGAAAGAGAGAGACCAAAAGGACAAAAGGCGCATGGTATCCTTAATATGTGGATATTAGATCCACACAGTACAATGGCGATGACTCAATATTTGGGTACCCAAGACGTGGTCTTGGAGATATAAACATAACTACATAGATATAAAAATATATGATGTGCTATATACTCTCTAAACATAATGTTTTATTACATATACTAATTTGTATCTATGACATACAAACCCTCAGCTAAATTTTAACATCATGTTCTAAAATCTATGTGCCAGCCATTGTATATGGAGATTCCCTTTGACACTTATATGTTAAACATGGCATTTGAAATATAATATGAAAATCAATGTTAATAAATTATTTAATAAAAATATTCTATTTAGTAAAAAGAAGATAATAAACCAGTATTTTAGGCTAAAAGAGAATATAGAAACCATGTCCAAGAAAATTATGCTATGCATAGCAAAAAAAAAAAGGATTTCAAGAAGTGGTAGCTAAAAGTTAATACTGTGAACATGTTACTTACCAGTACTGAGAACTCCTGTCTGTTTCATCACACCACTAGGCACTTTTTTTGTGCCAGTTCTGGGCTTGAGCTCAGGACCTGAACACTGTCCTTGGACTTTCTCAAGGCTAGAGCTCTACTACTTGAGCCTCAGCACCACTTCCAGCTTTATTCTATGTATGTGGTACCAAGGAATGGAACCTGGGTCTTCATGCATGCTAGACAAGCACTCTACCTCTAGGCCAAACCCCCCGGCCCACCACTAGGTATTTTGTTTCTTCTCCTTCAGTTCATCTTCCATCTCTCCAAACTTGAATGTTCAAGTTACTGTTTTGTAGATTAGAAACTTATTTCCACTGGAAGTTAGTTTGAAAGTTAAGTGTTTCATTGATGCTAGGAGGAGACATATGACTGATGGCCAAAAAGCAAGAACTCAATTGTTGACAGCAAAGCACAACATAAATGTAGCTACATTAGTTCTCAGGGCCAAACAAAGTAACACAAAGATAGACAGAAAGGCCATACGATTGTATTCAGTAGATATTTGTCACTGTTGAGGCATAACTAATGGAGCTTGACAAGTGTAGCCCATTTAGAGCACATGTGCACACCTCTGCATGTTTACATGCTGATTCACAAATGATTTACAAAAGCTCTCTGCTATCAGAAAAGTAGTTCTTAATCTGTCCTTTAGTAGTTCTATCCTAGTTTGTGTCTTGAAGTTCTTTTTTGTATGAGTTGAAGTTTTATTCTCCATTCATGTGTTTTTATTTTTTTATTTTTTATTGTAATTAATAAAAGGGTTATGATATTTGCCAGATAGAAGGTGCATTAATTCACATACATTGATACCCTTTCACATGTCTTGGTACCCATTACCCTCCTCCCCAACCCCCCATCTTGTTTTCCCCCCTTCCCTATCCAATTTCAAATAACCAAATACAAATATATCCAATATATCAGATAACAAAGTGAGATACTGTAACAATATGAGATAACCAAGGGACAGCAAAGGAGCTGAGAGATAACATAATACCTTAAGGACAACAATCATTCATTATATGGCTTTTGTTTCTATATCCTAGAAGTCCTTTCAATTAGCGTCATACTATATGGCCTTATGTATCAAAGTTTTGCTCTATTGCAAATCTCTGCTAGGAGAGAAATATTCTCCTTTCATAAAATAAAAAAATTAACATTCTTCTCTTATGCTTTTACTTTTTTTAGCCTATGTCATTTGGGTTTTTTTTTAATTTATGTAGGGTATTTGGCTTTACCAAATAGCCTGCCAGTTTCTGCAGTCTCATTTCCTATTTCTCTGAAAAGGTACCTTCATTGCATACTCAAATTTCATCTCTACTTAACTCTTATACTAATTTTTATTCTGTTCTTTTCATCTATTTGTAAGTTATCTTTTAATTACTGTCATTTTAATATAGTTAACTCTTGTTAAATTTGTTCCAATTATTTCTCTTTATAAAAAGTTGATTATGGGGCCAGGAGTTTGGCCTAGTGGTAGAGTGCTTGCCTAGCATGCATGAAGACCTGGGCTTAATTTCTTGGTACCACATACATAGAAAAAAGCCAGAAGTGGTGCTGTGGCTCAAGTGGTAGAGTGCTAGCTTTGAGAAAACCCAGAGACAGTACTTAGGCCCTGAGCCAAAGCCCAGGACTGGCAAAAAAAAAAAAAAAAAAAAGTTGATTATGGGGCTGGGAGTGTGGCCTAATGGTAGAGTGCTTGTCTAGTACACATTAAGCCCTGGTTTCATACATCGATACCACATACACAGAAAAGGGCAGAAATGGTGCTGTGGCTCAAGTGGTAGATTGCTAGCTTTGAGAAAGCCCAAGGACAGTGCCCAGGCCCTGAATTCAAGCCTCAGGACTGCTGAAAAAAAAATAAAAGAAAGAAGGAAGGAAGGAAGGAAAAAGAAAAGGAAGGAAGGAAGGAAGGAAGGAAGGAAGGAAGGAAGGAAGGAAGGAAGGAACAGGAGGGAGAAAATGTTGGTTATTTTTACATATTGCTCTTGAGTGGATCTTTTTTCTGTTTTGAGTTAGAGTCCAGGCTGACCTTGAACTCACAGCCCTTCTGTCTTTGCTTCTGAGAGCTAGCATTGCAGGTGTGTGTCACCATGCACATCTTTGAGTAAGTCTTTTAAGTACACAAGGTAAATATAACTTGAAAAAAATCCTAAACCATTGTATTTTATAAGCTAAATCTGTTTTAAAAGCCTTAGTATTAAAATGTTTGTGAAGATTTAATTTGTATTTCTGCAACTATAACGCATATTTGCCATTTACAATTTTTTTTATTTTCATTTAGGTTCCTTGTAGTTTGGAATACTGGGATGAACTTCAGAAGGTTTTTGTTACATTTCGAGAATTTAGTCTATCTGAAAGCAAAGTTTGCGATCTGCAATTGCCAGATATCAATCTTGTAAATGACCAGAAGAAACTGGTATCCTCAGATCTTTGGAGAATTGTCTTGAACAATAATCAGAATGGAGCTGATGATCAAAGGTAACTGAGAAAAAAAAATGTGAGACAGTAATAGTGCATTAGGAAGTAATTACCAAATAAACTTCTCTTACCAGTTCAGCACCTGCATGTGCCTGAATACAGAGAACCAAGATGTTTCAGTTTGTGTACTTGAAGTCCTGTGTTTTACTTATATTTCAGCCCTTTATGCACTCACTTAGAATCTCTTCCTTAAAATGTTTTAAAAGATATATAAAAGGAAAGCAAAACAAATCTATTGTATTGAACCTCCATCTATGAAAATAGATGTGTATAAATAACCTCAATAGACCCTTGCTATAGTAAATAGTATACATAATATAACCCCGGGACATTAAAAGTAAAATCACCATTTGTCTTTAAAAAAGACAGAAGACTGCCATAGAAAGTAAATCACAGCTTGGTGAGGTGGCTCACGCCTGTAATCCTAGCTACTCAGGAGGCTGAGTTCTGAGGATCTCGGTTCAAAGCCAGTTGGGACACCAAAGACCATGAGACTCTTATCTCCAATTAATCAGTAGAAAAAGGTGGGGGAAAAAAGGGGGGGAAAAAAGTAAGAGGACAACAGTTTATTGAAGGGTTAAAGCCCTTCCAGCTCCAATGGAATTTGGATGAAATAAGAAGAATGAAAGAGCAAAGGTAGTATGTCACAGTAGATTTGGGTTGGCATACAACTTTTTATTGGTTCCTAGTTTATATTGTAAATAAATTACAAGACTGGGAATAGTGGAATATGCCTAAGTACCAGCTAGACAGTAGGAATAGGATTACAGTCCAAGGCCAACATAAAACTTTAAAAAATACCCTCACAACTAGATCAAATAAGACTAAATTATACAAAAAAAAAAAACTGAGATGGTAGAACTTTTATCTGCCTAGCAAATGTGAGGCCCTGAGTCCATGTCATAAAACTGCCAAGTAAATTAAATAATAAATAATTGATCATTAAATTGCAGGTGCATTTTGTTTTCTTTCTTTTTTTTATTGTAATTAATAGAAGAGTTACAGTTATATTCACCAGATAAAAGGTGCATTATTTCACACACATTATTACCTCTTCTCATGTTTTTGTCCCCATGCATGTGCTTTTTCTTTTGAGTATATTGTTGCTAAATTACACATTTATCGAAAACATTGAAAAGTAAATAATACCATCTGAAACCATATCACAGTAAAATGATTCCTATTAAGATTTTGGTCTACCCTTAGTGTTTTTCACTGATAATTGATATGTATAAGAATAGTAATGTGTATATACTTCATCAACTCTATTTCAAGTTCATCTGGGCTCTTTAAAAATAATAATTGCCTTCCTAGTGTACTCTCTGGCAATATAATCTTAGTGAAAATATGTTAGACACGCAGGATCTTGGTTTTTACCCTAAATATTGTAATGGTAAAAAAAAAAAAAGAACATCAGTTCTATGGGAAGTAGCAGATAGATAGCCAGATTTTTCTGTGTATAGATTGTCTCATTAGAAATCAGGACATATAAAAAATAGATATTAAAGTTGATTTTTTAATCTACCAAGTTAGAAATCATTTTTTTTTATTTTAGAAGAGTACATTATCATCACTGAATAAAGCATTTAGGACAAGGTAAATCCCTCAGGATCTGATACATTTATCAAATTATTTTGTGATAAGTTGGCACTATTGAAATGTGGAATCTTTAGTGGCCTGAAATTCAGGCTTCTCACTAGCTTTTGACCTCCATTGTCCCAACTAAGTATTTTTTTAACCTATTGATGCCTTCAGTTTTCATTTTAATCACACTTATATAAAATTGTGTTAAAAGGACAACTAAGTTTAATGAAAACCCATACAGTGTAGTTTTCAGTGATAGTTTCATTCTTTGCATATAGCATAACTATAAAGCACTTAATTTTGGATGTTAATAAAAAGTATTTGATTCACTCATGGGAATTAGTGTCTGAACAATCAGAAGACTGAAAGTATTGGATTTTTTGAGCAACAGTGACATACTCTAATTTGTGTTGCCTTAGTGAGACCAAATTGTCCATAAGTTTTATGAAATGTATATGGAAAAAAATTGGGCTAGAAGTCAATTTGACTTAGCAACTCAGGAATACTTAGAACAACTTTTGTGTTCAACAATCTGTATAACATACTCAACATGAATTAAAGAATATTAATGTATCTGAGTTTATATATCCTTGATGATTATTTATACAGGGTTGAGTTCTGGGTTTAAAAGCTTTTATGGAATGTCATTTTACTTACATGATTTGGAAACATTTAGGTTATTGAAGTTCTTTTATTTTTTCCCCACAGCTCTGGGAGTGAATCTGGTTCTCAAAGTACTTGTGATCAACTTGTTACTCCAACAGCTCTGGCTGCTTGTACTAGAGTTGACTCCTGTTTTTCCCCATGGTTTGTCCCATCTCTTTGCATGTCCTTTCAGTTCACTCACATGGAGTTCCATCTTTGCCATCACCTTGATCAACTAGGCACAGGTACTCTTTTTAGGGAAACATTTACTTAATACTATTTTATCTTGAGTGTTCTCAAGACACAGTATAGCAGTTTTTACCAGCCCATTTATTTTCAGGAAGTTATGAAGTGAGCAGTTATTCTGAAGTTGATCTGGTACAACAAGAATACCTTTGTGTGTGTGTGTGTACATGTGTACACACGTGCATGGGCACATGTGCATGCACAGATGCTAGTACTTGGAGTTAAACTCGAAACCTCATAATCTCACTGTTTTTTTGTTTTTTGGGTTTTTTTTGACAGTTTGGGACTTAAGCTCAGGGCCTGAGCACTATCCTTGCACTTTCTCAAGGCTAGTGTTCTACCACTTGAGCTGCAGCACCATTTCTGGCTTTTTTCTATGTATGTGGTACCAAGGAATTGAACTGAGGTCTTCGTGCATGCTAGGCAAGCACTCTACCACTAGACCAAACACCTGGCCTCTCACTGGGCTTTTCTTAGTCGCAGCTAGTGCTCTACCACTTGAGCCCTACCTTCATTTCCAGATTTTTACTGTAAATTAGAGATAATAGTCTCATACTTTTCTGCCAGAACTGGTTTCAAACTGATTCTCAGATCTCAGCCTCCTGAGTAGCTAGGATTACAGGCGTATGAGAGCTTATGCACCATCATTTACAAATGGTATTTAAATGGCGTGTTTTGCAATGCTTCCTAGTGAGAATTTTTTTAAGAAAAGTAAGTATAACATCTTTTTTTAATTTAATTTTATTGTGAAATGATATACAGAGGGATTACAATTACATATGTAAGGTAATGAGTACATTTTTTGCCAAACATTATCAACCATCTTTTTTAAAGGAACATGATTTTTTTTTTTTTTGCCAGTCCTGGGCTTGAGCTCAGGGCCTGAGCACTGCCCTTGGACTTTCTCAAGGCTAGAGCTCTACCACCTGAGCCTCAGTACCACTTCCAGCTTTTTTTCTATATATGTGGTACCAAGGAATCGAACCCGGGTCTTCGTGCATGCTAGGCAAGCACTCTACCACTAGGCCAAACTCCTGGCCCGGAACATGATTTTTTATTTCATGAATAATTATATTGGTGGCAAATAGACTACAAAAGTGTTTGATGCTGCCTGATTTCAAAAGCATGAATCCCTTATATAAATAATGGACACATTCTGAATTTCAAAGAATCACAAGTTTAGAAAGAAACACACCCAATGTTGCCTTTTATAAACTTGCTAATGTTACTTTAATAAATATTTCTAAATCATTATATTCTATGCCAAACTTCATCTAGTTAATAGGTTTTGAATTCAAGTGTCAGTCTACTTTCTTTTTTCTTTTTTGCCAGTTCTGGGGCTTGAACTCAGGGCCTGGGTTCTGCCCTTGAACACTTTTTGCTCAAGGCTAGTGCTATGCCACTTGAGCCACACCGCCATTTCCGGCTTTTTCTGTGTATATGATACCAAGGAATTGAACCCACGGCTTCATGCATACAAGGCAAGCACTCTACCACTAGGCTACGCTCCCAGCCCATCAGTCTACTTTTAATGGAAAGGGAGAAAGAAATGCAAATTAAAACCAAGCATACTTACTATTCAGTATCCTGCTTTTTAAGAAAAATAGTGTTTCAACCTTTCTAACCTTTGAGACATGCTGTTGTTGCTGAAATTCGGTTGGTAGATACAGAGACTTAGATGGTTGCTTCCTCTGTCTTATTTGTTGTCTTCTCTAACCAAAGATTTTTGTCTGTCAAAGTGAAAGTAACCCTTCATCAACATACATTTAAGAGACCTGATTGAACAAAAGAATTCATTTATAAATGTCAAATCACAATTCAAATGTTTCATATCTTTAAGAGACTTTTGAATTTATTAAATATTAAATATGAAAGTCAGTAGCAAAAACAGATGTGTTTGTTTTCTCAACAGCTTCACCACAGTTCCTCAAGCCATTCATTTCTGATAAAAATGTGCCATCTGAACTGGAATATGTCATCATTTCCTTCCAAGAGCCACAGTTGTATCTTCGACAGTGGAATAGTAGTTCTGTCTGCCAGGAAATCCAATTCTCAGCTCAAGTGGATTGTAAGCTTCTAGAGTGTAGAAATGTCACAATGCAAAGTGTGATAAAACCTTTCAGCGTCTTTGGACGGATTGAGATTTCCAGTGATGTAGTGAATAAGATGCTTGACTGTACTGTGACAGCGGACTCCATATTTGTAAACTTTGGACAGCATGTAGTTCATTCTCTAAATACCGCTCTACAAGCTTGGCAGCAGGTATGCACACTCCAGAAAGTTTTCAATTTGGATGTATGTGCTTTTTTATTTGATGCTATATATTATTAGTAATTATAAGTTTAATAACAAAGAAAGATGTGAGAGAATACAGATTTGATAAACACTATAATATGTGAGACTTTCCCTGTTTTGAGAAAGTGATCTGTCGTTTTTAAGAACTCTGGAAAACACAGGTTCTGTACACATGTATTAGAGGTCATACCCACATTTTTATGAATAATGTACCCATCTGTTTGGAAAGTAACATATTCCAGAAAAAAAATTGAAGTACCATTACTTTATTTTGCTAAAACTTCACCTTAACTATGTATTAAATTTAGTGTTTTTCTCAGAAATAAATAACCTGTATGAGCCTTTCTGATAATAACCTTCTAGCTTTTTAAAGAACAACAGAAGCAGTAGCATGAAATCTGAGTACAATATAGTCTTAGTCTTCTCCTTTACTATCTCTCTGCCTTTTCAGTTCACTGAAAACCAGTGCATAAGGCATTTTTAGGGTCAGTTAGAAACTCTTGGTTAATAATATTTTATTTGTATCTCATGACAAAATATCAAAAAAAGAGATGAAGTATAAGTCTATCCAAATGGTATACTTAAAACGGGAAAGCTGTGTGTTTCTATTAGCATTGAAACAGTATGGCAGAATGTTTGGGCGATGATAGATTTAGCAACTAAACAACAAATCACAGCTGCTTCTCTACTTACTTTAAATGTTTTGTTGTATTTCTATCAGTTTGGCTGTTGTTTGAGCTGAGGCATTTAGCCATCCATGTTTTGTGTATATTTCAGACCCTTGTGTGTGTGGCTGGTCCTAGAAAAAAAATCGTCTTCCTCCTGCAGTGAACTTGTTTTGAGATGAGGAATAGAGAATGGAGGAAGAGACTCTTACTTTTCTAACTCACAAATTTTTGTGGGAATAAGCTAAAGGACTTTGGGGGGAATTTTTATGAGAATAACAAAATTTTTGTGGAAGTAGATTTTATAAAATAAATAATTTTTGAAGAAGTTTTAGTTTTCTAACCTAAGAATTTTTAGGGGAATTAAATTTTATGGAAATAAAAGTTAATGTGTTTTATATGCATGAAGACCTATGCAAGACTAAGGAATTAATTACCTAACATGGTACTATAATAGCAAAAGGAAAGAAGATAACACATCTGTTTTATATTTTAAAAGTCTTTTTTTAAGGGCATTCCACGGTTTTCTTGTTGCAAAGGACATGCGTAAAATAAGAGCTAGTGTGATCTAAATCTTTGCAGCTGGTTCAAATAGCAATGTGAAAAAAACCTTCATGGCTCCAATTTCTGTTTTTTGTCATATTTTGAACAATGCATTTAATAAAAAACAAACCTAGAAAATATAAAAGAGTCATTGATAGAGCATTTAAACCTAGGATTTTTTGTCTAGGTATCAGGGCCATTATAAGGGGACTCATATAGCAACTACTGAAAAATGGCCTTCAGAAATATAATTTTCCTCCCAGGGTAAAAAAAATTCTTTTAGACACAGCTCTCTCTCTCTCTCTCTCTCTCTCTCTCTCTCTCTCTCTCTATATATATATATATATATATATATACACATAGATATATATATATAAATAAATAAAATATGGTACATAAATATTTAAATGTTTCAAACCACATCACAGTGTGAGTGACTGACTGGCTAATACAGTGCCTTGAGGAATATTCTAAGGGGTTTTTTTTGAGAATTGTATATTTGATTAAGTAGAGCCATATGTCACGTAGCATATTGCTGACAGGTACATTCTATGAATACTTGATTCTGATTTATACAGAGATTTGGCAATGTTAAAATGAGCCACAAGAGGATATACTTCTGTAATTGTTGCTGTAATTTTCTTGTTTCCTCCCATGTCAAGAGTACTTGCCACCAGATTTGAATGTGGTAAGGGCATCTAACCCTGTGTACTCTAAAGTAAATATGAAATATACTATTTTGAAATTATAACACATTTGACATTGAAATGGGCTGATAGAAGTTTATTAAGTTCACAACTCCTAATGTATTTATATAGTTTATTATTTATCCTCTTTAGTTTTCCAGATTTGGATTTTATTACATGTGTAATGCTTACTTAAGGTATAATTGTTGTGAATGACAAGAATTAATTTAATAAACAGGATAAGCTATTTAAGTTCTCCACATACTTTTTATCAGATTTTTAAAAGAGACTAGTCATGGGTTGGGCACATGGCCTAGTGGTAGCGTGCTCGCCTAGCATGCATGAAGCTTGGCTTCATACACAGAAAAAGCCAGAAGTGGTGTTGTGGCTCAAGTGGTAGAGTGCTAAACTTGAGAAAAGCCCACTGCTCAGGACAGTGCCCAGGTCCTGAGTTCAATCCCCAGGACTGGAGAGGGCGGGAGGGCTAGTCATTTTTACCCAATGTAAAGGGACCAGATAGTTCAGATATGAAATAATATGGTCTTTCACCTTTGGATCATGAATTTATTTTATTTTTTACTGTAATGTATAGAGGGGTTACAGTTAAATTAACAGATAGTAAGTACATTACTTCTTGCACATTGATACCCCTTCTCATGGTTTTGCCCCCATTTTCTCCCCACCCCCTTACAATTGTCTTGTTTTCCCCCTTCTCTTTCCTATTTCAAATAATCAAATATACCAAGTAACAATGTCAGATGCAGTAACAATATGAGATTAACCAAAGGGCAACAAAAGAGAAGAGAAATAACATAGTACATTAAGAACAACAATCACATAAGATAAAGCTCATTTCCATATCCTGGAGATTCTTTCATTTAGCTTCATCCTATATGGCCTTATGTGTCTAGCTTTTGTGCTATTGTAATCCTCTTCTAGGAGAGTCCTAGATGTGTACTAATTATTACAAATGAGGTAAACCATTGACCATATATGTTCCTTTGGGTCTGGTTTACTTTACTTAATATGATTTTTTCCATGTCTTTCCATTTCCTTGCAAATGGTGCCATATCATTCTTTCTGAGGGCAGCATAGAATTCCATTGTGTATAAATACCACATCTTGATCCAGTCATCTACTGAGAGGCATCTGGGTTGGTTCCACATCTTCGCTATGGTCTACAAGACTGCAGTGAACATCATTGTGCTAGTGGCTTTAGTACTACCTTGTTTCTGGACAATGGGGTAAATGCCAAGGAGTAGAATTGCTCTATGTTTAGTCTTTTGAGGAACCGCCATACTACTTTCCATAGTGGTTGAATGAGTTTACACTCCCACCAACAGTGTAGTAGCAAGGATCATTAATTTAAAATTAACAAAATCTTTCACAAGTGACTAATTTCTCTAGCTGTAAATTTTTTCCCTCTTATAAGTAATGACCACAGAACCAGATTAAGGATTCAAAATACCACTTCCAGTTAGCATTATATTTCTATGTCATAGACTTACACAAAATAGTATTGTAAAGAATTGTTTTTTAAACCAGAAATATACTCATATGTCTTCCTTATACCAAAACAATCTCTATGGAGTTGCAAATGCCTATATAACCTACCACAAAATTTTAATATAAATAAGCCATCTTTTACCTTTTGCAAGAATTTTCTTGCAAACATTCTGGAACTCAACGTACATTACATACATGTGAAGAAATACTAAAGCCTATAGTAGTTATAATAATAAAGTAATAAAACATTCCAAGAAATACTAAAGCCTATAATAGTTATGATAAGATAGTTAAAATAAAAATGTTATTGTAATATTTGTAAAAGTTATAATATACTCCACAGATGAAGAAACAGTAGAGAAACAATTCTCTAAGGACTTTGAGTAGTCTTAAAAAATGTAAACAAATCCCTTGTGTTCTTCAATTTACACTTTTTCTAAAATCCTTTTCATTTATTAAAGGTCAGTTTTTTTTTAATGATGAAAGTAATAGTATTTTTTTAACACTCAAGCCTCATCTGGTAATTTAAATTCTGTATTGAGATTGATCCCAATTTGTTTTGAAAACTGAATTTTAATCTCAGGATGGCTTGTTTTAACTACTTTAATCTCATGATATCATTGGAATCCTATTCTTCCTTCATGTTTGTACTGATAGATGGAAAGGAGAAAAGAATGTTTACAAGGAGAGCAGTTGATTATATAATAGTAAATGGAGGCTGAGAGTTTGGCCTAGTGGTAGAGTGCTTGCCTAGCATGCACGAAGACCCAGGTTCGATTCCTTGGTACCACATACATAGAAAAAAGCTGGAAGTGGTGCTGTGGCTCAAGTGGTGGAATTCTTGACTTGAGAAAGTCCAAGGACAGTGCTCAGGCCCTGAGCTCAAGCCCAGGACTGGCAAAAAAAAAAAAAATAATAATAATAAATGGAAAAATCTCATCAAAAGTAATTATACACTATGATTTCAGTTTGATTAAAGGTTTGTACATAAATATATAAGATAGGATTGGATACGACAGACAAAAATAGTAACAACATTAAGAAGAGAAAAACTGATGAAAAATTCATCAAAATGTTAATAGCAATTACAATAAAGTATAATGTTAAAGAAACACTTCCTATATTTTCTAATTTTTGTATAGTAAATATATATTGTTATATTGACTGGGATTAAAGGTCAGTGGTAAAGTACTCACTTGATATATACAAAATCCTGAACTCAGTTCTCAGTATTACCAAAAACAATCGACGTGGTTTTTATTTCCTAAGTCTTTATTGAGCACTCATGTGTCAGGCATTATACTGGAGATGAAATTGTAAATAATATAAGTCTAATTCCTACCTTTTGCAACAATCTAATGATGTTACAGTCTAAAGGAGAAATACCAAGTATCACATAGGAAAGTAGCCTTACATAGGAAAAAAGTTTGAAGAAAGAATTACTAGCAGAGGGATACCACTAAAGGCAGCAATTTGCCATTTTGGAGAAATTAAAGGTGTAAGGTGTGTTGCAGGAGTTGGGGGATTTTCTCACCAAATGAGGAGAGGATTGAAATATAGCCAGAGCTGCAGGCAGGTGGCAGGCCAGACTGGGACATCTGAAACCCAATAGCGGGCAAAATCCGAACTCATAGCTAATGAGTAAAAAGTAGAGGGAGCTGTATTAGCTATAGCAGATAATAGTTGGTTATATGTGCTTTGGTCGCTTTGATTAGTTTGATGGTCAATCAAGGTTCAGCTGTTTAAGAACTGAATTCAGCAGGAATGGATATATGACAGAAAGAGGGCCTAGAATTCCTAGAGGGCTCTGGAAGAATGCAGCCTGTCTGGATATCCTCACAACCTAAAGCATTGCCTCCCATATCAGAGGATTTCTGCATGCCTTAGACTGGATTCTGCTTCACAAGATGACCTTGTTCTCTGTTCCCTGATGAAGTTCTTAGACTAGTCTCCATACTGACTGGATTCCAGTTACACCATTCTTTGGCTTCATGCCTGTCAGTCCCTTGAATGACTGCACTTCTGGTTGTATCACCTTTTATTGATTGATTGATTGATTGATTGATTGTCAGTCCTGGGGCTTGAACTCAGGGACTAGTCACTGTCCCTGAGCTGCTTTTGCTTAAAGCTAGCACTCTACCACTTGAACCACAGCACCATTTCTGGCTTTTATGTGGCACTGAGGAATCAAACTGGGCTTCATGCATACTAGATAAGCACTCAACCACTAAGCCACATTCCCAGCCTTGTATCACCTTTTAATCTCCTTTCCTTCAATAAAGTGACAAAACATGGAGTTTGGCCATAGATCCACATCCAGGAAAAAGAGACCATTTGTAGAAGTATTCATTGTGTATGATCTCCCATTTTCTGCAAACTGATTAACCAAGTTATTTTTTTCTGATATCCTCAACTTGATCAATTATTCAACTATGCTTTCAGTATATCAAAAGCATGTTTATTGTTTTTAGGCTATAGCCTAACCAGATTGATAATATATATATATATATATATGCCTAGAAATACTGTATTGCTTTGTCAGTATTTTGCTATAATGGGGAGCCCCTGAGGTTGAGAAAGCGTAATCCATACAGGAACATTTTATTCATTTTCTGAGCCTTTGCTAATTTATTAAGTATATTAACAAATTGATTACTGTTAGCTGACACAGGTACTGGAAACTTTTTCAGCTAACATTCTTCTGGAAAAACATCTTGACAAAGTCACTCCTGAGTTGCTCTGTTTTGTGTGTTCAGCCACTTAACAATAGAGGGAATGTTATAGTTTTATTTTCATCTCTTCTTGAGAGATTTATATGCGTACACAGACACACACACACACACACACACATACACACACTCCCCCCTTAAGAGATCTGGGAATGTATTACCTAAATGATCCTTTCTTTCTGTAAGGGTACAAACTGTGGCTTTGGTAATTGGTCTTGATTGTTAAGTGTAGAGGGCCAGGAGCATGGTAATTCTAGCCTCTTTTATTCTGTTCAAAACGTGCTTACTAAGTACTGCATTCTTTGAGGCATGCTAATTCATTTTGAGAAATGTAAAAAGTTTGTGGGCTCTCATTGTTCCTTTACTCTTCTGTGTGTATGATTTATTTTGTAGGAGTATAAATCAAAACACACTCTTGGAACATTTATGATCTCTTTAAGGTATTTTTTCATGTGATTATCCTGGAAGTATAAAATACTTTGTATACCAGAGCTAATGACAACAGATCCTTTAGGGTTTCTGGGTTGTAACAATGGCCACTGGGCAGACAGCTGCCAAACATCTTGCAATTAATCTGATACACGTTGGCTTTCATGTTCTTTTTCTTTCAGAACAAATGCCCTGAGGTAGAGGAGTTGGTCTTCAGCCACTTTGTGATCTGTAATGACACACAGGAGACACTGCGGTTTGGCCAGGTGGATAGTGATGAAAATATTCTGCTGGCGAGTCTCCACAGTCACCAGTACAGCTGGCGCTCTCACAGATCCCCACAGGTATGTGAGAAACAGCCTTACAAACACAGCAGTTGTTAAAGTTGGAATTCATTTACTCTGCATTTGTGTGCCCATGTCCAGTTATTTTACATTTTTACCCTCCAGAGAAACCCAGAAATGCTCAGAGGTGAAGTCCAGTGTACCTATGAGCAGTTCCTGCTGAGCCTTGGTCCTGGCACAGCAGTAAGATGTGGTGGTACAGATTGACTCTAGAGCCACATGTGGGTCTGGATCCTGGCTTTGTGGAACCTAACCTTTTGGTACTCCAGTTTTCTTATATGAGAATGGAAATAAAAGTAGTATCTGATCCTCAGAGTTGTAAGAACTAAGAGAACTGATGTGTATTAAGGTACATAGAGTAGTGCTTGGTATACATTAATGATTATGTGTTGGGTACTACTATTTGTTCATGTGTCCAGGATTTCTTCTGCTTACTTTATACTCCATGCCAAATACTTGCTAGGTACCATATATATAAAGACAGGGAATTCTCGATCTTATTCTGCAAACAGCTCATATTCTGTGACTCAGTGAGCACAAGGACAAACTAGGCCAAAAGGAATACCAAGAAAGATATAGCAAAGGTTGTCTGTTTCCCAACTAGTATAATTTTATTTTCCTGTCATTTAATATGGAAATAATTAGAGAGGTATGCCCTACAGGGATAATATAAGTATGAATTAAATGCAAAGATGTGGTCTTTAAATGAGTGAAAGAAATCCTGGGAAGTAGTCTCCAGAATAATGTATTTCTAAAATACTGGGTAATAAGGAAACTACTGTCTGCTTGTGATTAAAAGAAAGTCATTAGATTAGAGAGCAACTTTTCCATGCGGAAAAATTTTCTATAGACCAGCTTCAGAACATGTTATATACCCTGAGGCTCCATTTTCCTTCTTCTTTTCCTAAACAACAGTGAGATTCTGGTTTCTTACTTGTTTGGGTTTTTTTTTTTCATCAAACTGCTACACTGCTGTTAGAAAATTTGAAAAAGTAGATACAATATAATATTTCTTAAATATATTTATGAAATTCAAATAATCCAATAAGACATTAAAACCATGTAAATCTCTTTTTAAATAAAAACCCTATAAATTTCCTTGTACAGTATATAGTGTCTTATTTTAGGATTAATCACATGCTCTTATTTTTGTTTTCCCCTTGAAATTTTTCAACATTTTTCATATAGTTTTTAAGTTGTTTGCCTGAGGTAACACACTTAAGATTTTTTGTTTATTTCAAAAGCTAAGTTTCTTTTTGTCATTTTTCTCCTAAGTGATTGCAAAAGTGAACACATACAGATAACTAGACCAAAATTTAAAAAAACAAAACAAAAGCAATCCACATATGTGTAATCCCAACCCTGGTAAAACTGGCTGTGTAGCCCTGTAAATGTGCTAAAGGTTTCCCTCAGAAAGCAAGACTGAGAAAGCTTTAATTTCTCTACAGTCATGTGGAGCATATGGAGCTCTCTCAGACCCTAGAAGTCTTTGGCCACCGAATCTAGAGGGAAAAGCTGATCACAAGAACAGCTATTGTAGATTGGACAGTTTCTGGGTGGGGAAGAGGTCAATGGGAAAGAAGCCAGTGTGTCATTATACCTTTTATATTTATACTCTTTTGTTCACTTTCAAGGGTTTTTTTTCTATTTATTACTAGTTTATTTTTACAACATCCATGCATAGTTTGTTGTTATACATATTTAATAGATAAATAGACTTTGTTATAATGTTCTGTGTAAGTAGTGTTTTTCCACAGCATTATCTCACTCCCCTTTTTTGGCAGTGTGATTGTCTATTAGAATAAGTAAACCAGCTGGAAGTTTTATGAAGGGGCTGAGAAATCTCTTATACATTAGTCCATGTAAGTCTAAAGCTAGACTAATATGGGATTCTTTTGTCTTCAATATGTACCTCTCGATGTCATAACCGTATTACTAAATCTTTTAATGATAAAACAGAAATATAGACAGGTATCTCTTAAGCCTTTTTTTTCTTTTATTTTAAATTTGTAACATTATACTCAGTACAAATTTTATAGCTACAGTTGCTATAATCTTTGGGCTAAAACTTAGATGAATGGATAGCACTGTCTCTTTACTGTATCTCTGTGTGCTAAAATAACTGTGTTTTAAGGCCCTCTGAAGGCAGAGCCTTAATAGACCCAGAGGGTCTCCACAGAATTTCTTACATCCACAATTGCAGATTCTGCTATGTCCTAATGAGAGGTTACATCTGAGAATCAAAAACTGGCCACTTAGCTTCAAGCTGCACCTGGAGCTATTCATGGACACGCAAGTGAGCAAAATGTTCCTTTTTCCAGACTCTTAAGTCATATCCTGAATTGCCCAGCAAGATTGGTTTTAGGAACATTTCTGTCTGCATGTTTATGCTACCTTGGGTGTTAGTCAATTCATAGTCTCATGGAGGATTTCTAAAGTTCATATAACTTAACTCCACTAAACAATGTAGCTTATATTGCAGAGATCACGAAAGTGTCAATGAAACCTGGAAATGTTTCAAAGTAGTCAAGTATATCTTAGAACCACACAAAAGTTTGCTAACATTAACTCCCAGAAAGATAGCAAGAAACACATACATGACCTGTTTTAGAAATCCAAAGCTGAGAAACCATTTAGAATTAAGAAGTCATAAACTCCCCGTATACTTTCTGGCACATGCTTTGAAGCAAAATTACTTAAAATGCTGGATCTTCCACAATAATTTCTTGCCTAAACAAACAAAGGAAGAAGAAAACTATTTTCTAGGGAATCATTGAATATGTGCAGCTGCACAAAATCACAGATACCACCACAAAGGGCCTTTAAATACCTCAATTCTCCAGCCCAGGCAGGAAAATCTATGAGACTCTTATCTCCAGTTAATCAAAGAAAAACCTAGAAGTGGCACTGTGGCTCAAGTGATACAGTGCTACCCTTGACCAAAAGGAACTCAGCAACAGAGTCCAGTCTCAGAGATCAAACCTCAGGACCAGAAGAAAAAAAGAAAATAAAGAAAGAAGTCTCAGTTCCGTGGACTTCAGATCAGAATGTTGGATGACAACAGTATCAGTCAAAGATTCATCTAGAATGAAGTGTTTCACATTATGCAGAGTTGAATTTAGGGGAAGTATGAGTTTATGAAATCTTTTCCAAGAAGATGAGCAGTATATGTAGTTCAGGGTAGAGAAGCTTTATATGATTTAGCCAAATTAGATTCAGTGACACCTTCTCCTACTAATAAGATTTCTGCATGAGCTGTTGAAGTTGTATTCCTTCTGGAAAAAATTACACAACTGTGTGTGTGTGTGTGTGTGTGTGTGTGTGTGTACACATGTGCTCATGCGTGCATGCATGCCAGTCCTGAGGCTTGACCTCCTCTACCACTTGAGCTCTACTTTTGGTTTTTAGTAATTAATTGGAGGTAAGAGTCAAAATGGACTTTCATGCCCAGACAGGCTTTGAACCACAAGTCTCAGCTCTCAACCTCCTGAGAAGCTCCTGGAATTAAAGGCTTGAACCACCAATGCCTGGCTAACAACCCTTAGAATAAGATTGCCTATACATTTTGTATAAGGCTTCACACTTGGCTGTTCTTAATCCTTGGCATAGACAAAGTATGAATTACAGGGTTTTTTTTAGAATTATGGAATTCTGATTACCAGTGACCTTTTTTTGGTAATTCAGTAGCAAGCAAGGTGGAAATAGGCTCTAGATAGAGTATATCAAATTAGAAATGCTGTCCCTAAAATGAATATGAGAGTAATTTCATGCACCATGAAAATGGCTGACATATTAAATCCAAAATACAACAGAGTTAAGAATTAATTTTGGTGAGCAACAAAGCTTCTTAGAAGTATTCATTAAATAGATATAGTGACAAAATTATAAATCCTGCATTACTTTAAGACAGAGGTTAGAAAACTTTTTATGTAAAGGGACAGATAATAAATAATCCAACATTTTATAATCTTTCTAGTAGCTATTCAAGTCTACAAAAGAAGCTGTTGTGATAACTAAATTATAAGTTTAGAGTATTCCAGTGAAATTATTTATTGACAAAGTAAAATCCAAATTTCTTATTATTTTCACACAAAAAGAATTGTTTTTTTAACCATTGAACGCATAAAAATCATTCATCATTTAAAAGCTATCCAAAATAGCATGTCAGTTTGGGCAAATTCACTAAAGTACGCCAATGCTTATGTTTTAAGTCCTTGATTTGATATATTTCAGTAGCCTAAACACTTTATTTAAAATTGTTTTTACTCTCACCTATATGATATTAGTATCATTTGATTGCTTGGTGAGGAGTTTCAAATAGTGAGAAATGGCAGTTTAAATCTAACCAAGATAATAAGTCCATACTTAGCAAATCACAGTAAAATTCTATTTTAAAATGAGATCTGATTATTTCCCCATTTAGTGGGATGGGTTTGTTTGCTTGTTTGGTTGTGTGTGTGTATGTGTGTGTGTGTGTCCCAATACAGGGACTTGAACTTAGATCCTAGGTGCTGTCCCTTAGCTTTTTTGCTCAAGGCTTATGCTCTACCACTTGAGCCATTGATTTACTTGGGCTTTTTTCTGGTTAATTGGAGATAAAAATCTCATTCTAACTAGCTTCAAAATGCAATCGTCAGATCTCAGCCTCATGAGTAGCTAAGATTCCTGGTGTGAACCATTGGTGCCCAGTTTAGCAATGGGATATAAGTATAATCTTATTTTTTGGTAATTTCATAAATAGACTTACACATTTATTCAGCCATCCCTGTCTCCAAGTTCATTCATATCATGCAAGTGAACATGTGTAGGATCTAGAGAAAGAACGCATTCTTTATTACCTTGGTCACAGTTTAAAAACCAAAAATTTAGGCATGAGGGGCAAGGAAAAACTGAAATTTTTTTTGAGAGTGCTCCTGTACATAGACACACATATTAAAGTTTGTGTTCTGCTTTGGTTTAATTTATTTGCTAGGGTGACAACTGGGAAGATGTGTAGTTGAGAAGAAATCTAGAGGAAAGAACACAACTGGGAGTATCCTGGGCTCTGGTGTATAGTCTATGAATCAGCAAAGTAAGGCATAGATTTATATAAATACTTAGGAAATGGATCTTTCTGTGAATGGCAGCTATAAATTCTGAACAGAACTTTAAAACGTACCTGACGGCTCAGGAGACAAAACAAAGGCATGGAGAGGAGTCAAAACTTCAAGCAGGCTACAGAGTGGATTGCCCATTTTCTGTGGCTTAGCCCTGAGCAAAAGTGCAGTCAGTAATGCAAGCAAGGGTAGCCTCTCATCTTTCTGGCCCAAGGCACCAGATAACCAGGGCTACTAGACAGCAAAGAGAAACCTATGGAATAAGGAGAGCCATATGATGGCACATTATAGGTAAATTTGGCCCTTTCCTCTTCAACCACACTCCTGCTTAGGCAAACTAAAACCAGTATGCATCCAAAGCTTAAACAACTAGACAGTCTTGGCTGCTACTCACTCAAGTATGAAGGTTTTGTTTTCTGTTGGAGTCTAGATAAGTTGATTATCAGTTAAATCAAAAGTATCAATAATATTGACTTAGTCATAAAAAGAGAATCCAGTCTTCACAATGTAACATGTCTGAAAAATGACCTAATAGGTTAGGCAATTGTTCCTCAATGTCAAGGAAAAGACAAATGCCAACCCCTCAGTAACCTGGATGGTAGAATTGTCAGACATCTGTCAAAGGTGAATGATTTAAAGTATCTGTCAAAAGTGAATGATTTTATAGATGTAATTAAATCCTAAATCAGCTCTCAAAGGAGAGCATAGGAAAAGGTCTCGTTTAATTAATAAAATCCTTAAGAAAGAATTGGAAAGTGGTGCTGTGGCTCCAGGGGTAGTACGGTAGCCTTGAGCTGAAGAGCTCAGGGACAGAGCCCAGGCCCAGAGTTCAAGCCCCACAAACAACAAAAAGAAAGAAAGGAGCGAGGGAGGGAGTGGGATTGGAACTTGTGTGAAGAAAGATAGGCATGTATACTTGTCTGACCTTGAAGCAAACTGTTATTTCTCTATAACTTGTAAGGCAGGCTAGAGGTGGCAACTGTAGGCACCTCCTAGACATGCAGGTAGCTTCTGGCACTAGTCATAATAAAGCTAAGGCAATTATAAAGCCACAAGGAATAAATGAGCCAATAGCCTGAGCAGGCTTGCAAGATTTTTCCCAAGATGAGCATCCAGATGAAAACACAGCCCAGCTAACACTTCATTCGTAGTCTTGTAAGAACCTGAACCTTGCTTAGACTCCTGACCCACAAACTCCATCAGAGAGTAAATAGATATTATTTTAAGCTACTAAATTTGCACTATTTTGTTATTCAATGATGGAAATGCAATATAGCATGACAGAAGATATCAGTAGAAACCATCCAGTATGAAAAAGAAAGAAAAAGTATTAAAGTAATATGAATACCACCCCAGGGACATCTCAGAGATTTTCAAAATGTCCAACAGATGACTAATTGTAATTCCAGAATGAGAAGAGATGTGGAAAAACAATTAATTCCAGAAAATTTCCCAAATTTTATGCAAGATAGGAACCCATAAAATGAAGTAGCTTAGAAAAACTCCAAACACAGTAAATTCAAAG
This sequence comes from Megascapheus bottae, assembly GCF_031878675.1. NCBI lineage: Eukaryota > Metazoa > Chordata > Mammalia > Rodentia > Geomyidae > Megascapheus > Megascapheus bottae. Next base: position 40,032,278 of record NC_143517.1, read on the forward strand.
AACTCACAATCAGGTACATTATAATCAACCCACTGAAAACCAAGTCAGAAAAAAATCTATAAAGTAGCCAGAGAAAAGCAGAAAACTCTAGCCACAGGGAACAATAGTAGCTTAGACTTCTTTGCATAGGGGGTACAACGCACTGTGGAATCTCATCTTTAAAGCTCTGGAAGAAAGTTAAGGCTAGTAAAAGTCTATTTGTAAGGTAAGTGGAAATTTAGTAAAATAACCAAGATTTAACTCTGAAGTTTTAGGATTAGACATGACAAATTGATAGTGTTGCTGTCTTCCAAGCACAGTTTTAGACAGAATGGTAGGAGTGTACATTAGAGTAATCCTAAAAGCATTTGAATACATTTAGTTTTAGGATGTTCTGTGTGCAGGTAGGATAATACATAAGAAAAAACTGAAGTCATAAATACCTAAGTATCACTCCTAAAGCTTAATTGTTTAAAATGAATAGTTTTACCATGTGCTGATGGCTCATGCCTATAATCCCAGCTACTCAAGAGGCTGAGATCTGAGGAATGTGGTTCAAACCCAGCCCTGGCAGGAAATTCAATTAACTATTCAGGGAAAAAAAAAAAAAAAACAGAACAAAAGAAGCAAAAGAAGTTCAAGGACAGTGCCCAGGCCCTGAGTTCAAGCCCCAGGACTGGCAACAAAAAGGAAATTCGTGTTTTGTTTTTTTTTAATTTCATGGATTTCTCCTCTGAAAAAAAAAAAAAACAAAATAAGAGGTTGAGGTTGCTATGAATATATCATGAAAAATATTCATAAAGGTCTTAGAAGAGAATTTGGCTTTGTATATTGAAATTTTTATTTCTTCCCAAACTGACTATCCAAGTAGACATATATAGTAAACATAGATGTATGCATCAGGGAGCTCAACAGAATCATCTGGCCTATCATCCACCTGTGCAGTAGAACTAGATAAGACTGCCCAAAAAGAGACTGCTAAAAGAGGGCCTTATTCAGTATCCAGGGCTATTGGACAATGTTCAGTGGAGATACAAGGATAGGATAGCTCCTGTAAATATTCCTATTCAAAGGAGTCATGTAGGTGCCACTTGTCCATAGAAACTGAAATCCAACCAGACAAAAGTTGGATTCTTGCTTAACATCTAGCGTTCTTCCTATTAGAGAGTAATTCTCCATGGCTTGTGGCTTTTGGCCTCTAGCTTCTGAGTCATCCATCATTTTCTATGAAAAGTAGTATTATTTACACCTTGTAGTTTCCTTAGCATGCTTTATGCTAGTAGAATTTTGAAGGATCATAAGCCCTCTATTTTGTTTTTGTTTCTTTCAGTCTAAATTAGCAAGGTTTATGTCAGTGTAATTCTTTTTTTTTTTTTTTTTTTGCCAGTCCTGGTGACTGAACCCAGGGCCTGAGCACTCTGAGCACTGTCCTTGTGTCTTCCCTCAAGGCTAGTGTTCTACCACTTAAGCCACAGCACCACTTCCAGCTTTTTTCTATGTATGTGGTACTGAGGAATCGAACCTGGGTCTTCGTGCATGCTAGGCAAGCACTCTACCACTAGGCCAAACTCCTGGCCTTTCAACAACATTGTGGGTCTCTTGTTAATTTTTATTGAGATTCACTATATTAAAGTCAAACTTACAAATCTCTTCTAGATAAGACTTTGTCTACTTCAAGATTTTGCTAACACTGCTGAAGGACATTATCTTAAATGTCTTAGAATTATTTTTGTTTGAATAGTTCTGTGAGCCACCAATTCAGATATTTCTGTGATCTTAACAGAAATTTTACAAGCACACACTTTGTAACATCTCTAAGCTCAGCTTTCCTGCCCATGTCCTGGACTTGATCTTTGCCTGGAAGGTATTTACTGATTTTAGCATCATTTTCTACCTGATAAAGCTAGGAACTTTAAGGACTAGCATGTCCTGGATGCTTTTTACCTCACAGTCCTTCCTCTCTGATTTTTATGTAAGCAGCAAGTAAAGGCCAGGAGGTACTTTGGCACTAACAGGAAATCTTAACTAGAGCACATAGTTTATTTTTTAGACCCATTTTCTACTTTCATGTCAGTGGTTCTTCCAAGCTTTCTGCCACTGCCTAACAAGGATTTCTTTTCCCCAATTTACAGTAATATTTGTCTTATTTTCTCTTTAACAGTCTTCACCAAACCCCTTATCTCTGAAGCACTTGAGCTATTCACTAACACTGTCTTCGGGTCTTTCTGGTTTTGACTCACTTCCCTGGCCTTCATTTTAGGTTTCTGTTAAGAAGCATTTCTTTTCCAGATACTCAAATCTGTATTAATTACCCATTACTCCTAAACCTGAATAATTGCCTATATCTCAGAGTTCTATTTGGCATTTCAAGGGGCATTGTTTAAGTGGCTGATTCTAATTTAGGACGTTACTCTGTTGATCTTGCCTGGGTACACATGAGGGGCTGCAGTTACTAATAGGTCATGTGTAGCTAGCTGGGTGTAGGATGGCTGCCTCAGCGTACTCAGCACTAGGCAGGCTGTTGGCCAGGTGCTTTGGTTCTTTTTCATGTGACCTCTTCTGCAAGCTAGCCCATACTTTTTCGCCTGGCAAAACTGTCCCAGCACAACCAGAAGAAAGACAAGTCTCTTGAAGCTAAGTTTGAATTTGCATGGGGTCATTCTGCCACATTCTGCAGTGTAGAGCAAGTCACAGTTAGGCCAAACTCAAAGGTTAGGGAACTAGATCTTGAAGGGATTGCTGCAGAGAATGTGTGGCCATTCTCAATTAACCACAAGTGCTTCCTTCTACTCTGAGATAGGAGGTCAAATGGAAACACAGAAGGACTTATAATGCGAATTTACTGAAAATGAAGAAGGAGAGAAGAAATAGGAAGCTTTAATGAAGTGATTTTTCCACAATATGTATTCCTGTGTCTAGCTTGTAATATATGTTCACTGGATAGATAAAATGGAAATTCCTAATAACTTTTCTTTCAAGAACATAGATTTTAGATCTTAGTTGTTTCAACAGTAATTAAATTATAAAGACAATTTTTGCATTTTGTAGTCTTAATAAATGTTCAATGCAGTTAGACCCTTAAAATATCTTTTGGTTCACTTCATCTCTGCATCTTTGGCCTCTCATGAATGAACAGTTGTAGAACAGGAAATTGCTATGCAAGGAGATGACCAATGTAATTCAAGTGAAACCAACTTTCTAGACCACGTGCATATCTAACTCCTCCCATTTGAATCTTGTGTGTTCAACTTCTTCTTATTTATCATGAGCTAAAAGTGCAATTACTGAATTTTAAGTAAAGACTTTATTGTGCATTTGCCACATATTTTATCTTTTTTTCCTAGTGATAGAAGTAATTTCCCAGAAATCAGCTTCATTTCTACATAATTATTGTTGTGTAGAGCACAGCTGTCTACAACTAGCAATTCCATTTGGGGAGGAAGGATTTTATGCTTTTGCTCCCCAGTGGCAATAACAACCTTCTTTTTATTGTTGCTGACATTAAGATCGCTAAAATGAACAGTGAGGTAAATACTTCTTGCAAGCATCTGGGAAGGATTTTAATCCAAAATATTCTGTAAACACTGATTCCATTTCAGTACCCGGAACTACTGTGGTACATTTGCCATCAATTGCATTTTTATTTTCATTTTAAACAGAAATCACAACAGAAAAAAAAAGTGGACAGTAGGCCCGATTCCTTCATTTCTTTCTCTAAAATATTTTTAGTTTTATCAGGGGTTCCAAGACACTCATGTTCTCTAAGGAACTTTACAGTGCTTTATGAACTCACCAATAGGAGTAAGTGGGCCCAAAGCAGTTTTGGTCATTAAATATCTAATGCACATAGTATATTTGGAATTTCCTCATTTTCTGTTGGGAGATATATTTATTCTACTTAAATTAGAGACAGAAGTTTGAGATTGAAATTTCTTTGGCTGTGTATTTTAGGGTTTCTTTGTTAAAAAAAAACAGAAAAGAAAAGCAAACATCATTTGCAGTATGACCTATTTAAAGATTTTTAAAGTCTTTCACAAGAAATAGCTAAGATGGGATTGTTGCAGGGTGCTTTCTACATTCCCAAGATCTGATTTCTGGAGTTTTCTGTAAACCTGCATGAAAGGGGTTGCCTGAAGATCATTTCAGCTGTGAAGCAGCCAGAGGAATGACTTCCGGTATTGCTAATGGTCTCTCTGTCCTCCTCCAGGCAATAAATTTTAGATACTGAAATACAACTCTGGAGAAAACATAATGGAGATTCCTTAAGCTTTTTACAAGACACTCAAAGCCTTTTCACAAGCCATTGCTCTGCAAATGTGACTTCTTAATGTCCAAACATAAAGGTTCTCCACTGAATTAATTTTAAATGTGAGTGTTACTGCTGAATGCTTGAAGAAAAGGTATTAAAGCATAGGAAGGGGTTCTTTTGATATTTTTAAGTAATGGAATGTACTGATTGAGAATGTTATAAAGATCTCAGCATACATAATGTGATTGTCTTTAATAATAACCTCTTACCATGAGTCTGTATAACAAAAGCATTAGAAAGGCAATGTCATACCTATTGTACTATGCTGTTTAAAATTATTCCCATGCTTTTAATTATTTCCAGGATATTGAAGAACTTATTATTTAAAGGTCAGCATAATGCCCAAGACATGACCAAGCCTAGTGAGTGTCAAATGCATGGAATGTTGGATGACTTCATAGTTATGAAATTATTTCATTTCTCATGATAATTCTTGACTCGCCAAGTTAGTGAATTTTAAGAACTCTGAAAGCAGATTTTAAGATAAATGTGAAATAATCCATACTTTTGGAGTCAGATACTTCCCTTCAGGCATTAGTTCATGTTTGACTTGCTTGACTTACACTTGGGGATAAAATGAGTTAGGTCAAGGTCTTAGATACCACATTCCCTCACTGGGAAGGAAAACCAACTTGCACAACTTTGGTTAGCTCATGTTTCTTGTTATACAGGCACCAAGAAGCGGCGGTTTCCATGAAATACTTTGTTTAACCTTTACAAAAATGTTTTCTTAATATGGCAAGACAGTTTAGTTAAATGAAAATAAATAGGTAGGAATTTTGGATTTCTTCTATTATCCATCACTTGGCTTCTTTTTTCTCCTAATTAAAACTTAGGGGTGAGGATTATAAATGTCTAAATTGTCTTGATAGCTAAAAATAAATTTACAATCTCAAAAAAACCATATGATTTTTTCTTAGGGTACTTATTGACAGGTCTTCTAAATTAAACTAAATTTTGCTGGGAAATGAATATTATATTTGAGAACAACATGAAAGAGTATTTTAATTAAGGTTTTAGGAAGGTTTTACTAATATTTATGCTTATATTTAGTCAAAAATCAATTTTCAAAACCAGAACCTGATAATTGACTCACAAACCTAGAATATTTATCCAAATCTGAATGACTTTTTGAAGGAGTTTTCACTTGCCTTGCTTGCTTCCATTTCTCTGCTCAACTAAACTATTCTTTTATTATTTTCATCAGCCATGTTTTAAATGCATCTGCTAAAGGATTGTGTCCAATAAAGTACATAATACTTATTGGCTTACTGTGAAAAGGGTATGTCTACATAACACTAGAATCTCTGAATTCTTAGTACAAGCAAAGAGAAAATTTGTGTTTGCTTTAGTTATTAATTTAAAGAGAAGGTAAGGATCATTCTACATACACATATATACATATATTTCAGGCTTTTGAAACTTCATTTTTCAGCACTTTACAGTAAATTAAGGACAAACAGATAACCACACAACTCTGAACTTAAGAACAGTTGTTAATACCATCACTCATGGCTTTTAATTATAAATTGACTTTAGGAAAACTCATACCCCTTAGAAACATTAATATTATATAGATATATGTAATGTCTGAATTACGTCATTTAAACTAGCCTATATATCATTTCATACTTTCTTCCACTTTATATATGTATATCTGGTTTCATCATGGAAATGCTTTAAAGGCCATGAATAACATTTCTAACTAAAATATTTTAATATATGAGACTACTTGCTTATTATTTTTGCAAATATTTTTAAGTAAATCACATTCCCTAATTTAGATAATTTAGATTTAGATAGTTAAAATAATAGACAATACCTATCTCCATTCCACTGTCATATAGCTAAAATCAAATAAAAAAAAGTACAAATCAAAACTGCCACAACTATTCACCCTGTTTGTTGTTGTTATTTTTTTGTGGAAGCGGGGTGTTTGTTTGGTGATACAGGCCCTTTCACACTCATTGTATTTGTTCAGCTGGTACTTTACCACTTGAGCCATATATCCAGCCTGACTTTTTGCTGGTTATTTTTGAGCTGGAGTCTTACAGTTTAATTAAATGAAAATAAATAGGTAGGAATTTTGGATTTCTTCTATATCCATCACTTGGCTTCTTTTTTCTCCTTCTAATTAAAGGTTAGGGATTAGGATTATAATTGTCTAAATTGTCTTGATAGCTAAAAATAAATTTACAATCTCAAAAAACCATATGATTTTTTTTAGGGTACTTATTGACAGGTCTTCTAAATTTTGCTGGGCAATGAATGTTACATTTGAGAACAACATGAAAGAGACCTGGACTTGCCTCAACTTTGATCCTCTGGATTTCAGCCTACTGATTAGTTATGATTATATGCATGAGCCACTAACCTAGCTCTGCTCTCCTTCTTAAACTTACTTGCTATAAGTGTAAAACTTCAGCCAGAGAATGAACAGACTAATGCTTATGCAGTAAAAGTACATGAACAGATTGAACTCAGAGTTCTGTTTATTATTATTTGTGAAAACAATGCTTACGTATCATAGTTCTTGGTTATAGATACGCTGAGCCATTGATTAATTCTGTTGGTGAGAAATGTGCGACATGTGAAAACTTATCTGTGGAAATTTAAATGACTATTATAAACTATATTATGAAATGAAATAATGCACTGTGGAGATTTTTAAGTGTATTGTTTCAAACAGCTAAGTAAGAACATTGTTTCACTATCATTCATGTATGGATCTCTGTATGTATTGATTACTGATGCTCTAAGGAAAAATACCAGTTACTAACATAAAAATTCACTGCCTCTTCACCCTTCCTTTCTTTTTCACACCCTTGGCCTTTCGCTGATCTTCACCTTTCCACATCCTCAGTAAACTACACACATGCATCTTGGCTGCTAAGAGTGAGATTTGACGTCCTAAAACAATGATTTCCATTCCAGTCTAATTCTGTTTCCAGAATTAATATTCAGTTGGGTCATGATCAAAACTATTAAAGGACAGGAAACTGAGAAGTTCATAATATAAAGTTAACTTTCCAAATTATATTGGCAGTAAATGTAACCAGAAGTTGTTTGTGCAATTAACTTGAAGCCATAGCCTGCTACTTTTATTACTTGTTTTTGTTTTAATGCAGTTAGTATTCCTTATAGACATTAATTTTGTACAGTAAGAACCCCTCTTTCCCAGGTTGTCAAGGGCAATATAAACTGTTGTCTGATTTTGTTTATTTTATCCCATTTCAGCCTATCTTTTCATGTTATTTCTCCAGTGAACTAAAATAAGTCTTTTGATCAAATGTTTAACTTCCCCCAACAAAACACCACTAGAGTCCTACAACAGTTTTTCTGTAATAAGATTTTGCAATGCAATTTTGATCAGTATCTTTTTCTTTTCTTTTTTTTTTATGGGTCCTGGGGCCTGAAGTTGGCCTGGGCACTGTCCCTGAGCTCGTCAGCTCAAGGCTACCACCCCACCCTTGAGCCAAGCCCCATTTCCCATTTTCTAGAGGTTAATTGGAGATAAGAGTCTCAGGTCCTGGGGCCGGGAGTTTGGCCTAGTGGTAGAGTGCTTGCCTAGCATGCACGAATACCCGGGTTTGATTCCTCAGTACCACATACATAGAAAAAAGCCAGAAGTGGTGCTGAGGCTCAAGTGGTAGAGCTCTGGCCTTGAGAAAGTCCAAGGACAGTGCTCAGATCATCAGCTCAAACCCAGGACTGGCAAAAAAAAAAAAAAAAAAAGAGTCTCAGGTCCTTTTGTGCCAGGCTGACTTTGAACCTTGATCCTCAGATCTCAGCCTCCTGAGTAGCTAGGATAACCACAGTGAACCAGTGCCCAGCTTATTGTGAGCATTTCTAGGATATGTGAAGTTTCTCATTCTTCTTCATAACCACTACATGTAGCACAGTTGACTGATAGCTGTATATCCCTGAAATATTTACAAAATTGCACAAAATCCTCACACAATCCCATTAAATTGTGTCTAAGAATCACATAACTGTATACTATAGCAACCTGGACCCTGTGCACAGACCTGTGAGGCTACCATGATGAGGCTCAAAGTGCCAATAATGCAGATGTCTTAGTCATAGCCAAAGCTTCCCCCATCTCGCCTTGAGCAGAAACACTCAGGGACAGTGCCCAGGGTCTGAGTTCAGGCCCCAGGACTGATACTCAAAAAATAAATAAATGAATTAGAATTCCCACCCTGGTTTTTTTTGTGTGTATATGTGGGTACCTATCCTAGTGTTTGAACTCAGGGCCTGCACACTGTCCTTGAGTGATTTTGCTCAAGATCAGTACTCTACCACTTGAGCCAAAGGAAAATACTCTTAATGGAGGAATACAAAGGCAAAATACTTCTATGCTTCTGATCATATTAACTAATATGCATTGAAATGAAAAGGAAAAAATGGGAATTACATGAAAGGGCGTACATTTAATACCTGAAAATAGAAATTTAAACATAACCCCAGAACCCTAAAATAATCACTTAAAAAATCTCCGTTTGTATATTTTTTTCTTTTACCAAAATAGAATTCACCTTTTTGTAGGGTTGGTTGTTTTTTGTTTTTGTTTGTTTTAGGTAAATCAACTGTCAACCAATGGTGTTAACATTTTTTCATGCTATAAAAGATTTCAAAGTTCAGGAAGATTATACATTATGAATTCATTAAGAACAGAAAGCCTATGTGTTCAGATTGTAAATCTCCCTACCACTCAGCATTGTTGTCCTGATGTAATATTTTTTCTACATAGGCCCATTTGGATATTTATAGCATCATTCCAGACCATACAAAACTATCAGTACCTATCAATACAGGCTAGTAGTTGCAGCAAACAACCAGAAGCATCTGTTCAGTTTTGTCATGTATCAGATGAATTTGAGGGCCTTTTACAAGTCTATGGGCCAGAGGCGATCCTCCTCCACATCTAGAAAGTACATGAAGAGGGGCACTGATTACTCAGTTCCTATCATCCTTATCATCCTAGCTGCTCAGGATGGTGAGATCTGAGAATCATGTTTCAAAGCCGACAAGAACAGAATAGCTTGAGGATTTTATCCCTAATTAACCAGGGGGGAAAAAAAAGATGAAGAAGAAAAAGCTGGATAAGACATGTAGCTAAATAGTAGAGTACTGTCCTTGGTGGGGGGCGGGGCGGGAAGCAGAGTGAGAATGTAGGACCTAAGTCTATCCCTAGAACTACCATATGTGGTAAGTATAATTATTTTTACTATGTTTTATTGGGCCAATTCCCTAGTAGTGCCAAATTATCATTATTAAAACAGTGCTAAAGAGCACGCACACATAGATCAATCTTTGCACATATTTATGGCATTAACTTAGGATAAATTCCTTTATAGACTTGATGAAACAATTCTGACACTAAAATATTTGGTAAAAGAATTAACCTTGTAGCTAAAATTTTTGTATCATCCAACATTTTTAGTATGACTATGATGTCCTCTCACTATAAAAAGTTATTTCAGGGGCCGGGAGTTTGGCCTAGTGGTAGAGTGCTTGCCTAGCATGCACAAAGACCCAGGTTCAATTCCTGAGTACCCCACATACATAGCAAAAAGCCGGAAGTGGTGCTGAGGCTCAAGTGGTAGAGTGCTAGCCTTGAGAAAGTCCAAGGACAGTGCTCAAGCCCTGAGCTCAAGCCCAGGACTGGCAAAAAAAAAAAAAAAAAAAAAAAAAAAAAGTTATTTCATGCTAATTGCGGTGACTTCAATGGATTCAAACAACTATGAGGAAAAACTTACTTCTCAGACTATGTGGAAAAAAAAAAAAACCTTCCCAACCTTATGTCATGACAGTGGTCAAAGACTGCTTTGGAAAGGTTGTTTTTTGTTTTTGTTTTTTTAATCAGTTTTATTTTTTTTGTTTATTTAATCATTCTTCTAGATGGTAGATTTTTATATTCCACAAAAATGTGACAGGATATATCTTTAGGATCCAAAGGGGTTCAATATTGAGTCATAATGACATCACACATTAGCATTTATGTAGAAATTTTTCTACTAAATTCTTAGCATTATTTCAAATTCCCATAACATCCTGAAATTTAACTGCCTTGAAAAAGCCATAATGAACAACAGATTTCACTTCATTCTATGCTAATTTATGTAACATCACTTATTCATTTCAGTTTTCCTTAACCATTTAATTTGCTTTCCAGATAATTTTATACATATGAGATTTTTTAATATTTGTACTTAATTTTTACTTATGATGCTCACCTGTCTTATCATTACATTAATTTGCAGTTTAACACATTATTTGGGTGAGACATAGCTCCTATGTTGAAAGATCATTCAAAATAAGAAACTTTTCTATTTTAATGCTCACATTTTAAGTGTTTTACATATAAATATCACCACCCAAATTTAATACTTAATTAGTTATTTTCATTAAATTTATTTGTTCAACAACTTATTCTTACAATAATGAGTTTTAAATTTAACAAGTCAATAATGCCAAAATTTTAATTTATCAATAAATAAAAAATTTGTAAATATATAAATGAACTGTTATATATTCAGCAGCTTTTTTTCCCTTGGATTGCTTGTTAATTATTTCTCCTACATTTCAATTAATTAGATATTGTTTTGAAGTTGCTTAGTTTCTCTTCAGTCACTATAGAGTAAATTAGAATAAAATGCAAAAGAAAGGAATGAGTGTGAAGAAAAGTTTTTTTTATTGTATTTTATTGTCGGGATAATGTATAGAGGGGTTATGGTTACATTCATCAGGTAGTGGGTACATTACTTTTCATACCTTGATACCCCTTCTTGTGTTTTTGTTCCCCTTTCGCTCGCCCATCCCCTTCTAGTCACCTTGTTTTCCCTATTTCAAATAAACAAATAAGTGTATATAAAGTATACCAGTATACAAATTCAGATACAACAACCTCATGAGATTAACCATAAGTGGGAAAAAAAAAGAGAAAAAAATACCTTCACATAGTACATTAAGAACAACAATCACAAAGATAAACCTCTTATTTCATTAACCTAGAGTTCATTTTGTTTAGACTCATCCTGTACAAGCTTATGCACACAGTTTTTGAGCTATTGTGATCCTCTTTTAGGAAAATCCTAAATGTGTACTAATTATTGCAAATAAGGAAAACCGTGGAGCCTATGTTCCTTTGGGTCTGGAGTACTTCACTTAATATGATTTTTCCAAGTCATTCCATTTTCTTATGAATGTGGTGATTTCATTCTTTCTGATGACAGCATAGATACCACATCTTGTTAATTCAATCATCTACTGAGGGGCATCTGCGTTGATTCCATATCTTCACTATGGTAAATAATGCTGCAGTGAACATTGTTGTGCTAATAGCTTTAGTATGTCCTTGTTTCTGAACATTTGGGTAAATGCCAACGAGTGGAATTTCTGGGCGACAGGGGAGATCTGTTTAGCCAATTGAGGAACCGCCATAGTGCTTTTGAGAATGGTTGTAGGAGTTTACACTCCCACCAACAGTATAGTAGTGATCCCTCCTGGGTACATTCCCACCAGCATCTGTTGTTATTAGATTTCTGGATAATGGCCATTCTAACTGGAGTGAAGTGGAATCTCAAAGTTATTTTGATTTGCATTTCTTTTATGGCCAGAGATGTCAAATATTTCTTCATCTGTCTATAGGCCATTTTTATTTCCTGAAGAAAAGTTTTAAAATGAATAATGAAATACTTAAATTCACAGAAAAGTATTTGTTACTTTTATCAGTTATGTATGAAAACATAGTTTCAAATTTCTACTTAACTATTTGCCTTCACTGATGTGCTCTATTTTCATAGATTCTATTTTCTTTTCCCTTCCTCCAGAATACATCAGTTCAGGAGCTCTCCCTTTGGACATGACCGTGTATGGTCCAAAGAACCTATGTCTAACCCCTGGAACACTTGTTCTGTTTTAAGTTTTATTTTGTATTGGAAGAAATATTAGTGCAAAGCTGTATATGTGCTCCCATCTGAAGTTTGCACTAGGAAAACTACAAATGGACTTTGGCTGCCAATGCAGAACTAGAGGGAGGTTCTGCTGAGAAAAAAAAAAAAATGTAGCCTTTTGGGACTTCCCAACAATTTTAGCCACTATATTCTAATGATTACTTTGGATTGTCATTGAAAAGTTCCAACAAGAAAGATTCCTATTTCGCTCCCTCCCACCAGTAGAACATATTAGACACTCATTTCAAAGGCCAAAATGAATAAAACTGATGTGAAGCTGGTAAAGAGAGTTTGTAAGGCTAATACTTAAAAGAAAGGAGATGAAAGAAAATTTATAGGTTGATAAGACAACATAAAAATCCCTAGGACTTCAGGCTGAGCCCATTGCTTTTCCCTTCCCCACATTGCTTCCCCTGCCAGTCTTACTCATTGTTAGCACAGTGCTCACTTCACCAGAGACTTCAGAGACAACCTGCTCAATTCTGACTAGAGCACCAGTTCTTGAGCTTCACAAATCACTAGAGCCAGCCACCATATAAATCTCCCTGTCTAACCTTGTCCCACTCTTTTCTCCATCATTTCCCATTTTTCCTTTTACTAATTTTGTCCTAAGCATTGTTTCTTCTTTTCACATCCCACACTGTCTGTTTAGCTTGGGAATGAACTGTCTCATGTTCCAGGTGAAATCTTACTCCGGTGGAGTCCCAGTGGTTTGTGAAGCTTGAGGAAGACTCTCCCTCCTCTGGACTTTCAAATACACTGCGCCTTTCCCCAGCCTCCTGCTGGATATTCACTCTTGTCTTTTTCTCCCTACAAGTTCATATGTTCCTTGTTGGTGGGGGGAGGGGAATCCTCATTTCTGCCTCTTTATTTCCTCCATTGTGCTCAGTATGTTGCCACCCTCTCAGGTAATGAAAATGTAATGAATGAATTGTGCACAGGAATTGCATTAAAATCAGAGTCTAACACACATCTCATGAACTCTGTGTGTGTGTGTGTGTGTGTGTGTGTGTGTGTGTGTGTGTGTGTGTGTGTGTGTGTGTGTCCAAGCCCGATTTCACATTTCCTTTAGTCTAGAAATGAAAATCAGTGTGAGCTCAATTGATAGAATGTTTGCCTGGTAATCCCAAGGTTCTATCCTCAACACTATCAAAAAAGATGTTATGAAGTAGAGATTTTCAATACCCATAGGAGTGAAATGTAGTTATTGAGTCCTGCAAGAACAATACCTCTAACCCTGGCATGCTGTCTGTGGGCATCTATCTGGGCGTTGCCATCCAGGTCCCAAATCTAGTTCCAATCCTAGTGATTACGTCACAGGACAGAGGACCAAGACACTCGTGGCCCTCCTGTATAGATGCTCTCTTCAGAATATAACTCCTCTCCAAAGAACCATATGCCTCAGTTGCCTTTAAATTGATGTTTAAATGGTTTGTTTTCCAGTGCTCGATTGGAAATTGAGCCTTGCATTAGTCCTGTTTTTTTTTTTGCTAGAGAGAAGTCTCAAGGTCTTTTCTTCCTGGGCTAACCCATTACCACAATCTGTAGCCTTCTGAATTGCTGATTATAGACATGAGCCATGGACACCAGGCTGATATTTAGATGTTTTTTGACAGGAGACCAAAACATTACAAATAATTGATGATGCATATGGAGAAAGGTGTTATGAGTATTTCTTGCCAACCTTTCTATGTGAACTAGACCCAACAATATCTGATTTTTTAATCATTCAAACAAAATATTTGTGCCAAGAGTCTTAGGGAAAAAAATGCTGCCTAGCAAAACATGAAATCTCATCATTAAAAACCGTGTGCATAGAAAGCAGCTGTTTTGAACTGAGTTCACATGCAAATACAAACATTCCTTAGTTAAAGTTACATAGGTATATTAAAACTTTATATTTAGAGTCTACGAAATATTTAGGGAAAAATAGCTTGATCTTAAGTACCTTGCCTCATTAATTTTTTTGTCATTTCCAGCTACCCATCTCTCCAAAGTAAACTTTTTTTACTTTGTGTGTGCCCTAAACTTTATTTCTAGTTGCTGCTGTTTACAAACAAAAAAACAAATGGTTGCAAACACTGCTATTGTTTTTCTTCTTTTTCCTGTAACTAATATTCAGACTTCAAAGATATGCTGGTACTTTTATGTAGAGTATGTGTATACAAGAGTAGGTTTCTCTTTAGGATACATGCTATCCAAAATATTTGTTGATATATATATATATAAATATATATGTGTGTGTGTATATTAATCTTAGTTACCAGCCTTTGTCCGTAGTAGCCTTTTGAATATTTTCTTTAGATATTTATAAGCCCAAATAGTACCACCTAGTTATCCACTAGAATTTATATTATGATAACCAGTGAGCTTGGGAATTTTAAAACAGAAGCATCTTGTCATAGGTTCCTCCTAAGCCTGCAACTAGAAAATCATCTTCTTCCAACAAGACTTATTATTATTATTATAGCAATGCTCATGTAAATCATGAGTATATCTATTATGATAACTCTTAAGGAGATTTTCAAAGTTGTATTTAATCTGTCAGTTGGAAGTATTTCCTGAGCTTTCTTTCCTTTCAGAGGTGGGAGAACATGGGCCCATAGGCTATATAATACATAAGAAAAATCATTTGGTACATGATGGTTCCGATATGTGTGCTTCTTATATGCTTCTTGTCAGCTGCCTGCACTGTACTGATAATTTTGTGAAGAAAACATGTTGTAAATATTCAAATTGGCTAACTTTTTCTTTGCCAATAGCCAAAGCATGTAAAACGTCATTTTCATTTAAATGTAGAGCCTAAAGAAGTACTAATTAGTTATTGTGAGTTTTTTCTATTACTATATATTACTATAATTCTGTTTTCTCAGCTTCAGTTTGTGGGTAGTATTCGGAATAATATATTTTTAATAAGCACAAAAGAAATTCCAACAGTAGCAAACATTATGAATAAATAAAAATACTAATCAAGAGATTAAACTGGTAAACATTACAATAAATACGGAATGCAATAAAAAGAGGAACAAAACATTTTTCTTACATCAAAACATTCATGGGATTTTTTTTATTTGATACTGCAATATCTTAAAAAGAATGTGTTTAATGAAGACTGCATCTTCACTTTTATTCTTTATTGAAAGAAAAGTAAGGCTATTTAAAGTATAAAATAACAAACAGCTTTATCTACTGTGTAATCATAAGAAGAAATAAATGATCATCTCAGACCAGCATTCTTTAATCTTACTTAAAAATCTTCTCGTCCTTCAAATGAATGGAATGGTATTTTCTCAAATCTTCAACAGACTTTTGACCATTTCTTAGTACCATTACCTTTTACAAGGTTAAAATTTTTATCTGAAAAATGACATTGACTGTATGTGGCATATTTGCTATTCTTAGACTGGTGAAATAAGCTGGAAGTGGATGAATAATTCAAGTTGGAAAGAAATCAGATGGTAGATGTGCAAATAGGAAGGTCTTCCAACAATGAGACTTTCATTTTAGGATAAGATTTTTGTTGGTATGTTTGGCATTATGCTGAGTATCGTTTTTCTGTCCAGCTGTTACACATCTGTATTGAAGGTTGGGGCAATTGGCGATGGTCTGAGCCCTTCAGTGTGGACCATGCTGGGACGTTCATCAGAACAATTCATTACAAGGGTCGAACGGCTTCCCTCATCATCAAGGTTCAACAACTCAGTGGAGTACAAAAGCAGGTAAGTCTGTGTTCATGAGCAACTTCTAAATCTTCTATATAATGAAGATGAAACTCAAAAGGAAGGAGTCCATCAAAGATGGCTATGCCTACTTGTGCCCACTACTACTGTGCCGGTGAGGATTAGACCAGTGCTTGCTGATCAGGCTGCTGCTGCTGGTGGTAGAGGTAGTGATGGTAGTCTCAGTTCCATTGTTCCCTGTCTTTTACAAGAGCTGCTAACGAGCAGTAAAATTTACTGATTTTAGTTTCACCTCTTCTTCCTGTCACCACCTACCTTCTGGTAGAGGTGCTAATGAGCTGTGAAAAATAGCCCAGGGCCTTTCCTGAGAAGGAGAAGAAGCAAAGGGTGGTGGAGACCTTGGATAATCCACCAGTGGATAACCCAGAGTTGTTCTCCTCCTCCATACGAGAATAACCTGTGTGAAAGTGGTGCAGTACTCTCCTGTAAAGAGGAGGGCCTGGGTCTCCTGCAAGCTTCTCTTTTCATAGGAGTTAATATTAACTGCAGTAAAAATTCACTGCAGGCTAACTCTTGGCATATAAAACCTGAGTTCTCAGCACATATTTTTATATATTTTATAAAACTTCCTTTTGGCTGTTTTTGAAGTTCTAAGACTGCAAAAGGGAAAAAGTATCTGACACTTTTTTGTGCATTCTTAAGAACCAAAAATGTGGTTCCTAAGGGATGTTTTTCAAACATAGAGCACATGATAAGAATAGGAAGGAAAAAAGGAAGTATTAAAATCTAACTGGTATACAAAGAAACTGGATCAGTCCTAAGAGTTTTAACATACACATCTGCACCTGGATTGTGACAGTCACCCAAGGCTTATGTGAACTGCACTCAGACCCTTGAAAGCAGGAGCTCCTTTGACCAAGCAGAAGTTCCTCTATTACCCTATGCCACAAACAAGCAAGAAGCAAGCAATTGGCAAAGGATGTAGGGCAGTAATGTATATATATATATATATATATGTATATATATATATTATATATATTTTTACTATTGGCCCACACCTAATCAGAGACTTGAACCCCTGTTCTCAATTGTTGTGTGCAACAGAAATCAAGAGAACCATAGCAGAAGATTCAGAAAAGAAGTATGGACGTCTTCCTCATAAACTGTTCATTCCTCTTAGCTTGATTGCCTGCAGAGGAACATAGAATAAAATGGGAAACACCAAAGTATATGACATAGTCTTGGCTCTTAAGTTGCAGATTTATGTAAATCCAGCCACAAATACAACTGACAATAAGTGTTAAGAGCATTTAGAAGCTTCATTAAGAAGCTTGAAAAATGTGTAGAATTTGAACTAATGTTCAAAGCAGGCAAGAAACTATACACATGGGATAAGTGAAGCTTATAAATGAAGGTACCTGTCTGAAGTACAGTCCTAACACACTGAAGTGTCACTGACTCACAACTGCCCTCCAAGTTCTCATATATGCACGTGCCCTCAATAAATATCTTCCCAACAGATATATATTGGCTTTCTGATTCTATTCTTTGCAGTCTTTTGGAAATGTCTCATTCACCTTTCCATCTACTACACATGTCTAAGAAATGATCCTTCAGCTTCCATTGGACTATTTCAAATGAGAAGCCCATTCCTCTATTGTTGATTCCTACCAACTAGTAGGATATTGTCTCCATAATTTGAGTTGAAATCTTATCATTCCTACCAACTTTTACTGTTCTCCAGAGCTGTGACAGACACACAACCTTTTATGAGGACTCTACCAGTCCCTTGTTTATAGCCCTTCAGCCCCTCAAGCTTCATTTTCACATTCGTGTGTTACGTATTATGACTGTTTGCACACCCTTCTTCTCCAACTCCTCTGTCCCCCTCCCCTTAAGTCTTATCTTCCTCAGCTTCCTATTATTTATTTTCTCAAACTGTCAGTTTGTTCAACAGAGTTACAGCATAGGAAATCTACCCCTGTATATACCATGTTTTAATTAGTTTGATTGTGGATATGTGCATATGGCCCAGTGTATGCTTTCCTATATGTTTATATTTTAGGTCTTCTAAATATCAGAGAAAATACATGCCCTTGGTCTCTCTGAACCTGACTTACTTGAAGTAATATAACTTTTTAAAAAACAGAAAATTTTATAATATACAGTTGCCACAATAAATGTTGATAAAAATATATTGATAAAAATATGTTGATAAACTTTTTTTAAATGTTGATGTTTTTAAAGTCTAAAAGAAAGTAATTAACATGTGGTATAGCCCATGTGATCAGAATCTCTGGAGGTCTTATTAAGGAGTAGAATGGCCCAAAATTTCAGATATAGAAAATTCTTCCAGTGTCCTGAAACTTTGCATGTCTTAGAAATTTCCCAGGGATGTTGATGATGCTCATCCAGGGGCCATTCTTCAGCTATCAGAGCTCTGAACTAAACTTTTTCCATTTGCTCAGCTCTTGCATTAGTTTTCTAGAACATTTACCCAGAAGTAAAATGGCAGGATCTTCTGTGGTAGTTAAGATTATAGACCACCTGTCAATCAGTATCCCCTATGTGATTTCCAGCAAATTATTTAACCTCTTTGTGAAACAGTTTCTGTCTCCCTGTCTTGTTACCTGGACTCTCCCCTCCCCCTGTTCTCAGCTTCTGTCCTCCCTTCTGCTTCTCCCTGGCCCTCTGCCTTTCTCCCTCTCCTTCTTTAGTTGTTTGTTGGAAGTTCTTGTGATTGAGCATATTCTGTAGGCACTCTACCACCTGAGTCACCCTCCAGCCCCTTTTTGCCTTGGTTATTTTTAAGTAGGGACTTACTTTATTTTTAGGCCATCTTAAACTTCATTCTACTGGGCTTCTTCTTGTCACTGTGGATGACAAGTTCTTATCACCATACCTAATCATTGGCTCATAAGACTGGAGTCCCATAAACTACTTTTTTGCTCTAGCTCTACTCAGAAGACAATCCTCCAATCTCCGCCTACGAAGTAGCAAGAATGAGAAGCAATGTGCCTGGCCGTGAATCGGATTCTCTATTAATTGAAAGTATTTATATTGCCTTCTTCAAGAAGTTAGCATGAGGATTGAATGAGTTTTTGTACACAAAATGCTAATGTGTGCCCTGGCCCAATTGTCATAGTCCAGTGAAGTTCAAATAGAGTTACTACAATAAAATAATCTCAGGAACGATTAATACTACATGGCCTTTTTATATAAGAGTAAATAGTGTCTCATTTTTCTGTCTCATTTTCTATGGAGTGATGTTAAATTTTAGGAATAAATATATGCAATGTTCCTGCATAGATATTATGCAACAGTATACCAAATGTCAGAAAATGGTCATTCAAAGAATGTATTTCTAAGAATGTCTCAAGTTTTACCTTACTCCCCTCCCTCTTTTCCTCAGCCACACAAACAAGTAAAAGGTTGAAGTACCTTTTAAATAGATTTAATACGTATTACCCAGGTTTTTAAATCTATAATCAGATTTGGTGAAGTATAGTTAGAGTATATCAGAAAGATTTCCTCAGATGGTGAGGTTAGGAAGGAAGAAAAGAACTAGGCTTTCAGAAAAGCTTCGTGGATTCACGCCTCCCTCGTGTCTTGGCTTCTTTCTTTCTGCTCCATCTGGGCCTGGACATTTGCAATAAACTGCAGCTGCCTAATTACGAGGGCTCATTTGGGGAGGTGAGTATATGCAGATCCCCGATGTGACTTACTGCATTCATATGCCCCTGGACAATAGAGAACTGGCTGAAGCTCTTTTCAACATTGATATTTGTTTGTGAGGGTTCTACCTTTCCTATATTCTCATTTCCCCATATACCAAATCCCCCAGGAACTTAGTACATTAGATAACACTCATGTATACTTACTTGCTATTGTGTTTCCCATTTCTTCATTGAAGAAACCTTTACTACTCTAAAAGCTTGTATGTATGCATATTTGTGTTTTTATACATGCACTTTTAATCATGGCTAAGATATCATTTTCAGTGCATCTGGTGCTCTGGAGTTGTTCTTTAATATCACTATTCTTCTTGGCACTGATCTAATAAGAGTTCTGAAACCTGCTAAGTAAAATCATATGTGGAAATCTTCAATACACATCTTTGTGGCTTGGGGAAAAGACAGGAATTAGTGTGAAACCTGGAAATGTGTATTAAAGAGAAACCTTACATTTTAAAAAATTAACTAGCTGTCTTCAACTGATAAATTAATCTTGAAATTCTAACTACAATTTTCAAAATCAAGACACTTAAAAGCCACTTTGAAGAAAAGCAGACAGCTCCCCTGAACCTGCCACCATGAAAGAGCAGCGTTCCAGTGAGTAGCCATTTTGAATTGTCCTTCATCTAAGCAGTCATCTTTCCCTGGACATTTTGAAGATTTTCTTTTTCTTTTTCTTTTATTTTTTTCAATCATATTTGAAAGCCTATTTAGCAGGATTTTTAGTTGAAAATGAAACTGTAAAAATTCACCAACGGAATCTTTGTCTCCAAATGAATTGAATCCCAGATGGCTGCAGAGAGTCTGTGGTTTTTGTAAAAGACAGAAATACTCTCTTCTGAATCTCCTGAGATACAGAGGTTGTGAAGCCAGAGTCATGCACATGTATTGCTAGGCCTTGGAATACCAATAATAAGAACAGAGTCAAATACTGCCTCAACACTTGCAAATGTTTATTTAAAGTTATCTGCTGCTATGGTATCATAAGACTTAGCATGAATTGTTTAGTAATCCTTAGCATATGCTCCAAAAAGCTTGTCTTCTAGTTTAGAATTGTGGTTTAGTTGACTTTCAGGGTTTCCTCTTCTAAAAACATAGTTTTTAAAAGATTATAATGCCTGGTGTACTAGAAGAAGTATAACAGTGAAGCATAGCTTGTTTGACATATGTGCTCCTTCCTCAGAAATTCAAATGATAAAGAAAACACTAAATCCCACTATTCAAATAACACCAAGCAAAACAACAGCATTTAATTTGAGGTCTATCAATCTAATAGATTTGTTTGGAATGAATACAGAATCCATTTAAAAATAGTGATTTATGTATTTGTGTAACTAATAATGGATTTAAAAATCATGGTACAGCATAACCATGTTGTAATGGCATAGAAATATCAACTAGGATACTAGGAAAATATAAAGGTTACTTTATAGTTTATATAAGGGTTACTTTACAAACTGTGTTTTTTTCTTTTTTAATGCCAGCTCTAGAGCTTGAACGCTAGGCCTGAGTGCTGTCCCCAAGCTTTTTTGGTGTTTGATTGGAGGAAGAGTCTCATAAATTATTCTTCCTGGACTGACTTTGAACTACAATATTCAGATCTCAACCTCTTGTGTAGCAACAATTACATGTGTAAGCCAGTAACACTAGGCCCCCCTTTTTTTTAAGTATTTCTCATATTATAAAATAATATGTATAACATGATATATTAGTATGCTATACATATTCATGTTATAAAATAATTTGCCTTTAAAAAATATGTCCTATATAAAAGTACATTTACAATATACCTTTTAGATTTTTTTATTGTACAGGTGATGTACAGAGGGGTTACAGTTATATAAGTCATGTATTTAGTACATTTCTTTTAGAACAGTGTCACCTCTTCCCTTTTCTCCCAGTTTTTTTCATTCTTGGTCCCCCTCCCCCACAAATTGTATAGTTCATTTTCAGTATAGTTCCTTGTGAATATCACTGCTGAATTCTTTCACACTTTTTCCCACCATGTCTGTGCTTCCCCTTCCCACATCAGATAAACTTACATACAAAAGTACATAAATCAAAAATAGTGACAAAAGGAGCAAAACAAAAAAAGTAAAATTAAAAACCTCTTGCTTCCATTTCTTCAAGTTCATTTTGATAAACATCACCTTATATGCACATAACTGTTGAGCCCTTGTGATCCTCTCCTAACAATATCCTCCTTTGGTCTCACCGTGAATGTTTAGAGTCCTGTTTAATTTATCATGTTCAAGTGTAAGTTTTTTTTTACTATTCAGGGGTTTACTTGTAGATTTATAGACACATTCTGATTGTTACAAATGAGGGAAAACATGAAACCTATAATTCTTTAGTTCTAGCTTACTTTGTTTAATATAATTTTTTTCCAAGTCTTTCCATTTCCTAATGAATGAAACAATGTCCTTCTTTCAGATGGGAGCATAGAATTCCATTGTTTATAAATGCCACATTTCTTGATAGACTCATCCACTGAGGACCATCTGGGTTGATTCCATATTTTGGCTATGGTAAATAATGCTACAGTGAACATGGTGGCTTAATGTGGCCTGGTTTGTGATCAGTTGGATAAATACCCAGGAATGGGATTGCTCTACACTAAGTCTTTAGAGGAACTTCCATAATGCTTTCCAGAGTGGTTAAACAAGTTTACATTCCCACCAATAGTGTATAACAGATGCTGGTGGGGATGTGAACAAATAGGAACACTGTAATATTCATTCAATTTCAACTAATATAAGAAAAATTTCTTTTTATTGACAATTTTTAAAGCACTAGTAACCCAAAAGGTTTTATTATATTTTCACACATGTGTACAATGTACTCTAAACTTGTCCCTCTATCCACTATTCCTCATCCTGTCCTCCTCCTTAAAAAATTTCCACAACTTTCATTGTTTAATGTACATACATACACATGAAGTACATAGAACATATTCACCCTCATTCACTCACTCTAGTGGACCTCCCATTGGTGTCTGTTCCCACAGAGCCTATTTTACTTTCCCATTATTGCTTTTTTTTCATTACTTTTAGTGCTATTAACATCACAAAAGGATTTCACAGTGGTATTTCACACCTGCATATATTATAATTTAGTCAGATTAACCTCTATTGCTCTCTTTTCTTCATCCCTCTGCCCATCTCTATTATCTTTTCTTCTTCTGCCATCCTCATCTCCCTAAAAAGGAGTTACAATGCAGGTTTGACTGTGGATGGGTAGATAGATGGATGAACACACACACACATTTTCCAGCCATTCTATGGTTTTTCACCCTAAGCCTCCTTACAGTACTGGTCACTTTTCTGGGTTTGAGCTTCTACCCTTCCCTCTTTCAGTGTTATTTACACTTATTTCACAAGTCTTTATCCCCAGTTCCATCTTCTCTCTCAAGTACTTGACTGTATTCCTAACTAGGCATTAGACCTGGCTGGACATATCCTTTGAATACTGGCACTCAGCTCTTTCCTTAAAGTCCTGTTTCCTTTTAGTCTTTCAAGTACTAAGCTAAGTATATTTTTAATGAACATCAAATTGTCTGAATGAGTCTATATTTATTGTTACTAAAGCCCAAACTGATTAAATCTTACATTGTCTTTTAGATCATCATCTGTGGAAGACAGATCATCTGTAGCTACTTGTCTCAAAGCATAGAACTAAAAGTTGTTCAGCATTACATTGGTCAAGATGGTCAAGCTGTAGTTCGAGAACATTTTGACTGCCTCACAGCGAAACAGAAATTACCCTCATACATATTAGAAAACAGTGAGTTGACAGAGTTGTGTGTTAAGGCCAAAGGAGATGAAGATTGGTCAAGAGATGTGTGCCTGGATCCCAAAGCTTCTGAGGACAGCATTGTTATCCAGGTATGACAATTAATATAATCTAGAGAGGGAAAATACAATCTGAGGGAAAATTCTACAACATATTTTTACTTGAGATAGGCAGTACCTAATTTATTAAAATATTATTTTTTAATCTTATTATAAAGTAATATGTAAAAAAGAGAGATCTAGAAAAGCTTTGAATAGTGCTTCTGAAATGGTTGCCCTCCTATACCTATTCTACCTGGAACCTTGAAAAAAGATTCTGGTACATCAAGCCTGAGGAAATACAGGTGGCAGCACCTGTACTTGAGGACTTTTGTGATAGTCAGTTCTTATTATGTCTTCACCATCCTCATTTTTATTCCCATAAGAATAAATCTTCTTAAGCCAGACTCAAAGGAACATAGGCTCAATGGTTTCCCTCATTTGTCATAATCAGTAGAAACCTTGGGCTCTCCTAGCAGAGATTTACAATAGAACAAAACCTAGATACATAAAGCCATATAGAGTGAAGCTAAATGAAAGGACCTCCAGGATATAGAAACAAAAGCCATATAATGAGTGATTGTTGTCCTTAATGTTCTATGTTATCTCTCATCTCTTTTGCTGTCCCTTGGTTATCTCATATTGTTACAGTATTTCACCTTGCTATCTGATATATTATATATAAGCATATTTGGTTATTTGAAGTCGGATAGGGAAGGGAGGAAAACAAAATGAGGGGGAAGGGTGGGAGAGGGAAATGGGGAGCAAGACATGAGAAAGGGTATCAATGTTTGTGAAGTAATGCACCTTCTATCTGGTGAATATAATGTAACCCTTCTATTAATTACAATAAAAATATATTAAAAAAAGAATAAATCTTCTCTTTTGCTCTCTATTATCTTCTTTCACATTCTCCATTGCAAAGCCCTTTATCTTTATCAACTCAGCTGTTGACTCTGCTCCTCCACTTTTGCCATGATAAAATCAGATTTTGTTGTGAGTGGCTTTTTTAAAATATAACTTTAAACATTGTTATCATCCAAACTAATACTGAATCCATGTCTTATTTTGACTAATTAGTAGACTGGTTAGTATCTGATAGGACCCTTTTCCATCTCATTTGCAGGTGCCAGCTTCAGACAGTTCTATTATTTATGTCTGGTGCACAGTTTTGACTTTGGAACCCAACTCTCAAGTGCAACAACGAATGGTGAGTGCTTTCACAACTGTGAAATATGGTATGTGACTCTGACCTTTCCTGCTCTAAAATAAATTAAGGTCAGAGTGACCCAACGAAGAGATTTATTGCGAGTTTGTTTCAGCATCAAACAGCTGGAATACTGCAGAAAAGCAAATATGAAAGTTGTTCTGTCCTTTTATTTTTATAGATTGTGTTCAGCCCTCTTTTTATCATGAGGAGTCATCTTCCAGACCCCATTATCATACATTTAGAGAAAAGGAGTCTGGGATTGAGTGAAACACAGATTATTCCAGGAAAAGGACAGGAAAAACCACTGCAGAACATAGAACCTGACCTTGTACATCACCTAACATTTCAAGCAAGGTATTGGCAAAATATTTTATATTTTCTTAAATTTTATTTTATTGTAAAGGAAATATATAGAAGGTTTATAGTTACATAAGTAAGGTAATGAGTACATTTTTTGTCGAACATTGTTACCCCCTCCCTCATTTTCTTCCATTTTCCTTCCCCTCTTCCTCCCCTCCCCACCAAGTTGTAAAGTTCATTTATAAAATAGTGTCTTGAGAGCATCAATATTGCATTGCTTAGTTCGCCCTTTGTCCTTTGTTTCACCATTTTGCTATTCCCCTTCCCTTCCCCAAATCAAATAAATGTGCATACAAGACACAAAGTGCCAAAATCAAAATAGTAACAACGGGATAAACCAAAAGGGGGTAAGGGGGAAAAAATAATATCATACAGTACATTAAAAAAAACACCACTTATTTCCATCTTGGAGTTCATTTTGATTATCATCCTTTTATATGATTATAAGTACATAGCTATTGAGCTACTGTGATCCACTGCTGGGAATAGATATGCTAGATATTACTGTAGAGGGAAACTATGTAGCCTATGTTTCTTTGGGTCTAGCTTGTTCAGCTTAATATGATTTTTTCCAGGTCTCTCCATGTCCTTATGAATGGGGTGATATTCTTTCTGATAGAGGCATATATCACATTTACTTTTTTTGTTGTTCTTGCTCATATTCTTTTTTTATAGTAACTAATAGAGGGGTTACATTTATATTTGCCAGATAGTAGGTACATTACTTCAATATCACATTTTCTTGATCTAGTCATCTACTGGGGGTATCTGGGTTCATTCCTTATCTCAGCTATATATCTTAGTATATAATACTGAAGTGAGCATAGTTGTGCTGGTAGCTTTAATGTGACCTTGTTTGTGATCATTTGGGTAAATGCCCAGGAGTGAGATTGCTGGTTCTAATGTGTGTGTGTGTGTGTGTGTGTGTGTGTGTGTGTGTGTGTGTGTGTGTGTTAACATATATAATTTATATTTAATTAACTTATTCTGTTTTATTTATTTTTTTTTTTTGCCAGTCCTGGGCTTGAGCTCAGGGCCTGAGCACTGTCCTTGGACTTTCTCAAGGCTAGAGCTCTACCACTTGAGCCTCAGCACCACTTCTGGCTTTTATCTATGTATGTGGTACCGAGGAATCGAACCCGGGTCTTCATGCATGCTAGGCAAGCACTTTAACCACTAGGCCAAACTCCCAGCCCCAACTTATTCTGTTTTAGTTGACAGTATGACTAGAGTTTTCATCTAAACATGGGCAGATGAGGAGGAAAATCCAGTACCCAGATCATGCCAGAACTCTGTCATAAATTCCTAAATCACAAAAAGTAGGCTTAGTATTATAGAAAAGTATTAATCTATAGTATTAAAGACCACTTTAGAAACTTATCTTTTTGTTTTTCTTCTCATTTCCTAGGGAAGAATATGATCCTTCAGACTGTGCCGTTCCCATTTCAACAGCACTTATTAGGCAAATAGCCACTAAAATCCATCCTGGAGGCACAGTTAATCAGATCCTTGATGATTTCTATGGGCCAGGAAAGATCCTGGTCCCCACATGGCCCTATAACAAGAAGGATTCTGACAGGTACCATTATTTAGCAACATTTTTCTATACTTGTAAATATTACAAATAGTAGATACTGTAAAATGTTGGCTGTGGGGAGGGACTAAATACATGTATTTGGCATATTCTGATCTTTCATCATCCAGTTAGGTATATTTTATAGTATTTTTAACTCATAAGTACATAAGTACATGAAAAGTGGTTTTTCTCCTGCTTGCACATTGAATGAGTTTGATATGAAAAGGTGTCATTAAGAGGCACTGTGTGTCTGGAATCCTTAAACATATTCATGAATACTCAAGTTATCATATTTCATTGAGTCTCTTGGATGTCGTATTTGGAACAGGAATGAACAGCTGAGTCAGTGGGACAGCCCAATGCAAGTGAAGCTGTCTATCTGGAAGCCATATGTTAGAACATTGTTGATCGAACTTCTACCCTGGGCCCTGCTTATCAATCAGTCCAAGTGGGACCTCTGGCTATTTGAAGGAGAGAAGATTGTTCTACAGGTTCCTGCTGGCAAAATTATTATCCCTCCTAATTTTCAGGTACTATTAACTTTTAAAATGAACGCAATTTTTTTTTCTCAACAACTAGATTTTATTCTGAGGTTGCCTTTATGAGCTTAACAGAGTAAATCATCTGTGGAAAACTGTCCTGGTAAGTGCATACATAAGGGGTGTGGAATGTTCTTTGATATTCAGACTTTTCAGTCGTTGGGTTTTTTTTTCCCACCAGCAGTATTCATGGTTGATTTGTCATTAAATGTGGTAAGTTATACTAGTTACATTCTTGTTGCCATTGTATACAGAACATTTGACAAGTACCAGGGTTTATCTTCTCAAATTGATATGGATACAAACCCATATTATGTCCTAATCCATTCCCTGGATATTCTTTGCAGATCTGAAAAATTCTTTGAAATCTGAATGGTACCAAGGCTTGCTAGACAATCATTTTTCTTTAATAAGTGAACTTGGATGTCTATAATTACAAATATTCACCTGGTTGTATTGTTTATAACATAGTAATACAATTAATAAAGGCATAGAGAAAGGGAGATCACATTGTAAAACTTAGACAAGAAGAATTCATATGACTGAAAAGAAGAAATTTTATATGAAGCAACTATATAATATATACGTCTGTAAGAAAATAGTGAGCTGGGTGCCAGTGGCTCATGCCTGTAACCCTCGCCACTCCGGAGACTAGACCTGAGGATTGCAGCTCAAAGTCAGCCAGGCAAGAAAGTCCATGAGACTCTTATCTTCAGGTAACCACCAAAAAGGTGTAAGTGGAGCGATGAGTCAAGTGGTAAAGCAATAAAGATGAGGAACAGCACCCAGGACCAATACACAGAAAAGCACAGAAAGAGAAAAATAGAGAGGAAAGAAAGAAGAGAAAGGAGGGGCGGGGAGAAATAAGGGAGAGAGGGAGGGAGGGGAAAAGAAAATAAATATAAATCATAAGAAAATTATTTGCCTGATAGAGAAGAATATCAGAGTTTTTTTTCTTTTTAGTTTTAGTCCACAAACATCTTTATTCAGTTGCACTTTTCCTTTAAAACAAAATCAAATGCTGTTACCTTATGTAATTGGAATGTTGACCTATATGAACCTAATGTTACAGATTACTCTCTTGTCAAATGAAACCTTTCCATTTTTAAGCCTTTGGTAGTCACATTTTTGAATGTGTTTTTCCCCTTTATAAATGTGGATTTCAATTGTGAATCAAAGACATTGGAAATCAAGATTAAACATATGTTGTCATTACAAAAAAGGGGGAAGATATTTGGCTGCCTTAGTAGACCTATTATATGATACTTTAAAATCTAATACATTGATATTAAAAAGACCATAGTTAAGAAAAATAATTGAGGAATTCTTTTTCAGGAAGCTTTTCAAATTGGAATATACTGGGCAAATACAAACACTGTGCACAAGTCAGTAGCAATTAAATTGGTCCATAACCTGACATCTCCAAAATGGAAAGATGGAGGTAATAGTGAAGTTGTGATTTTGGATGAAGAAGCATTTGTTGATGCAGAAATAAGACTTGGCGCTTTCCCAGGACATCAGAAGGTAACATTAAAGTTGATGCAAACTGGGGAAATAGGATGACACCTTCATAAATTATTTTAAATGAATGTGTTTTTTTCTTTTGTAGTCTCTTTTCAGTGTTACTTGTAAATAACAGTAAAATGCTTGGTTTCTTAACTTAGACCTCTATTTTACAGTGGATTTTTTTTCCTTTATTAGTGATTAAAAACTGTGTCACATAATTTATCCAGTAGCTACTCTCCTTCAGACTACTCAGCGATCACTTGATTTATAGTATATAAATGGACTTATTCCAAAATACAAACTATACTTATCCTGATTCTTTAAAACAAGAAATAAAGTATCTTCTGAAATGGACATCTCGAACAAAACAATAGGTTTCTCATGTAGTCAGTGTTATAACAGGGAATTGTGTTCAACAGTGGACTAGTTTCATGTGTTTTAGAGATAAGGTTTTAGATATGCTCTATTTTTAGTCTCATGAACTTTCCCACCTGGCTTTGCCTCTGAACAGCAATCTTTGTGCTTTAGCCTCCTGAGTAGCTAGGATTATGGGCGTAGTCATTGGTGCCTGGCTCATTTGGTTATTTTTTTTTCTTTGTGGGTCATGGAGCTTGAAGGAGGCCTGGACTTTGTCCCTGAGCTCTTCAGCTCAAGGCTACTGCCCTACCCTTAAGCCAAGCCCACTTCCCATTTTCTAGAGGTTAATTAGAGATAAGTCTCAGGGACTTTCATTTAGCCTCATCCTATATGGCCTTATGTATCCATGTTTTAAGCTATTGTATTCCTCTGCTAGGAGAGTCCTAGGTGTGTACTAATTATACCAATGAGGGAAACCATTGAACCTATGTTCCTTTGGGTATGGCTTACTTCACTTAATATTATTTTTCCAAGTCTTTCCATTTCCTAACAAATGGGGCAATTTGTGGGTCATTCTTTATGATAGCAGCATAGAATTCCATTGTGTGTAAATACCACATCTTCTTGAAGGGCATCTGGGTTTGTTCCATATCTTTGCTATGGTAAACAGTGCTGCAGTGAACATCATTGTGCTAGTAGCTTTAGTATGTCCTTGTTTCTAATTGGGTAAATGCCAAGGAGTGGAATTGCTAGTTCATAGGGGAACTCTATGTTTATGTTTAGTCTTTTGAGGAACCGCCAGGTATTTTAACAAGAGCTTTATCTTGTGTGATTGTTGTTCTTAATGTAAAATATGTTATTTCTCTTTTCTTTTGTTGCCTTTGGTTAATCTCATATTGTTACAGTATCAGACATTTTTACCTGGCATATAGTATATATGTATTTGTTTGTTTGTTTGAAATAGGAAAGAGAATGGGGGAAAACAAGATGATTGGGAGGGAGGGAGGGAAATGGGGACAAAAACATGAGAAAGGGTATCAATGTGTGAGAAGTAATGAACCTTCTATCTGATGAATATAACTGTACCCCCTCTATACATTACAATAAAAAAAGAAGATAAAGTACACACACACACACAGTCTCAGGTCCTTTTGTGCCCAGGCTGGCTCTGAACCTTGATCCTCAGACCTTAGCCTCCTTAGTAACTAGAATTACAGGCATGAGCCACCACGCCTGGTTTGGTCACTTTTTTTTTTTTTTGATAGGTCATGGGGCTTGAATTTGGCCTGAGTGCTGTCCCTGAGCTCTTCAGCTCAAGGCTACTATCTTACCCTTGAGCCAAACCCCACTTCTCATTTTCTAGAGGTTCATTGGAGATAAGTCTCAAGTTCTTTTATGTCCCAGCTGGCTTTGAACCTTAATCCTCAGATCTCAGCCTCCCGAGTAGTTAGGATTACAGGCGTGAGCCACTGTGCCAGGCTCCAGCTTGGTATTTTTTTTTAAATAAATTTTCCTAAAACAAGAAGTCAGTTTTCCTTCAGAATTCAAAGGTGTTATAAATTTCCTGAAAATTGTCTGGGCAGCACATGTTTCTGTTCCATAGTCCGAAGTACTGTAGCATGGGTTAAATGGCAAAGACATGCAAGCATGAGTCCCAAAAGTTGAATACTTCTAAGTGAACTACCACCAAAACTTGGGAAAAAAAGTAAGTTACAATGTACAGCCAAAAAACAATACCCTAACCCCTTATAGTCATCATAGCAAGTGCTAATAAATGTTTGTGAATAAAGGAGCTATTGGAAAATATACTGATTTCCACTTGCTCTTCAGCAATAACTCAAATTTTTGAGTGTCAGGAATTCCTTTATACTTTTCAAAATTATTGAAGATTCCCCAAATCCTTTATTTCTGAAGGATGTATCAGTTAGTACCAGTTTTAAAAGTAAGGCACATTTTTTTTTACCAGTTCTGGGGCTTGAACTCAGGGCATGGCACTGTCCTTGGACACATTTTACTCAAGGCTAGTGCTCTGCCACTTGAGCCACAGTACCAATTCCAGAATCAAACCTAGGGTTTCATGCATGCTAGACGAGCACTCTACCACTAGGTTATGCTCTCGCCCCCAAAGCAGAACTTTTTTTCATATATTTTTTTATTGTAATTAATAGAAGGGTTACATTACATTCACCAGATAGAAGCTACATTACGTCACAAACATTGATACCCTTTCTCATGTCATGGTCCCCATTTCCCTCCCCCCTCCCCGCTCATCTTGATTTTCCCCCTTCCCTCTCCTATTTCAAATAACCAATTGAGCATATATAAAATATATCAGATAACAAGGTGAAATATTATAACAATATGAGATAACTAAGGGACAGCAAAGGAGATGAGAGATAACATAGTACATTAAGGACAATAATCACTCATTTTATGGATTTTGTTTCTATATCCTGCAGGTCCCTACATTTAGCATCATGCTATATGGCCTTATGTATCTAGATTTTGTTCTATTGTGAATCTCTGCTAGGAGAGCCCAAGGATTCTACTGATTATGACAAATGAGGGAAACCATTGAGTCTGTGTTCCTTTGAGTCTGGCTTACTTCACTTAATATGATTTTTTCTAAGTCTTTCCATTTCCTTACAAATGGGGCAGTATCATTCTTTCTGACAGCAGCATAGAATTCCACTGTGTATAAATACCACATCTTGTTGGTCCACTCATCAACTGAGGGGCATCTGGGTTGGTTCCATATCTTTGCTATGGTAAATAGTGCTGCAATGAACATCATTGTGCTAGTGGATTTAGTATGTCCTTGTTTCTAGACGATTGGGTAAATGAACCAAGGCAGAAAATTTTAAAGCATAAAAATTTTAATATATTTCATAAGCCATCTGAATGATATTTTACATTGCCTGTGGGAGTGTCCATATACTCATGAGGAAATTAGAGTGAAAACATAGTGTCTTATTAATATTTTTATTTATTTACTACTTTTTTTTTGCCCCTGGTGCTGGTGGCTCACACCTGTCGCAACTCAGGAGGCTGAGATCAAGAATCACAGTTCCAAGCCAACACAGGAAGAAAAGTCCCCAGGAGACTCTTATCTCCAATTAGCCACTCAATAAACAGAAGTAAAATTGTGGCTCAAAGTGGTAGAGTGCCAGCCTGGCACAAAAGAGCTCAGGGACAGCATCCAGGTTCAAGCCCCACAACAAACAAAAAATAATACCATTTCTCACTTTGAGACACCACCTTACCCCCTTCTCAGAGATCACCCATGAGCCTCCAGACCACTGTCTGAGACCTGCTGTCCTAAGATTACCACTTACTAAATGAGTAGGTAGCATCTCCTCTGAGCTGATGTTCCTCAAGTAATATAATAAGGTAATGGAATGATAAATGAAGTAGTGAATTGCAATGCTGTAGAACCAGAACTCATGGATCCCAACTCCAAGTAGGCCTGGGCAAGTTGAACGGTGGGACCAATAATAACTACCTATTTAGATATTATGATGCTTCAGTTAGATCTTATGATGTTTCCACTCTGTATTTCCTCTGTAATATAAGACACATAAATTACCAAGATTGAAAACAAAACCACAGAAGTCAGTAATATGCTTAAAATATTTACAGTGAGTGGGTAGAACAATATTTTAATATGTGTGGGTCAGTCGTTATTTTTTTCTCTGTTATCATCACCATTATTGTTAGAACCCTCCTTGTACTATAAGAAGCATTTTATAAGATCACTGCTATAAAGGATTAGAGATGCTGGGTTGAATCTTATTGAATAAGACATGCTTGCACATAAGTGCTTTATAAATATTTTGTGAGATAATTTACAAACTAATCTGAAAACCTTCTGTTTATCACTACACAAGAGCATCAAAAGTAACTACCTTACTGAAAAGTAAATGCTAGCCCTTTCCATTGGCCAGTCAGTTTTGAGACTGAAAGGGACTGCTATTAAATACAATGGACAAACCAGATAAAATGTTTGAAAGATTTGTATATGTCACATGTCATCATCATTATGTAAAAATTGCTCTTTCTTTCCTCGATTTTATCTTATAGTTGTGCCAATTCTGTATTTCCTCCATGATACAACAAGGTATACAAATTATTCAGATTGAAGACAAGACTACAATCATCAATAATACACCATATCAGATATTTTATAAACCACAATTATCTGCCTCTAATCCCCATTCTGGAAAGGAGGTAAGACATCCATAATATGGTTGATTTTATAGATAAACAAATAGAATTGACTTTTTTAGCCTCATGTGAAGAGCAAAATGAACATTAATTATAGGTAATTTAGGATTAGTAATTAGATGCTATAATTAAAGCCATGAATGGTAACTGATGAGCCAAAATCCTCCAAGGCAGCAAATCCTGACACAGTGCTGGATTGTTTCTGCCTCCATTGCATTTACTTAGATTCACTAGCATTAACTTTTTGGTACTCTAGAAGATTCTCTAAACCCACACTAGCAGAAAAGGGACAGGTTTCCAACTTGCATGAAAAAGAACATCTGGCTTACAAGCCACAGAAGCTGAGGAGGCTATATGGACCAAGGGTTAGGTCTGAACTCAATCAGTCAGCCAAGTTTGTGTCTATGAGGGTTATAATGTGAAAATGTACCAGATCATTTCTCTTGACAACTCATTGACAGGATATAAGTTAAACAATATTCAGAAGGATTTTTTTTTGCAGTTAAAATGAACAGTTACATTTAAGAGAAAATGGCATGCTACTGTTTCATACTATCAAACTATCATATCGGAAAGTATTGCCGTTCTTTGCCTTTGTCTGCAGCTATTACTTACAGGCCCTAGAAATTAGAGCAGAATAATCAAATAAGATTAAAGTACTATACTTTTTACATTGCAATGTATGTGGTTTTTACAAAAATGTCAGAACAGTGGAATTTCATTCTAGATAACTGAAAGATCAATAAAAATAAACATTTATTGTTCAGGTAGAAAACAGAGGTTATCATCCTCTGCACTGTTGGTAGGGAATTGGCATGTGTTCTAGTAATTTTCCTGATTATCCTACTTCACTGTGTACAAAAATGAAAAGCTGAGTTCAAACCCAGAAAAAAAAGAGTTCTTATTTCCCCCACTTATTTACACAACTACTGATGCCAGAGCATTAGAAATACAATGTGCAGGGGAGGATACAGTCCAAATCACAAAGCAGCAAGTGGCAGAGCCCAGCCAAAAACCACGTTTTATGTGCCTGGGTTTGGGATTTCCTCAATGTCTCTCAGTCTCTGGATCTCTGCCTCTTGAGTAGCTAGAATTACAGGTATGAACCATTGTGCCTAGCATTGTAAAACACCCTAGCTCTATTAATATGCTCAGAAAAAATAGACACTGGGAGCTGGAGGTGTGGCTTAAGTGGTAAAAGTCTTGCCAAACATTCATGAGACCCTGGGTTCGGTCCCCTGTGTTGAGGAGGAAAATGCAAAGTTCAACTTACTGCATCTGCATTGTGGTAATAAATATGCTCCCTCTTCATTATCCTTTTTTCCCCCTAGTATTTTCATGTTCCAGACAGTGCTACTTTCAGCATTTTCCCAGGTGAAGACCAATCTGCTATGAAATGCAGCTCTCTTCCTTGTTGGGATTTCATGCCTGATATTGGGTCATCAGTGTGGGATGTATCCCTGCTTCAGAAACAGATCTTGCTGGGCTTTTGCCCTACAGCAGATGCTGACAGCTCGCAGTGCTGGAGCCTACCAGCTATAATTAAACAAGAGTTTCCCAGACAAAGCGTGGCAGTGCCCTTCGGGAACTTAAGAGAAAATGGATTCTGTACCAGGTATTTGACATAATTGTGAATGCCCTGTGTTGCTTGTGGAAGTAAGTGTTTAACCTCAAGCCAAAAGAAGCAGGGGGGTGATTGTAGTGCTACCCAGATGTAATGTTAAGCTATCCTTTTAACTCTAATGCCTTCTGGACATTGTACACAGTTGGTTGCATGTAATGATCACAAATTGGTTGTCCTAGTCTAATGCTTATCAGATTTGTCCCTTTCCACCTTTAAACTAAGGGGAAATGACGGTGTTCATACTGTTGTAGCAGCAGTACATTGTAATGAGAAGAATCAATTCTTTTTTTTCCACTCCTGGAGCTTGAACTCAGTGTTGGTCACTGTCATTGGGCTTTCTCAAGGCTAGCATTCTATCACTTGAGCTATAGCACCACTTCCAACTCTTTCTGTGTATGTGGTACCAAAGAATCAAACCCAGGGCTTCATGCATCCTAGACAAACACTCTACCACTAGGTCATGCTCCTAGCCCTCAACATTTTTTAGGAGTTTGTTGTAGGGGTTTTTTGTTGTTGTTGTTTTTTGGGGTTTTTTTTGTAAACTAAAGGCTAGCATATGAGAAAATTGAGTTGGAAAACCTTTCCATTTTCCAATGTTTTATTTTTACTTCAAAATGGAACTTTTCAGGAAAAATATAATTAAAAAAGATAACAGATAAATGCAAGCCAAGGAAGACAGTTCTGTGCTTATTCCTGCTCTCAAGTTATGCCAACTGCTGATAAGCAGTTCTACAAGTAAGAAGCGCAGAAATGAAAATGGTATGCTCACATGGATTTCTGTTTTGAGGAGCTTTCTGCAACTCTCAGAAGTGACTTATTTATGATATACATGACAATTATAAAAGAAAATATATTGTGACTTCATGAGAGGTGCCTTCTTCAAATGATTATGGATTTACAGACTGGGATTTAAGCCATCCTAGCCTTCTTGATGTATATATTTTTTAATAGTCATATTTTAAAAGGTAACAAATTAATTCAAGGTATCTTTAATGCTAAGGTTGTATTTCCTACATCTTTCTTTTCCATGTTCACAAACACTCCGGGAGTGTAATCCTGTACAGAAGTAGTTACCCTTTTTTTCTGGTTTTCAGTCATATCCTGGCCTCCAACTTTTACAATTGTCAAAAGGAAATTGCCTGAGGATAGTTGAGGAAGAAAACAAAACAAACAAAAAACTTCTCCCAGTGACGTGATTCTGAGCATGAGTTCATTCTTTAGTGTCCCACGTCCTCATCTCTCTTCCCATTCATTCAGCAGTTCACTAGGATGCAAGTACTATTGTGCTCTCACCAAATACTAACAGACAGTTGGCTCAGAAAAACTCAATCTTTGGAAAGGACTTGAATTGTAAATAGATGGTAAATAGAGAATAGTGTGCTATGGGACCCTTTAAATTAACATAAATTAAGATCACATCTGACAAAATACCTTATTTCTTATGTTAATTTTGACAATCTGTATGTGTGATGTGGCGTGAATTTTTCTTCTTATGTCCATGTTTACCTCCAAGTAATGCAGCTTTACTCCTTATAGAGACATATAGATCCTGTGAAGTATGATCATCTTGTGAAATTTGGCAATAAGCACTATGAGTCTATGGTTAGAATGCAAAAAGAGCAAGCACCCAAAATTCTCTCCAAGTGTAACTAAAAGCAGTCTGGTTCTTCTTTATCCAGATTTACCAAATACTTTGGGGGGAGAGGAGTGTACTCTGACTGAAGAGTTTGAGGAAAAAGAACAGGAGGCAAGGTAGCATCAAGTCAGCTATTGTTTGCTCTCAATGCTAGAGTTATGGTTTTTATTCTTGAGAAATGTATATTACTATTATTGCTAAAAAAAAAAAGAGTAAACTCACAGTTCGCTTATGATAGCTAATAAATGAGAAGGCTT
The DNA here is from genome assembly GCF_031878675.1 of Megascapheus bottae. Taxonomy (NCBI): domain Eukaryota; kingdom Metazoa; phylum Chordata; class Mammalia; order Rodentia; family Geomyidae; genus Megascapheus; species Megascapheus bottae. Next base: position 40,069,057 of record NC_143517.1, read on the forward strand.
CCATTACTGGAAAGTATTTCCTGAACCATAATAAAAGAAGGTATTTTAGAGTTAAGAATACTACTCGGGAGACTAAGATCTAAGGATTGAGGTTCAAAGCCAGCGCTGGCACAAAAGTCTGTGAAACTCTTTTCTCCATTAACCACCAGAAAACCAGAAGTAGTGCCGAGGCTCAAAGGATAAGGCCATAGCCTTGAGCTGAAGAGCTCAGGGACAATACCCAGGCCCAGAGTTCAAGTCCCAGGACCAACCAAAAAAAAAAAAGAATATTGCAAACCCAAGTAATTGTGTATTATTTTTTTCTAAGCTATGTCTGCCATTTGATTTGATTTTCTTCCAGGGCTATAGTACTGACATACCAAGAATACCTTGGAGTGACTTACTTAACCCTCTCAGAAGACCCTAGTCCTCGAGTAATTTTTCACAACAGATGTCCAGTAACATTGCTTATAAAGGAGAATATTAAAGGTATATTTTATGACATTGAATTAAAAGAATATAAAACATATTCTCTCTTGAGATTCTTGATTTAGTAGATATTTGTGATCCTATAAAGAATGCTTAAATAAAAACATGTACCTGGGTTTCATTGGCTCACACCTGTCATCCCAACTACTCAGAAGGCTGAGATTTGAGGATCATAGTTCAAAGTTAGCCCAGGCAGGAAAGTCCATGGGACTCTTCTCTCCAGTTGGAGAGCCTTGAGTTCAATGAGCCCAGGACCAGCACACACACACAAAAGAGCATGCATCCTTTTTTGAGTGGTCTATTTTACGTATGCCTTTTTTACATTTCAGATACTCCAAAGTTTGAAGTTTATTGCAGAAAAATTCCTTTTGAGAGTTCAATTCATCATGAGCTATATCATCATATTTCCAGTTATCCAGATTGTAGGACCAAAGATTTACTTCCTAGTCTTCGTATGAGAGTAGAATTGCTGGAAGAAATAACAACTGAGTGGAGTGACGCCATTGATATCAACAGTCAGGGAGCACAGGTTAGTGAACCACATGGATTCCTGTGCGGCCCAAAGGATAATCCCCTTTTCTAAATTCTCATTGATTGTGTACATATTATTTTTAAATGCTGAAATTATCTGTCAGAAGCAGTACTTAGAAAAATGAAACCTAGTAGAGATAAAAAAAATGCAACAAAATATATTTAGCAAGGGACCAGCTCACACCTGTAATCCTAGCCATTAAGGAGGCTGAGATCTGAGGACTGTGATTTGAAGACAGCTCAGGCAAGAAAGTCCATAAAACTTGTAATTTCCAATTAACCACTAAAAACCTGAAAGTGAAACTGTGGCTCAAGTGATAGAGCACTAGCGTTAAACAAACAAACAAAAGCAACAGCAGAAAAAAGAAAAAAAAAAAAAAAAACCCTAGGGCACAGCAGCCAGACACTGAGTTCAAGCCACAGTACTAGCATGTATACACACACACACACTCGCACACGTCAGACTTCTTTATATAAAAAGTAGGTCAGCTGTTCGGATTTTAGAATAATTATATCAACCCTAAATTAATTCTCAGTTTTGAAAGCTTACCAATTTTAAAATATCTATCCTAGTAATCCATAAAACTCTTAAAATACAAGAATAGTCCTAAAAAGCTAATTTGTTTCTATGTTACTAAATATGACTAGTATTGCTTATGTTGAAAAATGACACACAAACCTAACATTTCTTTACTACTTGTCGATTTTAATGACAATTCAGTGTCATTAAATACGTTTAATGTCATTGTTTGATGTTGTCTAACCATCACTATTATGTTAGTCAGTTTTCCATCTCTATGAGAAGAACACCTGATTAAATGATTTCAAAGGAAGAAAAATTTATCTCTAGTTAATGGTTTTAGTGTATGGTGAATTGACTTCATTGCTCTAATTGTGGCAAGCAGAAACATTATGGTGGAAGGGCATGGCTGAGGAAACCTGCTCATATCATGGCAGAGAAAAAGACTGGGCTGGAGACTAGCTAGATTCCTTCAAAGATAGCCCAGTGTCCTACTTACTTCAAGTAGTTCTTGGCTAATAGAACCCATTCAGCTACGAACTATCTCACCAATGGGTTAACCCATTCATGAAATTAGTGCCCTTATGATCCAGTTACCTCACAATAGTGCCATGTGCAGAACTTCAATACATGAACCTTTGGAACCATTTTATATCTAAACCATTAATAGCCACTATTCACTTTATTATTCTAAACAGAAACCATGAACACACTCTCCCTTTCCTCAATCCTGGTAACCTCCATGTGCTTTCTGTCTCTTAACTTTGCTTACTTCTAAGCATCTCAGATAAGGAAATCATAAAGTATCTCTCTAGAGCTCTTTTTATTCTATAAATTATGTTAAAGGCTCATTGCATGTGTGATAACATTCTACAACATAAATTGCAAAGTTGTTAGTCACTTTATGGCTGAATAACATTGTACTATACTTTTTAAAAATCATTTCATACGTATTCACATAGTCTTCACAATAAGCTTATGAAATAGGTCCTAATGTTATAAAATACATAGTAAAGTTATATTTACAATAATAACAAACACTGGTTATCATTTATCTCTGTGTCAGGTTTTGTGCTAGCTGTGCTAAGTTCAATCTTTTCTAAGTTTTATAATAGCCATGTAAGTGAAAATTGCCATGAACTGTGAGAGAAGGGTCTAAGGTTGACCTCAATCTTCCTTCATTCAACACCCATGTTTTAAGACCCTGGGCTATGTGTGGTTCTCTTTCACTTGGAATTCTTCGACTCTGCACTTTCCTTGCCCTTTAGGATATTTTTTCTTGTCTCTCAAGATTCAGTTAAAGATTTAGTTACTATCAAAGACTTAGCTACTAACTAAAGATTTAGCTACTACCTTCATGTCTTCATATAACTTTTGTACCTTCAATTATCTTTTTCTTCAGCAAGCACTCTACCACTGGAGCCATGCCCACAGCCCTTTTGCTTGTATATTGCTTGTATATTGTCTCTCAGCTTTGTCCAATCTGACCTTGCATTTGTGATCTTTCTATTTCCATTTCCCTAGTAGCTGAGATTACAGGTTTATAAACTGTACTTAGTTCTTTAGATTATTTTCTGCTAAAACAAGATTTCTGGTAGTGGTTGCCATGTTTACCCACAGCAAATACTGGTGAGTGGTTGAATAAGATGCGACTGCTGAGAAAGTATATGAAGGAGGCCAAGAGGGTCAAGATATAACCTAGAGAAACTACAGCTTGCAAGCATAAGGCAGCAAAAGAGATGAAAAGGAGCTAAATGATAACAGGAGGACTGGATAGGAGAACTGTTGAGAGACCAGGCAGGATAATGATGAGAAATTAGAACAACCAGAAGTAAAGGAATGCAGGGGCAAGTTTAAATTGTTCTCTTAAGTAGAGTGGCCATTAAAAAAAAAAATGAGATCAGTGTGGAGGAAGCTCTTTACATGTTATTGGGGAGGGGCCAGGAAAGGAGAGTAGAAAATAACATAGGCAGAGTCAAGCACGAAGGAAGAGTCAGTCCTGTTTCTCTGACAGAGGGAAAAATAAGGATGAACACAGGCATTGATAGATGTATAGAGAGGTCTGGGAAATGAAGTGACTTGGTTCTCAGTAGCCTGGTGTTTATTTTGGAAGTGGGGAGATGAATAATCTGCTAAAAAGAAAAAAAAAGGAAAGAAGAAGGGGACTAAAGCCTGCCTTTGAAATAGACAAGTCTACCCAGAGCTTTGTTTCCCTCAGCAGTGATCATTTGATGATCACTAAAAATCTGCTGGGTCTGAGCAGCCTTGGGAAATGTTCCTAGCCTTGTTAATTTACAAAATGAATACTGTAAGCTTCTCAAGCACTCCTGAACTCCCATGCATTGGTTTGAAGACGTTTGAAAACTTGCTTAGATATGACTAGAGACTTCTTTACAATAGGCATCTTGCCTGCCAAGCTATATTTGGGAAGTTCCTAAATTTCCTCAAACTTTTGTAATCAGAGATGCTTCAAAGCCTGGGGGAGGTGCTTTTTCCAACCCTCCTCTTATCATCTGGGGCCGAGGACCCAGCAGCAGAGGCTCCTATTCCCATTAATCTTTGAGAAGCTGTGTACCATATGTCCTGTGGAAGGAAGGCGCTGTGTCCCCAATGAAAGAGCAGCCCTTGAGGGTGGCAGGCTTGTCTTCCAGGAGCGTCTCCTCAGCCCTTGGTGCAAGAGATGGGATATGAGTTTCAACACTGACCGAAACATGTAGAATTAGAACACCATTAAACCTCTATTGTGCCTCAAGGAAGAAAGCTTTTGTCAGTCCTGAACATGTGCCCAGGTTCTGTTTTTGTAAATTAGACAATCTCATATTATATAATTTTGAAGTGAGATAAGGAGAAATAGTTTTAGTCTCACAAAGAAGCATTCTTTGTACCTCGTAGCATGTAGACCACACAATTGTGACCATGAGGGTGGTATAGGTGTTCTCAGATTGTCTCTGGCTCACATCTGGTGAGAAGCCATATCATGTTCAGTGGGAGGCCTCAAAGTGGACTGGTGCCCATTTCCATAATTTGACAATGAGTAGTAGCCTGACCTCGTGGTGGAGTGGAATCTGTAGGTTTGCATCTCTATAGATACGCAAATGCAAGACTGGACTGTAGTTCCTCCACTGTTTCCCTAGCATCTACACATCTAGGGTTCAATTTTCACCAGTGCTAAAAAATTTTTTTCCAATCTTAGGCTTGAGCTCAGGGCCTGAGCACTGTCCTTGGACTTTCTCAAGGCTAGATCCCTACCACTTGAGCCTCAGCACTACTTCCAGCTTTTTTTTCTATGTATGTGGTACTGAGGAATCAAACCTGGATCTTCGTGCATGCTAGGCAAGCACTACCAGTAGGCCAAACTCCTGGTCCTGCTAAAAAAAATTTTTAACTACATAATCCAAGTGAGATAATAATAATTGACCCAAAGTTATAATAATAATGATCTAGGTAATAACAATTTAACTGAAATTTCATACACGATTTTCTAGTGGTTTGGTTTGGGCCTGAGCACACTGTCTTGAGACTCCATTTAGACTCAGGGACATGAGAGGTGCATTGAACCAATGTAGTCTATCAAAACCTTTGTCTTGATGTTGCTGCTCTGTAAGAAGTAGGATAAGACAGAAAAGTCATTCCTCACTCACCGCCTCATTTCCTGCTCTTTGTGTTCTTATGCCTAGGCTTCTACCAGACAAGAGTTTATATCCTGTTGTAATATAATGGATTTCACTTTCTGATAGTCAGAAACCTTATTATTTTTACAGTTAAGCAACAGTACTTTTTAATATTCAGAATAAGAAATAAACACATAGAACATTACCATTTAAACAGCAATACAAAGCCTACTTTATTCAATCTACATTTTTTGAGTTTTTAGTATGTACCTCGTTGTAACTTTGGTACTCAGCCTACATAAAATGTTCTGTATTAAAATGGAGCACTGTCTTTGTCCTCTAGGAGTTTTCATGTGAAGCAGGTAGGTACTAAGTGATCATATGACATTTGTATTACTTCAGACTACATGGGAGCTGTGAAGGAAGCAGCAGGTGTCTGGAAGAGACACCTTGGAAGGCCAAGAAGTGTGTGTCTGGTTGAGGGACCTGGCATCTGCGTCTTTAAGGATAAATGAACCTCTAGACAAGAGGGTAGTAGAAGTTTCTAGTCAGTGCAAGCAACATGTTTGAAACTTCAGGATATAAGTTAGGGGCATGTTCCTTTTAAGGAAAAAGACATCATTTGGCTGTCCTGTCTGATGAAAAGACAAAAGGAGAGGAAAACTGAAACAGAGAATAGCTCTAACAAGCCCCTAGTATTCTCTCAGAATTGGCTTTTCTCTTAAGAGTCACAGGAGATCATCAGATTGTTTATGAAAAGTATAGTGTGAGACATTGAAGGAGAATGGTCAAGTAATTATCCCATTGTGACTAAATTTCCTTCTAAAAGGACCCAGGAAGTTCTCAAGATCTTTGGCTCTTAATGGAAGTGTTTAGTACAGTCCACCTCACTGCTAGTCTCAATTTTTTTGTATTTGGGAGGTGACAGTTCATGTATGTATAGCTCAATATCATCTATAAAGTGCCTCCATTTTTTCATTCATTTATCTGAAACATTTTATTGAGGATTTATCATATGCTAAACCCTTTTCCTCAAATAAGGCATAATTCCCAACTTCAAGGATGATGAATGGACTAATATAGGAAGATACTGAGATACAGCCATTGATCATTGAAAAGCTTTTTATATAGGATAGTTTTTATGTTGATTTTCCAGTGAGAGATTTCAGTGCTGTAGCTTGCTTCTGTCCAAAGTCAGGCTAGACCCAAATTTGCTCATATAATCTCCCAACCTGTTGTGTTTTTTTTGTTTATTTGTTTGTTGTTTCCTACAGCAAGCTGATCTCTGAAGTCTTGCCTTAACTATAGATACTGCTTGAAAGTTTATCAAACCAAATTAGGAAATTTTTCCAACTTCTCCCTTGAACTAGTATGAAAATCTCTCCCATGATATGTTGTTTTAGAAGGTCCCAGTATCAGCATTGTGGTTTATTCCAGTGGTGACCAAAGAAACTTTTTAAAATTTGACTAATACTGGGGTTTAAACTCAGGGTCTCACACTTACTGGCTCTCCTGCTCAATTGGCACTCTACCACTTGAGTCACACCACTTAATTTGCCTTTCTCTGATTATGTTGAAGATGAAGTGTTGTGGACTTTTCTTCCCAGATGACTTCAGATCTCTGTCTTCCTGATTTCAGTGTCCTAACTTGTAGCTAGGATTATAGGCATGAGCCATTATCTTTTTTATTTTACCGAGTTTTGAACTCAGGGCCGTATACTTGATAAGCAAGCACTCTACCACTGGAGCCCTGAGACCAGCCTTTTTGCTTTACTTTTTCAGGTTGTACTTTTACCTCATATAATTGGCATTTATAACTGTTTGTCTGGTCTGGCCACAAACTATTACCTTCCCACTCAATACCTTCCAGATAGCAGGGCTTACAGGTGTGTGTCATCATGCCAGACCTAAAAACTTTTTTTTATTGATCTCACTACTGCCGCTTGGTAGCATCCACTTTTTTATCCTCTAGAGCATACTTCCCACTCAGTATACCCACAGTACAATTTTTACAATGGCAGCTTCCCCATCTTCTCTAAGTGTTTTCTTATTCTAGCCAAAGAATTCTGGCACTTTGAGTCACTCTCTTAGTAAATGTGATTTCCAGACACATCACCACAGTTACCCCTGTATGAACACACCAGTGTGTTATGTTCCCTTTTTAAAATCTGGCAGCCGAAATTACACATAGTATTCCAAATGTGGTCTAACCAGCTATTACCTCCCTGTGGTTCCATTAATAAAGTAGAAGGGTGAGTTAGCTTTTTATTAACAAGTTCAGACTATTTCTTGTTATTGAACTTGTGGTCAGCCATATCCTCTAGGTTTTTATCATATGATTTGCTAAACAGTTGGCTATTCGAACCCAATGACCGATTTTGCATTTTTCCCTAGTAAATTCGAACCCAATGACCGATTTTGCATTTTTCCCTAGTAAATTAAGTCTTGTTGCTATTGGCTTCATATAGATTGTTAAATTGCTTTAGAAACTTTTGTGATGCTGTCATCTAACATTAAATGTCCTTGATGGCTTTACGTTTTCTATAGATGTGGTGAGTATGCATTCTACGTGTTCTTCCAAGAAGTCGATAAATATGTTGAGCAGCACGTATCCCAGGTCTCCATACTGTGTAGAATCACAGAACACTTCTGCTGTGACTAGGTTCAGTCAGCCAGTAGCACACCAATTCTTCTTGTCATCTAGATACAGGAGAAAGTGTGTAAAGGCATTTTTAAATAATCCTGTACATGATATTTCACATCAACAAGACTGTCATGAAACTCTGCGGGCCTGAGGAGGCAGAATTTGGATTTCTGATCTGTTTATTTGATGTGTGTCACAGAGTGTACCCTTCACACTAATGCATGGAGCAACAGGTAGGGACTTCAAATAGCTCTAGACTCTGGGAATTTTTACATAGAAGAAAAATTTGTAATCCGAGTAGATATCTGATTTAGAAAACATCTAGTGTAAGCCAGGCGCTATGGCTCATGCCTGTAATCCTAGCTACTCAGGAAGCTGCGATCTGAGGATCAGGGTTCAAAGTCAAGCTGGGCACAAAAGGACCTGAGACTCTTTATCTCCAATTAACCTCTAGAAAATGGGAAGTGGGGCTTGACTCAAGGGTAGGGTGTTAGCCTTGAGCTGTAGAGCTCAGGGATAGGGCCCAGAGTTCAAACCCGTGACCAAGAAAGAAAGAAAGCAAGAAAAGAAGGAAGGAGAGAGAGAGAGAGAGAGAGAGAGAGAGAGAGAGAGAGAGAGAGAGAGAGAGAGAGAGAGAGAGGGAGAGGGAGGGAGAGGAAGAGAAAAGAAAGAAAGAAAGAAAGAAAGAAAGAAAGAAAGAAAGAAAGAAAGAAAGAAAGAAAGAAAAAATATCTAGTGTAGGTATTTTGGCTTCTTGCTTATTGTTCTCAGCTTACTCCACATCCATGTTAGGGCCAGCACAGATTAACAACAGATTGGCACCCATTTCTGTGCATCAGCAAGTACCCTGGCCTGGAATCTTTCATGCAGTTACCACTGGTTCTGACTGAATCACAACTATTTCCAGAGACACTCAGGAGTAGGGATTTCTCTGAAATGTCTTTCAAAAAGCATACATAGGGAAAAATTACATCCAGAATATCTACTGTTTTTTTTTTCATCCCTATCCAACCTTTTCTACTTTAATCATTTTAGGGATTCATCTCTTTTTTTCTTTCTGGACTATCTAATTCATCTGATAACTGTAGCTACTGTCTATCACCCAATTACTACCAGATATCTCCTCTGGCTCTCATGATCCTCCCAAGCTCCAAATCTGTGTTTCCTGCTACCCACCCAATATCTCAATGTGACAGACCTACAAGCATTCCAAACGCAGTGTGTCTGAAACCAAGATGGTCATTTCTCAGACCCCAAGCTAGCTTTTCCCAGAAACTGTTTCAGTTAATGTCATCACGATTTCCCTAAAATAAAGGCTTATATCCTACTATTGTAAATTTGTATTGGACATCTGTTTTATGTCAAGTCCTCTAGAGGTATTGTCATGGTCTGTCGCATCCCTTAAAGGAAGATGCTACCTGAAGCTCAAGATGTGTAGGCCTGGGATTCACACCCAGAAATGTCTGGCTTACAAGCTAGTTCCTTTCTGCTGCATTCAAGTACCTTCCTGTTCTTTCTTGCCCCAGACATCCAATAAATCTCTGTGTTCTCTCAGAAATACCTCATAAATGCCTGGATTCTATCCCTTCTCACCATGACCAGAATTGTCTTTAAACCTTTGATTAATTATCTCAATCCAAGATTTTAGCAGTAGCCTCTTAAAAGATCTATCATTAGCTTGTCCACTCTCAAATATGTATCCATAACAACTAACCAAGAAACTAATAAAATGTTTTATTATTATTGTTATTATTTTTATTATTACTCCAGAGACAGCTCTGTACTGCACTAGAATGCCTAAAGCAGGACAGCTTCAAGGCCAGGCCACATCTCACCTCTGTCTTCCCTTTATAGGGATTAGTCCCTTAACACATGTATAAATGTCTTCTTCCCAGCCTTAAAAAACAAAGCCTAGAATTCTTTCATATCATAACTTATCTACTTGAAATGCTCTTCTATGGACTACTTACCTGGATATAGAAGAAATAAAGCCTGTTTCTACTCTTAGGACTGTTCTGTTTTTTTTTTTCCAGATGTCTAGATAGTCTTGGAGATTATTTTTCTGGTACTGAGATTTGAGGTCAGGACTACATAGTTGCTATGCATGTACTCTACAGTGTGAGCCTTACCTCCAGCCCTATTTTTCACTGGTTAGTTTTTCTTTTGGGGGGAATAGGGGATGGGTGGGAAAGTGGCCTTGGTCGTGGGGCTCGAACTCTGGGCCTGGGCTCTTCAGCTCAAGGTGAGTGCTCTACCCCTTAAGCCACTGGGCCACTTCCAGTTTTCTGGTGGTTAACTGGAGATAAGAGTCTCATGGACTTCCATGTTTGGGCTAGCTTTGAACCGAGATCCTCAGATCTCAGCCTCCTATCTAGCTAGGGTTAAAGGCATGAGCCACTGGAGCCCAGCACTGGTTAGTTTTGATATATAGTCTTATTTCCTGCCCATGGACCTGCATCCACCTTCATTAGACTTCTTGTTCTAGCTGAGAAGACAGGCACTTGCCACTACACCCAGCTTTTCCACTGAGCTGGAATGTAGCCTACAATTGTGATCATCCCAATCTCAGCCTCCCTATAGGTTGTGATAAGAGGCATGAGCCACCAGTCCCTAGTTATTAGTTGAAAAGAGATTTTGTGAACTTTCCTGCCTGGGCTAGCTCAGAGTGAAAGGTAGCAAGAAGATGGGCCAGGATGAAAGCTCATTCCTTTCATTCTCCACAGTCCATCCAGGTTTTTGACTAGCAGATATACATTCAAAGTTTAAGTTAATTTGCCTTTTTTTAAAAACTCCCCTGGACAATTGAACCTTAAAAAGATTTGTGCCAAGTGAATAATTCCAGTCTTCCAGCAAGGATTTATAAGGGGTAAAATATGTTTTGGTCACAGGGAATGGGAAATGGTAAGGCAAGAGATGAGGCTACAGCAATAGCTGAGCAGAACTGGAGGATGAATCACATAGGCTTAGAAGAGGAGGAGGCAAAGATGACGTCCAGGTGGCCTGACTGAATATGGTCAGGATCTCTAAGAGAGAAACCACTACAAAAGAAAGAAGCCTAATAACCTTCTGGTTATTTCTCAGCATGAGTCTATGGTCCTCCCCTGTGCATTTATGTCTACTCTCTGTAGCTCTTCATTTGCTCAAATTTAAAATATATTCATCACTTGGCAAGAAAGCACCTAACTTTGTTTCTTCCTTTAAGAATTGTCAGGGGTTTTCTTTTTGCTTCTGTTATTTCCTGTCCTGATAACATAGGGCCAGATTTGGACTAAAATGATTTGCAGATTGTTCAAACCAACATTCCCAAGCTCAAGGAGGTTCTTGCCCTTGCCCTCAGGTAATGTTGGCTGTGAACATGATGTTCTTGGAGTTGTTTTCCACATAGTTCTGTTGTGTTTTCAAATACCTATCCATGTAAGCAGCACTGGTATTTAATGCTGAAAGGGCATCTGTGCTGCTGCCCTGGCGCCTGGCTTCTGACACAGAACTGTTTGCAGGTCTTAGTTCATCTTCTCATGACAGAAAGATCAATTTTGACTCTAAGCAAATTAACTTGCCTAAAATTCTTATGCATTTGTGAGAGGTGTTAGGGGAGTATGCTGTATCTTATTGCTGGGTTTTGGGCAGGGGAGGGGGAAGAGGTGCCCAGGGTGTAAAGGTACCAATGTAGTAGTAAGTCAGCTCTCAACAGTCTGAAAATGTTTCACACATTGCATTTCAAGTCCCCAGTTTTAGAGGGGATTCTTTCCCACGGAGATTCATATGCACACATAAAGCTGGCCCAGGGCTGGCCTCCAGCCCATACAGAGTTATTTGTGAATTCCAAAGAAGCAGAGAATGAAGACACCCATGCCCCGTCATCCATCATTTCTTTTCTATGAACAGTACAGCTGGATATTGAAAAATCTGGATTTGATTTTTTTCATTTCAAGTCAACGGAATAGCCTGTACACATGGATATAAAGAAATAAAGAAGTGTTTGTGGTATTGAGTCAGAACTAAGATATTCAAAGTCAGCCATTTCAGTAGCATTCTTAGTGCTTTGTAATCAGATTGTGAATTTTTCCTTGCAGGTTGTCTTCCTTACTGGCTTTGGCTATGTGTATGTGGACATTGTACATCAGTGTGGCACAATCTTCATCACTATAGTCCCTGAAGGAAAAGCAGAATTTATTTTAACCAATAGCAATAGGTATGTTTAATTGATTTTCCAGTAATAATACAGTTAAGATTTACCATTACAAATGTGTAGCCTAGAGCCAGGAGTGTGGCCTAGTAGTAGAGTGCTCGCCTAGCATGCACAAAACTCTGGGTTTAATTCCTCAGTACTACATATACAGAAAAAGCCAGAAATGGTGTTGTGCCTCAGGAGTCAGAGTGCTAGCCTTGAGCAAAAAGTGTCCAAGGACATTACCCAGGCCCTGAGTTCAAGGACCAGGACTGGCAAAAGAAAAAAAAATGCAGCCTGTTATTTGTTATTCTTTGTCGCCTCCATATACTCCTTGAAGCTTCTGGTTTATTGTATATAATATGTAAGTAAGTTCTAGTTACTAGCATTAAATCATATAATAATAGAGTATCTTTTCCCATCTTTTTATTCTTCTGTTGTAAGCTTGACAAACTAAGATTTACAAACTAAGAAATACATCTTAAATTATGCAATTTTAAGCATAAATTTAAAATTAATTTATTTTTATATTATCTTGAAAGTTGTACAAAGGGGTTCTGATAAAAGTATAACTTGGTATCATTTTCCTAAGCACACTTTAGCAAGATGTATTAAGAGCTTTAAAATCCCTTTGGCTTAGAAGTTCCACTTCTTAAAATTTAATCGTTAAAAAAATTAAGGAAATGGACACAGATATATACAAAGGGATGTTTATAACATTGCTGTAGTAGCAAAATACTCAGACTACAAGTGTCCCTTATGAGTAGAGAAATAGAAGATACATAAATTAATCAGAAATAACATATTGCAAAAATGGGATTTTTGACATATCAAAAAATTTCTATGATAGAAAGTATAGTAAGCAGAATATAGATGTAGCGGTAAATATGTAGAATAGTTATATATCATCTGTACATGTTGACAGTGTATATGCACACACATATGGTTATGTCATGTTGTTTTTGACTATACTGAAGTTTGAGCTCAGGACATACGACCAGCCCCATTTTTTGCTGGTTATTTTGGACATGGAATCTAGTGACATTTTCATCCCAGGGTGGCTTTGAACCATAATCTTTCAAATCTCAGCCTCCTGAGTGATGAGGACTGGATTATGTTAGCTAGAATTGCAGATCCTAGAGAGAGAGAGAAATAGGAAGATATTGCTCAAGTCTAGCCTAGGCAAAAGTTTACAAGAAGCTAAAGCCTACCTGAAAACAAAAAGGTACTGAGGGCATGACTCAAGTGGCAGAACTCTTGCCTAATAAGTACAAGGCTATGGGTTCAAACTTAGATTACCATTCATGTTCAGCTCAGGCAAAAACAAGTTTAGGATACTTCTTCATCATGCCTGTCATTCTAAAGATAAGAATACTCCACTACAGATAGTAGTATAGTAGTCCTGGCTAGCCTTGACTCCAAAAACAGCAGCCAATACAAAAAGGCTGGCAAGTAGGTCAATTGGTAGGACATCTTAGCTAACATACAGCTCTGAATTCAACCCCAAAGTACCACCAAAGGGGGGAAAAGAAAAAAAGAGTAGAAAGTGGAGCTAGGAATGTAGCTCAGAGGTAAAGTGCTTACTTAGCATGCATGAAGCCCTAGGTTCAATTCCTCAGTACCACATGAACAGAAAAAGCCAAAAGTGGTGCTGTGGGTCAAAGTGGTATAGCACTAGCCTTGAGCAAAAGAAGCTCAGGGACAGTGCCCAGGCCCTGAGTACAAATCTCAAGACTGGCAAAAAAAAGAGGGGGGGGCGGAGAGAAACAATCACAACTACTAATAAATGATAGATTTAGAGTTATATGAGTTTTTAGTTGTATTTTAATGTTCTTTAATGGTATTTATTTAAGAACTCATTATTTTGCTTATCCTCATCCTATATGGCCATATACGCATAGCTATTGCTCTATTGTGGTCCTCTGCCAGGAGAATCCTGGGTGTATCCTACTTATTGCGAATGAGGGAAACCATGGAGCCTATGAACTCTAAGATATGGAAACAATAGCTTGATTTTTGTGTTTGTTGATCTCAACCTACTATGTGAGGTTGTTTCCTCTCCCTCTCTCTCTCTCTCTTTCTCTCTCTCTCTCTCTGTCTCCTTTTTGGTTTTGTTTTTGTTTGCTTGGTTTCTCGGTTTCTCTCCTTATGGTTTATTTCATATTGTCACTGTATTTGACTTTGGTACCTGATATATTCTATATATGTTTATTTATTTGAAATAGGAAAGGGAAGGGGAAAACAAGATGATTGGGAGGAGGTGGGGGGAGGGAAAGTAGAAGAAAAACATTAGAAGGGGTATCAGTGCTCAAGAAGTAATGGACCTACTACCTGACGAATAACTGTAATCCCTCTTTACATCACCCCGACAATAAAATACAATTGAAAAAAGAAGAACTTATTAATTTAGAACTACTGATATATTCTTAAATTGTGTAAATTTCAAGCCCATAGAACAGTTTCAGAAACATTTCTCCTAAATGTTAATGACACGAGCCACAATTTGTACATGCAGTGATACAAAGAAGACAGTATAAGTATCTACAACCTGCACTTGCTTGATTCATTTATCTAACAACTAGTTTTCAGTGCTTACTATATTCCAGTGCTTTAATGGGGACATGGGTTCATCAGTGAGTAAAAGACAATAAAATTCTTGCCCTTGAGAGTACATTCTCACAGCATCATTAAATAAGGGAGACACAGAAAGAAAAGAAACATAACCAAAAGGAAATTTTATGGTATGGTACAAGGTCAGCATTCCACAGGTATAAAACAACCCTGTTAGAAGAGCCATACGTGACAGGACCCGGGGAAAGGGAGAATGGAATTTTAAAGTTCTTATTATAAAAAGCCTATTTACAAATCTGGCATGTGGGCATAGTCTTGAAAAGTGAAGTTCTTCTGAAAGACATGTTTTCTAGATCAGGATATGTTATGGGTCTGTGCCCTGGCATCACAGAGTGCAGAGCAGAGGCCAGCTGAGTTTGGGGAGGTAAAAGCAGTAATGCATGAAGCCATAGAGCTCAGGGCTGTAAGGGGCCCAGGGGTGTGTTTTAATTCTAAGTGAAATGAGGAAGTCATTAGAACACTTGGAAGAGAGAACTGGTGACTTAAATTTTTAGATCATTGGCTATTTCGTTGAAGCAGGCTCTAGAGAAATAAAGAGGGAACCAGTCAGGACACTCTTACAGTTTGGAGGCTATTATATGTAATCATCCAAGAGATACTGGTGGCTTAGACCACAATAATATTAGTGGAAGTGTATGGGAAGATTTCCCTTTAAGGGAAAGGCAGTGGAATTTCTCTTCTATGTTAGATATGGATTTAAAGATAGAGACATCAAGAGGGATTCAAAAAATTTTGCTGTGATCAGTGGTCGGTTATGAGTGTATTAAATGAATAGCGTGAGTGTAAGAACAAGATTTGATTACATCGTTTAGCCTTCTAAGTGCGAAGATACAGTGTACATGCAGAGTCATAAGATTGGAGTTAGGAGAGTTCTGGGCCTCCACATGTCGTGAGACTGACCGAGATTCCCAGTGAAGCAGTGGCGATAGAGAGGAAAAGAGGGACCATGGCCTGAGTTGTGTACACTGTCAACTTAAGTGCTTTGCTACAGAAGAAGGAGGGGTTCATGTAGCTAGCTATGTATGAGTGACCAGAGAGGTAGAAGATCTCAGAAAAGACAGGTAAAAGAATAATGTATATGGGCACCTACATCTCTCCCAGCAGAGGATTACAACAGACAAATCTCAGATACACAAGGCCATATAGGATGAGGCTAAATGAAAGGATACGGAAACAAGAGCTTTATGTCTTGTGATTGTTGCTCTTAATGTACTCTATTTCTCATCTCTTTTGTTGTCCCTTGGTTATTCTCATGTTGTTACAGTATCTGACTTTGTTACCTTGCATAGTGTATATATGTTTATTTGTTTATTTGAAATAGGAAAGGGAAGGGCGGAAACAAGATGAGGGGAGGGGGTCGGGAAAGGGAAATGGAGACAAAAACATGAGACAGGGTTATCAATGTATGAGAAGTAATTCACCTTCTATCTGGAAAATATAATTGTAACCCCTCTATTAATTACAATAAAAAAGTATTATGTATGAACTAGAAAAAAATATTGTGTATGGGGGAGAGAGAGTTTCCAGTAATGTCAAATGTTACTAGTAATTTGAGTAAGCACAAAACAAAGCCCATTATTGTTTTGGCCAAATGGAAATCACAAGTAACCTTAACAAGAGTTGTTTTGTCAGATTATGGTGTATGATCCTGCTAGCAGCACACTTCATAGAGCAGAGAAGGAGAACAGAAGACAGTGTGCAGCAAATACTTCAGAATTTTTCTCTAAAGCAGTTCAGAGAAATGAGTGCTAGCTAGAGAAGAAAGTGCAGTCATAAGGGGTTATCTAAGAGAAATAGCAGCATGTTTATGAGCTGTTGGCAAGGAAAAAAAGAACAGTAATATAGAAGAGGGTGCATTGCTGGAGTGATGAGCCTGAGCAGTGAGTGCAGAATCCTTTGGTCCACCTTAGGGGCACAGAGAGAAGTAACATGCTACAAATGCTGGGCTTTCTTCTGTTTGCCTCACTTTTTCCAATTTGAGATTCTACGTTACCTTATTCATCTTTTTGTCTTATTGTCATCATGAGGGAGAAATAGTGCACAAATGCTAATGGGATTCTGAAGTCAAAATCTGGTGTTGATAAGGGACCACATACAGAAACATGACAAGAACTTGTAATTGTCCCGTTGGGAGCATTTCCTAATACTGTGCTAGTGTGGCTGGCTCTGTCTACACACAATGTACTGACAGTTGAGTTCTTATTTGTCTCTTATGAGAATCTGATGTCCTAGTAGGAGGTGTTTAATAAGACACTGTTATTTTAAAAAGAAGGAAAGTGGGGGAGACTAATGTTTCCTTTCCTCCTCTAGAACTCTGGAAAAGATGATTACCTTGCAAATGTTTGTCACTCAGTTGAGCCTGGCAGTGTCTGATGACCTCACTCACCCCAGAGCATCATCCGAACTTCTGAGGCTCACACTAGACCATGTTTTTCTCCACGTGGCCCCTGTAGCTAGTGCCCTCTCTGGGGAAGAGCCTGCAGCTTCTATCTTCCAGCTTTACTCTGTTGAAGTCTTCTGCGGGGACCTGCAGCTGGACAACCAGCTTTATAACAAGTCCAATTTCCACTTTGCTGTTTTGGTCTGCCAAGGAGAAAAAACAGAACCTATTCACTGTTCCAAAGTGCAGAGTCTCCTTGTCTCCAGCAGGGATTTGGAAGAATACAAGGAGAATTGCTTCATCAAACTTTGCATCACAGTAACTGAGGGCAGCAGCTTCCCACTTGAGGTCAATGAATTCAGTTTTGAACTGAAGCCTGCCCGGTTATATGTGGAGGACACATTTGTGTACTACATTAAAACTTTGTTTGAGACTTACCTCCCACACAGCAGGCTGGCCTGTCATGCCACACAGCTCCCTGGGAACAGACAGGTGCTGCCTGTCCAGGTGAGGCAGCATGCCAGGGCCTTGGTGAACCCGGTGCGTTTGCGGAGGCTGGTCATCCAGCCAGTGAGCCTGCTGGTCAGCATCCATGCATCCCTCAAGCTATACATCGCCTCCGACCACACTCCGCTGTCTTTCTCAGTGTTCGAGAGGGGACCCATCTTCACCACTGCGAGGCAGCTGGTCCACGCCCTGGCCATGCACTATGCCGCCGGGGCTCTCTTTAGAGCAGGTAAGGAGAACACTGAAGGTCTGTGATAAGTTAATGCCTAGAACCAAAAACGTAGGAAGCAATAGTTGAAACGTAAGGTTTTACAATTAAATAAAACTAGATAAAAGGCCTGGAAGCATGGCCTAGTGCTACAGTACTTGCCTAGCATGCACAAGACCTGGATTCAATTCCTTGGTACCACAGACAGAGAAAAAAGCTGGGGCTGTGGCTCAAGTGATAGAGCTGTAGTCTTGAGAAAACCCAAGGACAGTGTTTAGATCCTGAGTTCAAACCCCAGAACTGGCAAAAAAAAAAAAAAAAAGAACAAAAAACTAGATAAAAGTCTAGACTAGCAAGGTATTAACCTTCCTTAAATCTTTATTTTCTCATCTATAAAGTGTTTTGTGGGGGTTTTTTGGTAGGAAGGAGCAGATACAATTAAGTCAGGTACTCCATATTTCACTTCACGTTTATTCAACAATACTTGAAACTGTTGAATGACTTAAAATTTAGTTCAATTTAAAAAAAAATTAGAGACATTACCCTTTCTCAGCACATTAGCACAGTCAGAAAATTAGTTCACCCTTCAGCTCTTGGGCCTCAATAGAGCCCAATTCTGGGTGGTCACTGTTCTTTGTCGCTGCCAATAAATACTTGCAGTCGAGAGATTTGGAGCTCTGTGTGCTCTACCTGTGACCAGGTAGGAAGATAGCCTCCCATCTTCCTTACCACCCTCTGGTACCAACTAGCTGGTATCTGCCCTCTGGTACTCATAGGTGGGCTATACTTTCCTCAGGGGCCCAGTGGGAGTGGTGAAGCTTCTGCCGTCAGTCAAAGAGTGTTCAATAAGTGTGCAGAATCTTATATGGGAAATGCTGATTGTGTTGAGGACCATTTGGTCTGAGAATACAGTGTTCAGCACTGAAGCAGATGTTCCCATGCCAAGGTCAATCAAGCAGCTGGCTTGATAGTCTCCTCATAGTCCTTATGATTCAAGCCGAGAGCAGCCTCCCAATTTGGCCTTTTCAGCCCCTTCCAGTAAAGAAGTCTGGCTTTCTGAAAATAATGAAGACTGTGTGTAACCTTGTGCTTGCTGAAAGTATTACCATTAAAGATTCAGAGTGTAGCAATACATTATCGTTGGTCAAATGCCAGTAATTTGTGATATATTGGTAAGACTACATGTCTTACATAATGAAATTCATAGAAATTAACAGGGCTAACCAGATGTTGAAAAAAATACAGTATTAGAAACAGGGTCCTACCGAACCTATTATTTTGATAGCTTGCATAATAGTGAAGAAAATATTTCCCTCTTGCTAAGACGTCATAAAAAAGAATTAGCATTTCAAATTTAATAGATGAGTATGTTACAAATCATTCTAAAACATGAGAAACAAACATGGAAGTTACTAAGCTCAGAGCTGAGGCTAGAGAAGAAAGCAGCTTCACACGGAGGTGGTGTGACCAAGAGATACACCAGGTGCCCATCTGGTAAATGTACCAGAGATGAGACTGCACCTGTGGCCTCTGCTGCCTGTGTGCTAAAGTGATCTATCTCTTTGTTTTGTGTTGTATTTTTAATGAGCTTTCACATGAACATTCTGTTTGGAATTTTTTATAGTTCACCTAAAAATCTTAATGTCCCAGGTTCACTCTATACCAAGACAGGAAATTTTAATACAAAGGGCCAATTTTTTTTGAGTCTGTGGGAAACTCTGTCCCTTAAGGTATCTGGTCTAAAGGTGGATGAAACAAAACTGCTTGAATGAGTAGGAAATGGAAAGGCAGCTGGAAGTTGCCAAGCCCCGGGTAGAATAATAATGAAGGAGTGGGCTGGTATTCTTGCACAGTGAGAGAGCACTGGCCTTGAGAGTAGACTGCTTCCTCAGCTCACACAGGTCAACATTTACCCTTTGGACACTAGAAGCTTCCTGGATGTAATGATTTTTTTTTTAAGTGGGCTGGGAGTTTAGCCTAGTGGTAGAGTGCTTGCCTAGCATGCACGAAGACCCGGGTTCAATCCTCAATACCACATATATAGAAAAAAGCCAGGGAGTAGTGCTGAGGCTCAAGTGGTAGAGCTCTAGCCTTGAGAAAGTCCAAGGACAGTACTCAGGCTCTGAGCTCAAGCCCAGGACTGGCAAAAAAAAAAGGCACCCTGACCTCATTTCTAGGGAAATCTGCAAAGTGAGTCACTTGAAGAAATTTTAAAAATAAATTGTAACTAGAAATGAGTAACCCAACTTAAAGGAAAGAAGGTGAGCTTGAGAATTTCCTGAGGTCCTTGTCTACCTCCAAAGTCTCCATTTGATACAAAGCCAGGTAGACCCCTTTATCAACAAAACAAAAGATATACAGCTAGCCTTCTGTCTATGACTTCCACATATTATATCCAAGCAATTACACATTGAAAATATCTCCAAAAAAGAATTGCCTGTGTGCTGAACATCACAAGTATCCTTGGGTACTTCCTGTCCTTTTCTGGCCAACTCAAATGTCATTGAGTAGTGTTTCATCCATGGACATGTGCAATGGATGCCTTCCAACACCATGTTGAATTGCTTCTGTCTCCCATGCCAAGTATAGCCTTCACCTTAAATGAATCTGGGCATATCTAAAGGGAAGTAATGGTATTTTGTGGCACAGGTGTTGGAGAACTAAAGCCCCACTTCCACAGACCCTCCAACTGCATTGTCATCATACTAATTATTCCCTCTTTTGAGTTGAATCCTAATGTTCCAGGGAAAAAACAGGCTCCATGTTTATAGACGTCCATATGATCTGGGAACCTTCCAGACCCTGTAGTGCCTCCTGAACTCACACACCTTCCTGATCATTCATGGATTGGTGTCTTGCCTCAGGCTCTGTCACAGGGCTAATCCTCCAAAGCCATGCTGCGGAGGGAGGCATGGCTCCCCAAAGACTGTCCCCAGAGCCTTCCCTGCACAAGACTAGAAAGGACGTTGTTTTTCCCAGTTCCTTTTCTCTTGACTTTGGCCCTTGCCTGCCCCTGCAGTCTTCTGAGCTCACAACCCCAAATCCCTACCCAGGATAGACGAAGAGGGCAGCCACTGCAAACTGCGTCACAACCCCATTCCCACAGGACAGTAGACAGTGAGCAGGCCACAGAGAAGGCCAGCTCCTGGCAAGCCCAGCTTAATAGGAAACCAGATCCAGAGCTGCCCTCCTGAGACTTAGGCACAGAACACTCCCCTCTCTAACCTAATCAGTATGTCCCTGTCACTGATATTTATACAACCGAAGTCAGGGCTAAAGGGGAGACATTTGTCTGGCTCCAGCTCAGCTCCAAAGGGAAACACTCAACTTGGTAGGATTGGGAAAGATTAAAAATAACTCTTCCATCCTTGTCGGAAGTTTGCATCCCCTTCACAACACCCCATTTAGTATCTGGCCTCCCCAACCAGGCAGGCAGCTGCTTCTCCTCCTGTCACCTGGCCACCTATGGGGTCTGGAGACACTGCCCAGCCTCTGAGCACCTGCAAGCCTCAGAGCACCTCTCTGGTCAGATGGGAATGCGTCCTCTGCACAGGAATCTCTTTATAGGAGTTCAGGACACTCGGGCAAGGAAGTCATATTAAAGCCATTTGTGAAACTGCCAGAGGATCACTTTGATTTATAAAGTATGAAAGTTCACTATTTATGAATTCACAGTGAATGAGTTATTTCCCATACTTTGCTCCAAAAAAGCTTATTGCGTTCTCAGTTCCACTGTGAAAAATGGATTGCAAGGCAAGTGCCACATTTGCACAAATGTGGGAAGTGTTTGACTGGAGGTTTCCATAACTCTTCCCCCTTGGTACCTTGCAGGCTGGGTGGTGGGATCTCTGGAAATCCTGGGCAGCCCAGCAAGCTTGGTGAGAAGCATAGGAAATGGGATCTCGGACTTCTTCAGGCTTCCCTATGAGGGGCTGACCCGAGGCCCTGGAGCCTTCGTGAGCGGCGTTTCCAGAGGAACGACATCATTTGTGAAGCACATCTCCAAAGGTAGATGCCCTGGGTCCTGTGACAATAATGCCTTAACTTCCGCTCCTTCCTATCTTCCTCATTTATAAAGAACAGTGTTGAAAGCTGTGAATGCATTCACACTGTTTCCAGCTTTGTTTGTCTTGGTAGCTTGCAGTAAATATCGGACTTGGAACACAATTCATATATATAATGCCTTATGTTTAAAACAGACCGTGGCTTGCCCGAAGTGTGTGTACATGTTTCAGAGACTCAGGTTTTAAACCTCCTGATGGTAAAACAAGGATTGGCTAACCATTATTCCATGTGATAAATGCAAAAAATATTAAAGGTGCTCAAGATTTCTGCTTAGCATCAGAAATCCTACACTTGATGCCTCGCCATATTTTTTCTAAGCGTAGAAACAGTTGTCATAACTTTCCTCAGGACGTGGATACATTTTGACATGAAGGCTGATTTGGAGGTGAGCAGCCAACTTTGCTGTAGCATGACACGTAAACAGTGCCATCTGGTGGCCCACATAGGCCCCAGGACAGGAAGGCCAAACTGCTTCCCGAAAGAATGTTTTTGTTTCATCCCTGTGTGTTTGCTGGATGTTTTGGTCAAGTTGGCAGTGACTGAGGGACTAACCTGGGCCGTCTGAGGCCCCTTTTCTTCTCAGCAGGAGGCAGGGAAAACATGCAAAGTCCTTCTTCCCTGAAAAAGGCACTGTACTGTAGATAGTCCCTGAAACTCCATTATAAGTAGACAGATGGGGGAGTCGCTATCAGACCTTAAAAGAAAACTGGAACTAGAAACATGAGAATGTATGATCCATAGAAAGAGGGCTGGCAAGGGAACAGCAGGAGCAGTGAAAACAAGGAAAAGAGCCCTACCTGGGCTCCAGAGCCACAGGCTCACAGATCCATCCCTAGTGGGTTTCTCACTCCTGACTCTGGAATCTCTGTGGTTTGTTGCTTTTATTTTAAAATGATTGCCAACACCTGCTAAACTGGATTTCAGTGGTAATTTTAGCATCCTGACTCATTGAATGTTTTTTACACTTGTTTTCTAACTTGTTTGGTATGTTGGTTTGAAAGTATATGTGTGTATTCTTTTCAGACCACTAGTAAATATGCTATGAAAACAATATCTGTCATTACTTCTCCAAATATCTAATAGCAAATGAACTAGATCAGAGATGCTGGGCCTGCCTTGAGCAAGTGGCTGACATTAAAAACTATAGCTTCTCTTTCTTTTCTTTCTTTTTTTTCCCCCACTAATATTCTGAACATCAAAATTACACGTAGTCTCATTGGCATAATAATTATTGCCTCAGAATACCAACCAGTAACACTTAGTATCTCTTTTTTTAAAACTGAAGTCAGAGCTGGATGTAGTGATGTACCCCTGTAATCCCAGCATCCAGGAGTTTGAGGCAAGATTGTAAGTTCAAGGCCAGCCTGGGAGACACAGCAAGATTATGTCTCAAAAAAAAAAGAAGAAGAAAGTCATAATGAGGATATAAAATTTATTCCTCAAGTAGAAATACTGCTTTGCAATCCATCTATAACCCCACAACAGAACCTTAACCTTTAAAATCAGAGCAGACAAATTTTGGCCTTCAAAATTGAGCCTCATTGAGGACTGCAAAACTAACCAAGTTTGGCATTACATTCATTAGAAAGTCATGGCATTTTTTTCAGCCCCTCTGGTTAGAGATTCTTACTCAGGTCCCTCAAAGAGTGCCATCATGCTCGAGGAAGCTCACCTGAGGCCCCTACTGCAAATGGCATGGCAGCAGAGCACCATTGTCCCCCCATGGGGCACATCCAGGAGGGGAAAGGCGCTGCCACAGCCCCTTCTCCTCACTCCATCTGCCTAGCCCTTTAGGACCATGCTCTGGGGCACACTAAACATCTAACAAAGATGCCAACCCCATCTCTTGTGCCCTCAGGTACCCTGACATCCATCACCAACCTGGCCACCAGCCTAGCCCGAAACATGGACCGGCTGTCACTGGATGAAGAACACTTCCACCGGCAGGAAGAGTGGCGGCGACAGCTCCCAGAGAGCCTTGGCGAGGGTTTGCGACAGGGCCTGTCCCGGCTGGGAATCAGCCTACTTGGTAAAGGGCTGGGCACTTCCCCCTGCGCTCCCCCTCTGTAGGCTGGGGTCAGGCTGCAAGGGATTTGCAGCCCTTTCTTCTCTGAGGGTGGCCATGAATTCACCTCCTTTTTATAGGCAAAGTTGTGGCTCAGAGAGGATAGGGCATATCCCCACAGCTCATCTGTGGAGCACTGGGACAGGACTCCACTTCCTAGAGCCACTGTGTGGCCATGACAGGGACCATCCCAGGACCAACTGGGGAAGAAGCTGGTCTGCACTGTACCATGCTTGGTTCTTCTTGGCTTGAGCTTCTCTGCCACTCCCCAAAGCAAAGAATAATTGCATAGGACACCCCCTGAACACAGGGGTAGCCATACAAGAAAGCAACCTACAATTGTTTGCTGTTTGAGGTAACAGGCAGCCCTGTGAAGCACTCAATTCCACTACCCCACACGCTGCAGATGCTTGCTTTTCTTTGAACAGCTCTCGAGCGACGTGCACATGCGTGTAAACTTTGGTAAGGAGCTGGCTTCTTCTGTTTATTTATTTATATAGATCAGCCTGACTCAGAGCAATTATTGTTTGTTGAGAAGCCAGATGGTATAGTTGGAGGTGAAGATTGCTATAGTTATTTCAAAGTATTACAAATGTTTGAAAAGAAGTTGCTCTGGAAAAATCTATGAAAAGGAAGCTTTAATGCTGAGAGTTTGCAGTGCAGGATTTTCAAGGGCAATTTTGTTTATTTGCCTGTGGAGGAATTTAAGACTACAGTGCTTGGCACCCTGCCTTCCCCATGTCTGAGGGAGGACAGCCTCACAGAGATCAAAGCAGCGCAGAGCACAGGGTAGAAAAGAGGAGGCTGAAAGCTTCAAGTTCTCCCTGCAGCACCACATCGTGCCCCCTCACCACCACCACCAGCCCAGGCTGTGAGAGGAAACAATTAAATGTTACAAGTGCAGGTTAAGTTATTAGAAATTATTTTGGTTACAGCAAGCAGTGACCTATGTCACTGCTGTATGTTAATACCACGGACAGTAGGAGACTAATGACCAGTGATGGATGGGCTAGGAAAGTGCAGTCCCAGCTTAACAAAGCAATCCAAAGGTGGTGGGCTTCTTTGGGGACAGTGCGTGGCCCATGTGCCATAGGTTTACAGACTCAAAGATATTGTCAGAGTCCTTTATGACATCAAGCAAGTTCTTCTCCAGCCCTTGATTTTTGTTTTATAAAGCAGAGCTGGTAATACTGTTTTGGGGATAATGGTGGGCAGCCAGAGGAGGCACAGAGTCCATACTGGCATACAGCACTTATTAGCATTATATTCTGGTAGCTAACAGACTATAAGTGCTGCTGGGTTTCAAATAGTGTTCCAACAAAGAGAAACCTTTGAACATTGCTGGAACGTTCTTGCTGTAGTTGAATCCAACAGATTAAACGACTGTAACTAGAAGAGGTTGTTTGGGGGGCCTTCAGGTCATCATTCTGGTACTTCTGGACCTTAATTGTAGGCCATCATTTCATACACTTTGTTCTGAGTATGAGAGCTCAGGTGGTGTTTCTGAGTCTGGTAATTTCCAGAAACCCTTGAGTTCTGAGGGTGACATAACTTCCCCGTTGGTGTTCGGCATACTACCAGCACTGGGCACTTCTGAATCCTCGGTGTCCAGCTTGACCAGAGCAGTGTCCTTTTTTCCAGAGGTTCAAAGGCCTGTGGTATTTCACAGAACCTCTGGGTTATCTCAACATCTGGTCCCCAGAGTTACTAGATGTGTGAGAAGAAAGGAGAAGCAGGAGAAGTTGAAATGTATAGATGGTCATCATTTTATTCATCCCCAGAAATGGTATTTAAAATGACCATGCACAATTAAATACCAAGTTGAATGCAGAGCTATTACTATCTAATAATTTGAAACCCATGGTAAGGAAATTGATGTTCTGCCCTCTTCCTTGATGTTCAGTTTCTTCCTTTTTAAGACTGGAATTTTAATTACCCAGTTAGTAAAAAGATGAAAATTGAAGAACATTTTGGGCTTGACAAAGCATGTTCCCACATGTCATCTTATCTCACCTTCACACCGCATGGTATAGATGATGTCACTGCCCAGAGCATCCTTCCTTCTGCCAAGGCCAGGAGCCCGGGCCGGCCTCAAGTGCTCCTGGCCTGGAAGCCAGCAAGGTGTAGGACTACCTAATAGTTGAAACTTCCAAGGTAGAAGAAACACATTTCCCCTGCATGCATCTGGGTTTTGTGGGTTTCATGCTCCACTCTCCTAGGGATTCTGTGAGATCTGTAAAGCACCTAAACCTCAGCCATACCATCCCAGGGCAGCGATGGCAAGGGTCTGCCAGCTAGGAGAGGCTACCAGGATGAACTCCATAGCAGTTTTCCAAAGAAAAGACTTTGGGGAAAACTGTTTACCCTCAAAATTGTCATCAGCTCTGCCCACATTTGCCAAATCCACTTCCTTAAATAGTTATACTTACTTCTCTGCCCTGAATCCTGGATAACTGGAAAGTTCCAGGTCAATTTACTCTAGGTCCTACCCAGATCTGACTCTTCTACACAGCAAGGGCAGGGTTAAACAATACAATCTCCATAGCCTCACATCTCAATTTCCTGCTCCCTCTCTGAGTATCTCTGAGAATTCAACAAGACCAGCCTGAGGTAGGTGGATTAGGTATTCCCCTCAAGTGAGAACTAGAGGAGCTGCGCATATCAAGAACCAGCACGTGAGAGACAACTGACACTGTAGTCTGCAATCAGCAATTGAGTTTGCATTAAATGTCTCTTTTTCAGTTTGCTCATCTCTTCTGCCCAAAAAAGTTGGCTTTCAGTTGGAATGTCTGCTTTGCTGTATAGATTCACTGTCTGAAATGGTGACCTACAGCTTAGAATCCCAGCCTGGACCTCTTCCTCTGCTATTATAACAAGAACAAAAAAAGGGAGGAAGGGGCCTGAGCTGAGCACACAGCAACTCACACCTGTAAATCAATCCTAACTACTTAGGAGGCTGAGATCTAAGGACCTGTGGTTCAAAGCCAGCAGAGGAAGAAATATCTCTGAGATTGTTTTTTTCTTTAATCTCTGAGATTCTTTTTTTTTTCCCCCTTGTCCTGGGGCTTGAACTTAGAGCCTGGGCATTGTCCTTGAGCTTTCACAGCACCACTTGAGCCATACAGCACCTCTTCCAGCTTTTTCTGTATATGTAGTACCACAGAATCAAACCCAGGGCTTCACACATGCTAAGTAAGCACTTTATCATTAGGCCACACTTCCAGCACTCTAAGAGTCTTATCTCCACTAAAAAAAAAAATCTGGGAGTTGTGGCTCAAGTGGTAGAGCACTAGCCTTGAAGAAGCTCAGAGATAGAACCCAGGCCCTGAGTTTAAGCTTCCAGGACAGACAGACAGACAGACAGACAGACAGACAGACACAGACACACACACACACACACACACACCCGGCCTGAAATAAAACCACACCATTTGATAAGCAGCATCAAAATAAATCAGAGTGTCAAAGCTTTCTGCCTTGTGCTGGAAGTAAGTCACAGGAGCAGTGAAGGGAACCACTACAGTCCCTCACTTCTCTGAGAAAGGCCTCATCCTAGAGCGGAGGGCACAGCAGTGGTGGTTTCACAGCATTGCAGTCAATACCCCTCCAACTCCCAGCACACTCTTCCCTCCATGCCTTTGTCACATCACAGCCCTCTCCATGTGGCCGCCCACCCCATGGGCTCGCCGCCAACAGACAAGTCTTGGGATCGGTTTCCACCACTTAAGCCTTAGAGCAGAGTTTGAGTATGACAGTAAATAATTTACCCGTTGTGGACTTAGTTGGATTATCCTCAGGAAGAGGCCTTTAGAAGGCCCTCCAAGGAGCTGGCTCCCTCCAGGCAGTCTTGCAGTGACTTGGGAATAACTTTTAGCTACCTTGGCCTTGCTGGCTCCAGCTTGTTATCACAAAGTGAGCCAGTGACACCTGGTTCCTGGTAAGGAGCACTGCTTTTCCTCCTTGCATGGTCTGGGGCTGAGCTGAGGGCATGTGACCTGACAGCTTCTTCTCCAACTCATGGAATCTAACACCTTGTCATAGGACTCAGGCTTCCCACTTTTCAGGCTGCACCAATAGTTTATCTCTCAAAGCCACAGTAACTGGAGCCTTTGTGTGGCCAGTGGCTGGGGAAAGTGGAAGATCAAAGGGGAGTTTCACTATGATACCTGTTTGCACTTAAGCAGACCAAAGTTAGCACCCCGTGTAGATGTCACAGCTGCTCAGTGCTCTGAGCTCCTTGCTTAGATCAGGGCTGGCACATGAAAGGGAAGTGGAGAAGATTCTAAATAAGGCGGCCACCTGCCTCCATCACAGTTTTAATAGCTTTAATGAAAGCCACACTTGAGAGAAAACACTTCTACCAGAAACTCTGGCAGTAATTTAGTTGGTTGTTGTATTTGTAATCATTTACTTATTTTTTGTACTCTAAAGCATGGAAGCCTTTCAGAGAATCAGATAATGAAAGCACCAAAGCTGTGTTCTTTTACTTGGTGCTGTTCCCTTTGAGCTACCTGTTATGTATAGCGTGGAGGAGGCTCAAGTTCTGCCTCTCCATTGCACTGCCGGGCCTCCTCCTCCCCACAGACCGAGAACAGAGTGTGCAGCCTCTAGGCCTCTGACACAGTGAGGAGAGCTGCAGCCAAGGGAAACACTCGTCATAGGTAGAATGGTGACCCTCAGCCCTCAAACCAGGGCAGCCGGAGCCAGTGAGGAACAGCTACCGCCCCAACACCTGTGATTTCCTCACACGAGTTGGATGGCATGAGTCGAGGCTGGGAAGCAGACAGTCACCTTTGATATTTCTTAATGTATTGACTCATAAATTTAATGACTTCAAGCCTACCTAACTGAAATCCATGAAGAAACTAGCCTTTTGTTTTACTGGATTTTGCTCAATTTCAGAATGTTACTAAAAATTAGCAGGTCATTAACGGAGACCTACAAATCTGTTTACCCAGAAGGACTTTGAATTAGTGGCAGGTGGAGTAATGGGATTTGATGTGGTCTATAACGTCTCCCAGGAGAACTATGTTTTCATTAATCTTACCAGGTTTGAGTTTAAAACCTGTAATCCTGTCAAGAATTATAAAGATTTTATATTAGAGAACTTGCCACAGCATCATAAGAAAAGTCAGGCCTGGCAAGACCTCACCCTTGGCTCTGGAACTGAAAGGGGCAAGGAGAATGAGTCGAGTGGTGGACATGACACCTTCTATCCACAGATGGCTCCAGCTACCATGGCGGGGGGGGGCTTGTGGTAAGCTGTGCAAGCAGATTCGTGAAGCAGGATTTGGTTGCCTATACTGTACTGAAGATTAATTAGCCAAGCCTCAGTTGAAATGAAAAAAAAAAATAGAAACTTTTCTAAATAGGCAAATAGACCAACCTGCTTTAGAAACAGGATAAGTGGTAGGATAACTGATAAAGTTGGCAGCTAAGACTTTAGCTGTCACCAGATTCCTTGAGTTCAAAGTGAGGTCCAGCCACGTAAGAGCTGTGCAACCTTGGGGAAAGTCCTCAACCTCTTTGTACTTCAGTGTCTTCTAGAAAATAACAAGATAGTGCCCAGCTCACAAAATATAAGCTGAAGTACTTCACACAGTCCCTAGCATCCATCTAGAAGCAGGTATGTACCGCCACACCTGGCTAGTGATTCATTTTGTCCTTACTGAAGTTTTTTCTCCTTCAGGTGCAATTGCTGGTATAGTTGATCAGCCAATGCAGAACTTCCAGAAAACATCAGAGGCCCAGGCTTCAGCAGGACACAAGGCCAAGGGTGTCATCTCAGGTGTGGGAAAAGGAATAATGGGAGTGTTCACAAAACCCATCGGTGGAGCTGCTGAGCTGGTTTCCCAGACAGGTTATGGTAAGTACAAAACCACTGAGGCTACTGTGCACAGTGGCTCACGCCTATAATCCTAGCTACTCAGGAGGCTGAGATCCGAGGATTGAGGTTCAAAACCAGTCTGGGCACAAAAGTCTGTGAGAATCTTATCTCCAATTAACCAATAGAAAACTGGAAGTGGCACTGTGGCTCAAAGGGTAGGGTGGTAGCCTTGAGCTGAAGTGCTCAGGGACAAAACCCAGGCCCAGAGTTCAAGTCTCACAGCTGAACAAAAAAACAAAAACAAACACAAACAAACAAAACATTGAAGCCAATAGAGACCTTGAGGTGCATTTGCAGCAGATCCCCAGAGCTTCCCTGAGATGAGCCAGCCTTCCCCAAGGGGAAAGGGTGAGGAGGAACTGGATCAACGGATCAGTGTCTCCTTGTGATTATTTATACAGAGCAGAACCATACTTTAATTGTAGAACCAGGAAATCATTTACTAATCTCAGTAATTTCATAGTAATATTAACACAGAATATTTCTGAGCATACACTTCACAGAGTTTAATTTTTAAAAAAGTAATCAGTAAAAGGCGAAAGTTGTTGAGAGCAGCAGAGAAAAGAATGATTACTTTTTCCCAGTGTGGCAAGCAAGGCAGGAAGGAGGCCGTGCATGAAGGCGTTGGATAGGGAATGGGGTGCATATGGCTCTTCAAGGTTGGGCTTCCTTTTTCACCTGTAGATACTGACTGTGGGCAGGCTGTCTCCCAGCCAATGTTAGGAAAGGCAAATCATCCAGAAGAAAAGCCCTTCTTCCCCAAGCAGCCCCATGGAGATGTGGCGCTCGTGGCAGGCCTGTTCCTGCTTATGGCATGAATGGAAGCATCTCTTCCTGTGCTTCTCCTCACGTCATCCAGGGAGCAGGCTGCTAGCTGGCATCTCAAACCCCAGGAGGCCTTCCTGAGCACTGCCTGCATCTGGCCAGATTGTCTGCAGCTTACATCTCGTTGCACGCATTCTCTACCTCAGGATCTCTGACAGGACGGAACCAGACCAGGGCATCAAGACAGGCTAACGGGAGGGAGTGGAAGGCAGTGCACACTCCAGGCAGCCATCCCGAGCATCCTGGGGGAGACCACACAGGGAGAACCCTGCGCCGCCTCCTGCCGCCCCCTTCACGTTGCTCGCTGCCATGAATGACATGTTCCCTCACTGGGAAAGCTGCAGTTTAGAGACTTTAAAAAACCTCACTCTCCCTTATCAACTACTTAGGCCTTCCCAGTGAATAAAAACAGTATTCCTTTAGCTACAGATTCCTGGAGGTAACATGAACTCATACTTCATGTTTTCAGTTGAAAATGCCGTTGTCCCTAGTTGTGTGTTTCCCAGCGCTGAGGCCTCTGCCTTATGTAAGAGCATCTCAGAGCCGAGCTTCACATGGCCTTTTGGTTTCCATCACTCTTGTAAAACTTTTATTACCACACTGAAGGTTTTACAAACCACTAACTCTTCGTCTAATGACTCTGCCTCATTTAGAAACGTTTACAAGCCCTCACGAAGCACACGTGCTGCGCCATCTTTGATTCTGGAGGCCTGTGCGGCTGCTACGGTGCCCTCATTTGGTGCTGGCACCCGGGAGAGCGAGCAATAAACCAGAGCCCCAAAAGCACTCATAAATGTATACAGAATTGCCTATAACAGCTGGATTAAGGCACTTAGCATTTAAGTATTGTATCTAGGCTAACCATGTGTCTTTATATGTATCTGCGTATGTCATGTTTTTTTTTTTTTAATTTGGCCAGCCATAGCATGAATACAAAAGTATTGGTATAGTATTAAGTAAGCAAGGAAGTCGACTATTAATCTTGACTTTTGAACACGTAATTGTAAATGATGTGTGAGCTCTTGTTCATGCCCAGTTGCTCTCAGGAGCATTGTGCTTCCTCTGAATGTGTTTTTGGACTGTAGCATATTCCTGTGTGAGTTTGTAGCTAATGTAAGGTCACTAGAGTTAACAGCAGTGTGATAGGTAATGACTCTCTGCACTCGCGTCCAGGACATCATTTTTGGGTCTGTTCTGGAACATTTTATGGATGGCTCTAACAGGTGACATCATTGGTAGCATGCAACTGTTTTCCAGAAAAACTAGTAAAACCCCTTTACTTCTCTTACCCCGCAGGTATTTTACATGGAGCTGGACTGTCTCAACTTCCCAAACAGCGCTATCAGCCAAGTGACCTGCATGCTGACCGGGCTCCAAACAGCCATGTTAAATATGTCTGGTAAAGCTACTGAGATCCTTTCTGCACTTGTAGGTGCTAGCTCCTGGCTTGCTGTCAGGCTGACAGGCCATGCTTTCTGGGGAGCACAAGAGGAAAAGTTGATATAGGGTGTACTAGAAGGCCAAGGAAAGGCTGCTGCTCCCAGATTGAAAGCTAGCTTCACAAGTCTTCTCCAAAGGCTGGGGGTGGTGCCTCACCCCTGTAAACCCTGCACTCAGAAGACTGAAGCAGAAGGATTGCAAACTCAAGGCCATCCTGAGCTACACAAGGAAACTCCATGTGAAGACAAAACAAAACTCTTCTCAACACTGACCCCTCAAGGAGGGTTGATATATGAGTCGAGAACCCTGGGCTTAAAGAAGGGTCTCTGGAGCTGTAATCATTTTTAATGACAAAAATATTTAAAGAGCTAAAAAGAGCCAATGATATCTTTGTGTTCAGGAAGAGCCAGGTTCTGTTCCCCACAACAAAAGAGTTAGTAATTAGAATTTATAGGTTAAGTAGCTATGTTCATAACTAGCTCTTGGCCTCACTTTCCTTCTTTTAAACAGGAAAATGCTCCAGTCCCTGGGCAGACCCGAAGTCCACATGGCCCTGGATGTGGTTCTGGTGAGGGGCTCGGGCCAGGAGCATGAAGGGTGCTTGCTGCTGACATCAGAAGTGCTCTTTGTGGTGAGCATCAGCGAGGACACACAGCAGCAGGCCTTTCCCGTCACCGAGATCGACTGTGCACAGGACAGCAAGCAAAGCAACATCCTCACGGTGCAACTCAAGCAACCAAGAGTGGCCTGTGATGTGGAGGTACAGTCCAGAAAATAGGGTGATTAGGGCAAGCTGTCTGCCCAGGCAGGCATTTATGAGTCTCAGAAGTGGCTGGTGGAGACCAGGGGAGCTGCCATGAACGACAGTGGTAGAGGTGGTGGAGTGCATGTGCAGGGGAACTGAGAAGAACCCACCAAATTGCGCAGGTGAAACTTTTGCAGAAAGCCCAGCAGGTAGGCAGGACTACCAGCCTGAGAATCATCTGCCCTGTGATTAATACACGACTGATGCAGCTCTGTCATGGTGTTGGGGGTGGGGGTTCCATAGACAGTACCATGGGGTTCCAGAGCAACTTGTTAGCTAGGTATAGGGAGGGTGAGGAACGTGACAGCAGTTCTTAGCAACTACCTCACAAAGGAGGCTCCCTGGCCCCTGTGCCACATGGGAGTAGCCGTGGGTACAGAAGACTGCTTCAGAGCAAGGAGTGTACTGACAAAACCAAACAAGACAGGAGCAGAAGAAGGCAGAACTTTTGCAACCCCTCCCTCTGCTCCCCTCTATGCCTAACTCAAGAACTGGGGAGTCAAAAGTTTGTGAACAGGTCTCTCTCCTACTCACAGCTTAATTTCCTGTGGCTCTGTTTTTCTTTTCCCTGTGGTAATTTCCTGTCTGGTAATCCAGGGTTCCTCCTGGAGACAGCTTAGGCTTCTGCACGAGGGGCTGCTGGCTCCTGCAAACAGTCCATGTGCAGTGGATGCTCAGGTGGAGCATGGGGAGTGTCAGCCCTGATCAGATGGCTTCAGCTGCATAGTCCAGCCTAAAGTAAGCAGAGACCCCCACTGGGAAGGGGTACTCTGCCTCTACCTCCCAGGTAACGGCCAGTCCATGGACCCTGATTGGTCACCTAGAGAATGGACATCTTTTTCCATATGGCAAGACAAAGGTGATTAGAAGCCTACTACTCGAGCCTACTGGGGATTTGTGATCCTAGAGAGGACATGAGCCTGTCTCCATCAGGTCCTTCTGATTCTGATTCCTTCCTTCCTGCTTTATTTTCTTCTTGATATGAGAGCCTATTTCTTCCTCACACCAATGTTTGGGTACAATTATGTGAGCAGATGGAAAACAGCCAACCACAACAACTCTTAAGATTTCTTTAGTTTCTTGGATCACCATCAGTCAAGCTTTATGCTGAGGCTTGGCACCAGGACTTCGCTGCTGCTTTGAGCTGATGACTTTCTGGGAATAAACAGAGGTCAGATGTCCAGGCTTTGTTAGATCTGCCAAAAATCTTCTGATCCAGTTGACAATAAAGCAGCAGTGATCTGGCTACAGGACTTGGCAGAGGATAGTAGCATTATCTTAGTCCCTAGTCCCTAACAAGAAACCTCCTAGACCCTCCGAATAGCGGCAACTGTCCTTTTTCCCTTGCTGGCTTGGGAAATGCTTTAGATCATAACCTCTTCTAAGTGAAGAGCCATCTTTTTCTGTTAAACTGCCCTGCAACCTTCTAGTTTTGCATTTGAGAAGAGTATGGTGAGGATTACCATATCTGGAAGGAAAGAACCTGTTTTTCTAGGGGCTGTTGGGATAGTAATGGGAGTCAGCATCCTTAGTTCTCAAGGCTCAGACCATGAAATCAACCAAGTTGAGGCAGAAGCACCAGAGCTCTGGATAACAGGTTTAACACTGATTTTCCCTGGTATCCAGGGGTAAAAGGAGGCCCTCCAGTTGCCCAGATACACAGCTCAGTTAGGAAGCTACCCTCTAGTGAGAACCAAGAACAGCATTTTAAGCTCTTTATGTGAAATGGCCTTTCAGATTTATTGCTTTTGCCTCAAGGGCTCGGAAACACAGCTCCTCTGAATTTTGGAAGGAATTAATTTGTAGATGACATCATCCAATATATTCAAATATGGCAGGTTTCAAATTTTTTTAAATTAGCATTTGCTTTTCTTGGTTAAATGCAACCATTTTGGGGGTAATTGCTTAATATGCCTAGCACATTACCGAAATCCCTTTTGAGAGGCTCAAAATGAGTCAGAAGGTCAATTTATTCCTTGGCCAGGCTCCTTTCACAACATGGGTTTCCTGTGCTGCTGTTCAGGAGGAGCAATTAAGCCTTTTTGTGTATTCTAAGCTTTCCAGCTGAATGCTGGCCCCATCAGATGATATCATCAGCACTCTGGTGTTGGCCTGGTAGTGAACAGCTTTCAACTGTCAGTGAATCTTGGGGCCTTTCTTTCCCAAGCTCAAAACTACAGAGACCTGAGCTCTTAATAGGTGCCCTACTCCAGATAGGCCTTTTGGTATCCCTATCCTATCTCACTGGCTTAAGACTTGACGACGCTTGTTTCTGGACTCTGTACAACATTATAAACTCTTTACATTTCCACTACCTTCAAAACTTTAAAAAAAAAAAGTTAAAATGTTTATAATCCTTCCAGAAACAACTCAGCAGGTAAAAAGTACTGTAGAGTCAGTGGCTACTTCATGCTCAGACCTGGGGCTTGCACTGGGAACTTCCCACTAGGCTTGATCTGCACACTAGATAGCTTATAGGACTTGGGGCAGGAGAGTGTGGTGGGAGGGATTTATAGCTCAATCTTTGATGGTGCTTCTTAGAAAATTCCACTTAAAAACCTAGTATATCTCAGTTCATATGTGTTCTGCTGAAGATGAGCCAGACTTTTATGAACCATAAATGTACTCTGCATCCTCCCTTTTTTTTCCACAAAAATTTCCCCTTCCAATGCCCGCTTTTTTCTATTTTGTCTGGCTTTAAATCTTGACAGAAAATGTTACACTTTGAAAATTGTTTTTTTAGTGCCCCACCCAGAGCCATTGGTTTGTGTGAGGTGCTCTTCTCCACTTCCTGTCAAAGTAAAGTTCTATCTGAAGTGGTTTTAGGAGCTAGGCTAACAGCCTTTATTTCACGATGCAGAGTTTAATGTTAAGATTTAAGCACAGGAAAAGACATCTTGCTTCTTCATTCTTGAGCCTCTCAGTAAAGATGAAGTAAAATGTTTAATAGAGTAAAACATTATCAAGTCATCAGCTTCAAAGATGGGAATTTAATGTAACATTGGTGCAGTGCCTACTCAAAGGATGAAGACCTGATATCCTCATGCAAAGCTCTTGCTAGGCTAAAACTACTGTTGTCATTTTTATACATCAGAGGGAAAACAAAGCAAGGTTTTAGACAAAATGACCTGTATGAAGGAAAAGGAGTCAGTCTGTTAAAGAAGACTCCTAATCAAAGGTTTGGCAACTAATGAGTCATCATTTTTGGGTCCTAGGTGGATGGAGCCCGAGAAAGACTGTCAGAACAACAGTACAACAGACTTGTGGACTATATTGCAAAGACATCTTGTCACATGGCCTTCAGCTGCTCTTCTATGCAAGCACCATGCCCTGTGGTGGCGGTGGAGCCACCCCTTTCCACTGTTAAAACATACAACTATTTGGCTGACCCCCATTTTGCTCAGGTCTTTGTTAGTAAATTTACCATGGTGAAAAATAAAGCCCTGAGGAAAGGATTCCCCTAAATCTAGTATAAGGCATTATTTTCTGCTTGTGCAATTTGTTTTGAAACAGGAAACCCACGCTAGTAGTAATTCAGAACAGACATGGGGCTAACACTTTTCTAGCTACAGGTATACTCATTTTCTAGACATTTCTGTAATTTTCTCCCTAAAACAAAAAGGTTTTTTTTTAAATACATTTTTCAATAGAATGCTAAACATATATTCCTACCGCACATGGAAAACACATTCCTTATTTTTGCTCCAGAATGCCACTTTCAAATTTCCAATGTAATATGTGGCTCTCTTAGTATCCAGCTCTACAGAGAAATGTGATTTGGATTTAGTATTCATCTGTTCTGGGATAGGGATGCTATCACTACTTACCCTGTATCTGCAAAGATTCAGATTCTGGAAATGAAATGCTGAGGACCTCTTTGTTCAACTTCTTGGATTTGTCAGTTTGCAGTGCTGTTTTCAGTGAAAGCTGCCTTGTACACTGCCTTCAGGGTCTGCATTTTACTGAAATTTACAACTCTTTTAACTGTCCAGTACATTTTATAATGGCTTACTAGACAAGCTAAACCATTACATTTCTTCTATGAAACAAATGTGAAGTGCTCAGGTAAGCCCAGAAATTAAGATAGTTTTCTTGGACAAACTTGACAAAAAGCAATGAATATATCTGGTAAATATTATTTGGCATCTACAAATGAGTTTAACTTGATCTCAGGTCAAGATAGCTTAAAATGCTTGGTAAATATCTCCTGGTCCAATTAATTTAAACATGTCCACTGACTGCATTCAAATTTGCCATACAACTTTTTACTATCAATTTTAAGAAAAGCATGCAACTTAGAAGGCCCTCTGATTTAACTGAGTTTTTTGGGGGGCATGTCACCACTATATCATAAAGTGGTTAGTGGAAAAACAGGTTAATGGAAATTCAAACTGAATATGAAAACCACCTTTGATTTAGGAGTGACTTTTGGTCAGCCTTAAGGATATTTTAAGGATGTGAATATGTACTAATTCTTGTATGTTTTATGTATTTTGCATACTGTCAAGCACTATAAAATTATTTAAAATAAAATATTCATACAGGTAAATGTCTGTTAAATGAATTTTTTTTTTGGGGGGGGGAACCCCTGGGCTTTCCCTGAGCTCTTTTGCTAGAGGCTAGCACTCTACCACTTTGAGCCACAGCATCACTTCTGGTTTTATGATGGTTAACTGAAGAGACTTTCCTGCCTGGGTTGGCTTTAAACTGCAATCCTCAGATCTCAGCTGCCTGTGTAGGTAGGATTATAGGCATGAGCCACCAGCACCAGGCTAAATGGACTTTCTACATTGTCCTTTTCACTTATGATAAAGGTGACATCACCAAAGGAGATCTTAAAAGTGAAGCTTTTCATGGAGACAGTTCTTATACCAGTTTGCTATATTAATAAGGGATAGTGATTAAAGTCAGTTTTAATAAATCATTCCGATAGCTGCTATAATACCAGCAAAATATTCCAAAAAAAAAACCCCAAACTGCTGAATCATTAGCAAGCATTCATTTGTAGTATTTGTTTTTCTAAATTACATATGCCAACTCTACAAACTTAACTCTTTAGTAAACCAAATACTAAATACTCCTCAGTCATTGTATTTTAATTATCTCTGGTGACAGTAAGGCTATCCTATAATGAGAATGAAGCCCAAGGACAGGTTTTATTGGAAGCACTGTTTAACCCTTCTTAAAACCCACAGTATAGTCTCATACGGACTCCCAGACACATCTTCAAAGCCAGAAGCAATGGTAGCCAGAATTACCCCTAGTACAATAGGCAAAACATCAGAGCAATTAAATATGCATTAAAACAAAAAGACAATGTTTATAAACATTAAAATCTTATCAAGTATGATACTTTTTAATGCCCTGAATTATCAATATGAATAACTGAGCAAGACTTCAGTCCACAGTATTTGTTTATTAATCAAGAGAAACTATTCATTAGCTCATATTTATGTTTCATAGTTCAGGAACACAGGTCAAGCCAAAGAAATTCTGTGAAGAGAAACATAAGAGCTAAGTTAATGACAAACATCAATTTTCAACATCTGTGAAGTTGGTTTATAACTCCCATTAGTGAACCCTATACTTCAATCATTCACCTTTAATCAGCAGAAGCCCAAACTCATTTTCCAAGCTCGCTGACTAAGCTCTTTTCCATTTAAGACATATACCACCTTTTCTCTCCTTACTCAGAAAGGAGAAATTGGGAGGGAGGGGGACAGTCAGAGACACGTCTTCCCCATGCAGAAAATGGACGTAGGGGCCGGGAGTTTGGCTTAGTGGTAGAGTGCTTGCCTAGCATGCCCGAAGACCCGGGTTCAATTCCTTGGTACCACATACATAGAAAAAAGCCAGAAGTGTTGCTGAGGCTCAAGTGGTAGAGCTCTAGCCTTAAGGAAGTCCAAGGACAGTGCTCAGGCCCTGCTCAAGTCCAAGACTGGCCAAAAAAAAAAAAAAAAAAAAATGGAAGTAGATTCCTAGCAAACCAAATTTAATAGCACATTGTAAGGATTATAATTGAGGACCAAGAGACTAATTCCTAGAATGCAGGATGGTTTGACACATACTATTAAAATATGATACATCACAGCAAAACAGTAACATACCACGTAAATATACAGAGAAGGCATCTGACAAAACACCTTGTGATAATAAAAACAATTAGATACTGAAGTACAATGTACTTATAATAGCTACAAGAGGTTGAGATCTGAAGATAGAATCACAATTCGATGCAAACCAGGGCAGGAAAATCTATGAGCCAATTAACCACCAAAAAGCCTGAAGTGGAACTGTGGCTCAAGTGGTAGAACACTAGCTGTAAGCAAAAAAGCTAAGAGACAGCATCCAGGACCTAACTTTAAGTCTTAATACTGGCACACACACAAAAATAAATATAAAACATGATGAGCTCGTAACTAATGTCAAACCAAAAGGAAGATGACTTGAAAGCTTTTCCTTTAATTAGAATTAAGAACAAGACAAATGTGCTTATTTTTGGCCACCTAGCCAATACAGTATGAAAAAAACAAAAGGAATCCAAAGTGAAAAAAAAAAACCCCACAATTCCATATACAAAAAAGTATAAAAATAAAGCTAAGTTGCAGAAGACAAAATTAACACAACAAAATTGTTTCTATCAAGAATGAACAGTAACAAGCTCATTTCAAAAAGAACAAAATATTAGGAATGAAAGAACATGAACTATACACATAAAAAACTATAAAATATTGAAAGAAATAAATGATACAAATAAAAGACATTTCAGAAATGTTGAGGTATGCAATACTTAATATTCTGGTGGCTCATGCTGGTAACCTAGCTACTCTAGAGGCTCAGATCTAAGGATCATGGTCCAAAGCCAGAAAGGCAGAAAAGTGTAACTTGCAAAAAGATGACTAGATGTGGTTCAAGAGGTAAAGCCAGCAATAGTGGGGGAAAAAAAAAAAAAAAAGCCAAGTGAGAGTAGTACAATTCCCTGAGTTCAAGTCCCAGAGCCAGGACACAAACACAAAAAATTGCCAACATTGGGCTGGGAGTATGGCCTAGTGGTAGAGTGCTTGCCTAGCATGCATGAAGCCCTGGGTTCGATTCCTTGGTATCACGTGCACAGAAAAAGCCAGAAGTGGTGGTGTGACTCAAGTGGTAAAGTGCTAGCATTGAGAAAGCCCACGCCCTGAGTTTAAGCCACAGGACAGGCAAAAAAAAAAAAAAAAAAAAAAAAAAAAAAGCCAACATCATTTTTTGGCAGAAATAGAAAAAAAAAAACTTACAAAACTTTAGTAAAGAAAGTGTAAGCCAGGTGCCAGTGGTTCATGTCTGTAATCCTAGGTACTAAGGAGACTGAGATCTAAGGATAACAGTTCAAAGCCAGCCAGGACATAAAAGTCCCTTTGAGGTTCCTATCTCCAACTAACCACTCAAAAACCAGAAGCAAGCTGTGGCACA
The DNA here is from genome assembly GCF_031878675.1 of Megascapheus bottae. Taxonomy (NCBI): domain Eukaryota; kingdom Metazoa; phylum Chordata; class Mammalia; order Rodentia; family Geomyidae; genus Megascapheus; species Megascapheus bottae. Next base: position 40,109,261 of record NC_143517.1, read on the forward strand.
CAGTAGTAGAGCACTAGCCTTGAGCAAAAGAGCTCAGGGACAGTGCCTAGGCCCTGAGTTCAAGCCCCATGACCAAAGTGTAATACTGATGAGCAAACTTTTAAGACAAATGAGACAAACCAGAGATCCAAATAACTGTATTACCTTTACATTCCAAATTCACTTTGCACTCTGAAAGATACCAGCCGCCTTCATCTCTTCAAAATCCTTCATGGAATCATAATTTCTATAGAAATCTGCATACGCCTTCTTTCTTGGTTCAGCCACACCAAACTAAAAAGCAACACAGTCCACTGAGAGACATTTTCAGATTATTTGAAATTTAAAATCTAAAGCCAAAGTAAATATCATGTTTATGTATACCCTTTCATCTGAACCCTACATTTCCTAAAGGGTAGAGGAGGAAACACAGATACAAGGAAGGGAAAGTAGTCTCATGGAAAACTACTGAACAAGTCGGCTGCTCTCTGCCTATGGACAGATTATACCTTTTCCTAGGTGGGAAGTGTGTGGGTGTGTTTGTATGCATATTTGTAGAATAAAGGTACAGACTGCAAGAGCTACAGTATAACCAAAAATGTAAAACTTATCAGTCAGTAGATGAATAGTCTTCCCTCTAGCAAATTTATATTTCTATATCCATGGCTGAGATATGCCAAAAACATTTTGGTTCAATTTAAACCACAGTATGAATTTTAAAGGAATATGACACTGATCTGTTGGGTGTCTACAACTGAATGACAAATTTTTATCTGATAAAAACGTTGGGGGTCAGCTAGGCACTGGTGGCTCATGCCTATAATCCTAGCTACTCAGGAGGCTGAGATCTGAGGGTAGTGGTTTGAAGCCACCCAGGGCTTCGAAAAGTCTGTGAGACTCTTGCCCCCAACAAATTACTCAGAAAAAGCTGGAAATGATGCTAGACAGAAAAGGCTGGAATGTACAGCATTTGCCTTCAGCATAGAGAGGTTCAGGTACAGCGCCCGGGCCCTGAGTTCAAGCTCCAAGACAGGCAAAAAATAAAAATTAAAAAGTTTGGAGTAATCTACATTTCAACACAGGTTGTAGGGGCTAGTGGTGCATCAGAGATGCACAGATTCAAGATGACAACTACTACCACATGGGCAGAAAGCCTTGAAGCTGCTGTAAGTAAAGAATCCTCAAAGGACAACAGGGAGGTCACGTCAATGGGGGTTTGCTTTTCAACTTCTACAAACAAATGGGAGAGATGTACAAAGAATGAAGATTTTTACTGAAGTGGAGGTAAGCAACTCGATGAAGGTCTAGAAGCACTATGGGGCTGAAGCAGGATTCAACTGCATACCTCCAACAAAGAAAAGTTGTATTTATTCTCCACACTGCATACTAGATTTCAGTGTGGTTTACACACCAAATTCAAATCTTATACCAAATATAAAAAAATAGTATAATTCAAAGCTGATCTATATCAGTGAGTGCATTACAGAACGTAGAATCATGTTACTTGATAAAGAACTCAGTAAGAGCCCTCTATCAAGTGTCTGGCATTGTCCCATTTCTTAATACAGACAAAACACAATGTACTCAGCTCTATACGATAGTCTAGTGCAAAATGCCAGTCTAATGGCTCAGGAGACCATAACCAACCTATTCAGAGAAACAAGACACACTCCACAGAGAAAACTTTTTAACCAGAGTTGAGATTTTAAAAGTTTCTTACATGTTAATAAGCATGGGAAAGGCAATTTAGAAATAACAAATACTTCTAAAAAGCCCCTGTATTACAAATGGTAGAGATACTGTTTTGAATATATACAGTATGTATTTACAAATTCTCTACATATAAATATATGATATACATATATATAATACATTAACAGACACAATCCAAGAATGCAATTTTTAAATCTTAAAACTACTACACACTGAACAGTGGTAACGTGATGAAATTAACATATCTAATCTGAGGATCATTTATTAGTAATAAGAATCACAAGACATTATAAGGTCAGAGTTCTGATCACTAACAATGACAGAATCAAGGAATGAACATAATAATTACTCTACCATCCTTTCCTTCTTCCATAAATATTCAGGCTCACTATACGGCAGGCAAAAATACATTTTGCTTGTCTCTTTCAAAGCATTCCTCCTGAGCGTGAACCCACTTACTGTATTCAGTGTTACTCCTCTAGGCTCTCCAAATTTCTCCCAAACTTTAAAAGTTCAAATTCCATCCCTCTAATAAAGAACTCTGACTCAAAAATATCCTCTCCCCAAAGCTACTTTATCTTCTTTCAACAACTAATATGTTTAAACCTCACTGATTTGACTCAAAGTTCTCAAGGACAGAGATTTAGTCTTACCTTTAGTATCCTCCAAAGCACATGGAACTACTGAATTTTAGATACATACAACAAATACCTTTAAACATCTGTGTACCAGGTAATAGGGTGGCACCATAAGAATAAAATGTAAGGTTGAGCGCGAATAGCTAGTGCTTGTAATCTTAGCTACTCAGAAAGCTGAGATCTGAGGATTGAGATTTGAAGTGATTCAAGGCAGGAAAGTCTGAGAAACTTACCTCCACTTAACTACTACAAAAAGCTGGAAGTTGAGCTATCACTCAAATGGTAGAGCACTAGCCTTGAGCAAAAGAGCTCAGGGATACCATAGTCAAATGACCTTACAGGAAATCATGTAGAGAAAAAGAAGACAAACTTCTATAAGCAAGAGAGACTCAGAAGACATCAAACCTGTCTACAGATTTCAAGTATTCAGAACTGTGAGGGGAGAAAACTGTCGTTTAAACCACTCTACAGTTATTTGGTTTGGGCAGGCCTAGCAAAATGACATGACTCTATCTGAAGAGGGCAAGCCATCTAGAATCTATGAAGTTCAGGGAAAGTAAGACTTACTTCCTGCCTTCCTGCCTGCCTGCCTTCCTCCTCTCCCTCCATCTCTCTTTGTGGTGAAGATTAAACTCTACTACTAGCGCTTTGCCCTCAATCCAAGAGGGATTTTTGGAGGGAGGTCACTGGTTCCAGCCCCAATACTAAATAAACTCCTTCACTAATCTAAAAATCGTTTTAAAATACACGCTTATTACCTTAAACACAAAACAAACAAATATACATACCTTATAGAGAGCTGAGACCCCCAGAGAGACAATGAATGCTCCAACAATATGTATCCGCAGACGCCTGGCCAGAAGACCCCTCATCAGAGGCTTTGCCAATGTACCAGAAGCCATGGTTCTTTAATAGATAAGGCGACAAAAGCTCATTTCAGATCACAGTAAGACACCGGAAGATCTCTCACCTGGAGACTGGCTCCTCCCACAAAGCTAAGGAGAGCAGTGTGGCTTAGCCACTCCATCTTTCCTCCTCTCCAGTGCTCAACAACTGTTCTAAATAACGACTAAGGCACAACCAGGCACCCACAGAGCAACACCTAACGAACATATTTTCCCAACCATGCACCAGCGGGAAGCTGTGCGGCGCTCGCTGTCTGGAGGTCGATGGGGCCGGCCCGGGGTTCCCGCCGGCCTGGGGTCCCCGCCGGGTTGGGGCGTGGGGGGCGGGGGCACGGGAGGCCCGCGGGTGTGGGTTCCCCTCTCCCCCCACCATCCCCCCGCAAACCCTGCGGAGGCAGGACGGTTAGGTGACCTAGTCAAGGTCACACTGGCCAGACAGAGAAAACCGGCGTGGAGGACGGATGCCCCGAGGCCCAGGGCGCGCGCGCAGGCGCCCGGCCGCCCCACGGCCGCCCAGGGCCCCGGGGCCGCCCCAGGCCCCCCTCCCCCGCCCAAAGCCGCCGAGGGGGCGGACGGGGGTCGAGGCGGAAAGAGACCCCAGGCTCCGCCACAGAGGAGATGCAGAGTGGCTAAGCTATCCCAGGACGGACCGGCGCCGTGGAAATCTGAACGCGGGGCCGCCGCCGCCACCGCCCGGTCTCACCTCGACACCAACGTCCTTCCCCGCGGCAGGCGAAGTGGACTGCGGCCCCGCAGCGCGCAGGCGCAGAAGGAAGGTGCGGCGGCCCACGTGACGACCGGAGCCGAAGAAGTCCAAAAGACTTGTACCGTGCGTCCTGCAGGTCACAGTCGAAGCACCCTGCCCCAACGCGGCTCCCGCTTTCTGCAATTTCTACAATTTTGACCCCCACAGATAATTCCTCTACTAAGTTAGACATGATACTCTTGCTCACACACTGAGTAAGTATGAATTTATTACGAAATTCAAAGATATTTAGTATGTAAAGAAAGAAATTACTGTACTTTACAGGTGCGGGAAAGATTGTCCTGGACCAAAGGATGGCCCCAGCCAAGAATGTGGCAAACCCTGAGGGAAACGCCGGGCCTTTCCTGGGCGGCGTGGAGTGGAGAGGAATTTTAGAAACGGTAGAGCCGATCACAGTAAACTCACGGTGGATGAATCAAGAGAGATTAAGAGGAGAGCTAGTATGCATGAGTTCTGGCTTCAAGTCCAACAGACCTGGATTTGAGCTCAGCGCCCTTCTAGCTGGGACATTGTCTTACTTCGATTTTAAAACGGCTTTCACTTCTAAAATGGTACCCGCCCTTGGTTAGGGTGCAAATTAAATGGGATTGTGCTTGCCAAGCAGACATTCTGAATATGTATCTCTCCCCCTGTCCTTTTGCCAGTCCTACATTTCCTCCTTCCTTCTAGGCATCAACCCTCCTCCACTTGGAGCCCTGTGGTTCCAGGTAAACCAAATCCTACTCCAACTGAGAATGTAAGTCCAGAGTGAACTAACAGTGCCACCCATTCCTTTGACCAAAGAACACTGGCAAGGTCAATAAACCTCTACCCTACAATTTCTGTGGAAACTACTAGAGAGAAAGGATCTCTGTGGGGAGAAGAGAAGAGGAAGTTTATAGTGAGGTAGAGAAGGGGTCTTGCAGATCTGCAAGAATCCAAGGCCAGAGTGTATTGTGTTCTGGCAATCTGTGTTGTTTCAGGGAACTAGTGACATTCAAAACCTGTCTTTGTGAAGCTTACATTCAGGTAAGCTAATCAGATAATGAAAATATATCAGAGGGAGATAAGAGCAATGGAAAAAGAAAGTCTGTTTAAAAAGACCTTTTTTAGTGGAAGGTTGAGAAAGATTTTGACAATCTAACTTAAGTCTTTAAAAACTGCCTCTGGGAAGGCGGGGTTTGTTCTATAGGTCTTCTTGAAATAAACAAGGATGATTAAGCTTCTGGGAGTTATATTTCAATTAAGTATTCAATTAAGTATTCAATTAAGTGATTAGAACTCAGTTCCTCTTCAAGATGTTTTTCAACTAGAGGGCACATCTAATTGTGGAAAACAGAATCCCTTTCTTGATAAATAGTCAAAGCAATGGTTTTGTTTCTGTCTTTTCATTCTAGCCTTGACAATCACCAAGTCAATGTGTTATCTTAAAATTTGTGTAAAAGATGTCACTGTTTTGCATATGGGCATTAGGGAACCCTTTGTCCTGGCTCCTGTATTTCTATGCTCAGGTCCTGAGAGGACTTGTCTTCACTGACTATACCCTGGCAATATGGTATGTCCCAAATCTACACAGTTGTGAATTATAACACCAAGGGCTAGAAGAAATAAAATTGACCCTGAAACAAATTAGGCATTAATATTCCCTAAAGAGCAGGAAACTTCAGTCCTTTCTACCATAATGTGAATCAATAGGAAAAGTAATGAGTACTTTGGTGGTTTTAGGAAATGTGAATCGTTAAGAAGCAGCAGTGACATGTGGGCACATCCCTGTGGCTCATGCCTGTAACTCTAGCTATTCAGAAGATAGAAATTGGGCAGATCATGGTTCCAGACTAGCCCAGATCTAAACTTCTCGAGACCCCATCTCAATGGAGAAAAACAATTTCAAAGGCTAGGTATATTGGCATTTGCTTGTTATTCCAGCTGCAATGGAAATTATAAACTCAAAAGATCATGGTCGAGACTAGCCCAGGCAAAAAGAAAGACTCTAGCATATGTGGCTCATGCCTTTTTTTGGGGGAGGGGTCGGTTGTGGGGTTTCAACTTTGGGCCTTGGTACTGTCCCTGAACACTTCAGCTCAAGGCTACTGCCCTGTCCCTTGAGCAACAGCACTACTTCCAGTTTTCTAGTGGTTCATTGGAGATAAAAGTCTCACAGACTTTCGTGCCTGAGCCGGTGGCTCGTGCCTGTAATCCTAGCTACTTAGGAGGCTGAGATTTGAGGATTGCAGTTTGAAGCCAGCCCGAACACGAAGATCTATAAGACTTTTATCTCCAAGTAACTGCCCCAAAGCCTGGTGTGATACTACTATGGAGTGCAATCCTTGAACACAAAAGCTTGCAAATAGTGCCCAGGCCCTGAGTTCAACCCGAGGACCAGCACAAAAAAGAAAGGAAAGAAGGAGGGAAGGAAGGAAGGAAAGAAAGAAGAGGAAAATCAAGGCTCTATCTAAAAAAATAACCAGAGCAAAAAGAGGTAAAGGCAAAGCACAAGCAGTATAACACCTACCTAGCAAGTATGAAGTTCGAGGTTCAAACACCAACACCAACAATAACCACAAAAATCAACCACAGCAATAGCAAAACCAGTCTCTATATGTGCTATATGAGGTGAAGTAACAGCAGTTTCAGCATTTGGCAAACCCTGTGGGTAGAGCTAATGACTTTCCTATATTTTTTTTATCTTTTTTATTTTATTTTATTTTTTAATATTTTTATTGTAATTAGTAAAAGGGTTACATGATATTTGCCAGATAGAAGGTGCATTAATTCACATACATTGATACCCATTCACATGTCTTGGTCCCCATTACCCCCCCATCCCCACCCCTCATCTTGTTTTCCCCCTTCCCTATCAAATTTCAAATAACCAAATACAAATATATCCAATATATCAGATATCAAAGTCAGATACTGTAACAATATGATATAACCAAGGGACAGCAAAAGAGATGAGAGATAACATAGTACATTAAGGACAACAATCACTCATTATATGGCTTTTGTTTCAATATCCTGGAGGTCCTTTCAATTAGCTTCATACTAAATGGCCTTATGTATCAAGGTTTTGCTCTATTGCAAATCTCTGCTAGTAGAGCCCAAGGTTTCTACAGATTATGACAAATGAGGGAAACCATTGAGCGTAAGTTCCTTTGAATCTGGCTTACTTCACTTAATGTGATTTTTTTAAGTCTTTCTATTTCCTAACAAATGGGTCGATGTTGTTTTTTTCTGACAGCAGCATAGAATTCCATTGTGTACAAATACCACATCTTGTTGATCCACTCATCAACAGAGGGACATCTAGGTTGGTTCCATATCTTTGCTATGGTGAATAATGCTGCAATGAACATTGTTGTGCTAGTGGATTTAGTATGCCCTAGTTTCTGGATGGTTGGGTAAATGCCAAGTAGTGGAATTGCTGGGTCATAGGGGAGTTCTATGTTTAGCCTTTTGATACTTTCATATTTAACAATAAAACACACTGAGTTTACGTTATGTCTTAAGATGTAAGGGAGTGAATTTTCTTATCACTATTCACTGTCCCTGAGATAATAAGCTTTCAGAAATGCAGACACAAAAAGAATGCCCACTGGTGAGAAATTCCCAGCAAGGGTCTCCAGAAAAACCCACCTGAAATTGCAAAGCAATATGAAACTTCCCTGTAAATTGAGTTTTACAGACAAACAGAAGATAAAGGACCACAGCAAAGTTTAAATGGGTACTTTTCTCAAAATGTAACTGTATCTTTTTGTTGATAAGGATCCAAGGAAATTTTTAGGGTATGTTTTACACACACAGACACACACACACACACACATATGTATTTACATGTAGGAAGTAATATTGAAACAGCATATGCCAAAAACTTGCAGATTGCTTTTATATCTCCGTTTCCTGATTTTATTTGTTCCAAATTTGTTCATATATTTAATGGCTAGAAAAAGATGTAATATTTCAAAAGGTAAGGCATTTTCAATTCCTAATGCCACCATAATAAGTTACCACACATATATTTCCTTTAAACAACACTAATTCCCTGTTTTTGAGTAACATAGTTCAAAAGCCTAACTCAGGTCTCAGTGAATCAATAATATCAATAATATCAATGTGCTGACATGGCTACATTCCTTCTGCATTTCTTGGTTCCTGTTAGTTCCTAGTGTTAGTCTATCTTCAGTGACTATGGTGAAATACCTGTTGCTGGGTCTTTATAAAGAAACAAGAGTTAGTTAGCTGACAGGTTTGGAATTTCAAAAATCTAGCATAAGCATTAGTTCAGCTTTGGTGAGGCTCCCTTGGCCGTGTCAACGGAGAATGTATGATGGAAGCACAGATGAAAGCAATCCGTTGATGAGACGAAGGCCAAGAGGCCTTACTGGTCATATTTCCTGTTTTCCTTTAATTAAAATGCATATTTTATTATCTTTAAGTAGTTGTACAAAGGAGTTATTTAACAAAGCAGTTCCTGAATAATGAATCTTGATCAATTGTCATCCCTTTCAGAATTCTCACCCATTTCTCCTCTATCCATCCCTTGCATGACTCTTCTTCATTTTGTAGGCTATACATTGACTTCATTCTCACTCTCTTCTCCTCTTCACTCACTATTCCTTTTCCCTTGACCCCCACACCACCCCTTGCAAGTACCCACTTCCTGGTGTTTATTTTGCTTAACTTTGATGTTGCCTTCTCTAAGGACCTACACTATTTGAGTTCTCCCAAGAATCTACCATATTTCAGTTAACATATTTGTATACAATGACATCCCACTCCAACATATTTACCTATAAGTTTATAAGCTGAATCTAGCTTCTACATATAAGAGAAAGGTTGTGTCCTCTGTCTCCCCAGGTGTACTTCGCTTAACAATTTTTCCAGGTCTTTCCATTTCTTCACAAATGGTATGGTATGAGTGTACCATTTTTCTAATGGATAAGTAAAAATTCATTGTGCATATATGTCACTTTTTTTGGTTGGTTGTGGGGCTTGAACTCTGGGCCTGGGCACTGTCCCTGAGCTCTTCAGCTCAAAGCTACCACCTTACTCCTTGAGCTATGGCGCCACTTCCAGTTTTTCCAGTAGTTAATTGGAGATAAGAGTCTCACAGACTTTAGTGCCCACCCTGGCTTTGATCCTCAGATCTCAGCTACCTGAGTATCCAGGATTGCAAGTGTGAGCCATGAGCCACCGCACCCAGTATATGCCACATTTTCTTGATCCATTTGTCCATTGAGGGACATCTGAGCTGATTCTATACCTTAACTGTGATGAATAGTGCTGCAATAAACATGGTTGTGTTGGTGGCATTAATGAAGCCTGGTTTATAATCTTTTGGATAGTTGCCTAGGAATGGAATTGCTGGGTCATAGGGTACTTCAATGTTTAAATTTTTTTTGCCAGTTCTGGGGCTTGAACACTGTCCTTGAGCTTTCTCAAGACTAGTGCTCTACCACTAGAGCCACAGTACCACTTCCAGCCTTTTTTTTTTTCTATGTATGTGGTACTGAGGAATCGAACCTGGGTCTTCATGCATGCTAGGCAAGCACTCTACCACTAGGCCAAACTCCTGGCCCCAATGTTTAATTTTTGATGAACTGCATACTACTTTCCAGAGTCATTGAACAAATTTACATTCCTACCAACAGTGTATTAGGGTTCCTTTTTAGCCACATCCTTGCTGGCATCTGTTATTTATTTTCTTGATAGTGACCATTCTAACTAGAATCACAATGTTGTTTTGATTCCCTTGATATCAGAAATGTGTCTATTTGCCATTTTTACTTCTGTAAACTCTCATTAGTGATACTATGATAACACACTAATCCTGACCACACCTTAGTGGGGTATATAATAGTCCATTTATTAATCAGGTTTGTCGATTTTTTGAGATTTAACTTTTTATGTTCTCTATATATTCTGCATATTATGTCATTGTCTGATGTGTAGCTGACAAAAATCTTCTCCCATCCTATAGTCTGTCTCTTTAGGTTGTTTGCTATGTCCTTGGCTGTGCAGAAACATATTTACTCTTATCTACCTAAACCCTGTGAGAACTAACTAGACACCCCAGGAAATATATTAATTTTTTGTGAGAGCTAACCCTTAGCCCATGACTTTTTATTAGGCTCTACCTCTTATAAATTCCCCCACGCCTTACCATAGCCTCACCAGAAGCAAGCCTCCAGTGCATGAGAGCCAGGGAACAAAGCACATCCAGATCATAGCAGCAGCCATCTCTCTGCCTTCAAAGCTAGCTCTCACCCTACTTCTCTTACTCTCTTTTCTCCTTCCATCTCCACTCTTGTGATTAGCCTACTTGACTATATTTGCTATTTTAACATCACTTGATGAACAACTTCAATTCTGCATTGAGTTTCTCTTTGTCACATAACAATCTAATCCAGGGATTAGTAGGATTGAAGGATTGTTATTCCGCAAATCCCACTAAGGTATGGGCAGCATCAGCATGGTGTCACGAATATTTTCATTCTCCTTTCAGTAATACAGTAGAACTTTACTCCCCTGCTTGTCTCGTCCCCTCAAAAGAACTTTTCTTCTCCAGTGCTGAGGATTAACCTAGGGAGTTACACTGTTGGACACATGCTCTACCACTGAGCCCTGCCCTCAGCCCTGATGGCTCCCATGAAAGTTAAAAGAGTCATATGTCTTGTCTTGATGAGATCAGAGAATCGTGGTTCAAAGCCAGCCGAGGCTTTGAGATTCATATCTCCGATTAACCACCAGAAAACTGGAAGTGGCTCTGTGTTTCAAAGTGTTGGAGTGCTAGCTTTGAGCTGAAGAGCTCAGGGACAGAGCCCAGACCTAAAGTCAAAGCCTTACCACTGACAAAAAAAAGGGGAGACGGGGGGAGAGGGGGAAGGAAAGAAGGAAGGAAGGGGGAGAGAGAGGGGGAGAGCAAGGGAGGAGGGAAGAAAAGAAGAAGGGAGAGAAAGATGAGAGAGAGAGAGAGAGAGAGAGAGAGAGAGAGAGAGAGAGAGAGAGAGAGAGAGAAAGAGAGAGAGAGAGAGAGAAAACTCATTAATGCTGTTCTACAAATAGACGACTCATCCTGACTGGCACAGATTTTTTTAAAAAAGATATCTGTTTGAGTTAGGAATATCTGTGCATGAATGCTGAGATATAAAATGAATGATAGAAACAAGAGTGTGCTGGGCGAGGTGGCTCATGCCTATAATCCTAGCTACTCAGGAGGCTGAGATCTGAGGATCACAGTTCAAAGCCAGCCCATGTACTAAAGAACGTGAGATTCTTATCTCCAATTAATCACTGGAAAAATGGGAAGTGGGGCTCTGGCTCAAGGAGTAGGTGGTAGCCTTGAGCTGAAGAGCTCAGGGACAGTGCCCAGGCCCAGAGTTCAAGTCCCGTGAACCCCCCCCACCAAAAAAACTAAAATAAAAAAGAAATAAGAATATGAACATAAAATGAGGCTATTAAGGTGGCACTAGGAAAAAACGATGCTGATGGCCACCATATGTGGTAAGGGGAAGGCCAAGTGGAAGGGAGGAGGCCCTACCTTTCTCAGTTAGTGGCAATTCCAGACCCAGCCTTTAAAGAAGCTGTGAAGATGCCCCCGGTTTTCTAATAGAGTTGTCTTTTAAGAACTGTCCAGCAGCTGTCCTAAGGGAACTCTAATAAATATTCATGTCCTTTTACATGCCTAAGTCATCAGAGCTTTCACCCTTAAAATGGGATACTGTGCTGTAGGAGCCAGTGGATGGCTCTGAAGCTCGAGTGCAGGCCGGGCAATGCCTTCTAACCTCTCCTGGACTGAGTGGCTGCCTCACTGCTTTGTAAACCCTACGTGATACCTAGTAGTGTGCAAAATGTAGTCATGTATGTTTTCATTTTGCATTCTCAATAATCCCACGAGATGAGCAAAGATGCCTAATTTTGTAATGGAGAAAAACTGGCAGTAGAATCTACAAGAGCATTAGAGGCTGCCCCCAGAAGGACAAGTCTACCTGAAAGGACACCTCCACATGACCTCTACTTACCCTCCATGCTGCAGTTCCCAGATACCAAGAGGATCTGCTCTGGGAGCCCCAGGGGACGCTGCCCAACTGGTTCCTAGGCTTAGGTTTCTATTAGGAGAATGATTTCTCCTCCTAGATCTTGCTTAGAAGCTGGAAGAGGTTATGTCCTCAGAGTAATACTGAGGAGGCCTGGTGATCCTTCAGGCACTTCAGAGCCAGTAGTCACTGAAACAATTTTCCCAGAACCAGGCTGATTTCAATCACACAGATGGCCTGGCCTGATACCGGCTCTTAGGAGAATGAGGCTTTGTGAAGTTAAAGGAAAGAATCATGTTAAAACTCAGCTGCGTTAAGAATAAGCGCAGAGCAAATGAATCCAAGTTTTTTAGATGAGAACAAACAACCAGGAGACAGGGAAACAAATCCTATACTTCATTCTCCAAGAAGACACTGAATGAAGCCAAAAGCTTTATCTAAGACACTTGATAATTACTCTTTAATATGCAAAAACAATGGATCTCACGGTAGTTACTTTGAACATGGGTAATTTTTTAGTCTACGGACATGGTGAATGAATTGGCTCTAGTAAACATGAGTATCTTCAGCTTTCATGTGATCTGCAGGGTGGATGGGGAGTGAGTGCTGGCAGGATGCAGCTTAACGTCTATGTGGTCAGACTGCTCTGTGCTACATCTAAAATCTGGGGCTTCCAGGAGCTGATGGCTCACACCTGTAATCCCAGCTACTCCAGAGGCTGAGAGCTGAGAATTGTGGTTCAAAGACAGCCTGGGCAGGAAGGAAAGACTATGAGACTTATCTCCAGTTAACCACCAGAAAACCAGAAATGGAGCCGTGGCTCAAAGTGATAGCAAAAGAGCTCAGAGACAGCACCCAGGTTCCAAGTTCAGCCCCATTACTGACCAAAACAAAACAATCTTGGGGCCCCAAGAGAACCGTGCAAGAAGGACCATTTGACTCACTGGAACCAGAAAAATGAGTGGATTTAGCTTCTTTGTCCACCCTCCCATCCCACATTTGCCTTTAGCCTTCTCTGTGTTAGATTACAGCACATGAAGGATGAGCTTTACATATGTGATATTTTAAACTTCATTTTCAAGAATAAGCTAAACCAGCTGGGCATAGTAATTCAAGCCTGTAATCTTAGCTACTTGAGGGGCAGAGATCAGGGGATCTCAAATTGAGGCCAGCTTGGCCGTAAAAGTTTGTGAGACTCCATCTCAACTAATAGGTGAGTGAGCACTGTGAGGCACTTTTGTCATCTCAAGCTACCGGAAACATAATAACCAGTTGCATGGCACACGCCTGTCCTTCAAAGAGAAGCATAAACAGGAGGATCGAAGTCCAGGACCACCCAGGCATAAAAAGAGACCCTATCTGATAAACAACCAACATAAAAAACTCATCCTCATCCACAGGACACTTCCCAAACTAGTAGAATAGTTCCTTGGCTTTGGTTGGTTTTAGGGGGCACCTGTTCTCCTGGCTTGCCTTAAGAGAAGCCCAGGTCTCAGGGAATACTGACTGGCTGGTCAATGGCTAACACTTGAAGTTTCTGGTACCCAGACTGCAGCCTAAGTACTGTTAACAGGATAAAAAAAAAGAAGGAAGGAGGATTGGGAAAAATAAGAAATAGGGTTACTGCCTCTCGTATAGAGGACATAATTGTTGAGTCCTCTGTCTCTGTCTCTCTGTCTTTGCCTTCTTTTGAGAGAGTATGACATTCTCTGATGTGCAGAGATGTGTCTGTATTGAATATTCTGCCTACAGACTTTGCAGAAACTCTTCTGTTTCTAGCTCTATATTTTTGCTTTTGCTGCAGGTTCTGGAATTTCTGAGCCCTAAGCCTGCTCGAGCTTCTAAAGGAAGCTGTGCCATTTCCTCAGCTGTAGCAGCCACCACTGATACTTCCTCCCTGCTCCCCATCCAGTGCTGGCCTCACCACTCACTCTCAAGCTCTAGAAATTCTCCTGGTTCTCTGGTCCACTGATGCCCTCTGTTTATTTTTGTGGGTTTATACCTTTAGCCTTTACAGTAATTCTTAAATGTTGGGAGGGACAGTGGCTAAACACATGTGCTTAATGCACTGTATTGAGTCACCAGTGAGAGAACGTCCTTTAGGACTTTTGCCACTTCCTGCTCTCTTCTTCCTGCATTGCAGTCTCCCATCTGGGATCGTTTCTGTTCAGTCTTGAGCACTTCCCTAGTATTTCCTGTGGTGCAGTTATTGCCAGCAGGCTCTCCACTTTAGTTTACCTAAAAATGTCCAAATTTAGCCCTCAATTTTTTTCTAGTTTTTTTTTAACTTTTAAAATTTGAACTTAGAAGCTTACAGAAAAATCACAGGACTTACTTGGTTATTTGAAATAGGATAGGGAAGGGGGGAAAACAAGATGAGGGGCGGGGGTGGGGGAGGGAAATGGGGACCAAGACATGAGAAAGGCTATCAATGTTTGTGAAGTAATGCACCTTCTATCTGGTGAATATAATGTAACCCTTCTATTAATTACAATAAAAATTATATGAGAAAAGAAAAATCACAAGAGTGGCTCAAACAAGCCTAATTATCCTCTTAATGGGTGGTATTTTAATAGTTAACATTTTGCCACATTTTCTCAATCACTATGCCTCAAAGGATGTATATATTCTACACATACATACAATATTTGAAGCATTTGAAAGTTAAGGACACACCAGACTTGGTAAAATCACACTGACAAAACAATCACCAAATTCACAGATTCCGCTCAGATTTGACTGATTTTCTTAATAAAGTTCTTTTCTATCCTCCTCCCAGCTTTACTCGTGTTTAGACACATTTAAATTAGATGCGTCTATAGTATATGATGTGATCACTTAAAATCAAATTCAAGCTGAGTGCCAGTGGCTCATGCCTGTAATCCTAGCTGATTAGGAGGCTGAGATCTGATGATCACAGTTCAAAGCTAACCTGGTGGAAACACTGGAGAGATTCTTCTCTTTAAGAAAAGCTAGAAGTGAAGCTGTGACTCAGGTGGTAGAGTGCTAGCCTCAAGCAAATGAAGCTCAGAGACAGTGCCGAGGCCCTGAGTTCAATCCCCAGAACTGGCATTCACAAAAAAAAATCATTTTCAACAAATACACAAAATATAAAAAATGTGCATATTAATGGAGTAATAGAATGTTTTGATATATGTGATGCTTTGAAATGTGTCTACATTGTGAGGTAATCAGACAAAACCAATTGACATATCTATTGTCTTTGTATTATCACTTCTTTGTGAGAACTTGTGAGATACTCTGTGTTATCAATTTTTGAGTGTGCAGTGCATTATTATTGAGAGTCACTATTCTGTACAAAAGCTTTCCAAAATTTATTCCTCCCCTCAGCCCTATGGATTTATATCTCTTCCCCCGTTCAAGTCTATGGAAACTGTCATTTTACTCTGCTTCTGAAAGCTCTATGTTTTAGATTCCATGGGTAAATGAGATCACATGGTGGTGTTCTCTCTGTGCTCAGCTTACTTTAATTTAACATAATGTCCTATGAATTTATCTATAGTGTTCTTCCCTTTTAAAGGCTGAATAGTATTCTATTCTATGCATGTGTACACATGTAGATCACATTTTCTTCATCCATTCATCCATCAATGGACTTAAGCTGATGCTACACCTTGGCTATCATGAGTAATGCTGCAGTGAACATCAGTGCATACTTCTTCAATGTACTGATTTTCTCCTACATTCCTAGACAGGTGGTAGTTCTAGTTTTAATTTTTTTAAGAATCTTCCCCTTTGCAGAACTGCTGTTCTAATAATGTTCATTTTAAGTCTAGAACCAATCCAGCTTGCATATATATATTTAGTTACCATGTTTCTAGTTCTCTTCAATCTGATGAATTCTTCTTTTGGTTCTTTTTTCATAGCTAACTTCCTTTTTACTCCATTACTGGGTTTGAACTCAGCCCCCATGCTGGCTAAGCTGGTGCCCTGCCACTTGAGTCGCCCCTCAGCCTACATTTTCGCTGTTGTTTTGTAGTTGTATGCCGGTACTTGGGCTTGAATTAAGGACTTCTTGCTTTACATTGGATTTTTCGATAGTTAATTAGAGATAAGAGTCTCAAGAACTTTTCAGCAGGACTGGCTTTTGAACTGTGGTCCTCACATCTCAGCTGCCTGAGTAGTTAAGATTATAGGCATGAGGTACCAGCACCCAACCTTTCACTAGTTATTTTCAAGACAGGATCTTGCACATACCCATATATACTCACTTAACTATGCCATTACAGTCAATTTCAGTGATTATTCAGAAAATAACTTCTGCATTTAAAAGGTTGGCTTTCTCGCCATGTACTTTGAGAGTTAACCACTGATCAGTTCTTATTTGACCAGCAATACTAAACTATACTCATAAAGATTATGTTATCAAATAGCATCTTAACCTAGAAAAAACTGTGTATTCAAAGTAAATGTATATTTAGTCCAAGTACTGAAGACAAGTATCCTATCTTAGGAAAAACCAACTTCTCAAGAGATTATTCAGTCTATTTCTTACAGAGATCATATGTACTAGTTAATCTATTTTATTTATAGAAAATAGACAGTTCTATTATTAATGTTAAATGAGAAAACCAGTTTGTTTAATGCCAGTTTTTTTATTGTCAGGATAATGTATACAGAGGTCACAGTTACATTGGTCAGGTCTCACACATTGATATCCCTTCTCAGGTTTTTGTCCCTATTTCCTCCTCCCACCTGCTCCCAATCATCTTGTCCCCCCTTCCCTTTCATATTTCAAATGCACAAATCAATGCATATACAATATTCCAGGTAACAAAGTCAGATACGGTACTAATATGAGATTAACCACAGGACAAAAAAAAGAGAAGAGAAATAACATAGTACATTAAGAACAACAATCACACAAGATAAAGCTCTTGTTTCCATATCCTGGAGATCCTTTCATTTAGTCTCATCCTATATGACCTTATATACCTAGGTTTTACGCTATTATAATCCTCTACTAGATGTGTACTAATTATTACAAATAAGAGGAACCATTGAGCCTGTGTTCCTATGGGTCTGACTTACTTCACTTAATATGATTTTTTCCAAGTCTTTCCATTTCCTTACCAATATAGCAATGTCATTCTTTCTGTTGGCAGCATAGAATTCCATTGTGTATAAGTACCATATCTTGATCCGTTCATCTACTGAGGGGCATCTGGGTTGGTTCCATATCTTCGCTATGGTAAATAACGCTACAGTGGATATCATTGTGCTAGTAGCTTTAGTATGTCCTTGTTTCTTGACATTTGGGTAAATGCCAAGTAGTGGAATTTCTGGGTCATAGGGCAGCTCTATGTTTAGTTTTTTGAGGAATTGCCATACTTCTTTCCATAGTGGATGAATGAGTTTACACTCCCACCGACAGTGTAGTAGTGATCCCTCCTGGCCACATTCCCACCAGCACCTGCTGTTATTAGATTTCTTGATCATGGCCTTTCTAACTGGAGTGAGGTGGAATCTCAAAGTTGTTTTGATTTGTAATGTAAGATTTAGATTCAGATTTTCTCTGATATTAAAACAACAATCTGAGTTGGTCTTTGATGGAATCAGAGGGAATTAAGAATGGAAGGACACCATGTCTTGATGATGTAAGTGAAGCAATATAACCATGGACTGGCAACTCCTTATGTTCCAGTTATATCACATTCAGAATAATAACTTTTGCTGGTATTCTGTATTCATAAAATAATAGGGTGTATAAAATATTAGTAAATCTGAATAGCATCCATAGTATTAACATTTTAATAAAATCTAGATGTCTTAGTACTGACCACAGCTTTGCCATTCACTTTGTATAAGAAGTAGAAAAAGAGGCCAAGTGTGGTGGCTCACACCTGTAACCCTAGCTACTCAGGAGGCTGAGATCTGAGGATCAAGGTTCAAATCCAGCCCAGGCACTTATCTCCAATTAACTACTAGAAAACTAGTGGGGTTGTGGCTCAAGGATAGGGCAGTAACATTGGGCTGGAGAGCTCAAGGACAGCACCCAGGCCCAGAGTTCAAACCCCAGGACCCACAACAAAAAAGAAGTAGAAAAAGAGCCCAGTACCAATGGCTCATGCCTGTAATCCTTGCAACTCAGAAGGCTGACATCTGAGGGTCACAGTTCGAAGTCAGTCTGGGCAGAGAAGTGGTACTGTGGCTCAAGTGGTAGAGCGCTAGGCTCCAAGACAGCACCCAGGCCCTGAGTTCATGCCTCACAACTGACAAAAAAAGTAGAAAGATGATAGAGAAAAAATTTGTTTGGGGGCTGCGAGTATGGCCTAGTGGGTTTGATTCCTTAGTATCACATACATAGATAAAAGCTGGAAGTGGTGCTGTGGCTCAAGTGGTAGAGCTCTAGCTTTGAGAAAGTCCAAAGACAGTGCTCTTGCCCTGAGTTCAAGCCCCACAACTGGCAAAAAAAAAAGTATGTTTAAAAAATAACCTTTCAATTAAATGTTAGAAAAACGTTAGAAAAAATGACATCTTACAAAAGATATTCTAAAATTATGTGGAAAATAGTCTTCCATGAGCCACATGTAGATTTTGTCCTCACACTTTAAAAAATCATTTTGGAACCAACTGGTCATTCTTTTGTCTTTGCTTGTACAAAACACAAGGGTAAGACTGCCAATCAGGACTCAAGGTAAATGTATTATAAATTATCTTTTCACTAGCTAATTATGGCTCCCCAGGTTCTTGGAAGTATGCTGGAATCATATTCATAAGAAGATCTCAAGGGACACATAAACCTTTCAAATACTTGAGGATTTGGACAGTAAGAGAATCTGGCAAACAGAGCTTTGAACTTGGCAGTGTAGTTGCTAAATCTACAATATGGAGCCAGAAGGCATCTTTTCCATCTTCTTAGGTTTGTAGACAGCCAAGTGACATAGCCAAGTGAACTATGTTACCTGAACATAAGAAGAGTTGTATGTTCTAGGCTCAATGAGTTTTGAGCTTTAAGAGTGGTTTGTCTTTTCCTCTTTAACATTAGGCTAATGTTTGAGAAAACCAAGAGCCTAGAAATTGAATCCTAATATCATGATCTACAAATGATAGGGATTATAAAATGACAACAACAAAACGTCCACCTATTCCTTCAAAGTCTTACACTTACAAAACATTTGCCCCCTACATGCTGCTCCAAACAGCCTACATTGACATGTACTGATTGCAGCACAAAATGGTGTGCTGGTAAGCTGATCTCAGCACCAGAAATATAGAACATTCATAGATCTACTACAAGCTTGACACGAAAATTAACCCTAGAGATTTTAGATATTTTTAATTTCAGCCAAAATGTGATGGAAGTTTCATACCCCTAACCCAGATTAGTAAGAAGTTAGTCACAGCTTCTTCACATAGTAAATGACAAATCTGAGCCTTCAATGGTTCCCATAGGATCCCAGGCAGACCAAAAAAACCTGTGGAACTGGAGTGTGTTCCTTAAATGAGTATGACTTAATAATGCCATTAGAGATTTACACAGCGTGTCATACTACCTGCTTTCCAACTAGAATGCTGTAGCTTTCAGTATTATTTGGGACTTTCAGAATTCATAAAATGGCCTGTTTTCACTTTATTATTTTACTTGAAAAAAATCTAATTAGGAAAAAATAGATCTCACATTTCTAGGGCACTGAAAGGTTTGAGCTTAGTGATTAATAGTTCTGGCAACAGATAAGAGTGTCAGCAGTTCTCCTTAAATGCATTTTGATTAACTGTGTTTTGAGTGAGTGCATTGAGAGTTCCGTGTAAGATGCATTTTGCCCTGTTTGATATGGTGCTAGACATGGTTGAAAAAACCGCAGCTATTTTTTCCCAGCAGGAGGCATGAGATTGCTAAAATCTTCAGCCTCCGCAACAGTATTAATTAGTGCATTTCACCAACCAAAGCTGTAAGGTCTGTAAATGAAATTCTAGAAGGGGCATCAAGCTAGAACAGGATATGGAAGCCAAATGGAAAACATGAACCAATAAAAGAAAAAAAATGCTCACTAGTAAGAAGTCTAAGTTTAGTCTTTGAAGTCAGTTCAAGTCCTGCATGCTTTAATTCTGATGTAATCTTAAAATGGTGGGTACAAACAAGAACTCAGAAACAGCTTTTGAAACCGCTGGACCACCTGCACATGACTCAGTTTGCTGATGGCTATAACAACTACACCATGGTCTTTGCTGAATTGCATCTGAATTAAAGCAGTCATTCTTCTTGCACTGAAATAGAGTAACAAGTCTTACCAGTAAGAAGAGCCATCCTCTAAATACGCACACACCCCACATTTACAAAAGACTTTACACAGTATGTTACATTTTCTTGATAAATTGTCTCAACAGCAGTAATGCATAAGCGCTTGCACGCAAGCACATTCTTCCCGTGTGACAATGTGTTTGTTCCTTGTTTGGCCTGTCACTTGTCTCGTTTCACATTTTAGTTATGAGATGATTGCTTTTCTTGGTACAAGAATTTTTTCTAAGAAGAGATAATTCTCTTGATTTGAAAAAAATTATATTTCTGGCAGGATGAGAATTTCAAACACATATGGCATAAAAAGGGCCTTGCCCATAATAGTCTTAATGGACAAAAAAAAACCCTCACTTTCATTAAAAGCAAATCTGTGAGATGTAGTCTTCTTTTGAGCTATCAGGTTTTATAAATTGTACAAAAAATGAAAAAAATACACATTGATTTCACTATTGTAGTTTTCTTTCCTCTTTTCCTCCTTCCTTTATTTTTTCCTGCTTTATTTTTTCCTTCCTTCCTTCTTCCATCTTTCTTTTCTGAGAAAGGGTCTTGCTATGTAACCCAACTTGTTATTATTTTGCTTCAGCCTCACGATCCCTGGGGTTTTTATGGGATTATAGGCATGTATCACCATGTTTGACTATGAAGTAACAAATAATTATTTCAAATCTATTTCCTTATTTTGGTGGCAAAAGAAAAAATTTAGTAAAGAATATTTTTATTTTTTTTGCCAGTCCTGGGCTTGAGCTCGGGGCCTGAGCACTGTCCTTGGGCTTTCTCAAGACTAGAGCTCTACCACTTGAGCCTCAGCACCACTTCTGGCTTTTTTCTATTTATGTGTTACCAAGAAATCGAAACTGGGTCTTCATGCACGGTAGGCAAGCACTGTACCACTAGGCCAAACTCCCGGCCCAGAATATTTTAATTTTTAAAAAGAGGAGCACAAAAAGACAATGTAGCAGATTAAAACTATTACAATCTCAGTACACTTAATGATGCTAATTGAATGGGTAAGTAATATTTATGTCAATGATATACTTATCATTAAGATTAAGACAAATATTTATCATCCAACTAGGATCTGCATCATATGTGTATAAACACTAGAAAATAGCCCACTGAAATAAAGAAGACACGGCCACCATTTTTGATAGGTAATTACACAATTCTAACTTTATTAAATTATTGAGTATTTAATAAAATATGCAAACAAAACCACAACATTACTAATAGATACTATAACAGAAATATGTACACAGCATCCTGGCAGGACAAAAAGTTAAATTTGGTTTGGCAAGGAGGGGGTCTGGAACAGATTTAAGGAGGAGCTAAAATTTTAATTAAACATCTAAAAAGTAGTTCTGCAAGTTGAAGAGGAAAGGGATTTTTCCAGGCAAATGAAAAAAGTATGAAACTGCCAGGACAGCTTGTATGCTGTAGGCAATTTGTTAGATTACAGTGATTCTTACAACATTCTCTGAGCTACCTCAAGCGATTGGCAAGGTCAAAATTATTTTTATAATAATGCTAATCCATGATTTTTCTTTTTCACTCTTGATTTTTGTGTCAGTGATGCTAATGAATTGATACTATGAACTCTGTAAGGACTAAGGCAGTGGAATTAAAAGGACTGTTTTTCACGGCCATGGGATGGCATAAACCAACACAGTGTTGGGGCTAGGAGTGGGTGGGTAAATCACTTCGGGTGGTGTAGACATCTTAACACTGTTAACTTTCCAGTCCATGAACCTGGGATGCCTTCCCATTTATTTGTCTCTGATTTCTTTCATCAATGCTTTGTATTTTGATGTAGATATTTTTTGTCTATTTCTATCATTATTTTTTTTGGAGGGGTGGGTCATGGGGCTTGAACTTTGGGCCTGGGCACTGTCTCAGAGCTCTTCAGCTCAAGGCTACCACCCTACCCCTGAGCCATAGCCACACTTCCCATTTTCTAGTGGTTAATTAGAGATAAGAATCTCATGTTCTTTAGTGCTCAGGCTGGCTCTGAACCTGGATTCTCAGATCTCAGCCTCCTGAGTAGCTCGGATTACAGGCATGAAACCACCACGCCCAGCCTATTTTTTGATGCTTTTGTATATTGAATCTTTTTAGTTTCTTTTATGGATAGTTTATTGAATTAGTAACTCTACAAGGCTTTTTGTAGATGCATTAGGGATTTCTACATACAATGTGCAAACAGATGATTTTACTTCTTTTTTAGATGTATTTTTTTCTTACCAATTACTCTAAGACTTCTAAGACTATGTTGAGTAGAAATGGCAAGAGTCAACATCCTTTCCTTATTCCAGAACTGAGAGAAACCATTTTTGTTCTTTCACCACTGGATATTATTGTATATGGTCAAATTAGCCACGTAGTGAAGAAAACAGCCTACCGAATAGGCTAAAATCTTTGGTGACTACTCATCCAACAGAAGGCAGCAGAGCAATAACTTTGTATTGGGATAATTGGAAAGAACTCAAGGGCTTCTGCAATGGGTGAGGCTAACCCTTCTCTTCACAGGCCCAGAGATATGCAGGGAAGAATCGTTTCATAGACCTGCAGAGTGCTCTCCCTGGGCTCATCTCCTGCACTGAGCTTATAAGCACTCCTTGGCCACAGCGATGGCTCAGGCAGGCCCGACAGCAGTAGGAGCAGGCAGCGGACATTCTGCAGTCTCTGCTCCCAGCCCCCCACAACTCTTCATTTTCTGGCTTCTACAACTGAGTATGGCTGGCAGCCCTGGCTGTTGTCTGTGTTTCTTATCATTTCAGCTGTTCCTGTGTCTTGGAAATCAGCTGTTTGAATGAGACTTTATGGGGGGCTAGGTTGCTACACCAAAAGGTGTGCACTGGAGGGAGGTCTCCAGACAGCTCCCAGGCCCGAGAGAAGCACATTCCTCTACAGCCTGGCACACATGTACTTGGGTGGGGAGATTTTCCTTCTTGACCAAAATGAAGAGTGCTGTCAGTAGTTCTGGGTTCTGGACTTTGGGTAGGGGCATCTGAGACTTATCTGAAACTGTCATGTCAGTCTCTTGGGGCAGAAGCATGTCTGAAGCAGCAAAGCATGTTAGGCGCTGTAGCCTAGGGTGCTGAGAGTTGGTTTCTGAGTCTAGAACCTTCAATGGCACCTCAATGGCTGAATTTGAGTCTTCTCTGGGTATGGGTAGCTAGATTAGTCTTTTCAGAGTGTTCTGCGAGATTCTTGGAGAGGAATTTCTTCCTTGGAGACAGCGTCTTATTCAGGCGGCTTTGAACTTATGAGCCATGAGGGCTGGATTGCAGCTGGGTAGCACATTTTTAAAGCAGCTGTGGCTGCCACGCTGACAGGAGGAATGTCCACAGGAAAGGAATGGAAGCATCACTGATTGCTTCTGGGGCTCCCTGGAAAACCACAGGGCTGCAGTGTGGCTGCTGTGTTGCAGGGACTTAAGGAGCTGCAGCCAGATGGCTCAGCCTCATGGGGATGGCTGCGACATTTCCCACTAGGTTTTTGGACTTGCTTGGGCGGACTGACACACGTCAGTCATGCAGCAAGACTGCCCAGCCTGATAGCTTCACTCTTTTGTGATGTATATATATATTTTTTTTCGGGATGCTGTACAGAGGGGTTACAGTTGCATATATAGTGAGTACATGCCTTGCTGAACTTTATCACCCCCTCCCATGTTTCTCTCCCCCTTTCCTGCCCTCCATTCCCTCCAAGTTGTAGAGTTCATTTCCAACATACTGTTTTGGGTGTATCGCTGTTACATTAATTCAGTCTTTTAAAGGGAAGAACCTTAGGAGATAACTGTTACAAAAATCTGACATGGAATGGGTAGCATCTCTCAAGGAATTTTTCCTTACACCTCTTAACCGCCAACCGAATACCCATTTGGTTCTTGTGATCTATCTCAGCCTACAACTTACCAAGTCATTACTGCTGGGCGTGGTGGCTCACATCTGTAATCCTAGCTATTCAGGAGGCTGAGAGCTGAGGATCATGGTTCAAAGCCAGCCTAGGCAGGAAAGTCTATGAAATGTTTACTTCCAGTTAACCACCAGAAAACCAGAGTGGTGCTGTGGCTCAAAGTGATAGAGCACTAGTGTTGGATGAAAAACCTCTGGGACAAGTGTCCATGCCCTGAGTTCAAAACCCACGACTGACAAAAACAAGAAAAAAAGATGACGCTAGTTTTTTTTTTAATTGTTAGGATAATATATAGAGGGGTTATTGTTATATTTGTCAGGTAGTAGGTGCTTGTCACACTTTGATACCCCTTTTTATGTTTTTGTCCCCATTTCTCTCCCCCTACCCCTTTCCAATCAAAAGATGACACTAGTTTCAAGCCAGGAAGAATATGCCAAGTGACTCAGTGAAGGGAATTAGCATACATGCTGAATTTTCCATCTTTTGATATACGGTTCTAATTCAACGTATAGAGATAATTTCCCTCTGAGGACCAAAACTCTATAGGCAGTTGCACATTAAAATGTTTCACTGTTACATTTATAGAATTTATTCTGGAATATTAATCCGAGTTCTTTATGCATAAGCAAACCCAGTTTCAAAGAGATTAAATCCATGGCTCCAAGTCAGAAAGGCAGCAACTACTTTTATTTTGCCAGTTCTGGGACTTGAAACTCAGGGTCTTGGCACTGTCCTTGAACTTTCTCAAAGCTAGCATTCTACCACTTCAGCCACAGCATCATTTCTGGCTGTTTCTGTGTATATGGTACTGAGGAATCAAACCCAGGGCTTCACGCATGCTTGGAAAGAAGTCTACCACTAGGCCACATTCCCAGCCCAACTGATGTATTTATGAGACAGAAGTTTCACACAATTTTAAAGAGTATGCCAATTAAAAATGTAATCACTCATAAGATTTGTGGTGTATTTTTTCAATTATATGACAAATAAAAACATACATTATTTTTTAAATATAACATAAATTAGTTGTATTTTTAATACCAAATTTGCTTCCACATAAGACTTAATCTGATCCAATTGGCCAAATTACTTCGAAGTTACTTTACAGTTGTAATTTTTTCCAAAATATATTTATTCACTAAAAAGTCTATGAGACTGTAATCTCCAATTAATCACCAGAAAACCAGAAGTGGCCCTGTGGCTCAAGAGGTAAGGTGGTAGACTTGAGCTGAAGAGCTCAGGGATAGCACCCAGGCCCAGAGTTCAAGTCCCAAGACTGACAAATATGTATATATATATATATATATATATATTAATTTAGTTTAAGCAGTAATTAAATGAATAATAAGCTAAATTTTCCCATGTTTTGAAGTGTCTAAGTGGACACGGTATGAGTAATAATTTGTATGACTTTTAAGGTGGCACTGTGGCTCAAATAGTAGACTGGTAGCCTTGAGCTGAGGAGCTCAGACACAACACCCAGACCCATCGTTCAAGCCCCACGACTGACAAAAAAAATAAGTAAGGACCAAATCAAATGTAAAAAATAAAACACAATTAGCATTTATTTATTTACACATACCCAGGTCAAATTTAAGGACACATTTAAGATTATCTATACAGTATATGTGGCGCACAATGTAAATAAGGAATTTAAGTTTTATTAATGCAGGAAACATTGGCTGAGCATCTCCTTCAGGCATCCTGCTTCTGAAGACTATTAGAAGGATGATTCAGACAGACAGATATTCATCAAGACTACTGAGTTATCACTGGTCCAAAGATACTGTTAATGGTGTTTTGGGGGAACAGGTATGAAGGTATAAAATGTTATGAACTAGATAAACATTCTTATGGAATCAGATATAAGTTGAAAATAAGCTCAAAAGTGAGACATTAAACATTTGTGTATTAAACAAGTGCTATTTAATACACAACAAATGAAATGATGAATAAATAAATTGAGGCACAGTTTTGATATTCTAAAAAAATGTTATGAAACTAGAATTCTGATTGTAATCAGAAATTTCCAAAAACAAAAGTAAACATGTTCCAGTCTAACGCACTGGTTCTAAACAAGGATGATTTGGTAAATATTTAAAGAGATTTTGAGTCGGTACAAGTGGGGTGCTGTCCTGTGCAGAGGCCGCCACCGCCCTCATCACACTGAGCTTCAGAAATCTGGGCCCAAAGGCCTGACTGTGATTTAATTAGCATTTATTTCAGATGGACTTTTATTAATCCAAAAGATGATGTAGCTAGAATAATTCACATAGAATTGTATCATCACCTATGCATTTACAATTCTAAGAATTACTAGATGCCAATTGCTGTGTGTGCCATTACCTTAAAAACTTCCTTAGACAAAGAAGTGAATTTTACCTTCTAGAGATTTTATAGTGGAGAACATTTCCTAATTTTTCCACAACCATTTAATGAATATCTGTTTTGTTTTTGTTTTTGCTTTTGTTTGTCCGCTGTGGGTGCTCTCCCTAAGCCGCTCCATGCTCAAGGCTAGTGCTCCACCACTTGAGTCACAGCACCACTTCAAGGTTTTGAGAGGCTAATTGCAGATGATCTTACAAATTCTTTTCATGTTGTTCTTGAATTGTAATCCTCAGATCTCAGCCTCCTGAGTAGCTAGGATTATAGGCATGAGCCACTAGCATCTAGCTGAGCGTCTGCTTTTTAGATATTCTATGTAAGGTGCTAGTAAGCTAAATAGTAGCTGTGTTACATAGGCATGTAAATAAAATTACAGTCTGTGTAGCGAATGCTGCTATAGCATGATGGACAGAGTCCAGGGTAGAGGAAAGGAGAAGTAACAGTGCCTGTCTCCCTTTGGTACCCTTGGGTAAAAGAATAATCAGACAGCTTCCCACAGAGCAAGAATGCTTCAACTATTCATATGAGAAGACTGGAGTGCCTTAGATATATGTCACATTTAGCAAGGGATCTCTCTCTCTCTCTCTCTCTCTCTCTCTCTCTCTCTCTCTCTCTCTCTCTCTCTCTCTCTCTCTCTCTCTCTCTCTCTCTCTCTCTCTCTCTCTCTCCAGCAGGTGACAGGAAACATCGTGAGTGTACTTTAGAAGGATAATTCTGATTCTGAAAACAGTGGAGGGTGGCCAGACCAGACCAGAGATGTATAGTAGTGCCTGGCTGCAGGGGGATAAGGGTCTGGAACCATGTAATTATTCAATAATGAAGAGGGAAGTAGAGGAGTAGAATTAAGAAGATAAAACCTAGATACATAAGGCCATATAGTATGACACTAAATGAAAGGACCTCTAGGATATAGAAACAAAAGCCATACAATGAGTGAGTTGTCCTTAATGTACTATGTTATCTCTCATCTCTTTTGCTGTCCCTTGGTTATCTCATATTGTTACAGTATCTCACTTTGTTATCTGATATATTGGATATATTTGTATTTGGTTATTTGAAATTGGATAGGGAAGGGGGGAAAACAAGATGAGGGGTGGGGATGGGGGGGAGGGAAATGGGGACCAAGACATGAGAAAGGGTATCAATGTATGTGAATTAATGCACCTTCTATCTGGCGAATATAATGTAAACCTTCAATTAATTACAATAAAAAATATATGAAAAAAAGAAGATACACAAACCAGTAGAACGGTAGTCTCAGAGGACACTTCCTGGGCACACACTAATGTAAAAAAAAATTCCCTCTAGCCACAGACAATGGAGATGACTTCATATTTTAAGAAGCTTTGAGAGGCCGGGAGTTTGGCCTAATGGTAGAGTGCTTGCCTAGCATGCACAAAGACTCAGGTTCGATTCCTTGGTACCACATACATAGAAAAAAAAAAACAAAACAGAAGTGGTGCAGAGGCTCAAGTGGTAGAGCTCTAGTCTTGAGAAAGTCCAAGGACAGTGCTCAAACCCTGAGCTCAAGCCCACGACTGGCAAAAAAAAAAAAAAAGAGAAGCTTTGAGAACAAACCAGTAATATATATATAAATGTTTGTCATGGAACAATACCATCAACTTAATATGTTGTAAAATAAAACCTTTCAAATCATAAATTAGCTTTCCCTTAAATTTTAAGAACAAAACTGACTACACAGTACTTTAAAATACAGATGTCAAACATCAGGCCACACCCTAATATGTAAAATCATGAACATCCTCACAGCAAGAAAAAGATGGACCAAACTAACAATTCTTCTTGGATCCATAAAGAATTGTGGTCATAGGTTGAACTCCTTCCCCTAGAACCGCAGAGACAGACACAGAATCACTCCAGTAGCCACAGCCGGTATCATAGGAACACAAAACTACAAGATGGTGAATTGCTGGAACCTGAATGGAGACTGGGTTGAGAATGAAAACTTCTGAGGGAACAGTCTTAGAGGAGCCTCCACATTTCCTTGTTAGAAACTGTTATGAGTTCTATCATGCTTCTCTGTGAAGACCAGAGAAAAGGCCTTTCCTGCTCTTGATAGAGAGAGAAGAATCATTTAAAACTGAACTCTGAGTTCTCGGTTTTCTGTCTTGTTAACCAGGCCTGCCCTCAAAGGGGATGATCTTCCTAGAACCAAACAGAGGAAGGTTTCACCGAAGCTCAAACCCACATCCAGCAGGCTCACGACGACACTCAGAACTGGTCATGGAGGAGGTGGGCACAGAAATGGAAGGACAAAGGTGGAACAAATGCAGCAGGGGCAGTCACTAGACACTGTTGGAAATGAACTGTACAGCTCATGGGTGGGGACAGGAAGAAAACCCTGGAGAAGAGGGAAGAGCAAGGGAAGGGGTGACATTGTCTAAAAAGAAGGTACTTTTACCTGACTTACAGAACAAATGAAAAAGCACTAGTCATGGAAATGAAAAATGGAAAGTTGCTTTAAGAGCGTGAAGTATTCAGGAGCTGTAGGAAACCCCCAAACAGTAGAGAAGAGCTAACAGAAGGCGGGAGAGGGAAGTCGGAGTTCTACTACCACAGTCTGTTCAGCCAAACATTAGAGAAACGTAAAACCCCACACAAGGGCATATCTACCTCATTTTCCTTTATCTGCTACATTATATCTGATTTTTAATAAGAAAAAGCACAAGGCAAGTGAAAAGGCAAAACAGTCTGAAGAAATATAGTATTAGAAACGAACTCAGATGTGCAGAGATATTGACCTCAATTGAGAATTTAAAAATTTTAAATATTGTCGACTCTAATCTTAAAAAGCAGACACTATTCAAGAACAGATAAGTAATTTTAAAAAACAAACCTACTATAATAGAAATGAAGCATGCAGTCAACAGACTAGAAACTGCCGAGGTAATAACTAGTGAGCTTGAAAAGAGATCAGGGGAACTGGCCAAAACCTATATGCAAAGAGGAAAATGAATAAAAAAAGAATAGAATATCCATGGCCTGTGAGACAAAAATAAAAGGTGTCTATATGTGTAATAGAAATAGAAGAAAAAGAGTTCAGGCCCCACAACTGACCAAAAAAAAATAGAAGAAAAAGAAAAAAGAAAAAATTCTCTCAATCAATGACATCAAACATAGATCCAAAAATGTAAAGAACACCAAAACAGGATAAGTGTGCAAAGTCTACAATGAGCTATATGTTATTCCAATGTAAGAAAATCAAAGACAAGAAAATCTTGAAAGAAGCTCAGAAGAAAGTGTGAAGCTTATTTACAAAGATAAGAACACTTGGCTTATCTTCAGGAACATATAGCCCAGAAGAGAGTGGAAACAACAAACAAACAAACAAAAACAACTACCTGCTAACTTCAAGTTCTTCATCGTGAAGTTATCCTTCAAAAGGGAGGAATTCGTCTCAAGTATACTGTCTTGTAAGAAAGTTTCAAAGAAGGTCTTAAGAGAAGAAAGATTATATGCTTTGGAAACTCACATTTACGAAAATGAAAGGATAATTTGAGAATTTGTATATATACATGTATATATACATTCATGTATATTTATATATAAATGTAAAGTAATTTGGTTTGTTCATAATAATAACAGCCACAATGCATCTGGGAACTACGCTTAGGGTAGGTGAGATACATGATAGCCATGTGATTGCAAAGCACTTGGCAGTACACGGGTATGGAGTCCTTGTGCTGTCCGGGAGGCGCTACCATGCTATTGTTAAGTGGGTTTTATGAGTTGTAATGCATACTGAAATCTTTCGGGAAAGCAATACATCTGAAAAGAAGCATCACTGCTGCACTGATAGGAGAAAAAATAGAAGCTGATAAAATGCTCAGAGAATAAGAGAAAGTAGAATAAGAATGGAAGGCAAATGAAAAAAGAAAGACAACATGAGGATGGAAGATAAGGACATGAATGGAAAACCATCAGGAAGCTCATGGGATTCTGTGGGAGGCATGGGGGACAAGCATTCCAATGACTTTAAAAATAGTATTCTAAAGCCATGGCTTTAGAAGGAAGATGATCCCTCAAGTATGTCTCCTGATATTTTCTCCACTTAAACTATTTAACTCCTGCCTGGCCTGGTGGTACACACTTGTAATCCCAGTATTTCTGAGGTGAAGGATGGATGATTTTGAGTTCTAAGCCAGCCTGGACTACGTAGTGAAAACCCTTCTCAAAACAAAACGTAAAATGTTAAAACTCCTATTTGGAATGGCAGTTTCAACTTGAAGATACTTACAGGGTTTTATAAGCCTGGAGGTGTGTTGATTCAGGTCTGGTAAAGGTGGGGTGATTCTAGTCTGGTAAAGGTGGGGTGATTCAGGTCTGGTAAAGGTGGGATGATTCAGGTCTGGTAAAGGTGGGGTGATTCTAGTCTGGTAAAGGTGGGTGATTCAGGTCTGGTAAAGGTGTGTTGATTCAGGTCTGGTAAAGGTGGGGTGATTCAGGTCTGGTAAAGGTGGGGTGATTCAGGTCTGGTAAAGGTGGGCTGCAGTGCTTGGTGACTGAGTCCTGAAGCCCATGGATGCCCCTCCTAGGTCATTTCTTCCACAGTCTCTTTTTCCCTCCAGGAGCAAATATAGAAAGGTTCTCTTTTTTCACAAATACTTGTCAAGTTTACTATCACTTTCTTGCTAATTTTCTTGTCCAAGAAAGTTGTGTAGAACACTTATGAGATCTGGGAATGGAGTAAGAGTGCAGGGCTGCAGCTGTCGCAGGTAAGTGGGATGGACACACAAGTGTGAGAACCACTCTTCAGTGCAGCTCTTCTCAGTAGGGCCCTGGTTTGGAAGGCTATTCCATGAATGTTTGGGGTCAATTTATTGTTAAGAATATTCATATCGATGGGCCAGGAGTTTGGCCTAGTGGTTAAAGTGCTTGCCTAGCATGCACCAAGACCCGGGTTCGATTCCTTGGTACCACATACATAGAAAAAAGCCGGAAGTGGTGCTGAGGCTCAAGTGGTAGAGCTCTAGCCATGAGAAAGTCCAAGGACAGTGCTCACACCCTGAGCTCAAGCCCAGGATCAGCAAAAAAAAAAAAAAGAATATTCATATCGCCTTATCACCTGCGAACATATCTACTAGCCAGATGCAGCAAATGCTCAAGAAATACTGCCTGAGGGGCAAAATATTATATTACTAAAGGGTATTATATACTAAAGGATGTGATAAGGAAAACTCTAAGCTTGCAGCTATTTTATTCTAGAGCAACGCAGGCCATAAGAAGAAATCAACCGCTTGAGCTTCTTGTGTCAGTGAAAGAATTCCTGTAAAAGAAAAATACATGGGTGAAACATAGGCATGTATAGAAGATGTAACCAGAAAACAACACTGGGCTGGGCACCAAGGGCTCCACACCTGTAATCCTCGCTACTCAGGAGGCTGGATCACAGTTCAAAGCCAGCCTGGGCACGAAAGTCCAAAGTCCATGAGACTCATCTCCAATTAACCACTAGAAAACTGGAAGTGGTACTGTGGCACAAGGGGTAGGGCGTAGCCTTGAGCTGAAGAGCTCGGGGACAGCACCCAGGCCCAGAGTTCAAGTCCCATGACTTGACAAAAAAATGAAAACAATGACAAAAAAGTTTTCATATGATCAAAAACAAAGCATTACCCTAAATGTCAGGTCACCATGCGGTCTAAGAAAAAGGGTGGGGGAGGCTAGGAGCTGGTGCCTAGAGTCTAGTGTCTAGATTAAAGTAGAGGACAGGACAAATAACAACAAAATGAACAGGCTGAGAACATGGAGGTCTGCCTCCTCAAAGCAGAAACCACATGTCCTGAGAAATCCAAAACTAATGTGCAAGACAGAAGAGATGAAAGGCCTGCTATGGCTTTCTTCAAGTACGTGCCAATGGGCTTCACACAGTGCATCACACACTAGAAAGGCCTTGTTCCACTTGAATGTCCGTATCCAATGAGAACTCCAGAAGCACATAAGTATCTGTGCAGGAGGGTAGCTCTGGCTTGATGCTTGGTTCCCTCAGGTTTAGAAAAGCTTTTGGAATGTTCTTCATGAGAGAAAAGAATTGATAATGAGTGAATAGAAGCAAGCAATGATTCCTTGTCCACAGGGCATGGCTCTCAGAAGAAAGATTAGCTGTTCCTGCCCGGTGATTCGGGGTGTGTGTGTGTGTGTGTGTGTGTGTGTGTGTGTGTGTGTAGGGATACTTGTGCATGTGGTGTGTGTGCAGATATGTGAATGTGTAGAAGGACACACGTGTAGAGGGCTGAGTATCTCCCAGCCTAGGACTTACCTTGTGGATCAGAAGCAGGTGTGATCACGGTGACATGTTGTTACTCTAGAAAAGAGAGGAAGTGTCAGCCATATATCTTGGCTTGTCCTTGACAGAGGAGAGAAAGCAGAGGCACATGGACGTGGAACAGACATTTATACCTGGACTCTCTTGTGACTCGGGGGCCAGAACTGAAGAGGGCATCAGTATTGCTATATTCTGATGGATAGTTAGATGCAGAAAGAAGAAATAGAAATAAAAATGGACTCTCACTGGAAACTCACTCTGAAAAGAATGGAGAGACATATTCTTCTTCAAATTTGTAGGTGAACCAGTAGGCTTGAATAAATTTGTGAGAGATGTACCTGCACAAACATAAATTAGAAAAACAGGAAGGTCGTCATGAGCAAATTAATAAAATGAATCTGTAATGGGAGATAACAAAGCAACTGTGCTTACACTTAACAAAGAACAAGAATTACCTGTAAACATCTTCTTCTCCAGTTCCTCTTGGATTTTAAGAAGAATTCTCTCCTGTTCCAATGCTTCTATGTACTTTGAGTAGCACCAGGTTGGCTAGGAGAAGAATTTCCTATGTTAATTCTGGAAAGTTTTGTCTCAAGAAATAAGCTGAAGATAAAATCACTTGTATCAGTGCCTTCATTTAAAATTTTGAATTACACGAACCATTAAAATACATGGGTTGGATGCGGGTGGTTCCTGCTGTTAATCCTCATTATTTGGGAGGCTGAGATCTGGAGGATCATAGTTTGAGGGTGGCCTGGGCAGAAAGTTCTCAGAATCCCTTCCCAACTATTATGTTAGCAATGACAGAAAGCCTAAAATGAAAAGATCACGCCAAGGAAGAAAGCAAGGCCCTACCTCAAATAGTCAACACACAACCAAAGGTGCAGACATGGCTCAGTGGCAGAGGGCCTCTGAGAAAGGGAAAACAGTGCACATAATGTAAATCTGTAATACTGTGGATTTTCAAAAACTAAACCTACCTTTAACTGGGTACCACAACTCACTCTCAATCTCCTTTATCCACTTTCATAAGAATGATGAGATAAAGGTACCTTTCTCTATATCCTTGGCCTCACCTGATGAGGGCCACAGGTGAGGATGGTAGCACCCATCACCACAAAGCTTGGCAGGTGCCACGATAGTTATGAATATAGTTCTTATGAAAGATTCAAGATGGATAAGTTAAAATTAACCACATTCCCTCCCTCCCTCCCTCCCTCCCCTCCTTCCTTCCCTCCTTCCTTCCCTCCTTCCTTCCCTCCTTCCTTCCCACCTTCCTTCCCTCCTTCCTTCCCTCCCTCTCTCCCTCTCCCCTACCCTTTCTCTGCATGAGCTCTGTCCCTGAGCTTCTTTTGCTCAAGACTAGTGCTCTGCCATGTGTGCCACAGAACCCACTTCCAGCTTTCTCTGAATATTTATCACAGATAAAAGTCTTATATAAACTTCCTGCCTGGGCTGGCTTCAAACCGCAGTTCTCAGATCTCAGCATCCTGAACATCTAGGATTGCACCCAGCAATTAGAGTTCTTGATGTGCAGGATTAATTAGAATTTGTGTGTGTGTGTGTGTGTGTGTGTGTGTGTGTGTATGTGTGTTGGCCTTATATTTGCTGAGCAGAAGATCTCCCTTGAGCCTCTCAGCTTCAGCCAGTTTTGATTATAATTATTAATAATTATTAATGTGCAAAACCTACTGAAACCAATTCAAACATTGACAGGCAGCTACATTTGTAAATGGCATTATATGGCTATTTTACAAATTGCTAGACTAATTCACAATGTAGACTTTAAGTAGTAATTGTAACTATAATAGAATAATATAATAATAAATTATTATTATATTTCTTAAATGCCTTTGGTGCCCCCAAGTATTTCATTTTTCTACAAAAATCTTGAACTATATGACAAGCCTTGAATATTCTCAACATATTTATCATCATCATAGTCACCATTATCATCATCATCTTTATTGTCACCATCATTTCCTTTTTTCCTTTTTTGACAGGTAAGGAAGCAGGCTTACACAGCACACACACTCACATACACATATATAAATATATAAAAGGGTATATATATTTATACATGTGCATACACACATATACACATGTATATACATATGTATAAATGTATATAAGTATATACATGTAAACATGTATTTTATATATATATACTTATTTATCAAAATGAAACCCACCGAACACTATTTGAGGATGAGTACTAAAAGAGTATAATGGAGGGAGTAGAGTCAATCAAAATATACTGTATACATTCATAGAATTA
The DNA here is from genome assembly GCF_031878675.1 of Megascapheus bottae. Taxonomy (NCBI): domain Eukaryota; kingdom Metazoa; phylum Chordata; class Mammalia; order Rodentia; family Geomyidae; genus Megascapheus; species Megascapheus bottae. Next base: position 40,144,398 of record NC_143517.1, read on the forward strand.
TCACCAAGAACTCCTCTAGTATGCTAATAAAAATATAAACAGAAAAATTATAAGTGATCTAGTAGGTGGTTATAGTCTAGGCAATTTTATGACCACTTAAAGAATTAAGAAATTAAGATTAAGCATTTGAAATTCTGTCATCCTTAACATAAGAACACAATCTATTTAGTCTATCTCATTTCATTATAACTGTTGTAGTGTCTTTTCCAATATGACTGTCACTTCAATTTCTGCAACTTAAGTCTTTGTGTATTTCAAGGAGTCATTTTTCTTGATTATATTATCAACAGTCAGTTGAAATTTTAATGCCCTATAAAGCTCAAGGACATCCTCTTACAATCCCGCTTGGATATTGTAAGTGTAGTGCTGCATTCAAATAAACATACTTCTTGTGTTGTTTGGGAAGTGCTTGGCTGTCAGAGGAAGTAATAGCTAGCTTACCTGCCGGCCATAGGCTTGTAGACCTAGGCTAGAATCACTGGGTAACACAGTTTTGGTCCCAGACCCTATGGTACTCCCATACTGTCTGACTCCAACCTATAAGTAAATTAGATTAAATTATTCTAAGAAAGGACAATGTTATGTTAATTTAAACTTTAAGTTTAGGCAGCCATAGAATCGTATGAAAAGCTACTTTACACTGAATGCTACATTTGAGACTTTACCAAATCACCATCACTTTGATGGCACTTTAAAATGAATGAAGAAGTTGAATGTTAAAGCCCCTCCCAAATTCTCACAGCCAAGAAAAACTACTATAAATATTTTTATAAATATCCATCCAGACATCTCATTAAGGAAAATGTACAGATGTATAATCTGTAATTTTAATATTTCTAGTTTATGGCACAAACTTCATAAAAATAGAATTCAATTCTATGTGCTCTATTCAGATCTGTTTGCTGATTTGAAAAGAAAGATCATTTTAAACAATATGTATTATCAACTGATGTGCAAAAAGAAAGAACCATGTTAGACTGGGCACTTGTGCTTACATCTCTAGTTCTAGCTATTGAAATCATGGTTTGAAGTCACCCAGGGAAAAAGATCTGTTAGATTTCCTCTCCCATCTCTAAAACAACCAGCAAAAAGCTTCACTGGAGGAGTAGCTCAAGAAGTGGAGTGCCAGCAAGCACAAATCAGATCTCAAGCCCAGCCAAAAAAAAAAAAAAAAAACAGGAAGAGAGGGAGGAAGAAAGGGAGGAAAGGAGGGAGGGAAGAAAGAAAGAAGGAAAGAGGAAGGAGGGGAAAGGCAAAGAAAATATCACTTCACCTTTTCTCCAAGGATATATGAGTTTATACACATTTTTTCCAAAGTAGGCCTTGCCAATATTTTCGTCTTTGCTCGTCTTCATATCTTTGGTCACTAGCAATGTTAAATCCCTTTTAATGCTTTTAGTCATTTGTATTTCTTTTGCAAAATGCTTATTAGAGCTTCTTTCCCAAATTCCTGTTCAGAGTATTTATCTTTCCTCTCATTTATTTTTACAACTTACATCATACATTACATTTCCCAATTTGTCTTCTAGTCTTGTTTATATTTGCCATTTAAAAGTTTAGAACTTTTGTTGGTTCAGTCATTGGTCATCCTTTGTCAATGAATTTTACATGGATCAGTACTTGATACTGAACTAAATTAAACTTTTTTATGAGAGCCTTTCTCCTACTATAACTTCCTTCAGAATATGAAATTCTGGCTGGGCCTGTGATTCCTGTGACACGGGAGAGTGATATCAGGAGGCTCATGTTCAAAACCAGTCTGGACAGAAAGGTTTGAAAGACCTCCAAAAAGCCAGGCTAGAAAATCATGGCTCAAGCCCTGGTACCAGCAACAATAAAATGAAGCAAAACCAAACCCAAAGACCTCTGTAATATCAATTAATTCCCCTAAAATCATAAATAATTTCAATTATTAGTTGATATATGAAATCGAGGTTCAGAGTTATCATGCTCAGAATTAAGTCAAAAAATCTCATGCTTTACAAAAAGATTTCCTTCCTCCCTTCCTCCCTTCCTTTCCTTTTCTCTAGTTCTTTTCTTCCCCATTTTTCATTTGGGGTTGTACAGGGGCTCGAACTCAATGCCTCACTATTTAGGTATTATCCTCATAATATTAATAATAATAATAATAATAATAGGCTTCTTACATTCCTTTTCAGCAATTACTCTCTATGTTCATTGAAAATAAAATTTTGAGACAAGCAACTGTCTTCCTTACTTTTTCCATATTAAAATAAGCACATGTGTAAAATCTGCAATTACTAGTAAGTGGTGCCAGTGTGTATATTATATCAAGAGTATTTAAAAATGGTTGGCTACAGGGTCCAGGAGTTTGGTCTAGTGGTAGAGTGCTTGCCTAGCATGCACGAAGACTCAGGGTCGATTCCTAGGTACCACATACATAGAAAAAAAGCTGGAAATGGTGCTGAGGCTCAAGTGGTAGGGCTCTAGCCTTGAGAAAGTCTAAGGGCAGTGCTCAGGCCCTGAGCTCAAGCCCAGGACTGGCAAAAAAAAAATAGTTGGCTACAGTGATATACACCTATAATTTCAGCTACTTGCGGGGCTGAGGCAGAAGGGTTACACTATAAAGCCAGTTTGGATCACTGCATACTGAGGCTCTGGATTTAAAAAAAAAAAAAGTATTCAAAATAGAATTCCATTTTTTCTTTAAGCTACTCATTCTACAAAAGAGTTGATTTTCAATTGTCAGTATCTGTGCTTTATCAGTTAAGAGATAGGGACCAATGAGAATATCAATTAAGGATAGTACATTTCCATGTACAAGGTACATGCTATAACCATAATCCAGGATTCTCTGTATTGGAATTGGAAGCAGTCTAGCCCATTTGTAACTCACATTTCCATTTCCTCAGTGTGTCACCCTGCAATTTTAATATTGAATATGCCACTCGGGAATTCATTATCTATTTATTCCCTAATTTATTAGTAATTAATAATTGATCATGTGCTGGGGAGAAGTACAGATACTTCTGAAGCACATCAGAGACTGTCTTTGAGTCTCTCCATCATGCTCACATAGCAAATGCAAACCCCTGGGCACGGGACCATAGCAGTGTGCTTTCCGAGGCCAAGCATGGCAGCGGCAGATGCGAGCAGCCATGCGCTCAGCTCATCACCAGGGGAGCCTGGGGTAGAGACCTGTGAACCAGGAAATTGCAGCTGGGGTTTAGAAGCTGCTTGCTCTAAAAAGCATTTGGCCTACAAAATAAAAGTAGAGAAAAGCCTGATATGCCTGCCTTCATTTTGTCAGTGGGTCAGATTTTATGTTGAACTCTTAATTGTAGGCGTGTTAATACTCAGGAATGTGTGTGTTAAATGAATGACACCCATCACCCTGTCAGTACTGAAGACACAAACATAATGGAGGATGCTACCACCAGCTTTTATGATGTCCTGTTCTAGACCCCAGAAAAGGTACTGCAGTTGCTATCCTAACCTGATGATTCCAGGAATGGCAGAGGTTCACAGACCCCCATGATGAGATCACCCTGAACCAGGATGATCATTTTCATGGGAGCTAGATTCCCTCCCATCCACCAAGCCTCTCTTCAGGCTACCTTGTAGAACCAGAACTCAACTAATGATAAGCTAGATCACAGTTCCACTAAGACTGCTTGATTATGTGTCCCCTTTATCCCTTGACTACTTCTTATGAAACCTAAAATTTCTTGTCCACAACTTAAAAGTGGGCTTAAATGCCTGGTTTCTGTCTTCTCCAAATGACCATTCCTTCCCTGCCCCTAACCATTGCACATGCTTGCTTTGGGTTGTGTGGAACCCACATTACAAAATGAATTCTGAGAATTCAAGTGTGTCCTAAGCCTCTGAATGAAGGCTTAAACATTACTGAATGAAGGCTTAAACATCCACATGCCTAATTACTCTGTAATTTCTCCTTCAATCCCAATTCTACAAATTAATACGTATCACCCTCTTTTACAATTATAATTGCCTCCAAAATGAGTCTTGTCTTACCTTTCCAAATTTTTCCTCATCAAAGACTGATGTTTTCTTTTTCTGCTTATTATATTCTTGTCTTCTCTCTAAAACACTCATAATTTTTTCATCAGTTAAGTTCTTTCTGAACTCACAAAACTGTGGCCAAAATTTAAATAGAACCCCAAAAATTGTCATCTGTATAAAAAAGCACAGTCTGTCTCAGATTACAGTTCTATACAAATGTACTGATTTAAACTCTAATTCACCATACTAATGGATTAACTATTCTATCTTTAATATACACCATGTTTCCTTCAATTTATTGTCTCCAGATTTCCCAATAGTTTAGCTCAGCACATGCTTATCATCAATGTTTTTTTTTATTAACGAGAAGTCTTTCTTACACACACACACACACACACACACACACACACACCAAACACACTTAAAAGTAACTTTATCCTTCATGCTCCCCTAATCAATTGATTGTATTAATAAAGAATCCATTAGGTCTTTTTAAATAAGAAAATTTATGTTTTCTTTTAAAACACCCTACTTGATGTACCATACACTGCTATTTTATGCAAGTATTCCAAGTATTCAGTTTTTGAGAGACATTGCCCCACCCCCTTTCTTTCTGAGAAAGGAAATACCATTTTGCCTCTGGAAAAGCTCTTAAGCAAAGCTGCAGATCTAAGAATAAATCTTGAGTAACTTTAAAATGATATAATCTCTCTTTTATGTGAAAGCAAGAAAAGTAACATTTAAAACGCAGAATGGCATCCTAGACAAATGCTTTCTATGAGGATACTTTACATTAAATGATTAATTACAATATTTATAGAGATAAGAATGGTTGCTGGAATTCCCGTGCCAAGTTTTTTCATTAGTTCCAGAAGCATACATTGCTTCCAGGAAGGTAGGACCTGCCATACCAGATCAAGGTCAACAGCAAGGAACAGCCTTTACCTAATGCTTTGAAGAAAAATGAACCATCCTATTAGGCTGCTAGTCAACTTTTGGGGGAAAGAGAAATGTAAGTGCTCTAGTGATGGACAGTATGCATACTTCACTATCCCTCTTGTTCATCAGTGGATGTTATTAGTAATTTTAAAATTATTCACTCCTTTCAAAATAGTTACATTAGGAAAAGAAGTAGGGGAAGAATGCAGTCAAGAATCCAATGTAAAGTGGGGACAAAAGCATGAGAAGGGGTGTCAAGGTTTGAGAGGTAATGCACCCACTACCTGACAAATGTAACTGTAACCCCTCCATACATTATCCTCACAATAAAATACAATAAAAAGATGCATTTTATTCAGAAACTGTTATGTGACAACTCCTTTGAACAACTATCGAAAGATAATAGAAAGTAATTTTTAAAAAAGATTCCAATGTGTATCCTACAAAGTTAAAAAGAGTAAGGAAGAGTTGGGTAGGGGAGGGATGGCTGAAAATGCTGAAGGAGTGACAGTGATTAAGATACATTGTATTCATAAAGTGCTTTGCTAAGTGGCAACTCCTTTGTACAATTAAAGTTTATTTTCAGAGTTGAAAAATAAATAAAACGATGACTGAACACAAAAATAGTTGTGTTATTGAATTCTATAGCTTCTTGGGAATGTGACAGAATATAGATACTTCATTTGATGAAATGCAAGATGAAGAAATTTTCATCCACCTTTACTTACTGTTCATTTAATGAAGTAATCTCCTATTCTAATGTTCAATGGACAGAACAGTTATTATGAACTTCAATATACTTATATTCTCCAAAGTTGCACTTGAGGTTTTGGGTTATCTCTATTATTAGTAAACATCATCCTGCCAGGTGCTGTGTCTCACACTTATAACCTTAGCTACTTGGGAGGCTGAGATGGAAGGATCTGGGCTTGAGGCCTGATGGGGCAGAAAAGTTACTCCTTTCTGAACCCATAGCCTCACACACTGCCAGGCTTCCAAACCATACAGTATGGCCACTGAGATTGAGATGGCTGGAGTTTTAGGCCACCCCTGACTCTACCTCCATATAAGGAAGCTGGGCGTGGCGGGAAGAGGTGGGCGTGGTGGGCCTCTAGAACTTGGAAAAATAACCAAATCGTTGGTTAAGAAAAGAAAAATAAAATTGGGCACTAGTAGCTCACACCTGTAATCCAAGCTACTCTGAGGATTGCAGTTTAAAGCTACCCAGACAAGAAAGTCTGTGAAACTCATCTCTAACCACCAAAAAGCCAGAAATCCAGAAGTGAAACTGTGGATGCACTAGTCTTGAGCAAAAAAGCTTAGGGACAGAGCCCAGGTTTGAGTTCAAGTTCCAGGACCTGAACTAAAAAATAAATAAATAGGCAATACTGTCATTTGAACTCAAGGCCCAGTGCCAGGTATTCTACCACTTATGCCCAGCCCCACCTCCAAGTGCTTTTGCTTGTGTTATATTTCTTCATGCTCTGGCCCTGGGTCATGGTCCTTCTGTTTATACTTACCACAGCGCTGGATGGCAGGTGCTTGTCAATGCACTCAGGTTTGGTTGTGTGTTATTAGTACTGGGGTTTGAGCTTAGGACCTCACGCTGATCCCAGCTACTATTAATGTTGTTGTTGTTGTTGTTAGTAGTGGTGGTGGTGGTGGTGGTTGTGATGGAGTCTCATGAACTTTTGTTTGGGCTGGCCTCAAACCACAATCCTTCTGATCTCTGCCTCCCTAGTAGCTAAGATTATAAGCATGAACCACCATGCTCAGCTAGAAAATATTTTTAATAAATACAAAACTACTTTGCTTGTTGCCAGCAGATGAGTAATGGTTTTAATGAGTAAAAGGACCTGTGAAAATATGGTTTTTTGACTATTGGCAGTGAGTGTGGGAGATAGAAACTACACTAAAATAAAGCTAATTTTTTAAATTTACTATTCATCTCTTTTATTCCGCTAGCTTGTTTCCAATTTAATCTCACTGTTTTTTTTTCTCACATCATTCATCTCACATCATTCAAAAATGCCTACTCTTTGCCAGGCATTTAGGCCACAAAATTAAATAAGAAACATTCCCTGTCCTCCAAATGTTTACAATACCATGAGATAGACAGGAGGAAAGTTGCTTTCAACTTCGTGTGATGATTCTATGACATGGATAAACATATTGCTCAGAAGGAAAGCTGTGCAACTGCAGATATTTCAGTTACACTTGGAGAGCAAAAAGCAGGGAGCAAAAAGCAGGGAGCAAAAAGAGATACAGCTCCATGCGTGCGTAGGGATACCTATAAACCAATACCTGATGTTTTTAAGCAAAGAAGTGACAGGTACACATTTTTAAAAGCTTGTTCTGTGTGTAGTTGAGATGGAGTTAGGAGTTTTAGTAATTCAAGTGAGACATGTTGTAGACCTGAAGTGAGGTAGTGGTGTGTGGCTGGAGAAAAGTGAATGGATGGAATGACACAAAAAGGAGATAAATGGATAAAATTTAGGGAGTGATCAGGGGAGTGTGGGAATAAAGGGGCTAGAAGGCATGAAGATGGAGATTAGCTCTTTGTCTTAATATAGGGGTAGCAGCAACTCCCTTCTCTAAGCTTCCTTTAGGAAAACGGGGAGAATAATAGATTTGGAGGGATGTGGGTCCTACATAGTTTGTCTTTTCAGATGTTTTAAAGTATTTAAGCTATACTTATATTTCATTTTAGAAAATCAGATGAAGTCAGAGGCTGCAGGTCATGAATTCTACAGCTAGATGCTGCAATTCCTGAAACAGTGCCAGAGCCAGCTGGCTCAGTAGTTCCAGACATCTACTTTCGACATCTACTCAAGGTCTTTGATGTAGCTGGGTAAGTCTTGGTCTGGTTCATCAGTGCTCAGGGTAAGGCTAACTTATCTTTTGGATCTTTTCATTAAGGGATGCTACATGGCACCATGTTTTATCTAGTACTCAGAGCACATCCTCAATCATTTCTCTATTTTTGACTTTTTTAAATGAATAATTTAGATTGTGGGTTCACTTTTGGTCCCTTAGAAGAACTTTGAACACAGCTGGCTTGCAAAGGAATGTTAAGGAGTAATGGCCCATTCCTTGCTACTCTAAATCTGTTTCCTATCAATTCATGACATGGCCTTCCCTATTGCCCGTATTATAATTTATTTTTCTTAATCATTTTTTAGGAACAACATCACTAAAAGGTTTTCAAATTGCATATCAATTATGCTCACAAAGTCAATGTTTTCTATTATTTATCTTAAAAAGAAGTAACTTGAGCAGGTCAGCAGGCATAATTTTCCTTTCATGAGTTTGTGTACTTTGGTTGGTTGAATACTTAAATCTCCTCTCACTTAGTTTCCAACCTTTAAAAATATACAAATTTTAGCACACAAATATTTTACACATTTTTGTGGTAGGAGATGTTTTAAAAGGAAATACAAATGGTGGGAAAGAAAGAAAAAATTAGCTGGAGTATTTTTAATAATCTGGAAACAAAATGGTAATTATGGAAAGTTAAAGTATATTTTTCTTTTATTGCTGTATATGATGATCAACAAATGGCATCTAAGTTACTAATTTCTTATTTTTTGTGGCACATGCAAAGATTATTTAAATTAAGCAGAATGCATCCCAGCATTGGGAGAACTAAAATCTTGAGAAATAGGAATAAAATAAGAATTTTAAAAGAATATTTTGATTGCCAATCTATTTAAAATATGCTTAGCTGCATGTGCTGACATCTTACCTGTGCCTCTCTGAATATATACGGCCCCAAATCCTTCCTCTGTTCAATAATCTTCTGGGCTTGCTCTATGGGAATGTCAATTTGCAAGGCTGGTGGAATACAGGAGTTAATGAAGCAGTTGATAATGGTCGTAATCTTCTTTTGGATAACAGACTCACTACAATGGGAGTGGCACAAATCCTGAGTAAAAAGGGAGAAAGACAGAATCAAATGTGATTAATGCATTCCTGGGACTCCTTTACCAAGATTATCCATGTTCCAAGCAATAAATGTATTTTAACATCAGGTACTGGGACATGTCAGAGTGTTTAAAAACATAATTTCTGGGGGGCTAGGGGCATAACTCATGTGAAAGAGCACCTTTCATTTAATCTTGATCATCTATTTCCCCTACACAAAGCAACAAACAGATTTAGTGCCTATTATTCTAACTTACATAACAACCATATATTGAGTGCCTGCTCCATGCCTGGTACTGAGTTGAGCCTCCAGATACCACCTCTGCCCTTAAAGGGTTCAATCTCTATGCAGGGGAAGCCTGGAACACATTCCTCAGACTTGGAATGACAAATTAGTGTTACACAGAGCTATCTGAGGGTTGCGGGAGAAATGCTGTCTTGAAGCACCAAGTCCAGTGTTGCCTAAGGTATGTGCACCAGCTTTCCCACCTGGACTGCTCCTTAAAAAGGCTAGCAACTGTGAGCTTACTGGTAGCGAATAAGTGTCACTATAGATTGCATACTATCAGGATTGTTTCAGTTATCACCTCACACTATCCTCTGTATGAAAAACATAAAAATAAAATCTCTACATTAACAAGAGCCAGTTTTAAAGTCACAGATGTAGGGCTATTTTTTATTTCTCTTGATAAAGAGATTAGCTTGAATTATAGCATTTTTATGTCAAAAACACTCTCTGAAATCAATTGAAATTCAGAAACTTTTCATTCTGAGACAGAAATGAGGTAAATTTATGTGCATGTCTGTCTCTGTGTCCATGTGTCTGTGTGTTCTGGTACTGGGGCTTAAAATCAAGGCTTTCATGCTCTCACGTGGCTTGTTTATTCATTACCAGGGCTCTACAACTTGAGGCATACTTCCAGACTGGCTTTTTCTTAGTTTTTGGAAGTAGAGTCTCATAGATCTACTGCCTAGGCTGGCTTCAAATGGTAGTCCTCAGGTCTCAGCCTCCTAAGTAGCTAGGATTGCAAGCATGAGCCACTGGCATCCAGCTTCCTTCTCATAAGGTGTTCATTTACTTATTGTATTACAGAGAGGTTATGGTTCCATAAGTCAGGTACTGAGTATATTTCTTTTTTTTTTTTTTGCCAGTCCTGGGCTTGAGCTCGGGGTCTAAGCACTGTCCTTGGACTTTCTCAAGGCCAGAGCTCTACCACTTGAGCCTCAGCACCACTTCTGGCTTTTTTTTTCTATGTATGTGGTACTGAGGAATTGAACCAGGGTCTTCATGCATGCTAGGCAAGCACTCTACCACTAGGCCAAACTCCCGGCCAGTGTATTTCTTTTTTAACAGTGTCACCCCCTTCTCATTTTCTCCCAGTTTTTCCCCTCCTGACACACCCTCCTCCCAAGTGGTACAGCTTATTTCCAATGTAGTGTCTAGTGAGTATCATGGCTGAATTAGTTTACTCTTTGTCTCACTGTGTCTGTGCTTCCTCTTCCCCTCCCCAAATCAGATAAACATATATATATATATATATATATATATATATATATATATATATATATGACAGACTACAGTTTTTTTGTGCCTTCCTTAGTCTAGGAGAGAAGGCCGCCTTTCCCACTTTCCTAGCATCCTAGGCTTTCTCATCTGTGGACCTCATCTCAGTCTGACCACTGCCTTCTCCACTAATCCCATGTCCTTCCCTTGGTGCTGTAAGCTTCGAAGGGGAGGAATTTTTCTTGATGCTGTTCACTGAGGATTCAGCCTAGCCCTCTATGGATGTACACAGTAACACATACTTTAGATTAAGTCATTCCGTTTTCTAGTACCTGCTTTAAAGAAATAAATAATATAAGCATATTTTCTATCATTGAGTTTTCTCCTACAACACAATTTTGATTGGCTGCAGAGTATTCTGTTAAAGAAACATTATCATTAAGTAGCCAATATTCCATTGTCCATTCAAATCTGGTTTTTCGAAGTCCAGAAAAAGGACCAACTACAATGAACAGCAGTCATCACTTTGCATATTGCCACATAGCTTTGTGGCTAAAGATCTTTGGTGTGGATGGCACATTTGTAGATATATAAGCTGAAGACAAAGTGAAAACTAATCTCTTCTGAGCAGGAACGGGTGGTTCACACCTGTCATGCTAGCTTCTTAAAAGGCTGATAGGTGAGAATCCAAATCAAGCCAGTCTGCCCAGAAAAGTCATTAAGACTCTTATTTTTACATTAACCATCAGAAAAAGCTGGAGGTGGGGTGCTGTTCAAGTTGTAGAGTGTCAGCCTTGAGCCAAAAAAAACCTAAGCAAGAGCACTAGGCCCTGACTTTAAGCCCCAGTGGTGGCACAAAACAAACAAACCAAACCAAACCAAACAAACAAACAAAATATCCTATTTTGACTGATTTCATGTCTTGCCTATGGTAAATAGTGCTGCAATAAACATGATTGTAGTGGTGGCTTTAGTATATCCTTGTTTGTGCTCTATTGGATAAATGCCCAGAGTGGAATTGCTAGGTCATAGGTACTTCTATATTTAGTCTTTTGAAGACAGTTGACACTGTTTTCCAGAGTGTTTGAACAAGTTTACATTCCCACCAACAGTGTGGTGGGATTCTCTTTTAGCCATAACTAAAAGCCTAACAAAATGAGTACTAGGAAATGGGTACTTGCAGTGAGGTTGGGTAGGAGGCAGAGGAGATGAGAAAAGGAATGAATGGGAAAAATGAGAAGACAGGCAAGAATGCATTCTATATGCCACAGAACTGAGAAAAATAAGGGAAGGAATATGTGGAAGGGAGAGTAAATACATTGTATACATAAAGTTCTTTGTTAAATGGCAAAAAATTAAATACATAATCTAAAAATTGAGTGAAGGAAAGCATGGAGTAGGAAGGGTGGGTGAGAATGCTAAAAAGGGTGACACTGCCTCTATTTGAGTGACCCAACAAGCTCCACTCCCAAACTCCTAGAATTAATAAACCACTTTAGCAAAGTGGCAGAATACAAAATTAACCTTCCGAAATCAGTAGCCTTCTTGTACAAGAACAATACACAAACAGAAGGCCAAATCAAGAAAATGATTCCATCCGCAATAGCCCCCAAAAGAATAAAATACTTAGGAATTAACTTAAACAAAGATATAAAGGAACTAGTTAATGAAACTATAAAAGCCTAACGAAAGAAATTAAAGAGGACACTAGAAAATGGAAAGACATCCCATGCTCATGGCTAGGGAGAACCAACATAGTGAAAATGGCTATACTGCCAAAATTGACATACAAATTCAATGCAATCCCCATCAAAATCCCAAAGACATTTTTTACTGAAATAGAAGATACAATCCAAAGGTTCATATGGAACAAGAAAAGACCTAGAATAGCCAAAACAATTCTAGGCAAAAAGAGCAATGCTGGAGGTATTACAATACCAGACTTCAAGCTCTACTATAGCGCCATAATAACAAAAACAGCATGGTGCTGGCACAAAAACAGACCAGAAGATCAGTGGAACAGAATAGAAGACCCAGAAATAGAACCACATACCTATAGGCAACTTGTATTTGACAAAGGAGCCAAAGATATACAGTGGAACAAACACAGTCTATTCAATTATTGGTGCTGGCAAAACTGGGCAGCCACATGCCGAAAACTAAAAATTGACCCGAGCCTTTCGCCATGCACAAGCATTAGCTCAAAGTGGATCAAAGACCTCAACGTCAGACAGGAAACCGTGAAACTGCTACATGATAGAGGAAGAGAGACACTGGAACTCATAGGCACAGGCAAAAGATTCCTGAACAGAATCCCAGGGTCACAACAGATTGGAGAGAGACTCGATAAATGGGACTACCTAAGAATAAAAAGTTTCTGTACAGATAAAAACATAGTCGCAAAAGTAGAGAGACAGCCAACCAACTGGGAAAAAATATTTACCAATAATACATGCGACAAATGCTTAATATCCAGTATCTACAGGGAACTCAAGAAACTAATCCCCCCAAAACCCAATAAACCATTCACTAAATGGGCAAGGGAGCTAAAGAGAGACTTCTCAGAAGAAGAGATTAAAATGGCAGAAAAGCATATGAGAAAATGTTCATCACCTATGGTCATAAAGGAATGCAAATAAAAACAACCCTAAGATACCACCTTAACCCAACAAGAATGGCCAAGATTTTGAACTCAGACAATGACAGTTGCTGGAGGGGTTGTGGAGAAAAAGGAACCCTACGACACTGCTGGTGGAAATGCAGACTAGTTCAGCCACTCTGGAAAGCAATGTGGAGGTTTCTTAAAGAACTGAAAATTGACCTTCCCTACGATCCCGCCATAACACTTCTGGGCATCTATCCTGAACATCATAACCCAAGATATTGTAAGGGCACCTGCTCAGCTATGTTCATCTCTGCACTATTCACAATAGCCAGGCGATGGAAACAACCCAGATGCCCTACTGCAGATGAATGGATACAGAAAATGTGGTATATATACACAATGGAATTCTACATAGCCAACAGACACAATAAAATAATGGCATTCACAGGGAAGTGGATGAATCTAGAGTGAATCATGTTGAGTGAGACAAGTCAAGATCTAAGGATCAAAAGGCTATTAATATGGCTATTAAATCCAAAGAATACAAGAGCAAGGACTCAATAACTGCATACCCAAAGCTATGGACATGGTAATGGAAATATAAACATAACTATATAGACATAAAAACCTATGACTCTATAGACATAATGTTTTATTTCATAAATTAATATGTTTCTAGGACATACAAACCCTTTGCCTAATTGTGATTAAGTTCTAAATATTAAGTCCCAGTGATTGTAAATAGAGATTCCCTCCTTGAACACGTGTATGTTAAACTTGTCATTTAAAATATGATGTAAAAATCAACGTTAATAAATTCTTTTAAAAAAGCCAAAAAAAGAGAAGTAGTTTTCTCTAACCCCCAATACCTTATATTTTTGTACTTCTTGCCAAAAAAGTACTCCATTTTCTAATAAATCTCCTTTTAAAGCCACAAAACGTTGAAATTGTCTTGAAGTAATTGGATTCAATAATGCTTTACGAAAAGCAATAATATCACAAGATGAAGATATCCACTTACTCTCCACAGGCTGCCCAAAACAAAACAAAAAAAAAACAGAAAATGAGTTATGTTCTCAATAATAACAACAAAGTCATTAATTAGACTAAAATTATCAACTTCTATCTCCTTTAATGTTGGCTATTGAAATTTATAAGATGAATACAATACAATTTGACAGCTTTTCTCCTCCCTTGTGTCATTTTTAAAAATTATGACAAAAATTTAAAAAGCAAATTTAAAAATGATTTATTTAGAATGTAGAAAAAGAATAACTGATAATTTACAACATATGAGTGCCTTGTTTTAGAATGCTAACAGTCATTTCAGTTTGGAAATGCTGGGAAAAAAAACTTATAAGTACATGTGTGTGAATTCTGGAAAGAAAAGAAAGTTAATCATAAGGTTATGTTTATATTATTAAACTATTGTTTTTAATTTTACTTTTGAATTAGTATACACCGATACTATGAGGGGTTCACTGGAACAATTCTATGTGTACAGTTGTGCTTTGAGCGAGTTCTCAATGTCTACTGTAGCCCTCTTCTTCCTGTCTTCCTTTTCAAAGTGTTTCATAGGTTTCCTTCTATGCTGACTTCATGTCCACACAGGTAGTCTTTTTAGCATCCTTTCCTTTCCCCCTCCTGTTGACTGTCAACAGACTGCCTCCCTTTTATAATATTCATGTCCTATTATTATTTGTTTTCTCTATTTTTATTTTTCAATGTTGCATTATTGTCATTATTATCGATTGTTATTGTTTATTTTATTATAGCACTACTGAGGTCTGAACTCAAGGCCCTGTGCTTTCGAGGCACATGTTCTTACCACAGAGCCATGTTTCCACCTACCTGGTTACAGGCCACAACCAGCCTATTTTAGACTTTCTAGCATAGCTAGTATAACAGGTACATGCCACTGCACTCAGATCTGTGATCAGCTTTTCTACCTCAGCTGGCCTAATGGTGATCCATTCAATCTCAGCCTTCTGAATAGCGAGTATTATAAGCTGGCACTTAGCTTATTTGATTTAGACACACACACACACACCACACACACACACACACACACACACACACACACACACACACACACACACACACGCACATTTTTTGCTGGTCCTGGGACTTGAACTCCGGGCTGGAGCACTGTCTGTGAGTGTGAGCTTCTTTTATTCAAGGCTAGCCAGCCCTCTACCACTTGAGCCACAGCACCACTTTCAGTTTTTTCTGTATATGTGGTACTGAGGAATTGAACACAGAGTTTGATTCATGCGAAGCAAGCACTCTACCACTAGGCCACATTCTCAGCCCTGATTTTATTTATTTATTTTTCTGGTCAGTCCTGAGGCTTGAACTCTGAGCCTGGGCACTGTGCCCGAGCTCTTCAGCTCAAGGCTACCGCCCTACACCTAGGCCTGGTCGTTGTCCCTGAGCTCTTCACCTCAAAGCTACTACCCTACCCCTGAGCCATAGCCCCACTTCCCATTTTCTAGTGGTTAATTGCAGATAAGAGTTTATGTCTTCAGTGCCCACCCGGGCTGGCTTTGAACTGTGATCCTCAGATCTTAGCCTCCAGAGTAGCTAGGATTACAGGCGTGAGCTACCATGCGCAGCTCCTGATTTGATTTTTGAGAATTTCAGTATGAAGTCCAAGTTATCTTCAAACTTTGAATCTTCCTGCCTCAATCACAGTATTGGGATTATAGGCATGAAGAAACATTCCTACCTTTTAAAAAGTACATGCAGTTGAATATTTAAGATATTTTAAAATATATTTTAGAAAAAAATCAATTAATTCTACATAATTTACATGGAAATATTTACTAAGCTACATTATAATTCTGTCCTGGTAATATCTTTTCCTATGAACATCTTTAAATTGTTTTAGTAATAAATTATTAGTAATATAATATAAGTATGTAAGTGGTGATTTTGTGGTGCTGGGGATCAAATACAGGATCTTATACATCCTGGGCAAGTACTCTGTCATTGAGCTATGGCTCCAGTGCTAGCAATAAATTTTTAAAAATGATTGATTGAGGATTTGCTTCACATGTCATAAAATCTAGAAGTATCTGTGGTGTTTTCCTAATACGGAAAAGTACAGTTATCTACACCTATTTTATATTTTCAGCATTTTGAATTATGTTTCCTTTTTATTCTTTGCCCATTTTAAAATCATGTATCCAACTTCTTTTGCCTTCTAAGATTTAACAACATAAAAAAAGATTTTATTGACTTTAGAAAATAGCTTTCAATTTCATTGAAATTTCCCAAAGTTGGCTTTCACATACAACCCTATAAGGATATATCACTCCAAAAGCAACAGTTTAGAAATAACTTACTTACAAATTATACTAGTGATTAAATTACACAAAAAATATCTATTATTGACAATGCATTAAATAAATTCCTTGAAAGAAATCATCTATGACCATCATTAGAAGTGTATGTGAATTCTTTTTCAAGTGCTACAGGAACACAAAGGAAAGAGTAATACTGCCTGAAAAGAGGAGGGCCTGGAAGGTGACAGCGAGTTGGAACTGCAAAACCAAGGCAACTCTAGGCAGTCAGGATGAGTGACTGTGACATCAGCCCAGATAAAGTACCTAGATGTCTATCGCTATTTATTGAGGCATATGCATGTTCTCTGGACTAAAACTTAAGACCCTTAACATCTGGTCCACATTACAATGATAGCCTTATAAATAGGAACAACTATAAGTTAGACTGGGATGTTTATTTAAAACCCACTCAACAAATAATGATTTAAGACCTGCTTCTTAAGATAGTAAAACTTAGTAATTTGACTAAAACCTTAATTTAACTCAGTTGACCATACTACAATATATAATGTATAACAAGATAAAATACAAGCAATATTTCAATTAAAATATAACGAAAAACAAGTCATTTGAAAACTATTTCTTTCAAGTAAGCCAGACCCAAAGGAACACAGGCTCAATGGTGTCCCTCATTTGTAATAATTAGTACAAACTTTGGACTCTCTTGGCAGAGGATTACAACAGCTCAAAACCTAGATACATAAGGCCATACAGGATGAGGCTAAATAAAAGGACCTCTAGGATATGAAAACAAGAGCTGTATAATGTGTGATTGTTGTTCTTAATGTACTATGTTATTTTTCATCTCTTTTGCTGTCCTTTGTTTATTCTCATACTGTTACAGTATCTTACCTTGTTATCTGGTATATTGTATATACGTTTATTTTATTTATTTGAAATAGGAAAGGGAGGGGTGGGGGAAGGGAACGGGGACAAAAACATGAGAAGGGGTATCAGTGTATAAGAAGTAATATACCTTCTAGCTGGTGAATATAACTGTAACCCCTCTATACATTACAATAAAAATATATGAAAGAGTCAAGAGTAAGAGAAGACTTGAAAACACAAGAAATTAATTCTTTCAAAAGGAAAATACAGAAATAGATCCAATGGAAGCTTCATGCAAGAATGTACATACAGACCAGTATGTACCATTGAGCAGGTCAAGGAGTCTTTCAGAACAGATTTCTGACAGTCACATTCCATCCGCCAAGGAAGAATATGCTATGGGTAGTCAGTTGGTGGTTTAGAAGGCAGGAAGGTCTTTGAGCAAGAAGGGAAAGGAAAAATAATACTTTGACAAAGTGGAACTTAGGAGGATATAACAATGACTTGCCTTCCAGACCCCGATTTTCCTTTCAGCCTTCTGTCGTAAAAGCTCATCTGCTATGTCTTGCATCTGTACCTAAGAACAAAACCAATTACATCATCCACTTAATCAAAATGTTCAGCGTTTTGAAATGATTGATTTGCAGCTTATAAAATGAAGTGCAGATTAGTCTGAAAAGATGTCATTTACAACACGAATTAGACTGAGAAAGTGAAGGCCTGTGGTCGGGACTGAGTGACTCATTCCCGGAACCCAGGATTCTTGTCTGCTAGAGGTATTAGTACCCAACCGCGCTGCTCCATTGAAACATCACAGCTTCACTTTGGCCTGCTTATGTGACTCTGGAGAGATAGTGATAACTTCTCAGAGTTTGCTGCCATTTTCATAGTGGAGATTAAATTCGTGGTCTAGCACTTACTAGGAAAGCACTCTACCACGCCAGTTGCATATTTTTCCTCAACTAAGCTTTTCCCCCCAAAAGAAACTTTCAGCAGAGACAAACATACCAAGATACTGCTGACCCTCAATATCCACAGGTGCATCTGTGAATTCAACCAGGCTGAGATGAAAATATTCAAATAAAATTTTGCACCTATTCTGAACAGAGGTTCTTTTTCTTATCTTTTATTTCCTAGACAATACAGTGTAACAATCAACATTTGTATTGCATTAGTTTTACAAGTTATCTGGAAATGATTTAAAATGTATGGAAGGAGATGAGTAGGTTATCGGCAAATATTATAACATTTTATATGAGGAATTTGAGCATCTTCAGAATTTTGGTATCCACAGAGGTGCTCCATAAACATCAAAGAATCACTGTATTTCTTGGGGTTACTGCTCATATATAATAATACATAATACCTTATCTTAGAGAATAGCTCTTGCCAAATCTGTGCTAAATCTCTACTTCCCTGTCCAAAACACATAGATATAGAAATGATCAAGCAGAGAAGGATTAGGTTCACAAAGGGCAGAGCCCTTGTTTTTCTTTTTAAACAAATGCTGTGATCAAACCCAGAGCCTTAAATATTTAGGCATGCACATATACTAATAAGTTATAGCCCCAATTTTAAGTTTTCTTTTTTAGAACCACAGCTCAGAGAAATGATCTCAGCTTGGGTGTTACTGCTTCTCCTAAGTATATAAGATACTCCAAAATCATTTTATAGTATTTCCTGCCACTCCTTTTGTTGTCATTGTTGTTTAAGATTTTTCCAGAATTAATTTATTTTGCTGGACACCCAAAAAAATGCTAAGTCAGGAAAAAACTAAAGTTAACAATCAAATTGCTGAGGTAAACCTAATGAGAAAATGTGGTAAATATTATTAGTAGACCCTTTGTCAATTTAATTGGCTTTGAAAAGAGAATTGGAATTTCCCTAAAGAAAAGGAATGAAGAGATTTAAGAGTTTATTTACAGAAACATTTTGCCTAAAACAAGTGAGCTGTTCTCTATGCTAAAAAATTCTGTGTTTTCCTCTAAGTTGCTCAGCTCAACAGACTAAGGACATGTCCAATTCTGTAGGCCTCAAAGTGCTGGATCAATTGACTTCATTATATGGGAAGTTGTTTCGGATTGCTCCTATTTAACATTAAAGGCATTTGTCTCTAGGATCCAAAGTTACCTGTTTCTGACAGATCAGGCTTTCCTATTTTTAGCCATACTAGGGGAATTTGAATGATCTAGGTAATATTTGCTTCAATTTTTTAAAAAAGATAAACCAAAACCTATTTTATGAAGTAGAAGGTAAAAATCAAAAATCCTCTCATAGTCCAAACCCATTTCTAAGAAGTAGATTTTTCAGGATTTTTTTTCCTGGAGCTTGCCAGGCACCTCAACTGTTACTAAAAGATGAGTCATTCATATACCTTTATCTTTTGACGTGCTATAAACTGTTCACTTGTGAGAAACAATGGCAGCCACACATTTTCCAGCCTATTCAGGACATACTTCTGAACTTCAACTAGAACAGGTGCAGCCAGCTGTTCATGCAGAATCTTCCCCCAGCCACCACTTAAACGCATTATCTAAGAAAATAAAAGTAAAAAAGAAAGTACAAGTTTGTATTTGGTTAAAGAAACACTAACATTTATCGATTCATTCCAAATCACCATTTACAGTGTAAATCACAGTTGTCACAGTTTTCATTTCCCATATAACATCTTCTGGTTATATTGTCTATAGAAAGGACAGACCACCTACCCAATATCAACAACAACAACAAAAAAACCCAGTGCATTTTGTGGCACTTATTCTAGAACAACTGTATGATGTACGATTTTTCTTGCTATGCAATATTGAAAAGTGTATAGGAGTATCACGATTTTTGTTTGTTTGTGTGCTTGTGCTCAGATGAAATCCAACATTTTATGCATGCTGGGTAATTGCTCTACTGCTGAGCTACAGTCCAGCCCCCAGGAATGGGATATGAATACAAGAAAAGGCATTTTCCTCCATCTGTTCAGCATCTTCAACTATAATGAGGGCATTAATCAATTGTTTTCTTCTGAGTAATCTTAATGGCCTTTTGTTCTATATGAGTCTCATCAAATTAGTGGATTGGAGAGAGCACATTTTGTTGTCGGTGAGGGGAATGAGGTATCAGTTACTTAAAAGACAACCTTGAAAGTTGGGTGCTGGGGGCTTGCTCAGTCTTATCATTGCAACTACTCAGAAAACTAAATGCTGAGGATCCCAGTGTGAAGCCAGCCCAGGCAAAAATGTCTAAGACTCTTATTTGCAGTTAACCACCAAAAACTGGAAATAGAGCTGTGGCTCAAGTGACAGAGTTGTAGTATTGAGCAGAAAAGCTCAGACACTGAGGTTCAGGGCCCCGGACTAGAACAACAACAACAAAGACAACCTTTACTTAACATAAACATGGCATCATGAACTAAAGCTGAGAAGGAAATGACAGCACGATAGCAGGGTAGCAGTGTAGGTCATGTCAACAATTTCTTTTTCTTTTTTTGTTTTTGGTTTTTTTTTTTTTTGCGCCTGGAGTTAGAACTGGAAGTTTTATTGTAGTGTATACAACTTTCCGACCTAGCATCAATATACACATGTGAAGGGGACACGTGAGCACACCCCACTCTGCCTTAGCGTCTTTCCATCGTCAAAACAGCAGCTACAAGTACAGGACACAGAAGGGCGGCCACACAACATAGCACAGCTGTCAGTGTCCTCAAATTAGCAAGAGGGGCTCAGGATGGTGGGCACAAATGAGCCCCCATTTGTGGCAGTGTGAGGTTCACATGGGTTTACATTGGACTGCTTTCTTTTTACCTTACCACTGAGCCCCAAGGAGGACTCCTGCCTACTGGGGTACAGACATCACCACCACCTGGATGGCAGGGGCATCCATAGGGCACCAAGGGAGAAGAGGAGAACAAGGGGGTCTGTCTGGGGACACCCTAGCACTTTGCCTTTGAGCCTCAGGGTCTCCTTTTGGAAGAAGGCAGATCTCTCAAGCCAGCACTGACTCCCATTAAGCCAGGTGGCACATGTGCCTGCAGCGGTGTCTGTGAGCTCTGCACAAGCCTGCACTACCAGGGAAAGCCTCAGGTACAAGGCTGGCATACCAAGTCTAGGCTAGTGTTGAGGGACAGCCAGGCAAAGGAGGGGTGTGTCAGAAGCCATGGAACGGCATCACTGCATCACTCTGTGGCCAATACCCAAGTAGGAACCTAATCCTGTCCCCTGAGCAGCACTCCAAAGCCTAGGGCCCTGACCGCACAGGAGACCAGTTATGCCAACAAATTTCTAACAGGAAAACAGGCATAGAATTAGAGAAAAGTCAAGTACTTAGACTTGAGTAGATGGTTATTGCTCCATTGTTTTTTAAACACACATTTTTGTGACCCTAAACTCTCTGCATAATACTGACCTCGACCAACTATTGAAACCTATTTTCCTGCTGTAAATCATTGTTTTCTACCTATTCAGCTTTTCTGGATTGCTCACCAGAACAATTATCCTCATTTAACTCCCCTTTAACTTATAATATTAATAAAACACTATAAATAATATGAAAAAATCATATTAAGTGAAGTAAGCCAGACTCAAAGGAACATAGGCTCAATGGTTTCCCTCATTTGTCATAATCAGTAGAAACCTTGGGTTCTCCTAGCAGGGATTTACAATAAAGCAAAACCTAGATACATAAGGCCATATAGAATGACACTAAATGAAAGGACCTCCAGGATATAGAAACAAAAGCCATATAATGAGTGATTGTTGTCCTTAATGTACTATGTTATCTCTCATCTCTTTTGCTGTCCCTTGGTTATCTCATATTGTTACAGTATTTTACCTGGTTATCTGATATATTATATATATGTTTATTTGGTTGTTTGAAATTGGATAGGGAAGGGGGAAAAACAAGATATGGGGCGGGGGTAGGGGGAGGGAAATGGGGACCAAAACATGAGAAAGGGTATCAATGTTTGTGAAGTAATGCACCTTCTATCTGGTGAATATAATGTAACCCTTCTATTAATTACAATAAAAATATATTTAAAAAAGAAAAAAGAAAAAGAGGAGATCCTATTCTCAAGCCTCCAGAATAATAATAGTCAAGTAAATATTTGGTAATATTGTTTTTGCATAAAACAACAGAGAAAAATAAAAATACTACCTTGGCTTATACTAAAGCAACACAACTGAAATTAAGATTAGCATAATCTTTATAAAATGTAATGTGAGATTACATTTCCTGTCATCAAGAGATGACAGGAAAAAGAGTCAGTGAAAAGGGTATTCAAGAACTGTATACTTGACTTAGGGAATTGTAACCCCTCTGTACAACTCAATAATAATGATAAAGATATATTTTTTAAAAGTCAGTGGGTTGTTCTTAATGTTATTTCTCATCTCTTTTGTTGCCCCTTTGGTTAATCTCATATTGTTACGGTTTCTGACCTTGTTATCTGGTATATTGAATATACGTTTATTTGTTTATTTGAAATAGGAAAGGGAAGGAAGGGAAACAAGATGAGGGGAGTGGCTGGGGGAGGGAAATAGGGACAAAAACATGAGAAGGGGTATCAATGTGTGTGAAGTAATGCACCTACTACCTGGCAAATATAACTGTAACTCTTCCATTAATTACAATTTAAATAAAGTCAGTGGGAAAATTCTGTAGTAAGCACAAACATTTGCTATTATAGTAATGGGCAATTTTTCCTAACATGCTATGTGCACTCCAGAGGGTTCGGGTTCAGACAGTAGCATCAGATACCATGAAACCTCACGAAATGTAGCACAAGCCAAACAGAAAACAACTGCTCTCCATGTGTTTATCTCATACTTATGCTTATTGAAATACTCAACCACTTCTGCTAATACATCCCAGATTTATATCTCAGGGAAGTAATGGGAAGGCATTTTTGTCATTTAGTTCTAGAATTATCTTCATTTATTTAATTCTAGGGTTGCTTCTTCCTCTTAATCCCAAAGATTCCTGTTTCTTTCATCCTGAACCAGAGTTATAATTTAATTATTTGATTTGCTATACTTAAGAATGTCTCTTAAATTTTTAATATACTGAATTTGGCATGAATCTGACATTTGTGTTTTATAAATGTATAGCTTTAAGGTATGTGTGCTTTGAAGCTCTTAAAATTAAAAAAATCACATACTACACATTTGACCTTCATTGTAACAAACTTCAAATTAAATAAATTATAGTCCTTAACTCTATAGTTAAAAAAAACATAATCCATGAAATGAAGGTGTTACAAAAACTCTTAAATCCATTGCTGATCCTAATCTGAATGTGGGGAGACTATAAATCTGATGACACTATTGTTATTAATAATGATTAAGTCATAGGACTTTGGTACAACAAAATGGTGAAATCCATGTTCCTTGTTAATGAAATTAACATTTGTAAACAGGATTTAAAAAGCCAGTTGTTAGGGAATTAACAAGAAGCAAGGGAGGGGGTTTAAAAGATGGAGAGGAAGAAAAGGAGATTAAGTTAAGTGGTTGAAAGGTACAAGGGACCTTGTCTATTCTGTTTATTTTGAGAACAGTGGCTGATGTATCTAAGGCATCATGAATGAATTGTTGAATGAATGAGTGACTAATTCAAGCTGTGACTATACCCTCAAAGTTCTAGAAATTGTCTTTAATACAGACCCAGATAAATAAGTTATTTTTCTTCCATAAATTATTTCTAAAGTTATGCATTTTATAACATGTAACACTGGAGTAAACATTTAAAAAAATTAACTTATACTGTATATTTATATTAAAAGGCTGTAGCATCTAAGTCATAAAAGCAAAACAAAAGAAAAAAGGGAATTTTCATATCATTGGCAAAAAGAAATAAATATCATTCAGACTTCAAGTAGAAAATAGGTTTATGTTGATACCTCATTCTGCTGATATATAGTAGCTGGACTCTTGGATCCAAAGAAATATTTTTTATTAAGGTATTTGTTTTTAATGTATATTGATTTTGCTTCTCTTTGATTTCGATCTTTGAAAACAATTCTTCGAAACTGTTCAATGTCTATCCAGCACATAAGGTCCATGCTAAAATAAAAATGAAGAAAAAAATTTGGCCCTTATTTTTTCTGTAGAGTCTACACAATACCAACAAATTGCTGGTTTTGACAGAAACCAGTTAGCATGTCTGATTACATCAGTACTAATGAGTACAGTGTGACCTCTGAGTCTATGCCAGGCCAGTTAGACTCATAATCCAGATCCTCGTCAAATGCCTGATGGCTAAGAACTAGAACCAGAAAAGTAATCTATCATTATTGGTGCTGTTTCTGGGTCCTTCTACTAATGATGGACTAGTTCTATAGATTCCAAATATGAGAAAACATCCACATAGCATATCCATTTGATAAAAATATAAATCATAATGAAGGGAAACTGCTCTTCCAGTTCTAATCAATTTCTGTTAACGTGGAAGAAAAAATTTGACCATATTTCAGTTTACACTGGATAATTATATGATTTCAAGACTCTGTACAAACTCATAACATTTCATTAATAGACTACTAAATACTATGAACTATCATAATGTTTTCAGTAATTGAAGAGATATTTATTTCCCATAGTTAGTAAAGTATCACAATATTTTCAGTAATCTAAGAGATATTTATTTCCCAGTTAGTCAAGTACTTGGCTAGAGAGACATAAAATAGAGAAATCACAGAAAAAGGAAAGAAAAACAGTACACTGATGTTTTAAGTCAGCCAGTGTTAAATATCAACAAAAATCATGTAACCACTTAAAACATTTTAAAGGTTGCTGGTAAAACAATTGCATTCCAACAAAAAGTATTCATACTGATTTCAGACAATTATGCTCATGAGTTTTTACTAACACAGGTTAAAAAAATCTAGCACCAAGTAAAGATTATAGTATATTGAATCAAAACCAGTACTTAACTAATATATCAAAGATAATGTTTTAAGAAATACATTGTAAAATAGTTGTTCCTCACCTTGAAGAATGAGATTCAAGAAACTGACGGAAATGTTCAAATTCCAGTTTGTTGTTAAGCAGATCATTAAAAGTAAAATGCCTGTATTCTTCAGGAACATTATTCCAATATTCTGTTTGTTTAGAGACATTAGCGAGTGATAAAATACTAGTTCCAGTTTCACCAGTGGTACCCTAATGACATAATACTTTTCATAAAAATCTCTTAAAAGCAACAAATCATTTACAATTTTAAATAGAAAAAAACACAAGAAAAATTAATGATTCAGCTAAAACAGTTAAACAATTCAGTAGCAGAACTAGATTATGACTAGATGATTCAGATTCTAGTTCATATCAACTTCTGTTCCTTTCATCCCATTTTCTTCTTATAAACATTTAGCAAACACACTTAAAAATACTAATTTTATACCACTTCCTAGTAGAGCAGTAATATACCTGTAGTAAAAAGGAAGAAAATGCAATTATATGTAATACTATAATACAGATAACAATATTGTATATATAACCATATTATATAGATATATGTATATATCTTCTAGTCATTTATATCTATCTTCAAAAATGAAGATAGGATTATGCACCTACATATAAGTTTGTTAACATCATGAACATAAACCATGTATCCTATAATTAAAAGTCATACAAGAAACTTGTCTAATAGCGCATTCCTTAATGTCATTCCCATATTCAAGGTAATTTTTCATATAAACAAGCTTTTGATATTTTGTGGTCATTTTATAAACCCTACAAGGAAAAAGAATAGGTTTCTCCTTGAAAAACCCTTCCTTATATAATTCCTTACATAATGAATTTATCTCTATTTTTTAAAAAGTCTCATCATCTATCTGGTGACTATAACGTAACCCTTCTATTAATTACAATAAAAATATATGAAAAAAAGTCTCATCATGAGCAACTAATATTTAAAAGTTGTTTTCTTTTATAGAAGGATTATGTAGAATGTTATAAATTTCACTCAGTTCATCAAGTTTTAAATACAACTTTACAACATCTGCCCTATGGATTTTTGTGTATCTTTTCCAAGATATTAATTAATAACATATTATATAAATAGCTTCTGAGTTAACAAGGCATAGAAGGTTACAGTTTTAAACAATACTGTTTTTGTGAAACTTTATTGCATAAGAAAAATTTCAGAGAGGTACAAAGAAGAAAGTTGTTTTTTTTTTTTAAGAAAATCTTTTGAAATCTCACCACTCAGAGCTAGCTGTAACATTTTGGTGAGTATCTTTCTGTTGCTAAATGTGTCAATATAACATATCTGTCAAATGTGGTATGTAAAGGAACAGTCTATAATTACAGTGCCTAACCATCTCCTAGATGTGAGATCTCACTACCAGTATAAAAGTGGTAATCTTTTCTAGCATGAAAAGGTTGTTTTTCTAAGTAGAAAGTTGTTTTACCTCAGCTTTCTTGGAAAATGTCTCTTTATGCAAAGCCTGTAGCTTTCTGAAGTATGTAGAATCTAACTGCCGAGTTTCTTCCTCCAATTCCACCTAAAATAATTAAAATGCTTTGTAACATCAATAGAATAAACATTATAACAGAGTAGAGAACTGAATGCACAACCGACTGGGCCTATGCCAATAAGGTGATTCTTTTGGAGTGAAAACTAAGAAAACTTAGTTAAAAATACTAGCTATAGAAAGGTCATACTTCACATTATACAATTAAAATACACACATTTCTATGGAAGGATGCATTGCCACCAATGCCGACTTTTTTCTGGATCCCCACTGTAAACTAACAGGCAATATGTGGATTATGTTTTCAATTTCTACTCAGTCACAACAGCCACAAAGATTATCACTGATGGATTCATGAGCAAAATAATTCAGAACAATAATACCAATAATTCATATTGGTATTAGCCTGTGAAAAAAGGTTTTCTTGCTATAGCAAAAGAAGAGACTGTCATCAAAGTAATCTTTACAGAAGGACTCAGTCGTTGGAATATGCAATGCATTATTTTATATTGTTAGGGAAACAAGACACTCTTTAATTCTCTATTACAGGGAAAACCCAATTTGGCTGACTGACTACTTGAGAACTTTCTGTATTTAATAGCTGGCTCTGCTAGTCTGCTTAGGTATCCTTTTGAGGATACCTACACAACACAATGAAGTTCTCAACATTGAATTTAAGAAGTTTTAGAGAGGGGGTGGGGAGAGGGACATGGGGACAAAAACATGAAAAGGGGTATCAATGTATGAGAAGTCATGCAAATCTAAATGTAACTCCTCTATACATTACAATAAAAATTAAAAATATAAAATAAAAAAGTTTTAGAACTAAGAAAGATTTGTTTTTCCTCTTAATAAAAATAGCTAATAAGGCCTTTTATTATAATTTTTGTAATGGTGATTTTTTTTACTTGTTTAGGGAAGTTAGTTACAATCCCAAACCTTTCATGCCACTGCAGATGCCATACAGTTGATATTTCATTTATACAATATAATATATAGTTTTTAATATGAGTAGGGATGAAATTTTCATTTATATACACACATATATCACTAGTAGAAAAACATTATACTACTCTTTTCACACTATAGAAGATGTAGGAATAAAAAAAAAATCCTCACTAGTCTGGTCATTGAATTAAGTCAGTCATAAGTTTCAGTTACAATTCAATAAAATAAGTCCACTCCTAGATATTTAAGTATTAACTCCATCTCAGTCATTTAATTATCTTCCTGGTAGATGTGACCAGCAAATGGTAGGTAGATATTCATGAAAAGAAGCAATTTACACAGCCAAGTTCTGCATGAATGACCTCATGCACCAAGTGCATACATTAAATGGACATAAAAAATACCCAAGGACAGTTTTAATTTGTGATTCAAATCAATAAGAATAATGAAAATATTGAAGCAGAAGGGCTGAAAATGACCTCTTTTGGAATGAGAAAATAAATAAAAGCACTGAAACTTTCATCCAATCAAGCAGCCTGAACATCTGGGTGTAGTTTAAAATAGAAGCACTGAAGTCAGAGGATTGCCTTTCATAATACATAGGAAGCATTTATATTTTCCATGGGTGTAATATTTACTGTAATCCACCCAGCATAAAATGAAATGGTTTTTTTTATGAAATGGGTTTTTTTTTTTCCATTAATCAAAGTTAAGACCACTGCTGAGAAATGTCAGGATGGGACAAAACCAGTGTATTTTCATGACATTTTTTGCTGGGTCACAGAAAATCAAAACTCAGGTTTCTTTCTTCTAACATTATATGTACAGAGAATCATAATAACAAAAAACACACAGGAATTTACATCTTCTTTTAGGAGACAATGGAGAATGCTGGCCAGAAACTGAATATTTTCCTTGCTTAAGTGTTGAATCTTCTCAAATCTTAATTCTATAGCCCAGGTGCATGTGAGACCTTTTGCTATGTTTCTCCTGTGAGCAGCCAGGTGAAAAGTCCCCCACCGTTTCTCAGTGCCATCATACCTTTCTGTAGTTAACTTGGTCTGACTTTATCATCTTTGTCCAGGGCTCCAGAAGGATGAGGAGAATATACTCCTCCGCTGTATCAAAAAGATCTTCAAATGGTGGTTGTATTTTCGTATAAATTTCTTTTTTCTTTTCCTGTTGGAGTCCAATATCAAAAGTGGCTGACGGAGCAACGTAAGTGGCGAAAAGATACTAAGAGGGGATGGAAAGAGGACAGAGAGAAAATTGGAAGAAACCACAAAGGTTAGGCCAGCAGAGTCCTCAACAAAGGCACTTGAAAACTAGTGAGAAAAGACAAACAAGCTCAAACACTTGTTTCTTTTTATTATCTTTAACTGTACAAAGGAATTTCCATTTAACAAAACACTGTATGAATATAGTATATCCTGGTCAATGCCACCCTTTCAACATTCCTACCCCTCACTCCCCTAGCTCACTCTTGCTAATTTTGTAGGCAATACATTAGATTCTTAACTACATTCCCCTCCCCCCTCCTCTTCTTTGGTCTACCCCACCCCATTCCTTTCAAATACTCATTTCCAGTGTTTATTTTGTTGAACTTCGACTTTGCTTTTCTAAGCAATTACAGAGTTCTCCTTTGAATCTACCACATTTCAGTTAATTCATTTCTATTTGTTTACATACCAACCAATTCATTTACTTGTTAAGATTTTTTTTTTAAATTTTGTCAGTCTTTAGGACCTGAGCACTGTCCTTGGGCTTTTCCTCAAGGCTAGTGCTCTACCACCTGAGCCACAGCACCACTTCCAGCTTTTCTATGTACATGGTACCCAGGAATTGAATCTGGGTATTTGCACATGTTAGGCAAACACTCTACCAGTAGGTCAAACTCCCAGCCAGTTGTAAGTTTTTAAGCCCAATTTAGCTTCCACATATAAGAAAAAATATATACCCTTTGTTTCCCTGGACTTGACTTCACGTAATTTTTTTTCAGATCTTACCATTTCTTTACAAATAACCAAATATCATTCTTTCTAATGGATGAGAAAAATTCCATTATATAACTGTATCTATATAAATATATGCATGCATACACATCTATATTCTTGATCCATTCGTTTATTGTGGGTGTCTGGGCTGATTGGTAAATGAAATGAGCATGGTTGTGCTGGTGGCTTTACTGTAGCCTGGTTTGTAATCTTTGAGATAAATGCCCAAAGTGGTATTGCTGGATCATAGGGTACTTCTATATTTAATTTTTTGAGGAACCTCCATACTGTTTTTTTTCCCTTGGGTAAACTACTAAAGACAAAGCAAATTTTAAAAATATGTATAACAACTAGTTTTGCTTGTCTTTTTCTACTTTCTCATTTAAGTAGCATTTGGTCATAACCAAATACTAAAGGTATACTATCATTATGATTGATCTGTTCTTTTTTTTTTTGCCAGTCCTGGGCTTCAGCTCAGGGCCTGAGCACTGTCCTTGGACTTTCTCAAGGCTAGAGCTCTACCACTTGAGCCTCAGCACCACTTCTGGCTTTTTTCTATGTATGTGGTACCGAGGAATCGAACCCGGGTCTTCGTGCATGCTAGGCAAGCACTTTAACCACTAGGCCAAACTCCCAGCCCCCTCTCTGTTCTTTTATATTCACAAAAAATTTATATTACATCCCAAAATGATTTTAAATAACTCTGTGGAAACCAGAGGCAAGAACACACTAGGGTTGAAAATCTAGCCATTGGTCTTCTAGTGTAGACACCAAACTATTGACCCACCTAATCAAATTAGAGTTCCAAGACTCTTACTAATTGTTTCTTTTTGTTCTAAAATGTCTCCATCTGTCCTGTACTGTGGAAGGAATGCAGGAAGGTGATAAGAATAAATGGAAATGGCTGGGAAGTGGTGGCTCAAGTCTGTTGTTGAAGCTTAACTGTGAGGATCTAAGTTTGAAATCAGTCTAGTCAGAAAAGTCTCTAAGACTCTATCTTCAGTTAAACAGCAAAAACTAAAAAGTGGAGGTAAAGCTCAAGTTGAAAGTCCCAGTTCTAGCACACACACACTCACACACTCACACATATGCACAATGTAATAATGCTACTAATAATAAATGGAACATACATTCAGATACACGCAAACACATACACAATATAATAATAATAAATGAAAGTCACCCATAGAAACTTCAAAACTTTCCCATAAATAACTATGCAATGTTATTCATCTGTTTTGTCATTCAATAGCTGTTTATACTATGAGGCAATTTAATAACATTTTATTTATTTATTTTTGTGAGTCACGGGGCTTGAACTGTAGGCCTAGGTGCTGCCCCTGAGCTCTTCAGCTCAAGGCTACTGCCCTACCCCTGGAGCCACAGCACCACTTCTGGTTTTCTAGTGGTTAACTGGAGATAAGAGTCTCACGGTCTTTAGTGCCCAGATTGGCTTTGAACCTTGATCCTCAGATCTCAGCCTCCTGAGTAGCTAGAATTACAGGTGTGAGCCACTGCACCCAGCTTAGTAACATTTTATTTTTAAAGTTTTATATAGCAGATATGTCAAGCCACTCTCAATCACTAATTTCAGTTTTAAACTGTTTGAAAGACCACAATGTTGAACAGTAGCACAGAATAGTGTTCTTACTGGCTGTTGGCAAATATGGGAGGAGGGACATACTTGAGTTATTCTAGAGGTTGGGTTTAACTAGGAAATCTAGAATTTTTATAATCATGAGGATTGGAGACTTTCCTCCTTAAAACACTGATGTATAATCTGCTGGGAAGAAAGTGAAACTTGCTTCCCCCTACCCCACTTGCCTACTGCATATGGCAACGTTTTCTAATCTTGGGAGTAACTGAAGATAATGATTTGTAAGTTTAATGAGCTGGGATTGGATCAGATTCAAGTCCATTCTTAAACATTTTCATAGTTTTGAGCATTAAAATATATTAAGTCAAACTGACAAATTTAGAAACTAAAAATTTAAATTACCAGAGTAACATTTTAAAATGTCTCAAGCTGCAAGAGCTATGTACAAATGTCCATACAAGATGAGGTTAAGTGAAATGAACTCTGATAGGGACACAAGAGGTTTATCTTTGTGATTGCTGTTGTTAATGTACTATATAAAGTTACTTCTTTTCTCTTTTTTCCCCTTTATGGTTTATCTCATGTTGTTACTGTATCTGACTTTGGTACCTACATATATGTTTATTTATTTGACATAGGGAAGGGAAGGGGAAAATAATGATTGGGAAGGGATGGGGGAGGGAAAGTGGGAGAAAAACATGGGAAGGGGTATCAATGTTCAAGAAGTAACGTACCCACTGCCTGCCAACTGCAACTGTAACTCCTCTATTCTTTACCCCAACAATAAAATACAATAAAAATTTAAAAGTCTATATTAAAAAATGTCTCAAGCTGAAGGTATATCTCAGTGATAGAACATGCCAAGTATGTGTGAGGGCTTGGGTTCATTCTCCAACATAGATTCTCCCGAGTCTCTTGCCTTCCCTTCTTCTTTTTCTTTCTTTTTTTTTTTCCCAGTGCTCAGGGCCTGAGCACTGTCCTTGGACTTTCTCAAGGCTAGAGCTCTACCACTTGAGCCTCAGCACCAATTCTAGCTTTTTCCTGTGCATGTGGTACTGAGGAATCGAACCTGAGTCTTTGTGCATGCTAGGCAAGCACTCTACCACTAGGCCAAACTCCCTGCCCTTTTTCTTTCTTCTCTTTCCTTCTTTCTTTTCTTTCTTCCCTCCCTCCCTTCCTTCCTTCCTTGCTCTCCCCCCCCCCCTTCTCTCTTCCATTATTGCTTCTGGCCTTGAACTTTTTCTAGAATGCTGAATGCCAGACAATTATATATAAATGCAGGTAATTTATTTGATTCCCTACATTTATGTATTTACTTATTTTTAGCTTCCTCACTGGCAGTATATCAGAATACTGTTTATTATCACCTAAGTTATTTCTCTTTTTTCAAGTGTCATCTCCAGTATGATAACTAGCAGAATCCTTAATAACACACACACACACACACACACTATATATATATATATATATATATGTATATATAGTGTGTGTGTGTGTGTGTGTGTGTGTGTGTGTGTGTGTGTGTGTGTGTGTGGGTCATGTGGCTTGAACTCGGCCTGGGCACTGTCCCTGAGCACTTCAGCTCAAGGATACCACCCTACCCTTGAGCCAAGCCCCACTTCCCATTTTCTAGAGGTTAATTGGAGATAAGAGTCCCAGGTCCTTTTGTGCCTGGGCTGGCTTTGAACTTTGATCCTCAGATTTCAGCCTCCTGAGTAGTTAGGATTACAGGCGTGAGCCACCGTGCCCAGCTAATAATATATTTACTGACTTCTACTGGGACTGAGTTTTTGTCCCCACTCCGTATAGCAGAGGTAGGTTAGGATTTAAAGACAAGAAGAGAATTTCCATTATCAATTCTTTGTTAGTGCCTTCAACAGACATACAGCACTTTAATCTTTCTAACAATCAAGGGTCAATCTTTGAGGGCTAAATGACCATATATACCAAACCCGAGGTACACATAAATACATAAGACAAAGTAAAGTGGTAAACACCACCTTTTAAAGTCTTTATGAAGATATTTAAAGAATCATTACATGGACATAAACTGACTTTATGATGAAAGATAAAGATTATGCCATATAACACCTGAATATAGTCTGATTATCTATGGAAACACTGCTTCAATATCCTGGGTCATTTGCTGCTTTATTGGCCACCCAGCTCTTCCAGTTTCAGCCGCAGAGTAAATAACAATGCAGCTCCACAGTGAAGAGAAACCGTGAAAAGGCTCCCTTCATGTTCCAGCCAGCCCTCATTCACAGTAATGCAGAGATTCACTCACACACAGCTGGGCTGACAGGATTCCAACTTAAACATTAACCTTCCATGCTCTAACAGCCCAGCAGGAAACATTTCCAGAAGGGACACAAGCATGGGCTGTCTGTGATCAGACTGCCTGGCACTGCACACAACATGGCTCTGAACCCCATCTCTCCTGGAGACGCTCAAAGGTTATGTAATCAGGAAACACTCGATGGGCGGCCTGCCTGCACTGCTCTACACCTGTGCCTGTGACTCACTTTCTTGGCAACTCTTGAAAATGGGAGGTTGAGGGGAGAGCGAGTCCTCTCCCTGAAAAAAAGTCTTTTACGGTCTTGAAATTTTGAGAGTTCATTTTCACTCAAGACTAGCAAGACCAGCAAGAAAAAAGATAAAATATCTATATTGGGAAGACGGGAGGAAATTCTGCATTCAAGGGGGGGGAAAGGACAGGGAAATCAATTGGAAGAAAAGACCAAAAGTAAGAAAAAGGAGGTGGAAAATGTTTTTAAAATAGTATATGTCAATTGTACAAAATAATATTTCATTATGGCATGAGATCTGAGGATCGTGATTCGAAGCCAATTGAGGAAAGAAAGCTTGTGAGACTCATCTATTAACTACCAAAAAGGTCAAAAGTTAGGGGGTGAGAGGAGAGAAATGAGGACAAAAACATGAGAAGGGGTATCAATGTGTGTGAAATAATGCACCTTCTATCTTGAGAATATAACTGTGACCCTTCTACTAATTACAATAAAAAATAATATTTTCAAAAAACAAAAAAGGTCAAAAGTAGCACTGGGTTAAAGTGGTAGAGCACTAGCTTTGAGATACTAAGCTCAGGATAGAGCCCCGGCCCTGAGGTTCAAGCCCCAGGACTAGCAAACACACACATGCGCACACACATACACAGAGTCAAAATAATGATGATGATGATGAAATACTTTCTACAACTGTCTACACTATATTGGCTTCTGACAGCTACAAATGTATACTGTAGAAATGACGAGGAAATCCTTCTTCCTGTGCTGAAGGTGAGCACAGTCTTGGGAAGGCAGCTTCTCCATAAGTAGGGGCTTTTGGATGAGCTGCAGCTTGACAGTCACCTGTGTTCCAATGAAAACAAGAACAATTTCTGTGCAGCCTTAAAAGGCAAAGTCACATACAATACTAAATGTTGTAACATATGTGCTGATTCGTAATGTTCCATTTCAGCTTTTAGTTAATGCTAATGAAGTAGTTTCACACACTTCTCCTTGATGTATTTATTATAATGATCATGTGTATGTATCTTTCTGTGATTGCCTGGTAACACAGATTTCATAATGTTTTGCTGTCACCACCAGGCCATGACTGGAACTAAGGAAAGAAACATAACTTTTGAACTGTATGACTTAAAACGAGCCCCTAACTACATTATGGACAAACCTTTACTTGTCCTGAGACCTTAGCACTAGCTAATTAGATATCTAGCAGATCACATCATCAAGTTAATTGAAACTGAGGCCACTAAGTACATTTTCTTTTGAATGATCTAATCATGGAGATATGATAAATGTAACCATACAGGTAATTTCTGTGTTTTTTTTCATTACAGAAGGTATACATGTATCAAGTCATCACACTATACTCCATAAATGTGCAATTATGTGTTAATATTAAAATTAAACCGTAGATTTCCAACATAGATCATTAAAGTAGTCCGGAGATTAGGAGGGGACATTCATGCTTCAGTATTTTGTGCTATTAACAAGTCCACCTTTCTCTGAACCATTTCTGTAGTAGTAAAAGCAGAAGGCTGGGGTGGGGAGAGGGAAAGTGGGAAAAAAAACATGGAAAGGGAATATTCAAGAAGTATTGTACACACTACCTGACGAATGTAACTGTAACTCATCTATACATTACCCTGACAATAAAATGCAACTAATAAAGAAAGCAGAAGGCATCTTAATATGCATCTTGCACATTCTTCTAGGGATGCCATCAAGGGGTATAAGAAATAAAAACCTGCCTGCTTGCTATTGCTATTTCTGGGGTTGCTGGGTTCAGCTTAATGTCAACAAAGACCCAGAAAGAGAGATAGACACCCCACCATTCTCCATAGACATAGAAAATTCAAGTTCATGTAAGCCAACTATCAACAGGAACTGATTGTTTTAGATAAAAGTATGTTTTCTTTGGTAGGTACAAGCTGGGGGTCTAATTAAGTGGTCTCTAAAAGAAAACAGACAATTCTGATGGTTATGGGTCAGGGTTTCCAGCCCTAATATTAGAGAAATTTAAAATGGAACAAATCATAGTGATACTTCTCTTGTCATTATCTCTCTCCAACATATGAAACAACATATTTGCTTGCAAGAGTCAGTTCATGCAATGTTCAGGAATTCTGTGAATCAATTGTTAAGCTTGGTGTTGATAAAATTACATAAATTTAAAATTAAAGAAACTATAATTTTTGGAAGTGTCAATGTAGCTCAAGTGGTAGAGTACTACCCTTGAGTTGAAGAGCTTAGAGACAGCGCCCAGAGTTCAAGCCCCATGACCATAAAACAAAACAAAGAAATTGCATTTTTTTATTGCCAGACCTGGGGACTGAGCTCAGGGCCTGAGCACTGTCCTTGGGCTTTCCTCAAAGTTAGTGCTCTACCACTTGGGCCACAGCACCATATCTGGCTTTTTCTATGTATGTGGTACCAAAGAATCGAACCTGGGTCTTCATGCTTGCTAAGCAAGTACTTTACCACTAAGCCAAACTCCCAGCCAATAAATTGTATTTTTAAAGCTAAAACTGAATGTTCAAGACCTCATTGCTTCCTAATGATACTACTGTTTTACTATTTTCCATGGATTTATAATTATTTACCTCTGTGGGACCTGTATGATAGAAATATTGCATGATGGTGTGCCACTAAACTCTCTTAATTCGACAACAGCCAGTACAGCAGTATGGCAGCCTGAAATCAAGCAAGTTGAGGGCACTTACACCTAGAAATCAGCAAACTTCAAAATCAGAATTATTCTCCGATCCCCAGAGCTTTCTCTTAAACTTTTACTAACACATCACTGATTATAAGGCAAAAATAGTTCACCCTTCTTGGAATTGGAGACACACTAGGCCTCCTTGGCACAGGTCGAAACTTTCTCAATAAGGACCAAGAAACACAACAAATCAGAGAAAGGCTGGATAACTGGGACTGCATTAAACTGCAGAGCTTCTATAGGGCAAAGGACATAGCTAGTAAATTAAACAGGAAGCCTACAGAATGGGAGAAAATCTTCACTAACCATACAACAGACAAAGGCCTCATATCTAAAATATATCAACAGCTCAAAAAATTGAATCAATCCAAAACTAATCTCCAGAGTAACAACTATCCCATTAAAAGATGGGCCAAAGACTTAAAGAGAGTCTTCTCTGAAGAAGAAACAAAAATGGCCTATAGACACATGAAGAAATGCTCAACATCTCTGGTCATAAAAGAAATGCAAATCAAAACAAGTCTAAGATTCCACCTCACTCCAGTTAGAATGGCCAGGATCAAAAAATCTAATAACAACAGATGCTGGAGGGGATGTGGCCAGGAGGGATCACTACTACACTGTTGGTGGGAGTACAAACTCATTCAACCACTATGGAAAGCAGTATGGCTGTGCCTCAAAAGACTAAACATAGAGCTCCCCTATGACCCAGCAATTCCACTACTTGGCATTTACCCAACCGTCCAGAAACAAGGGCATACTAAATCCACTAGCACAATACAGCACTATTTATCATAGCAAAGATATGGAACCAACCCAGATGTCCCTCAGTTGATGAGTAGATCAACAAGATGTGGTATTTATACACAATGGAATTCTATGCTGCTGTCAGAAAGAACGACATCGCCCCATTTGTAAGGAAATGGAAAGACTTAGAAAAAATCATATTAAGTGAAGTAAGCCAGACCCAAAGGAACATAAACTCAATGGTTTCCCTCATTTGTCATAATCAGTAGAAACCTTGTGCTCTCCTAGCAGGGATTTACAATAGAGCAAAACCTAGATACATAAGGCCATATAGTGTGACACTAAATGAAAGGACCTCTAGGATATAAAAACAAAAGCCATATAATGAGTGATTGTTGTCTTTAATGTACTATGTTATCTTTTGCTGTCCCTGGGTTATCTCATATTGTTACAGTATTTCACTTTGTTATCTGATATATTGGATAAATGCATATTTGGTTATTTGAAATTGGATAGGGAAGGGGGGAAAACAAGATGAGGGGTGGAGGTTGGGGGGAGGGAAATGGGGACCAAGACATGAGAAAGGGTATCAATGTATGTGAAGTAATGCACCTTCTAGCTGTTGAATATAATGTAACCCTTCTATTAATTACAATAAAAATATATGAAAAAAAATAGTTCACCCTTCTTATCATGATCAAAGACAAAGCCATATGCTTAGAATATAGCAATTCACAGAATATGCCAATTTATTTTATAAAATAAATTCTGTATGACTAACATCCATCTGAAAAAAATAAAAGTAACCCTGTACTGGTGGCTCACACATGTAATCCTAGCTACTCAGAAGGCTGAGATCTGAGGATCAAGGTTCAAAGCCAGACTAGGCAGTTAAAAAGTCCATGAGATTCTTAGTTCCAATTAACAAGAAAAGCTAGAAGTTGAGGTATGATTCAAGTGGGAAAGTACTCAACAGCACCCAGGCCTAGAGTGCAAGTCTCAGGACCAAAATAAAAAGGTGGGGGGAAAGGGGAATAGTAAAGGTCCTTTTAATAGTTACTTTAAATGTGAGGGGGTTAAGAAGCTTATCTTTAAATTTGTCTCTTTGTATTCTGAACAATTGGAAAGAGTAAGGCAAAACTTTTAATGTTTAATTTAAGCCTAATAAGTGAATCAGAAGAGGTAAGACTAGAGAAAAACTTGTTGACTTGTCCTGTTAAGAAAGCACAAAGAAGAAGTGGTGCTGTGGTTTAAGTGGTAGATCTATAGCCTTGAGCTGAACAGCCGGGCCCAGAGTTCAAACCTCACAACCAACAAAAAACAAACAAAACAAAACAAATAAAAAACAAAAACCACAAAGAATAGTTTTGAAGTAGAAACATTAATGCATTAAGAGACATAAAATTGGTATTACTAGGTTTTCATTCAGTATCTGGACCCTAAGGCAATCGAAATCATGTCACAGATAATCTTAAACACAATACAGCACGTGTCACTACCCTGTGGCAACAGCAAAACCATATTGCTGTACTTGAAGGCAGATAGCAAGCTAACATGCAATCCTTTCAACTAGGCTCAATAACTCCTTGGAATTTATATAAACCAATGAGAGGAAACTGTGCTCCAACAAGCTAAAGGCACAAAAGAGTCCCTAGAGATACTTCTAAAAGGAACATAAATGCCATAATACAGGATGCTTTCAGAAATTTCAAAATATTTACTTCTACAAAAAGACAAGTCTGTTTTCATAATAGTTCACAGCTCTAGTGGGCACAGAACATTATTATCTGAGTTCATGCGAGGCAGAAAATGAAAATAATGAGCAAGTTCAAGCAATCCAACCCTTTTTTTCTGGAAAAGGAAAAAATGATGATTTTTAATGACTTCTCATATCCCATTAGGAGCTCAAAAACATTACTGAGAAGCTTTGCCGAGAGGGAATAAATTACAGATGGAGCTTTTCCACAAATGGATTTTCATGTGAAGAACCTTAGGCTTTTCAATAGGAATCTTAAAGATGAGCTCTAGGATTGCAACATCCTGGTATTGAAAGGCAAACTACTACAGAGATCAACACAAGATGGAATGGCACAAAAAAGATAACGTGATGACAGTCAAACAGTTTCTGCCAGTGGCACAGACGCTATGAAGGAGAATCCAAAGCAAAAGAACCTAAGAAAATGCCAGTAGGATAAAACAATAAAATACACTTGAATCAGTTTGGACAGAATGAAAAATCAGAAAGGGAAAACAGAATATGTTAAGTAAAGCCCAAAACAAACTACAAACTCAGGGGACAAAGTAGATTTTTAAGACTAACTTGGGCCATTGTTGAAACATTTTAAGTAGAATCAATTAAGTACAAGATAGAATAAACTAGATAAGCCATCTTAGGCCATCTAGGAAATAGTTGTTTGATCCCTTAACAAAAGCAAGGTGAGCATTTAATGGATTTAGCATCTACTGATTTCTTAGAAGTCAGTGAAGGAGGAATAATCCCAGAAACAAGGTACAGTTATACTAATATTTTGGTTCAAATGAAAACCCATCTCAGGTTTTCATGCTAACAAAGCACACAGGACTTGATCTATAAAGCCAGAGCATGAAATAACAACGAGAACATTTTGTGACATTAACTGGCACATCATACCTCAGAAAACAAGCTTTCACACGGCAGGTCACATCAACTCTGTGACTCCTGGGAATGTTCTCTGCATCAAGATGTGTCAAGTTGACCGGATGCCAAGGGGAACAGACATCTCGGGATA
Source organism: Megascapheus bottae (assembly GCF_031878675.1). Lineage (NCBI taxonomy): Eukaryota > Metazoa > Chordata > Mammalia > Rodentia > Geomyidae > Megascapheus > Megascapheus bottae. The sequence goes on from NC_143517.1 coordinate 40,184,287, forward strand.
ATGGTTTAAGAACATGGATAAGCTTTGCCTCTGTGATTTGTCTCATTTCAGATGCTAATCAACTCATCTTAACTAGAACATTTTGCCATTAACATGCTAGTACCTTCATCATATATTCTGTAGGCTAGCTGTCTTTAGACCATGTCTCCTATCTCTTCTGAATAATTACATGTTTATTTCATAGTTTATTTTTCAAAAACCAATTTAGGCTCCTAAAAGTAAGGTTAGAAAGAAGATGTTTCATTGCCACTCTAGGGCAGTCTATTAAGAACTCTTTATTAGAAACAAACTTAGAATACAACTGTAAATGTCTGAAAAAACAGGATGTACTTGGGTGATGGGTATATTTACCAAAATAAAAGTTGTTTTAAAAAGAAAAAACAGCTGGATTGCAGTTATAGTCAAATAATTATTCAGTGGAATTGGATTTGAGACATATAGCTAAGACTTTAAACATATCAATGAGTTCATTAAAGGTCTTCTAGAAGACTTTTAAAAAGCCACTCCAAATCTCAACATACAAGATAAACAAAACGGGCTGTTTTCAGGAACACAAAAATCTAGTGGGGAAAATATTAAGGATATAATTTTACATTTAATATTTATAAAGATATATGCAAATATTAAAGAAAAAGATAATTATGGTAATACATACCTTTGTAGCAGAAATGAATAATAGTAAGTCAACAATTTGGAAGTTAATATTGTAGAATCTGGAGTCAGAACACTTGATTCTAATTCTAAGCTTATTGCTAACTAAATGAATGACTTTAGGAAAGTAGGCAACTTCTCTAGTTCTCAGTTTTCTACTCTTTAGAATGGGATAATAATATCTACATCCTAGTACTGTCAAGAATAAGGTATCAATATTGGTTATATTAGATTGTTATATAACAATATTACTATAACAAAACCTAAAGATAGTAACCATTAATTAACTGTCACATGTAATGATAATTATTATTCAGAAACATTCAGGTATTAGCCTTTCTGAAAATAACAGGTTTAAAAGAGGATATGTGAAGATCCTTTTTGAACCATAATCCTAATAGTATTTAGAATCATGTGACTGAATTTAACAAGCTAGTATATACATTAGTAATAGAACTGGGTAACTATAAGCTAGAAAGCTGGGTGCTGCACAGTTTCTTACTGAATCCACTTTGCTAGCAAACACAACCATATGGGGATGTGAGACCAGAATCCTGCTGATTCTGTGCAAGGTGGTTCAGAGTGTTCAGGAATCTAAGCCTGACTGCCCCTTGGAACACCATCTGTCTGGTAACAAAAACAAATAATGTAAAAAATCTTGAATAGTAACAGCCCAACACTCAAGAAATAGCTTAATTATTAAGGCACTGGAATTTACCATAAAGTAATAAAGAATTTCGTGGTTTTCCAAATTCATCCATCCTTATATCCTACCCTCTATGCACATGCCTATGTCTCTTTTAAGATGATAGCTTATACTTAATGCTGTGGATAAATGAGCCTCGTTTTGCCCCTAGTTATGTGTCCTTGACAAGGTTAACTGGTCAAAGTATAGTTTATCTATAAAAATATCTCATGGGGCCGGGAGTTTAGCCTAGTGGTAGAGTGCTTGCCCAGCATGCATGAAGACCTCGGTTCGATTCCTTGATACCACATACATAGGAAAAAACCAGAAATGGTGCTGTGGCTAATGGTAGAGCTCTAGCCTTGAGAAAGCCCAAGGACAGTGCCCAGGCCCTGAGTTCAAGGCCCCGGACTGGCAAATAAATAAATAAAATAAAAATATGTAATTTCTATAGGTTATACAAAAATAGAAAAATATATACTTGAAACTTAAGATATATTTTAATTCAAACAAATATTTTTTCTACTCTACATTTCATTTGTGCATGGCCCTTTAAAACACTGGCATATGTAGGGGGTCTCAAATCCTCACATCATGAGGTTTGAGGCCAACTCCCAAGCCCGCAATTCCTGGATTCCCATGGCAGTACCCCTTTTTCCAGCCCATGCTTTTCCTCTAACTTTCATTACAGTCCCTGGGAGTTCCTTTTCTGTCTCAGTCATGTATCTAGACAGATTTTGTTCTATTCAGTATTTCTATCTTTTTTTAATAGAGGAAAAGTTTTCTAGTAGTCTGGAAAACTACCAGAAAGTAGGGTCTCTGGAAGAAGGAGTCACATACTTTCCTAGCATCCATAAACAATACCATAAAAACAGGCTTTTTATACCCACCTAACCCAGGAAATAAAAAGAAAGCACTTGTCTTGGCCTGGACTCTATGTAAGAGGAAAAAAAAATACATTTCCTGAGAATTTGTAATCATGTTTCCCCTCATGTGGGTTTGGTTTTCAAATTCACACTTGTCTAATTTCACATCGTTCCAAGATAAGAAACTAGCGTTGAAAATGTGCCTAGCAGAAGTACATACAAATCCCCACTAGAGAGCTCATAATTCAAAATTACAAAACACACAAGGAAAGAATCTCCGATGTCAGCAGAACTAATAATTAGTTCTTCCAAGAACTACTAATCATAGAATTCTTGACTAGTGTGGCAGCCACACTCAAGGTGCCCCCATAAACTCAGTGACTCCTGGTATTTGTGTCCTCACATCATTTTTCCCCCTAGTGTGAGCATAACACTTGGCTTGCTGCTACTAACCAACAGAATTCAGCAAGTGGTGATATGTGCGCTATTCCACGTTGTGGATCACACTGCAGACAGTGGTAATGCCCATCTTGTGAAGAGACATTCTCCTTGACTAGCTTGGCAAAGTGCTGTGGTCAGCATGGGGAGAGGTCACAGGGCATAACTTTGAGGGGACCTAGAGCTCACAGACAGCCAAAAATCGGAGGCCCTCTATTTCACAGTGTGCTGGCAGCTAAAATGTTGCCACCAGTCATGTGAACACCAAGGTAGATGCTTTCCCAGAGGAGAGCTGCATGAAAAACTAGCCCAACCCTGACTGGGGACTTGCTGAGGTCCTAGCAAAGCTGTGTTCAGAATCCTGACCCAGATAAACTAGATAAACTAACAAAAGCATGCTGTTATAACTGACATAATTTATAACACTACTTTTATGCAGAAAAGATATCACAGCTTCAGGCTGTACCCCATGTTTAAAATAATTAAAGATATAAAAGAAAAATTTTAAACAGCACAAAAGAAAACACCAAGAATTGATTGTAAAGTACAAATACAACATTTAACAATAGAAAACATAATTCCTAAAGTTACTTGACTCAGTAGGTGAGATTGAACAGCAGAATTAAATCTGCTGAAGAAATAATATACAAATTGAAAAATAGGCCAAAGAGATTTCATGTTTTTCACTTTACAATATATAGCACAGATATGAAAAAAAAACATGAAAATTAGAGTGTGTTTGGTCGCTCTAACCTGTAATCCCAGCTTCCTTGGAGGCAGAGACTAGGGGATGGCAGTTAGAGGCCAGATGGGGCATAAATGTTTACCAGAACCCAGCACCAGTTGTTCAGGCCTGTAATCCTAGCTACTCAGGAGGCTGAGAGCTGAGGATCACAGTTCAAAGCCAGCCTGGACACTAAAAAGTTCATGAGACTCTTATCTCCAATTAATCATCAGGAAACCAGAAGTGGCACTGTGGCTCAAGAGGTAAGGTAGTAGACTTGAGCTGAAGAGCTCAGGGACAACACTCAAGCCCAAAGTTCAAGTCCCATGACTAACAAAAAAGCAAAAACAAAAACTGAAAAACTTGATAACTTTCCTACCTATGTCTCCTGAGTAGTGGGTGTACAACTGTGAACTACCATGCTTAGCTAGATAGTAGCACAGAATTGTGCAAAATAGTAAGTTTCATTATGACATTTCCCATTTCCTATTTTTTAAAATGTGAATGTCTTTCCCCCTTTCTCTCCCTCCCTCTCTCTATAGTATATGACACTATTTAAAAAGGATATATATATATATATGTATATATATATATGTATGTTATAGAGAGTGGTAGATTCTAAGTGCCTGGTTTAGACACACAGTTTGTTTGAGAAGATAGTGGTATCCAGACCTGTTTCATTCTATGGTTATGCTCTTCCACTAAAACAAGTATGTAATTGCAATTTTTTTTTAAAAAAATGGTGTAGAACCTAGTTTTCAAATTTGTACTGTGGTATAGGATCTCCTGGCAAATTAGGGTGAGACAGAGTTCTCACAGAGTTCTGTTTTTTTGTTTTTTTATTTTAATTTTTTAGATCCCTCTCTAACAGTGATTATCTTTCTTCTTGCAAAGATCATTTATTTGGTTTCTAAATATGCATTATGCTCCCTTGAACCTCTGTAATGAAATTTACAAGGTATGATCAAGACTCTTCTGTCATGTTAAATCATTGTTATTGGTCCTCCTCCATCTGGTCTGCCATCAGATATTTCTATATTTCATTGGCAGGTGTGTCTGTGTGCCATCCTGGTGCTCTAACTCCCTGTGTGGGCGCTGTCCCTGAGCTTCATTTGTTCAAGGCTAGTGCACCACTTGGGCCACAGCTCTGCCTCTGGCTTTTTTTATTTTGGTAGTTTATTGGCAATAGGAGTCTCACAGATTTTCCTGCCCGGGTCTAACTTTGAACCATAATCCTCAGATCTCAGCCTTCTGAGTAGCTAGGATTACAGACATGAGCCACTGTGCCTGGCCTTGTTTTCTCTTTTTAACTTTTCTTTTCTTTCCTGTTGGTGATGGTATTAGAGTTTATAATGGGCTTCCTACATGCTAAGTAGACATACAACCATTTGAACCACTCTGCCAATCCCTTTTCCTTACTCATATTCAGTACTCACTGTATGCCGTGGCTGGCCTGGACTGCAATACTGTTTGTGCTTTCCTTTGGCCCCTGGGATAACAGATCTGTACCCTCATGCCCAGCTATTGAAATGGAGTCTGGTAAACTTTTTGTCTGTTTGTTGGTCGTGAGGCTTGAACTCTAGGCCTGAGTGCTATCCCTGAGCACTTTAGCTTTAGGCTAGCGCTCTACCACTTGAGCCACAAGGCCACTTCTGGTTTTCTGATGGCTAATTGGAGCTAAGAGTCTTATGGATTTTCCTGTCCGGGCCAGCCCAGAGCCCAGCTTCCATGGTAGCTTTAACAGGCAGTGTCAATTATCTATATTCTTTTTGTTTCATTTTGCTAGTCCTAGGGCTTGAATTCAGAACCTGCGCACTGTCCTTAGTTTTTCTCAAGGCTAGACTCTACCACCTGAACCACAGCACCACCTCTGGCTTTTTCTATGTATGTGGTACCAAGGAATCGAACCCAGGATTTCGTGCATGCTAGGCAAGCACTCTACAACTAGGCTAAACTTCCGGCCCCAGACTATATTTTTGCCAGTAACACTATCAATCCAATTATCTATATCGTAAATGTATCCTTGAAAAACATGCAGTATTTTTATTGTAAAGAAATTAATTATATGTCATGCTGTGAAACAAACTTGTCAACTATTTATATTACAGACAATTCCTCTATCTGGAGACACAGAAATCTTGAATAATTAAAACTTAAACCAGTTAAGATTTTTTAAAGTAGAAGTAGTTGTAGATATGAAATGAAAATACATTCAAAATTCACGGGAATTTCCTCTCTTTATTTCAGTCTTTATTCCTAGAAGTAAATATCTCTATTGTTCTTCTCCTACCAAAAGAGGAAAAAACCTTAAAGGCTGTGAGAATCCCCCCAAAGAATAATCTATGTCAGAGTAGCCGAAACTCTCCATACCCTGTCAAATAATATCACAACTAAGAATTAATTCTGTCTACCAAGTAGAGAGTCCTTCTTTATATGGAATCCTGATTAATTATTAACAAAAAAAATCCTATTTCATTGAGCAGCTGAAGAGTTTTAGAGGAATACTCTTTGTAGTAGTGAAAACATAATAAAAATAACGGATGGTACTGCAGCAGACAAGGGCAATAGGTTAGGAGGAGGAGGATAAACAGTGAATTACAGGTAAAGGATTAACAAGCAAAACAGTCAACTGTGTGGTCTCAGAAAATGGCACTGGCAAATTAGAGATTAATTTCATGGAGACATCTGGGCTATGTAGGAGCTGAAGTCCTTATTTCTCACGGTAAAAGTACAAAGCTCTGTCACTGATTTATAAGGCATAATTATTTGTGCCAGAGTCAGGGGTGGTGGAAGGAACAACAGATAGCCAGCAGTATGCTCTGATGTCTTGAATAAGATTAATAAAAGAATAAATAAAATGATGAAGCTCGTTTCCTCAGCAGTGTTTGGGTGGGGGAAGCCCGCTGGGAATGGGTTATTCAGGGCTACAAGAATCCCTTAAGCGATCAACAAACAGATAGAGAAGTGATTAGCAGTTTTCCAGTCTTGGATACCTCTCTCCATAAAAGATCAGAGAGTCTAAGAATAAAAACCGAAAAGATAAGTCAGCTTGAGCCATAATTCTGTTCTCTTTCCTTCCTCCCACCAAGAGAGGCCATTCTCTCTTTGTCCTTATTTGCAAAGAATCTTCTGTTCTTTCTCCTCTTTTTTTTTTTTTTTTAATTTCTTCTGTATTTTGCTTCAGGGTGGTCTTGAAATTTTCTCTCCTTCACTCTTGAGTTTCTCTGTCTTACATGGTGTGTAACACAGAAGGCAGGCACCCACATGGGGTCTGAACACACACAGCCAGTCAACAACAGCTTGGCATAGCCAATGGTTGATGTCTGCAGGAAGCTCAGACAACACTGCTTGTGCATTGCTCCCAATCATTCAGCGATTTGCTAGGAGTCTGTTCTTAGGTTCTCTTTTAGATTGGTAAAATGATAAAACTAAAAAAGCGGAAGGAAGGAAGGAAGGAAGGAAGGAAGGAAGGAAGGAAGGAAGGAAGGAAGGAAGGAAGGAAGGGAGGGAGGGGGGAGGGGGGAGGGGGGAAAGGAAGATGGAAGGAGGAGAGACGGAGAGAAGGAGAGAAAGAGAAAGAGGAGAGAAAAAGATTCTTCATTGGCAGAAAAGAGAAAATAGTACAAACCAAATAAAACAGATAAAACTGAAACCCCACAAATCAAATTATAAAACAATATTCTGCTGACATTTAAATAAAGCAATCCCATGACAACAATTTAATTGCTGTCTTTTTGCCTGCAGTTCCAGATTTCTCTTATTTGGGGCTGGCCACAATTCTCATCTCCCGGTAGACTGACAGCACCACACAGAGCCAATATTATTTACTACTTACTTGTGCTTGCTTGCATACTTTAAAAGGCTGAAGTGTTTCTTGGTAGAACAGCTGATGATAAGCCTGGAGGTCAAACCAAAAGTACACACTGTTCTTCCACAACTACAGATGGGGAAAAAGTATATAAATTATTACTGCCCAATTATTAAAGCTCTTCAAAGCTCTAAGTTCAAATATAAATAATTGTTTCATTTCTGACTGTTACCATAAATCAGCTTCAATTTAAGATGGTTTTGATCTTTTATCACAAACTGGCAATATGCAAAATATTTATGGGTATCGTCATTAAAACATTAAATTTGTGCATGTATGCCCGTATAATTGGTTATAAAAATGGAAACTTTCCAAACTAATGAAAAACCATAAAATGGTAAGCATTCTAGTTAATAGTTATAGTTATTGAAAGCTGGTGGTAGAAGGCTTGCCTAGCATGCACAAAGAACTAGGCTCAATCCTAGCACCACAGTCAATCAATCAATCCTTAAAAATAATCACATATTTCTGGCATAAAAAGAAAATCTTAAGGTTTTGAAATAAAAGGGAAAATGTATATCATTAGTCTAATTATTCAGACAATTATCCACTTTTCATTGAGATCGAATGAATACTGCTTGAAAAATAATTTGTCTCTGTTGATTGTAACTTCTAGAATTAAAATTTAGAGGATAGACAGGAATCAACTGCATATTATAAATATCATTAAACATGAAAACAAAGTATTGTTAGCATATTTTACTTTTTGTAGTAATTTTGGTAGGTTGATCATTAGTAATTGAGATCTTTCTATTTTTACTAAACACAAAATATGGACTTTTTATTTTACCAGAGATAGTAATTTTAACATCAAATATAGATACTTGAACATTGATTTACTTCAATACCATTTATCTTCAAATGATGTGAAATAATAAATTAGAATATTTTTCTACCTTGTTCCCTGAATCCTCACAGAATTTAGTAAAGAAGAATCCAGCTCTATTTTCCACATACAAAGATTGCAACAAATTTTCCATGTCATAGCCTCCCAAAGCACCAACATCTGATACAGTCTTAACCTAGATAACAAAACAGAAGTCCGTTATCCACCCCCAAAACACTGTAAGTTTTATAGCATTGTACAAGTGAGTTTCATAAATTCTGCTTGGCTGTCATTTTCCCACTACACTATTTTACTTTAGTTTTGTGCCATATATGTAATTAATGCGGTCTGTTTGCATCTGACCGTCATATAAGATTCATTTGTGAAACCCAATTATAGAAGCAGAATTCATTCTATCCCTTCTATTAAATAAATCAGTCTGGTTTCAAATTGTATGTTCAAGTGACTCCATGACCTCAATTATTTTCATATTTCAGGCACAGTGATACTATTTGAGGAGTCTTCCAAATCTCTGTTGGTGGCCTGTTTCCTACATATTTACTGTTATTTTAGCCTTGAGGTGCTGCTATTAGAGCTACAAGAGGGTTATTTAAAAAAAAAAAAAGTTATCTTCAAGGCCTCTTGGTGCTGCTCATTAACTACCCCTAGGAGGTCCCTCTTTGGACAGTCTCATCCACATAGGTCACGGCCTTCAGAGTGTAAATGGCAGTATAAGTTCTCATAAAATCTGCTGTTTATGACTTCCCTGCCAACAGTGTTAGCAACTCTAATACCATCCTTGAAACAGAGAGCTGGTTCTTTCTCCAAGTTCAAGAGTGACTCTCAGAATATGAAAGGCTATCTGAGCAGTTCACATGAACTCCATGTTGTTTTGTTGAACTCAGATTTCTTTGTAATCCTAAAACAAGTGTGACATAAACAGGGTTCAAGTAAGGCTTTTGTGTTCCTGCACATGCTGTCTCTCTGCCTCTCTTTAGCTGCCTCCTTACAAATTCTGAAATGGAAATTGAAGTTTTTTTATGATGTTAAACTATCAGCATTCTAAACTTTAAAAAAGTCCTAACTAGAAGAAACGGAGTGCTAGTCACTTAGAATAAAATAAGTCGATGTGTAGGGGCCGGGAGTTTGGCCTAGTGGTAGAGTGCTTGCCTAACATGCATGAGGACCCAGGTTCAATTCCTCGGTACCCCACATACATAGCAAAAAGCCGAAAGTGGTGCTGAGGCTCAAGTGGTAGAGTGCTAGCCTTGAGAAAGTCCAAGGACAGTGCTCAAGCCCTGAGCTTAAGCCCAGGACTGGCAAAAATAAATAAATAAATAAATAAATAAGTCGATGTGTAAAAACCACAGTTAGGTGTTCAGACTGGTGGGACTACCAATGTTTCCGCTTGCAACGTATCTGTAAGGAAAGTGATGTAAAAGTTTCATCTAGAACTAATGCATCAAATTCATATTACGAACTTTTCTGCACTTTGGAATAGCCTACCCTTATAGATTTTTAGATTTCCAAAACTTAATATCAAATTTTATTTTAAAATTTGGCAACAATTACTAGACACACATGGTTCATGCCTGTAATCCTAGCTACACAGGAGCTGAGAATTGATGATCACAGTTTGAAGGCTACCTAGACACACAAATACAAGAGACTCTTACCTTTTTTATTATACATCAAAAAGCTGGAACTAAGAGTATGGCTCAAGTGGTAGCTTACCATATCTGAGATTGAAAAAAAAAAAAAGGGCCCGAGTTCAAGCCCCAGCATCAACATTAAAACATAAGTTAAAATTTTTAACAAAGACAAAAGAGGTCTTATTTTTTATCTGAGGTGTCATCATATGCCAATCAGAACAGTTGGTTTTCTGGGAGATCTTTTAGCAGTACTGAGGTTTGAACTCAGGGTTTTGGGCTTGCTGGGTAGCCAGTCTACTAACTTGTACTTCCAGTCCCTTTCTGTGCTGAGTTTTTGTTGCTGTTGTTGTTTGGTCCAGGATGAGGATTCAAATTCAGTATCTGATGCTTTTATTCATTGGTTGGTGCTCTACCTCTGGGTCAAGCATCCAACCCCATGTGAGAGAGGGTCGTGCTTTGTGTTGGAGTATGCACGGGAGTAGAATCTGCCTATGGTTTGGCTTCTCATCACAGTTAGGACAATAGGCAGGCCCCACTGTGCCAAATTCTTAGTTGAGAAGAGGGTTTGTGGCCTCAAACTTCAATCTGCCCAATCTTGGCCTCTCAAGTAGCTAAATTAGAGATGCGAACCACTGGTCCTGCTTTCTAGGTTTTGGTTTTGTAGTTATAAGGTTTAAACTCGGGGTCTTAAGCTTGCTAAGCAAGTACTCTACTGGAGAGCCATGCCTCTATACCTTTCCTGTGTTGATTTTTTAGTAAGACTCTGTTTCTTGCCTGAGCACATACCTGGACCAGGATCCCGTAATTGGAATGACAGCTATGTACCTCCATGCCCACCTTCTTCTGTTAAGATTGCGGATTGCAGACTCTACCGCTGAGGCTGGTCTGGAACAGTGGTCCTCCCACACAACTAGGCCAACAGGTTATGTGCCACTTTATCAAATGACTTGTTGAGCTCTCACACACTTTTATACCTGGACTGACATGGAACTGCAGCCCTCCTAATCTCCATCTTCTAAGCAGCTAGGATTACAGACGAGAGTCACTGGTGCCTAGCCACAGGTATGTTTTTTAACAGTAATGATTGCAAGATATAGATGCATAATATTAGAAAAGGAAACATGGAGATTTCTTGTGTGAAATTCCTTTTGCAAGAAAAACATAAATATTCTCCTTGGTAGAGAAAAAAATACTACAATGAATCAATACAAGGTTTGTAGAAATCAGAAAAAGATTAGTTACATAAGTAATAGGTTATTCAGGCTTCAAAAAACTTACATTAGGCTCTTCTGTATAAATATATTTTCTTTCCAGCTGGGGCTTTAGACATTCAGAAATGTCAGTGAATGATGTTAAACGAATCACTCTGCTTTCTTCAGGCATGTACCTTGACCTAAATTAGAGACATGAAACAAATTGATCAACAAATAAATGAAAGCACCAAAGAACTTCCTCAGAATGCCAGAGAATCTGTCATTAGTGGCAAAAGAATATTTTTCCCTAAGCTTGAGAACAAAACTAGGTGCCTTTTCCTTCCTTCAGCATTTTACTAGAGCTTCTAGCTGAGACAACCAGGCAAGGGAAAAAGATTAAAGATTTAAAATAATTAACCATGTTTTTTTAAGGGTGATTATCCTCAGAAAATATACAAAATTCACTAATATGCAATGCAAGTAAGTCTAGTTAGACCCCAAATATACAAAGATATTCAAGATAAAAATTAAAAATTGTGTTTCTTGTACTTAGCAACAAACAGTTCAAAAATAAAATGAACATAAGAATAATATAGAGGGGTGCTGGGAGTTTAGCCTAGTGGTAGAGTGCTTGCCTGGCATGCATGAAGACCTGGGTTTGATTCCTTGGTCCCACATACATAGAAAAAAAGCCTGAAGTGATGCTGAAGCTCAAGTGGTAGAGCTCTAGCCTTGAGAAAGTCCAAGGACAGTGCTCAGGCCCTGAGCTCAAGCCCAGGACTGGCAAAAAAAAAAAAAAAAGAAGAATATAGAGGAGCAATGCCTATGAGCCTCTGATAATAATACCTCAGCTGGATACAGTGGCTGAATCTTGTAATCATAGCATTTGAAGGATGAGATTGGAAGGAGTGAGGTTTGAGGACAAACCAGGCCAAAGTTCACAATACCCCAGATAATAAAAATCTGAGCCCAGTTTTACACTCCTGTCATACCAGCTACCTGGGAAGCATAATAGGAGGATCACTATTCGGGCCATCTAAGGAAGAAAGCAAGACATTATTTGAAAACAAAAAAAGGATGAAGGCATGACTCAAGTGGTAAAATTCCTACCTAGCAAGTACCAGGCCTTGAGTTCAAAATCCAGTACCACTAAAAACTACAAAACCCCACAAAATTGTAACTCTCCTCTAAGTCCAGTGACTTTTAACAACTGTTTGGAATTATTACAAGTTTTTTAACCCAATAGTTATTTTTTTATTCAGCTGTCAGTCCTGCTCCAGCAGGAAGAAGAGGGATGGCAGAAGGACAACCCAGGGAGAGAGGACTGGGGGCAACTTTTGATTTCTTCAACCACAGTGAGGAAGAGAAGAGTGAGACCCTTTACCACAGGTACTAGAATTTTTATGTTCAAAGTTTCCTTTAGGGTCTTTTTGTTTTCCCCGATGGTTTTGAACTCAGGCTTTGTGCTTACCAAGCAGACGCTTTACTGCTTGAGTCAAGCCTTTAGCCATGTTTTCTTTTTTTTTTTTCATTCCTTTTAGACAGATTTCTCAATCATGTTTTTTTTATATTTTTTGTCAGTGTGAGATTTGAACTCAAGGCCTAGTGCTGTTGCTGAGCTCTTTTGCTCAAGGCTAGTGCTCTACTACTTTGAGCCACAGCACCACTTCTGGTGGTTAAACAGAGACAAAAGTCTCATGGACTGTCCTGCCCAGGCTGGATTTGAACAATGATCCTCAGATCTCAGCCTCCTGAATAGCTAGGATTACAGGTGTGAGCCACTATGTCTGCTCTCAATCATTTCTATCACTTTCCCTTTACAAATGAGTTTATGAAAAAATGATAAAAGTATTCTTCTAAACTTAAATTATTAAAAAATGATCTTATACCTATCCAGTAAGTATATTCTACTTAATTCCTTAATTACTTGTGAGGAGACAAAATCATTTTATCACTGAAAGAAAGTGTTCATATTTTCAAGGACTAGTAAATTCATTAGAAATGTGAAATGTGGTAAATTCTACCTTTTAAAATAAGAAAAATTTTAAAATGAGTGAAAATAAGACATATAAGCAAAGGTAATAAAACCAAACAAACAACAAAAGCTAACTACAACAATGGAAAGTCATTGGAGTTCCAGATACTAAACTTACCGCACACAGACTTTAATCAACTGTGGCTTAGGAGATGAAATAGAAAAGGGTGAATTTCAGCAGATGCTATAAAATGTAACAAAACATTTCAACAAACAAACCAAGGAAAAATCAAATAAATTAGAAATACAGTCACTGAAACTGAGAAATTCAAAAGATGCAACTTGCTGCAAATTAGCTACAGTTAAAAAAAAAAAACTAGTGGACTTGAAGATGACTATCTAGAACAAAGAAAATGAGACAGGATGGAGTACAGAAGGCAGAGTGTTAGAGGATAAATTGAAAAGGTCAAACATCTATTTCATCAGATCCTAGGATGAAAGGAAAAGAAACATGAGTTAGAAACAATATAAGGAAGTAACAGCTGAGAACTTTCCAAAAATCGATGAAGATTTCAAAACCACAGATCTAACAACATTGGGTTGTCTGCATAAAATAAAACCCACACCCAAACATACCAAAGTAAACCTGAAAAGAAATCTAAAAAACAAATATAATCCTAAAGCAAGTAGAAAAAAATAATGCATTATCTTCAAAAGACAATAATTAGCCTGAGAGCTAAGCTCTCAACAGAAACATTGAAAGCCAGAGAACAATAGGATAATATCATCAAAGCACTGAAAGAAAATTACTCCCCATGTCTAATTTTATACAGAACATGAAGAACCTTGAAAATGTTATATAAAGAATCTTGAAAACATTATAAATAAAAATCATCATACAGTACTGGGAATGTGGCTTAGTGGTAGAGTGCTTGCCTTGAATGCATGAATCCCTGGGTTCAGTTCCTCTATTCTACACAGAGAAAAAGCTGGAAGTAGTGCTATGGCCCATGTGGTAGATCACTATCCTTGAGCAAAATAATCTCAGGAACAGTGCCCAGGCCCTGAGGTTAAGCCCCAGGACTGGTCTAACAAAATCACCATCTCACATATGATGCCTACAAGAGGAAATGCACAAACACAAGAGTAGGTGGGTGTGCTAGGAGTGAGTGTGAGTGACCTCCAGCAGATGAGACCTTCTTCCTGGCATGAGGAAATGTTCAGGAATTATAATGGTGATGGTTGGACAACTTTGAGACTATACTAAAAATTGTACACATCTTATACTTCAATATGATTTAAGTACTAAACTCTATATTATATGACTAATATGAGTGTATTGAATATGACATATTCAATGTAGTTATAGTTCTTTATTTCAATAAAAAGAATGAATGTGGACTGGAGATGTGACTTAAATGGTGCAGAGCCACATGGAAAAGCTAAATGAGAGTGTAAGTCCCTGAATTCAACAGGGACCTAGTACTAGAACAGCAACAATGGAAAAAGTGGATATAAAGTAATAAATTTTAAACAGGATTTTTCAAAGTTAATACAAAGGACATTTTTCCAATTCCAGGCTTGGCTCAGGGCCTGAGCACTGTCCTTGGGCTTTCTCAAGGTTAGAGCTCTACCACTTGAGCCACTGTACCACTTCCAGCCTTTTCTATGTATGTGGTACACAGGAATTGAACCCGTGTCTTTGTGCATGCTAGGCAAGCACTCTACCACTAGGCCAAACTCCTGGCCCACAAAGGACATTCTTAAAGAGAAAGTCCTGTTGGAAATACAGAGCAATATAATAGGTAACTATATGAGAAAACATAAATTTATAAAATAATATGCTATGTTAAAGGATGATAACATTCTTGAAAGTTCTTATGAGTTCTGAATTATATTTAAATATAATATTCAATTATATTATTTGGATAGAGTCAAGTAAGTATTAGAAGGCATTTTTCTTCTTTAAAATTTAATTTTATTGTTAAGATGAGGTATAGAGGGGTTGCAGTTACATATGTAAGGTAGTGGGAACATTTCATGTCAACATTGTTACATCCTCCCTTGTTTTTCTCCCACTTTCCCTCTCCCAGACTGCCCCCCAGGTTGTAAAGTCCATTTCTAACATATTGTCCAATGAGTATCACTGTTGCATTGGTTAGCCATTGGTCCTTTGTCATTTTGTTGTTCCCCTTCCCTTAATCAATGTACATACAAAACACAGGTCACCAAAATCAAATACAGTGACAAGTGGATAAATCATAGGGGGAAAAGTGAAAGAAATTTTTTTTTTGCCAGTCCTGGGCTTGGGCTTAGGGCTTGAACACTGTACTTGGACTTTCTCAAGGCTAGCACTCTACCACTTGAGCCTCAGCACCAATTCGGGCTTTTTGCTATTTATGTGGGGTACCGAGGAATCGAACCCGGGTCTTTATGTATGCTAGGCAAGCATTCTACCACTAGGCCAAACTCCCGGCCCTGTAATTTAATTTTAATATGGTACATTTGATAAATTTGATATCAGAGATGAAAGTATGCTGTTCTTATTCATTTATAATTTAGAATAAATATGCTATTGTGATTTGATACCCAATAAAAATTTTATAACAAAAAAAAGTGAAAGAAAAAAGAAATAACTTCACATAGTACATTGAAAACAATGGAAAACCTCTTTTCACCATATCTTGGAGTTGATACCATGGAGTCTATTTTTCTTTGGTTGAAGGCATTTTTCATAGGGAAGTTTTAAGTTTTGGTTGCACTCGGTGCAAACGTCATCTCCCTCTCCCTCTCCTCTGGTTCTCTCTCCCGCTCTTCTCACTTCCCCTCCCCTTCCTATTCCCTCCTTTTCTCTCCTCTACTTCCCCTTCCTACTCAATCCCCTATCCTCTCAATCCTCTCCCCACTCTTTCCTCTCTCCTCTCCCTCCACTTGCTCTCTCCTTTGAGGAGACCTGGACACGAACTTGCCTTTAGTAATCTGAAACTTTACCAATTGAGCCATGCCCCATCTAGCTTTTTTTCCAGATAAGTTCTTATTTTTTTTCCCCTAAGGTCAGCCTCAGTTGGCAATCGTTCTAATCATGCCTTCTGAGTAACTAGGGCTAGGCACAAACACTACCATGATTCCTTCACCATCTTTTTAAGATGACTAATATCTGGATTTCTGCTCTTAATATGGTGTTTGCATGGTATATTTGAGTCTCTAATATAAATTATTATGATATAAGAATCTACATGAAAATCAGTATACTGGCTTTCAGTTTTTATTTAATTTTTAATTTCTTAAAAATTGTTACCATTTCAGGGCCAGGAATTTGGTCTAGTGGTAGAGTGCTTGCCTAGCATGCACGAAGACCCAGGTTCCATTCCTCAGGACCACATATATAGAAAAAAAGCTGGAAGTGGTGCTGTGGCTCAAGTGGTAGAGCACTAGTCTTAAGGAAAACCCAAGGACAATGCTCAGGCCCTGAGCTCAGTCACCAGGATTGGCAAAAAAAAAAAAAAAAGCTACCATTTTAACTTGGAAAAAATCATATTAAGTGGAGTAAGGCAGACCCAAAGGAACATAGGCTCAATGGTTTTCCTCATTTGTAATAATTAGTACACACCTAGGACTCTCCTAGCAAGGGATTACAATAACTCAAAACCTAGATACATAAGGCCATATAGGATGAGGCTAAATGAAAGGATCTCCAGGATCTGCAAGAGCTTTATATTGTATGATTGTTGTTCTTTTTTTTTTTTTTTTTTTTTTTTTGCCAGTCCTGGGCTTGAGCTCAGGGCCTGAGCACTGCCCTTGGACTTTCTCAAGGCTAGAGCTCTACCACTTAAGCCTCAGCACCACTTCCGGCTTTTTTCTGTGTATGTGGTACTGAGGAATTGAACCCAGGCAAGCACTCTACCACTAGGCCAAACTGATTGTTGTTCTTAATGTACTGTTATTTCTCTTCTCTTTTATTGCCCTTTGGTTAATCTCATATTGTTACAGTATCTGACTTGGTTACCTGGTATATTTCATATACGTTTATTTGTTTATTTGAAATAGGAAAGGGAAGGGGGGAATCAAGATGATTGGGAGGGAGTGGGGGAGAAGGGACAAAAAACATGAGAAAGGGTATGCGAAGTAATGCACCTATTATCTGGAGAATATAATTGTAACCCCTCTTCTTTACATTACAATAAAAAATAATAAAAAAGGTTACTATTTCAAAAAGTTACTATTTCAAAACAACACTTGATGTACAAAGAGATGTATTTACCCTTTCTCAATCCCATCATCCTTAGCAGAAGGATACAAAGACTCGCCCTTCCAAGATTTCTGAATGGCTGTTTTCATTCTGTCTGACTTTCTGGGAGATTTTGGAGGTTGTATTAAGCTCACTTCTTCTTTCTAAAATATAATGAGAATGAAATACATTAAAAATGTATAAGCTTAATGTACAACCTTATCTAGAAGTAGATGAGATCCGAAGGGATTTGTATATTTGTGAATTTTCATTAGTTTTCATAGTTTGAAAAACAAATATTAAAAACTTTGTTAATATGTTCAACTTCCAGTGGAATATTATATAAATTGCTAACAAGTAAAAACTGAATTTGTGATGGTTTTATCAAGAAAAAAATAAAATCTTATATGATTCTTGCATACCTTAAGATATGCTAATAACCTCTAACTAATTCTATAAATGAAACTACCCCAGTACGCTCTATATACAATTACCTACTTTCAGAGCTGTGACCTTCTCTCATCTGTTTTAGTAATTCAGAACACAGCATGACATTAAACCACACTCAATAAATGAGAGGTACCACAGCAGCCTGAGTCTACAATTAAATATACATCTTATAAAAGTAGTCGAATTTGCCAGATGCAGTGGATTCAGGAGGCTGAGATCTGAGGATCAAGGTTCAAAGCTAGCCCAGGTACAAAAGGACCTGAGACTCTTATCTCTAATTAACCTCTAGAAAATGGGAAGTGGGGCTTGGCTCAAGGGTAGAGAGGTAGTCGTGAGCTGAAGAGCTCAAGGATAATACCCAGGCCCAGGGATAGGGTGGTAGCCTTGAGCTGAAGAGCTCAGGGACAGTGCCCAGGCTGAGTTCAAGCCCCAAGACTCTCAAAAAAGTAGTCAAATTTATAGAGATAACAGAATAGTGTGGAATGAAAGGCAAAGGGAGTCATTGTTTAATGATTATGATTAAATGGATTAGATGAAAACACTCTGGAGCTTGACTGCACAATGGTGGAAGACACTTACCACTCTGCACTGTGCTCAAACGTGGTCAAAATGGTACACTTTCCATGGTCTTTTCTTTAACCACAAGATTATTTAATGTTTTCTTAGATTAGGGGTATATCTCATTAGAATTCATAAGGCCATAGTTTTGGTCCCCAAGATTTCCTCCCCCAAATCCTTAAGTTAAAAAACTTGATTATTGGGGACGGGGTTTGACTTAGCAGTATTGTGCCTAGCATGCACGAATACTAGGGTTCGATTTCTCAGTATCACATACATAGAAAAGGCTGGAAGTGGTGCTGTGGGCTCAAGTGGTAGAACTCTAGCCTTGAGAAAGCCCAAGAACAGTGCTCAGGCCCCACGTTCAAGCCAGGACTGGCAAAAAAAATTAATTATGAAGTATCATATAGAGAAGAACCTAAGTTAGAGTGTGAGGCTTGCAAGCTTGTATGACACTTGTAAGGGAAAAGTCAGAACATAACGATGGAGGCTCAAAGCTCAGTAAGATGGAGGGGGGCAGAAGTGAGGAGCAACTATTCCTTCGTCACCGAGATGGTGAGTGCCTACTGCATACGTTTGCCTCAATTGGTAGAACTGTAGCTGAAAGGACATGTCTTCTTATAAATATTGTTTTTCTTAATTTGAAAAATAAACCAGCATCAAATTATATTTCTCAGACTATTTTCTACGAAGGAGAAATGGAATGAGCCGAGGGTACACTGTCCTGCTAAAAAACTCAACAACAGAATAGGCAGCAACCCAGGGAGACACAGGAAAGTTATGTTTCTGCAACGTTTTTCTACAAGCTCATCTCTCTCTGTCACTGTTCACTTACTCACATCCCTTTGCTTTACCACACTGCTTATTTTTTTCTTTTCCCTCTCCTCTCAAACTAGAAAATGTTTATCGAATATTCCAATGTTAGATGCCATGCTCGTGCTGCTGAACTATGCCTCCAAGATGGGTCTTCATGCCCTATGTCTGGGTCTCTAGCCGCACTGCTCATCAGGAGGGGAAGATGAATTAGTGGAGTGGCATACAATATGGACACAAGGAATAAATGAGATCAGAAAGAAGTCAACATAGTGACAAGGCAACACTGGCGCATTAAGGTACAAAATCCCCAAACTCTGGGGAGTCCAGAGATCTCTCTTTGAACACATTCTTTGGGAGACACGTTAGTAATGTAATGCTTGGTTAGCAGTGCATCATCCACAAGTCATCACTCTAATGATCAGGCATAGTTAAGAACCTTGGAAGCCCAGCACCAATGGCTTCCTGCCTACAACCCTAGCTACTGAGATCTCACAATCACAGTTGGAAGCCAATCAGAGAAATAGGCAATTAGAGAGACAGAAATAGAGAGAAAGAGAGAGACAGAGAGAGAGACAGAGAGAGAGAGAGACAGAGAGACAGACAGAGAAACAGACAAACAGACAGAGACAGAACTGTGGTTCAAGTGGTAGAGTGCCTGCCTTAAGCAAAAGAGCTCAAGGACAATGCCCAGTTCGCCAAGTTCAAGCTCCAGGACCATCACCATAAAAGAAAACTCCCTAATTTCCAGGGCCCTAACTTGTTTCAAAACAATTAACTCAAAGATCTCTGATAGTGGGACAAAGCTATTGGGTATGTTTTAAAAGTTCTCCATCTAAATGTATGTTTCAGAGGAAAAACAGACCAAGAACAACTGCAGTCTTTCCAACTCCAAAATACTACTTAGAAAAATAAAATTTTAAAACTGTATTACACAGATTCCTGTCTTTTATGTCAGGAGATATGGGGAGTAAAATATCCTGAACATAGAGCCATCCTCTAAAGAAGTTTATGTGACAATGGCCAATAATAATTAGTATTTTGCAATGCCTTTAAAGGCTAGTTAAGATTAATGAGGATCGCAAATGCAAGTTACTGTATCTCAAAATATTTATTGCTTATTTATTATCTATAAAGTCAACCTTTTTCTCTTTTCTGCCTTATTCTCTTAACCTTTTTAATACTTTTATTCTTTCCAATATAAAGAAAGCTTACTTTTCCTAATTCTATTTCTAGTTTTTACACATTCAGTCAATATATATTCATTAAGTTATTGTATGCCAGGCACTATAATAGGTAGTAGGGACAAGTAATTGAGAAAGAAAAATTTCCTTACATTCTAGCAGGAAATAAGGGACAATCACTTAGGCAAATGACATGATAATCTTAAACACAATAAACCAACACAGGGAAAGATAAAGGACACAAATAGAGATGGAAGGTGTGTGCCAGTCTATGTAAGTATGCTTGTATAGAAGAGTCAAGCTAGCCTTCCTAAGTGATACTTGAGCAGATATCTAGAGGAAGTGAACAGCAAGCCAAGTAAATATCTGGAGGAAAAGTAATCTAAGTAATGAGAACAGCAAATTGAAAGTTGTGTGTGTGTGTGTGTGTGTGTGTGTGTGTGTGTGTGTGTGTGTGTGTGTTCAAAAAGTGCAAAGAATTAGGGTACTGTTGAGTTTACTGTAACTTTATTTACATTATTTTGGATAAATGTCCAGGAGTAGGATTTCTGGGTCATAAAGTAGTTCTATGTCTCATTGTTTTAAGGAACCTCCATCTTGGTCTAAGCCCAACAAAATCAACACCAGGAAATGGGTATATTCAAGAGGAGGAGTGGGAAAAGGGGAGAGGGATAGACTAATGAAGGGAAGAGGGAGAAAATACAGTCAAGAATTAGTTATAAATACCACAAAAATTAAGAAAGGTAAGGAAGGGGTGGGCTGAAGGGGGAGAATGCTGAGGCGGTGACACTGGTCACTACGCATTGTATTCATAAACTGCTTTGCCATACGGCACCACCTCTGTACAACTACCTAATAATAATAATAATAATAACAATGATAAAAGAATTAGTGTAGCTGGAGTAGAGTAAGAGAAGAGTGGCAAGAATCTGACAGGAACTGTACAGCTATGTAAGACTTTGGATTTTATCCTGAGTGGAAAATTCAGTCACTGCTTAATTTTGAGCAGGTAGGTGCCATTTATTTTTAAAAGATCACATTGATTCGTGAATGTGATCTTCCTACTTCCTTGCTATGGAGGCAAACTCATTAATACAACAACAACAAGGCAAATATTAGTGGTAAACTTATATGGCCGTCTAACTATACACTTAATAATTTAACTGTACACTTAATAAGCATCAACTTACACCCTACCTGTATCTCAGGTATCTGTGGAATGCAAGACTTAGGTCTTAGAGGCAAGAGGGTTGCCATCTGTGGGAAAGGGTCAATATCCATCCTTGGTTTCTCTTGGCGAAGGTGCCAGAATTTCAGTTCAGCACTAGCATGCTTGGTGGAGGATGAATGAGTGACACAAAATCTTGGTGCCCTTTCATAGAAAAATACGATATGATTAAATTACATAATCAACCTCAGAATTCAAAGCCCATAAGTAATACAATGAGTGATCTCATAATTATCAGTCTTGGTATACCTCATTTCTAGTAATTCCTATTTCTTTTTCTGCTATCTACATTTACAAAATATTTTCTATATGTCACTCTCTCCAACCACTTCATTCATATAAAAGATAATTTATATTGGAGGGAAAAATCATAAAATTATGTTCAAAATTATCTACTTGATAAGAAATATAAATCTATTGATGAAAGAATATTTAAAAGAATCTGTAGTTTCTAATAAAATATACTGTGATAATTTTTGGCATTCCTTTTTTCTTTTCTTTTCTTTTCTTTTTTTTTTTTTGCCAATCCTGGGGCTTGAACTCAGGGCCTGAGCTCTGTCCTTGGCCTTTCTCAAGGTTAGATAGAGTTCTATCACTTGAGCCACAGCACCACTTCCAGCTTTTTCTATGCATATGGTACAGAGGAATCAAACCTGGGTCTTCTTGCAATTGACCCTGGGTCTTCCTATATGCAAGGCAAGCACTCTACCACTAGGCCAAACTCTCAGTTCCTATACTGTGATAATTTTAAAGAAGTATATCAGGGGGAAGGGAAACAGGAACAAAAACATGAGAAGGGGTATCAATGTATGAGAAGTAATGTACCCACTACCTGACGAATGTAACTATAACCCCTCTATACATTACCCCGACAATAAAATTTTTTTAAAAAGTAGATCACCTTTACAGTAACAAATATATATAGGGATATATAATTTGTGTACATAGCACCACTGTGGAATAACTCTTATCTTTTTGTATCTTTCAAATACCAAATAATTTTTAATGAAAGAGAACAGCACACTATATATAAAAGAACACAAATGGTATAAGGAACATAGAATTCCTAATGGGAGAGGATATCAGAAAAGTAGGCAAGGACCAGAGTATGATGACCTTATTTGATAATTTCAAAAATCTCAACTTTACAGGAAAACTTTTGGGGCCATCAATGATTTTTCAAGCAGAGAAATGACAACTCAGATGAGAAGTATATAGTCACTGATCATCAAATGGCACGTGTATTCCCCATTGTATCATTCTCTTTTCCCATGGGAAATGTGACTTCCACTGTATACCTTGTGGATCACCACACGATTTAGTATGATAGTTTCTCCTGTGTGTTCTTCCCACCATACTCTGACCTATTATCTTTTATCATTAACCCAGCAGTTGGCCCATAATTGCTTAAGAAATGTTCACTAAGATAATAAATCTGCACCTATAACAACTACATTTACGTACACACACACACACACACACACACCCCTTTTATGAGATAGTGTTTTGTTTTTTTCATATATTTTTTTATAATTAATAGAAGGGTTACATGATATTTGCCAGATAGATGGTGTATTAATTCCCATACATTGATACCCTTTCACATGTCTTGGTCCCCATTTCCCTCGCCCCCACCCCCACCCCTCATCTTATTTTCCCCCTTTCCCTATCCAATTTCAAATAACCAAATACAAATATATCCAATATATCAGGTAACAACAACAAAAAAAAGCCAGGCACGGTGGTGGCTCATGATCCTAGCTACTCAGGAGACTAAGATCTGAGGATTGTGGTTCAAAGCCAGCCTGGGCACTCAAATCCATTAGACTCTTATCTCCAATTAATCACCAGAAAACTGGAAGTGGCACTGTGGCTCAAGGGGTAGGGTGGTAGCCTTGAGTTGAAGAGCTCAAGGACAAACCCAGGCCCAGAGTTCAAGTCTCATGACTGACAAAAAAAAAAGCAAAAAAAGCAATGTATAGAACAATGTGCTGACAGGTTAAAAGGGAACTTAGGTACTTTTCAACTATATTAAAGTCACCCAAATATTTTCATTATCTACAAGATAAACACTTTAAGAAAGGCCAAAGACACAATAATTTTTCCATTTTAAATTTCCGCAAATTACTTACTCAAAGGTATTAGTCATAGGTAGGTTAAGAAAAATGTAAGTAAATTTGACTCTAATTGTTTTTCTTACCAATATAGAAGTAAAGGTTTTACAACCTCAGATTGAATATTTTTTAAATGGTCATCAGTCCACTGAGATCCATCTAATAGTTTCAGTTTTGATAAGATTTCTGAAGAAAGGTAGCATTCTCCACTGCTCACAAGATAGCATTTTTTCATCTTCTCAAGATGTCTGAAATAAAGTTACACATAACACACACACACTAGTAAAATACTTTGCCAGCCAAATATAAATATTTCAGACAAGTAATAAGCTATCTCAAAATGAATATTCATTTATAGGAGTGCTAAGCCTTTCTTAGACTTAGACAATGGAGATAAAATATTTCTCCATTTTTTTCTAATTAAGCTGAGTGGTTTGTAAATTTGTTACCTAAATCCTGCCAGGACAATTTATTTAGGCCACTAAATTTGTGGTCATTTATTATACCAATATTGATTCTCAAAAACTCTAAGGTTTCTTGAACAAAATGTCCCTGGTAACAACTATCCCATGAGAAATGATAATCATTTATTTGGTAACCTATGATCTTACAATTATAGGCTCTGTGATTTGTATATCATTAAAATAACTAGAATAAACCAGTCTCTAAGAATTGCAATCTATTACAAATAATCCACTTTAAAGCAGATTAGGAAACTATAGGCAAAAATAAGAACTTCCTAAAGTAGTGTCCTCTTAAGATCCTTAGACTTATAGTCACCTAAAACATATGGAACTGGCTAATGGAAGACCTGAGCCCATTGGAACACTGGGAGGTCTCTAGCAGAAAGACTTATTCAGATAATCTGGTATGTGGCCTCTAACCAAAGATTGTAAAATTTGTGAACCAAGTAGATAGCTTGGGGGATAAGAAAAGTCCTTAAATCAGCATAGGTACCTATCTTATGCAAGCATGGTTATATACCAGGTAATTTTTTTTTGTAGTAGAGTATTTTATCATTGGAATATTATGAAGTTTACATAGAATAATTTTTGTAAAGATTATAGTTTATGTATGTAATATTTAAAAAGCCAAAATTATAGGGAATAATAATAAAATAATAAAATTATCTGAACCAAGTTATCAGAGTAAATATAAGGAGAACTGGGCCAGTGGCTCAAGCCTGTAATCCTAGCTAGTCAGAAGGCAGAGATCTGACAATTGTGATTCAAAGCCAGCTCAGGCTCTACAAAGCCCTGAAACTTTATGCCCACTAGAAAACAGGAAATGAAGCTGTGGCTCAAGGGTAGGGTGGTAACCTTGAGCTGAAAGAGCTCAGAGAAAAGGCCCAGGCCCTGGGGTAGAGGTGTAGCCTTGAGCTAAAGAGCTCAGGGACAGTGCCCAGGCCCAGAGTTCAAGCCCCAGGGCCCCTCCCCAAATAATAAAAATAAAGATAAGATATGTATCTATGATATACAAACCCTTAGCCTAATTTTGATTATGTTCTAAAAATTAAGTGCCTGTGATTATATATAGAGATTCCCTTCTTGAATACTTGTTTGTTAAACACGTCATTCGAAATATGATATAAAAATCAATGTTAATAAATTCTTTAATAAAAAATATTTTTAAAAAATAATAAAATAAATAATAAATATAAGGAGAAAAAAGGAGAGACTTGCAAGTAAGGTAGTTCTTCTATATGTTGGTATGATAGTGGCTTCAGGGATATTAATTTTTCAAAATTCAGAAGTTACACATCCAGTTTTTATGGACATGAAGTTTTAAAAGCTGCCTAAGAATATAATTTAACCAGGTATTATTTTGCTATACATCAAGGCTTATTCACATAGAATAATCTTTGACCAGTTCTAAAGTTAATAGAACAAAGCCCGCAAACCCAAATAATTGCAATTATTATTACCCAGAAGCTATAAATGCAGAATCAAACTGTATTATAAAAAATAGACTTCATGGGCCAGGAATTTAGCCTAGTGGTAGAGTGCTTGCCTAGCATGGACAGAGACCTAGGTTCAATTCCTCAGTACCACATATATAGAAAAAGCCAGAAGTGGTGTTGTGGCTCTAGAGGTAGAGCTCTAGCCTTGAGAAAGCCCAAGGACAGTGCTCAGATCTTGAGTTCAAAGCCCCAGGACTGGCAAAAAAAAATAGTCTTTATTAGTATTGTTCATTTTTTCAAAAAGATAAAATATATACTTTTATATTTCAGGCTTTCTGACAATGCTTTAAAAACCCAAAATAGACCTTTGTTTTTAAAACTATCAAGAAATAAAAACTAGAAATACCTTTGATGTCTTCCAGGCTCCTTGAGAACTTTTAACCTCTCGATGTCCATCCAGAGCCACCAATATCTTTCTCCTAATGTGCCCTTTATAAACTTCTTAAATCTTTCAAATTCCTTTCTATTACCAATGTCATAAGTTCTGTGAGAAACACACCAATCAGCCCTGGTCTCAGGTCCAATGCTCTCACTCACTGAACTTATACTTATTTTTCCTAATGTCTCTCCTAGGTTTTCACTTTGGGTTGGACCTGCTCTACCAACTAACTTTTGACCAAAGAAAGACTCAAAATCATCAAATGTCACTTGTGCTACATGGGTAAAATCTACAACTTCTGGGTTTTCAAAAGCTATCCCAGTAATTTTCTGAATGGCTGTATTCAAAACAAAGACCACAAAGGTGTTTAAAAACTCTTCACATGTTGAGAAATGTAATGTCAGGCGTTCCTCAACATCACTGTGCTGCTTTTCAAGGTATATTCTCAGAAGAGCCTGAGAAGCAGTGTCTTTTACAGAAACAGATCCTCCTTCTTCTTCTTGTTCTTCTTCCAGTGAAATTAAGTTAGATGAGCCTTTTTTTGTCCTGGGGTGAACTCCATCATCAAAGATAAAATTCTCTGTATTAAATCATAAAATGCTATTAGATTAGATATAAGTATAATTTGTTTGCTATTAAATAGAATCTGCCTAGAACATTGCCAAATGGGTTTACCACAGAGAAAAACTGCATTGACTTCAGAAAAATTCTGAGAACATATTTGGAACCAGAAGAGAAATAACTTCCAGCATTCATTGGCTTGTCTTCATGGACACAGCACAAAGGATGGGGGGCGGGGGGCGAATGACTGGATAGTTGCCACTTTTAATGCCCAGGATGTTAAAGACATATGCTATGCTTTTAAAATGCAATGTTTCCAACTTGCATAGAATGATGAAGGGCAAAATCTACTAGAACATTAGGCACATGTAATTGAAGTAACTAAATATTTCAAGTTGTATGATAAAGGAAAATTAATTGTCATAGATCATGAGACCATAGATGAATAAATCAGAACATAACAAAACTTAAGTCATTAAGTAGTGAACTTTTAAAAATTCATTACTCGGCCGGGAGTTTGGCCTAGTGGTAGAGTGCCTGCCTAGCATGCACCAAGACCCAGGTTCGATTCCTCAGTACCACATACATAGAAAAAGCCAGAAGTGGTGCGGTGGCTCAGGGTAGAACACTAGCCTTGAGGAAAGCCCAAGGACAGTGCTCAGACCCTGAGCTCAAGCCCAGGACTGGCAAAAAAAAAAAAAATTCATTACTCCTTTATAAGACAGATTCACATACTATCATAGATAGAACCTATCATGAAAGTGACAAAATAGCAAAAAATTGGGGGACAAAAGGCTGAACAGTAGAATGTCTTTACACTTTTTCTAAAGACAGAGTTTTTAGCTTCTATTCCTCAGATTCAGATCAGAGTCACCCCTGTGGTTACACAGTCAATCTGTCACCTTGGAATGTCATGGTTCAGGTCACTGTTGTCAGATTTCCTGTCATCAGTGTTGGTTTTCTTAGTTACTAGATTTTAAACCTCAATGAATGGAAAGCATCTCATTATAATTTTTATTGAAAATATGAATACAAAATTGCTCTGAGAGAGAGTGAGTTAGCCTTTATGAACCTATGAAGGGAAATGGGGATCCCCAGAACAAGGGGAATGCTGGAGTAGACGAAAAGGCAGGCATCTCCACTCATCATTGTCTCCCTACCCCTTTCTATGTATTTGCTTATTTATTCTCTACCTTCTCCTTTAATATTTTGAGGAAACAAGAAAAACAATTATCCAGGAAGTTTTTTTTTTCTACCCTCAACAGATAGACTCAGATAGGCGCAATCCTAAAGCATCCAGATTTATCTCCCCAGAAGTTCCCAATGCTTTTCACAGTGATTAGAGTTAAAATCCTCTGAGTCACATTTAGATGTTTTTCATTAGCAAGATCACAGTTGATGACTTCCATTTCTAGCGTGTTCCTTCTGTTTGAGTCACTCATAAAAGCTCCCCAAATAGAAGTTTATCTGCTTTCCAAAGTAGTCAGCTTAAAACAAAAACAAAGTAAACCAGACCCACAGAAACACAGGTTGTACGGTTTCCCTCATTTGTGGTAGGCTAGAATATGCCTATAAATGTATAAGTAAACATCCTGGGTAGCAAGCAAGGGGTTAAAAATGAATTAATTGTAATGTAACAGACTCTATGGAGAAGCAAACAGTGTAATTCTTTTACACTTTTGACTAAGTCAAAGCTCAGCAAAAAAAAAGTCC
Organism: Megascapheus bottae; assembly: GCF_031878675.1. Lineage (NCBI taxonomy): Eukaryota > Metazoa > Chordata > Mammalia > Rodentia > Geomyidae > Megascapheus > Megascapheus bottae. The sequence continues at coordinate 40,212,353 of NC_143517.1, forward strand.
CAGAAATGGGTACTTGCAAAAGAACAAAGGAGTAGAAGAATAAAGAGTGGAAGCATAGGACTGGGCATGTGGTTTAGTGTTAGAGTGCTTGCCTAGCATGCATGAAGCCCTGAGTTCAATTTCTCAGTACCACATAAACAGAAAAAGCCAAAAGTGGTGCTGCAGCTCAAGTGGTAGAGTGCTAGCCTTTAGCAAAAGAAGCTCAGGGACAGTGCCCAGGCCCTGAGTTCAAACCCAAGTTCAGGACAGGAAAGAAAGAGAGAGAGAGAGAGAGAGAGAGAGAGAGAGAGAGAGAGAGAGAGAGAGAGAGAGAGAGAGAGAGAGAGAGAGAGAGAGAGAGAGGAGGGAGGAAGCAGAGAGAATGCAGGCAAGAATTCATTGCACATACTACAGAACTGAGAAAGGGAAAGGGTGAATTGAAGAGGGTTGAGGATGTTAAAGTGATAACACAGATCAAGATGCATTTTGCACATAAACTGCTGTGTTAAATGGCAAAAAAAATCAATAAGTAACCTAAAACCCAGGTCACTAGCTACTCAGGAAGCTCAGTTCAAAGCCAGCCCAGGCAGGAAAATCCATGAGACTCTTACCTTCAATTAACCACTGGAAAACCAGAAATAGAGCTGTGACTCAAAGTGGTAGAGTAGCTTCGAGCAAAAAGTCTCAGGGACAGCAGGTAGGCCCTGAGTTCAAGCCCAACATTTGACCAACAAAAGGGGGTTCCAAGTAGAAAAATGCTTTTAAAAATTCGCCCAGCAGGGCCAGGAGTTTGGCCTAGTAGTAGAGTGCTTGCCTAGCATGCACAAAGACTCGGGTTCGAGTCCTTGGTATCACATACATAGAAAAAAGCCGGAAGTGGTGCTGAGGCTCAAGTAGTAGAACTCTAGCCTTGAGAAAGTCCAAGGACAATGATCAGGCCTTGAGCTCAAGCCCAGGATTGGCAAAAAATACAAAAACAAAAGAACCATAGCAAAGGGCTGGGAGTGTGGCCTAGTGCTAGAGTGCTTGCCCAGCATAAATGAAGCCCTGGGTTCAATTTCTCCATACCACATAAACAGAAAAAGCTGGAGTGGTGCTGAGGTGCTAGCCTTAAGCAAAAGAGGCTCAGGGACAGTGCTGAAGCCCTGAGTTCAAGTCCAAGGACTAGCAAAGAAGAAGAAAAAAAATCACACAGCTAATAAGTGTTTCAATGAGATTCTAAACCCACCCCATTTTCAGTATATCAACTTGCTTCTCCAAAAGCAGTAGAAAGTGAGCAAAGTGTGTTGGTGCAAGCTTATACTCCCAGCACTCACATGTTGAGGCAAGAATATAGCATGTAGCAAGATCCCATTCTCAAGAACAAACAGTAGGAAGTAAAATAGAGCCAGGGGCTGTGCGGTTGATTTTTATTTCTCCCCCATCCACGAGCACTGTCCTGAAAGATTAAACCGAACAAAAGACTTGAAGAAGAGCTCTGAAGTAATTTTTATCCTTTCTTTCACTTACCCGAAACAGATGGAATAACTGGTGGCATGATTTTGCTGTGGGATATAGAGCAGGGTAAGGAAAAGGTGGAGACCATTTGCTCACTTTGTTTTGCTAGTGAAAACCAATCTTTTGTTTGGGTGTAGGAGGCCTAGGGAGAAAGAGACATATTATTTTAACAAAAGATAGAATTAATCTGAAAATACATACATACACACTTTGGGGTGGTATTGAAGTATACAGAAGAAATATAGTGGCATGAAGGGAAGTGGAGCTGAGGCTCAAGGGGTAGGGTGGTAGCCTTGGGCTGAAAATTTCAGGGACAATGTCCAGACCCAGGGGTAGGGTGGTAGCCTTGAGCTGAAAGGCTCAGGGACAGTGCCCAGGCCCAGAGTTCAAGCCCCACAACTGACAAAAAACAAAAATCATTGCAGGTCAAGGAGCATGGCCTAGTGGTGGAACATGCATGAAGCCCTGGCTTTGATTACTCGGTTACCACATACACAGAAAAAGCCAAAAGTGGTGCTGAGGCTCAAGTGGTAGAGAGCTGGTCTTGAGAAAGCTCAAGGACAGTGCCCAGGCCCAGTTCATGACCCAGGACTGGCAAAAAAAAGTTCAGTGCATATCCTACAAAATTTAGAAAATTGAGTGAAGGGGTGAGGTTAGGAGAGATGGAGGAGAATGATGAAAGAGGCGACATTGATCAATATTCATTGTATTCATATACTACTTTGTTGAATGGCAACTCCTTTGTACAACTACTTAAAGATAAAAATAAAATTTCACAGTCACAAAATAGACAAATTTTATAACATTAGTCAATGCTATGCTATGTGTAACCGAAAACTATTCTATATAAAAAAGAAAATGGTACTGAAATGTATTGGCTAAAGGAATAATAGGAAGAAAATTTTAATCTAGATTTTTATAGCAATTAGCAAAGAAAGAAGTATGTCATACAGCCATGAAATACTTCTCTACTCCCACTCTCTGCTTCCCAGACTCATAATTGTCTTTTTTCTTCATTTTATTAACTTCACATACAAAGAGCCAGAACTAATAATTCCCTGGATTGATCTTCCCTTGACATGTTTATTGGTCCTAACAATTAGTGCATATTTTATGACGTTCCTGACATTGGTACAGTGTCTAAGAGAAAAATAAATATTTAAAAGTAAGTATAAGAAAGAAGGCGGAAAATATCCCTTTAGTACACCACCAAATATCATTCAGCAAAAATAATGGAAGTGGTGAAATTTTTAACACTTTTGATAAATATTATTGCAATGTCTATAGCCCACACTAACTAGGAGCTACAAATGAAAAGAAAAAAGTTCAAGTAACCTAAGAGTGTCCACTGTAACATAGACAGAAAAGAGGTTTCCTCTTTTTTTTTTTTTTTTGCCAGTCCTGGACTTGAGCTCAGGGCTTGAGCACTGTCCTTGGACTTTCTCAAGGCTAGAGCTCTACCACTTGAGGCTCAAGCACCACTTCCAGCTTTTTGCTATGTATGTGGGGTACCGAGGAATCGAACCTGGGTCTTCGTTCATGCTAGGCAAGCACTCTACCACTAGGCCAAACTCCTGGCCCCAAGGTTTCCTCTTATATAACATTTTTGATCAATTGTCTTCAGTATTTTGTTGAGAACTTGGAGCTATATCCTAGCTCAGCAGATGGATGGTCTGCCATGGATGGGGATTAAGACTAACGGGATTCAGGCCACATATTTGTCCTTGCTTATTTCATCTACACTAGTGTATCAGAAGCATGTTGTGGAGTCTTTAGCTCCACTTCCAGCCTAGGGAGAAGGAAATGTTTCTCTCTTTCTGTTTTTCCCTACTTGAAACCCACCACACTCAAATAAATCCTTGCTAAACTTTCTCCTTGTGAGACTTCTTTGTGAGACACCCTGGAGGGTTTTTATGCATGGATCTCAAGGACCTGCGACTTAGAGTAGAACCAGAGTACTGGGAAAGCATGGGCTTCACTACACTATGACAACCAGAAAGGACCAGTAGCTCTAGAGCACATCTATCCAAATGTACTCATGTGACTCAATATTTGTGCAATCATGGAAGATAAACTTATCTTTTATTATTACAATGGATTTTACTACTAAGTAATTATCTAAACAATAGAAAGAAAACTCAACCATTTTTTGTGTACAAAATTAATTGAATCCAAATACCAATAATTTTGGAATAAAACACAAACTATCCTTGCTTTCTAGGTGAAGCTGAGTGTGTTCTTCAATCTTGCTTCTGTTATTTCAGACATGAGAATAATACTTTTAATTGTATTTCAGGTGAAATAGTACAGAGAAAAAAATGTCAGCTTAACTATTTCTAATAAAGAATCATTCTTAATTGTGCCTGTGAGGTATTTTACATCCTTTTCCCTGTTCGAGTGCTACAAATGAAATTCATGCCTCAGAAATGAAGTTTTAGTGAAATGACAAATTTAGGAAAAAATAATACTTTTACCTCACCAAGAGAAATGTAGAACTTTTTCATAATTATCAGATCATCTTCATCAGTAAGGGAAGGCTGTGGACTGGGTGTTTTTCTTATGATCCAGGGGGCAAAATTTGCACCTATGATAAAGTTCATACCTGACTTGCTCCATCTTACTTGTGAGACCAATTTGGCTAACCTGCATTTTAGAAATCACAAATTTTATGATAAGTTTCAGTTATGATAGAATTCAGGAGAACAAAAACTAAAGTTGGAATTTGTAGATTTAAGCCAATCTCTCCTAACTCCGTAGGATGATTCCCTTAGGCTCTGATGAAGTTAACAATGTTACATAGGATTTATTCATTAATAATTTGTGTTTTATTTTTATTGAAAAGTGCATGTTCTAAGCAAAATTTAAACTCATAAAATTTGAGAACATTACATATTTACACTCCAAAAGCTAGGATATAGAAAGGAACACCTCAATTCTGTTCTGGCATTCCTTCTGATTAACAAATACTTTAATCATTGATAAACACTGGTATTTAAATATCACTATCATTATAGCATTAATAAGTTCGTGTAAGGATAATTTAAAGGTAAATTTAAAAGTATAATGATCTGCCAGGAGTTTGACCTAATGGTAGAGTGTTTGCCTACCATGCACAAAGACCCAGATTTGATTCCTCAGTACCACATACATAGAAGAAGCCAGAAGTGGTGCTGTGGCTCAAGTGGTAGAGAGCTCTAGCTTTGAGAAAGCCCAAGGACAATGTCCAGGCAATGAGTTCAAGCCCCAGGACTGGCAAAAAAAAAAAGTACAATGATCAAAAAGGTATATGTTGCTAATCACATAAAAATAGCTTTAGGTGAAAAAATACATGGAAAAATATGTATGTTGATGAGACTACAATACCTGTATTCAAAATAACAATCACTTTCCAGAAATGCTGGAAGTCTTTCTTTTTTGATCCATTTAATACCTTGTTCACGATTGAGACACTATGAGGAGAAAGTGAAAAAAGATAAAGCATGTCAAAGAAAATCATCTTTCAGGACAACTGAGGCCTAGCCATGAGAACAATACAATCTCTATCACTAGGAACTTCTGTTTCCACAAGAGAGAACAAGGATGCTGAGCCACAAATGTGAATCAGGGCACACATGCCCCTTACACCTCTCCACATCTCTAAATTCAGTTCAGAAAAGTGAGTAACTTATTGGAAGAGGAGGAAGAATGATGGCAGGGGTTGGGGGAAGCCAGTTCAGCTTTAGGTGTGTGTGTGTGTGTGTGTGTGTGTGTGTGTGTGTGTGTGTGTGTGTGTGTGTGTGTGTGTGTGTGTGTGTGTGTGTGTTGGTCCTAGGGCTTAAACTCAGAACTCCAGCATTGGATTTGGGGCTTTTTTTTGCTAAAAGCTAGTACACTGTTACTTGAACTAAAGCTCCAGCCTCCTGAGCCACAGGATTGCAGACATGAGCCACTGGCACCTAGCTAGCTTTAGTATTTTTGCTGCTATAAAATGAGTAAAGAGGGTCAGGAATTTGGCCTAGTGGTTGAGTGCTTCCTAGCATGCATGAAGGCCTTGGTTCAATTTCTTGATACCACATACATAGAAAAAGGCAGAAGTAGTGCTGTGGCTCAAGTGGTAGCATATTAGCTTTGAACAAGCTCAAGGACAGTGCCAAGGCCCTGAATTCATGCCCCAGGACTGGCAAAAACAAATAACTAGCTATCTAGATAGATAGGTAGGTAGATAGATAGATAGATAGATAGATAGATAGATAGATAGATAGATAGATAGAATGAGTAAAGAATAATCACAAACAGAAAAGGAACCATCACTAAAAAGACCACCAAAAGACCTTGTTCTAGTTTTAGAATTCTTTTTTGTTCAATATTTAACATTTCCCCAGCACTCTCCTGGAGATATCAAGGTTAATATACAGTAGAGTACTTCAGGCATCATAGTGTAGGCTTTTGTGGGAGCCTATGGGCTCCAAATGCAGAAGAATTTTTCCATAGATCATGCCCTGAACTCAGACTGAAAACATGACTAGCTTGGTAGAGGCCTAAGGGTGAGTACAAGAAGAAAGAAACAAAGCTAGTAGTATTAGATGTCAGGGTTCATCTTAGGAATGAAGGAGGAAAGTTGACGAAGTAGGCAGGAGTTTCATTGTAGAGAAAAAAACTTAACATTAAGGAATTTAGATTTTACCTGTGGTTATGCATCCAGTACAAAATTATTGAGTGTTTATGAAGCTACGACTTATCCTAAGACATTCACCTTTATATGGACACAATTTTCTTCCTTATATTTACTTTTCCCAGATATAAAAGAACGTGAAAACCTCAAGAAAATGCTACTAATAAATAAAACAACCAATAAAACACATATGTCAAGTAGGGAAACATGTCTGCATTTACATGGTTCCCATGGACCATCTGCTACATGAAGAGTTGTGCTTTGGCATTAGTGTCAACACACTGACCATGGCAGATCCCAGTGAGAAAAGTGAGTGGTCACAATACAGTGCTGCAGCATCTGATGAACTGGTGTTTACAAAGGTGCAAAGTATTCACCATGTAGCAGAAAGACATTAGGCTCCCACAGTTGGAAAACGGCACACAGTAGTTTTCTCTGGCCCAGCAAAAACATCCATTAAAGAATCAAAGAAAACTTCTAGTCCAATTTGGCTATTCATCATGAACTAAGGATGTAGTAAGTACAGCACAGTAAATACCTATATTTCAGAAATGGAAGCTCCAGGACCTTCATATTAATTTTGTCAGATGCTCTATCTTGCAAAATGTAAATTCAACTATATTTTCTTACCATAATGTTGTAGTTGACATTAATGGTCTCCTCGTCACTGCGGACATGCATTTGAATAGGTTTGGCCTCATTTTTTCCTTTCCTTATAACATCATAGATGGGATTTCGAGGTTGCTGGTTTAATAAGATCTTTTTCAACTGCTTTTCTAGAAGTTGTGGAGCTTCATTAATTATTTCAAAAACACCATAATCCATATTGAACCTAATTGCTTCTGAAAATGTCTGTAAGATCATATAGGAAAATTGAAAAAAAAATTTAACTCAGAAATTCACCATCTTTAAGGAGGACTTAATATTTATATATGTGCACGCATTCTTACTCTTGTATGTTTAGTCATTTCCTCCTCTTTACTATGAGTTCTAAAATCCCTTGGTAAGAGGTCTGTTAGATCCAGTGACTTTTCTCACCAATGAATTTATGCCATAAGGTGTCGATGTAAGCTATAGCAAAAGTTCCTTTTATATAAACATCTTACCTCTGTGATCCTTTGAATCTAGAGAAAAATATAACCCTGGTTTTTACAAAGCCATGTTACCCTCTTAGAAGTAGAAACGGTGCACTACGAGCTAAGAACGAACAAAGAATAAATAATACTCCCATTATCTGTTTTATTTCCAAGAATCATGGAAGCAAACAATCTCCTTTCCCCAAAAGGAGAAAACTATGCATAATATGTTCCTCATTTAAAATTAGTTCAACAACATTCCTTACACTGCAAGACAATAACATGTCTGAGCTTTTCCCAGTAATTATTAATTGCTGCCAACTTTTATTTAAAGCCTACTAGATGGTATACAACAGTCAGGAGTCTTCAGCCTGTTCAATTCCAGTCTGTTAATAAGTAGATCTGTGACTTCAGGTCAATCGCTGAATACCTTTAGGTCTTTAATATCCATTAGCAGTAACTGGTGATTTAGGCACCAGTGGCTCACACCTATAATTCTACCAAGTCAGAAGACTGAGATCCGAAGATCACAGTTTTAAAGCCAATCTGGACAAGAAAGTCTGTGAGACTCTTTTCTCCAACTAAGCAGCAAAAAGCCAGAAGTAGAATTATGGCTCAAATGGTGGAGTGCCAGCCATGAATGAAAAAGCTAATGGACGGGGTCCAGGCCCTGAATTCAAGCCCAAGTGCCCTCATGAGAAACAAAGAAGTCAATATTTCTAATGCAGAATCAGGTCCCTTTTCCATAATATTCACTTATTTTAGAATATCTAGTGAACAGTTCACTCATTCATATAAGTTTATATATGTTTAACTAAATGGTAGAAGACATCAAACACTGCTCCATGGTAAGTGTTCATTGATTCAAGTTTCACTAAGGGGTTTCTATATACACTACAGTTAAAATAAGTGGTAGGATGTCGTTGTAAGATTGGAGCTAGAGTATCTCCTATTCCTTCCTGTAAAGTTTTCAGTGTGTCAGCTTTTACCTACAGGTCTTTGATCCATTTGGAGTTAATTCTAGTGCAGGGTGACAAAGAAGGATCCAACTTTAGTTTTCTGCAGGTGCTTAACCAGTTCTGCCAGCACCACTTGTTGAAGAGGCTGTCTTTCTTCCATTCTATTTTTTTGGCTCCCTTGTCAAAGATTAGGTGGCCATTGGTGTGTGGTTTAATATCTGGGTCCTCAGTTCTATTCCGTTGGTCTTCAGGCCTGTTCTTGTGCCAGTACCAAGCTGTTTTGATAATTATAGCCCTGTAATAGAGTCTAAAGTTTGGAATTGAAATTCTTCCAGCACTGTTCTTTCTGCTAAGAAGTGTTTTTGCTATACGGGGTCTTTTATTATTCCATATGAAATTTTGAATTGCCTCTTCTATTTCTTTAAAGAATGCCATTGGGACATTGATGGGTATTGCGTTGAATTTGTAGATAGCCCTTGGCAAGATTGTCATTTTCACAATGTTGATTCTTCCAATCCGGAAGCATGGGAGGTTTTTCCATTTCCTTAATTCTGCTTTAATTTCCTTTTTTAGGGTTTTAAAGTTTTCATCAAAAAGGTCCTTTACATTCTTAGTTAAGCTAATTCCTAGGTACTTTATTTTCTTTGAGGCTATTGTGAAAGGAGTTGTTTTCCTGATTATTGCCTCGTTCCTCTCACTGTTGGCATAAAAGAAGGCAGTTGATTTTGGGGGGTTAATTTTATAGCCTGCTACCCTTCCAAAGTTTTGAATCAGCTCAAGGAGCTTGGGAGTAGAGTCTACAGGATTCTTTAAATACAGAATCATGTCATCTGCAAAGAGGGATAGTTTTACTTCCTCTTTCCCTACTTGGATCCCCTTTATGCTTGCTTCTTGCCTTATTGCACTGGCTAGGAATTCTAATACTATGTTAAAGAGGAGTGGAGAGAGTGGGCATCCTTGTCTTGTTCCTGATTTTAGAGGGAATGGCTTTAGATTTTCACCATTAAGTGTAATACTAGCAGTGGGTTTGTCATACACAGCCTTTATTATATTGAGGAATGTTCCATGGATTCCTAGTTTCTCCAGAGCTTTTAACATAAAGGGGTGCTGGATCTTGTCAAATGCCTTTTCTGCATCTATTGAGACAACCATGTGATTTTGGCACAGGTCGAAACTTTCTTAATAAGGACCAAGAATCACAACAAATCAGAGAAAGGCTGGATAAGTGGGACTGCATTAAACTGCGGAGCTTCTATAGGGCAAAGGACATAGCTAGTAAATTAACTAGAAAGCCTACAGAGTGGGAGAAGATCTTCACCAACCAAACAACAGACAAAGGCCTCATATCTAAAATATATCAACAACTCAAAAAATTGAATCACTCCAAAACTAATCTCCAAAGTAACAACCATCCCATTAAAAAAATGGGCCAAAGACTTAAAGAGAGTCTTCTCTGAAGAAGAAACAAAAATGGCCTATAGACACATGAAGAAATGCTCAACATTTCTGGTCATAAAAGAAATGCAAATCAAAACAACTCTAAGATTCCTCCTCACTCCAGTTAGAATGGCCAGGATCAGGAAAACGAATAATAACAGATGCTGGAGGGGATGTGGCCAGGAGGGATCACTACTACACTGTTGGTGGGAGTGCAAACTCGTTCAACCACTATGGAAAGCAGTGTGGCAGTGCCTCAAAAGGCTAAACATAGAGCTCCCCTATGACCCAGCAATTCCACTACTTGGCATTTACCCAACCATCCAGAAACAAGGGCATACTAAATCCACTAGCACAACAATGTTCATTGCAGCACTATTGACCATAGCAAAGATATGGAACCAACCTAGATGTCCCTCAGTTGATGAGTGGATCAACAAGTTGTGGTATTTGTACACAATGGAATTCTATGTTGCTGTCAGAAAGAACGACATCGACCCATTTGTTAGGAAATGGAAAGACTTTAAAATCATATTAAGTGAAGTAAGCCAGACTCAAAGGAACTTAGGCTCAATGGTTTCTCTCATTTGTCATAATCAGTAGAAACCTTGGGGCTCTACTAGCAGAGATCTGCAATAGAGCAAAACCTTGATACATAAGGACATATAGTATGAAGCTAATTGAAAGGACCTCCAGGATATTGAAACAAAAGCCATATAATGAATGATTGTTGTACTTAATGTACTATGTTATCTCTCATCTCCTTTGCTGTCCCTTGGGTATCTCATATTGTTACCGTATCTCACTTTGTTATCTGATATATTGAATTTATTTGTATTTGGTTATTTGAAATTTGATAGGGAAGGGGGGAAAACCAAGATGGGTGAGGGGGTGGGGGGAGGGTAATGGTTACCAAGACATGTGAAAGGGTATCAATGTATGTGAATTAACACACCTTCTATCTGGCAAATATCATGCAACCCTTTTATTAATTACAATTAAAAAATTAAAAAATATTGGAGCTAGAAATATATAAAATATGTATCTGAATATGTAGATCTGAGATTATATCATGTATCTAAAGTCTGTCTGCTTTTCTAAGGGATGTAAAGCACATGGTTAGGCCAGGTACCGTGGCTCATGCCTGTAATCATAGGTGCTGAAAAGATTTGAAGCTCAACATTCTAAGCCAGCCTGGATTTTCAAAAGTCGGATAGACTTTATCTGCAATTAATCACCATAAAAGCTAGATTGGGGCCCAGCTCCAGTGGCTCACATCTGTGATCCTAGCTACTCAAGAGGCTGAGATCTGAGGATTACAGTTCAAAGCCAGCTCTGGTAGGGAAGTCCATGAATCTATCATCTCCAACAATTAACCCCTACAAAGCTGGAAGTGGCCCTGTGGCTCAAGTGGCAGAGTGCTAACCTTGAGCACAAAGGCTCAGGGACAGTGTCCGATCCTGAGTTCAAGCCCCAGGACTGGTATCAAAACTAAAAGAAGGAGGAGGAGGAGGAGGAGGAGGAGACGACAAATAGCTAGATTGGAGGCAGGCATGGCTCAAGGGGTAAGAGCACTAGTGCAAAAGCTATGAGAGCATGAAGACCTGAGTTCAAGCCTTGGTAAGAACAATCACTCAATTCCACAATCAAATTCATAGAGCTTGAGATAAGTATCTCAATAGAAACCTCAGAGCTAAGACTTGCCCCCAAATTGAAAGTAGAGCTCAATAATTAAGTATGAACAATTACCTTTATAGGTAATTATGTAGTTTTCTTTAATACACAGAATTTATTGTTTCCTGCATCTGTCTGCCAAATATGGAACTCAAACAGGCATACTCCTACTAGACTATAGAGATAAAAAAGTGCTGATATCATGGACCAACTTTATCTGGTTTGGGAAATGGAACTAAATTAAATGTGGCAGAAAATGAACACCAAATTTTAATGGGGCAGGGAAGGAAGCACTGTAATATAAAAGATCATCTGGAACTGATTTGTTTTAGTACTATAGAACAAGTGAGCCAGTTTCACCTTTATTTGTTTTTTTCCTTTCTTTTTTTTCTGCCTCCTACCCTCAAATCTGATAGCCAGTGGAACACAAAGGTGTGATAATCCAAAGTAAAGAATGTTGACCATCTTAAAAACAGATACCGTGAAAACTTTACAAGAAGGAATAGGAGATACACTAGGTCTCCTTGGCACAGGTTGAAATTTTCTTAATAAAGACTCCAAAACACAACAAATTAAAGAAAGTTTGGACAAATGGGACTGCATTAAACTGCAGAGCTTCTGTATGGCAAAGGACATATCTAACAAGCTAAACAGAAAGCCCACAGAGTGGGAGAAGATCTTCACTAGCCATGCAACAGACAAATGTCTAATATCTAAAATACATCTACAGCTAAAAAAAAATTGAATCTCCAAAAGAAATCTTCAAAGAAACAACCATCCCATTAAAAGATGGGCTAAAGACTTAAAGAGAGACTTCTCTGAAGAGGAAATAAGAATGGCCCATAGATACATGAAGAAATGGTCAACATCTCTGGCCATAAAAGAAATGCAAATCAAAACAACTTTGAAATTCCACCTCCCGCCAGTTAGAATGGCCATGCTCAAGAAATCTAGTAACAACAGACACTTGCGGCGATGTGGCCAGGAGTATAAACTCCTTCAACCACTATGGAAAGCAATATGGTGGTTCCTCAAAAGACTAAACATAGAGCTCCCCTAGGACCCAGCAATTCCACTCCTTGGCATTTACCCAAATGTCCAGAAACAAGGACATACTAAAGCTACTAGCACAACAATGTTCATTCCACCACTATTTATCTTAGCAAAGATATGGAACCAACCCAGATGCCCCTCAGTAGATGATTAGATCAAGAAGATGTACCTTTATACAATGGAATTCTATGCTGCCATCAGAAAGAATGACATCGCCCCATTTGTAAGGAAATAGAAAGACCTGGAAAAAATCATATCAAGTGAAGTAAGCCAGACCCAAAGGAACTTAGGCTCAATGGTTTCCCTCGTTTATAATAATTAGTACACATCTAGGACTATTCTAGCAGAGGATTATAATAGGCAAAACCTATGTATAAGGTAATGTAGGATGAGACTAAATGAAAGAATCTCTAGGATATTGTTTATCTTATGTGATTGTTGTTCTTAGGTTTTCTTTGCACTATGTTATTTCTCTCCTCTTTTGTTGCCCTTTGGTTAATCTCATAATGTTACTGTATCTGACTTTGTTACCTGGTATATTATATATATGTTTATTTGTTTATTTGAAATAGGATAGGGAAGGGGGAAAAACAAGATGGTTGGGGGGGTGGGGAAGGGAAATGGGGGGAAAAACATGAGAAGGGGTTATCAGTGTCTGAGAAGTAATGCATCTACTATCTGGTGAATGTAATTGTAACCCCTCTATTTAAAAAAAAAATTAAAAAGATGATAAGACAAAGGGCAAAGGATGAACCAGTGTAACAGTGATATTCATAAGACAACGTGTTGGAAATGAACTTTACATCTTGGGAGAGGTCAGGGGAGAGAAAGAAGGGGGGGGAGATTGGAAGGGGTAACAATGTTCAAGAAATAATGTACTCACTACCTTTCAGATGTAACTGCAAACCCCCTATACATAACCCTGATAATAAAATTTAAATAAAAAAATCAAAAAAACAAAAGAATGTTGACCATCAATGGAAAAAGAAAAAAATCCTACAAATCAAGCAAAAAGATCCGTAGATAAAAATTTAGACAAACAGGGCCAGAGTTTGGCCTCATAGTAGAGTGCTTGCCTAGCATGCATGAAGACTCGGGTTTGATACCTTGCTACCACATACATAGAAAAAAGCTGGAAGTGGTGCTGTGGCTCAAGTGGTAGAGCTCTAGACTTGAGAAAGCCCAAGGACAGTGCTCAGGCCCTGAGTTCAAGGCCCCAGACTGGCAAAAATAATCAGACAAACCCATAAATGAATTTAGAACTACTTTGTGGCATCGAATAGTTTTGATATAATTGGCAGAAATAACAGGAGACTATAACTAGCTTATGGAATATCTGCCCTGGGCTGGGGATGTGACTGGCGCCTTATCTTGAATTGTTCCACTTTCCTAAGGTACTTTTTTATTTTACATAAAGTGAATGCTTGATATGGTGAAGTGATAAGCTATGGATTTAGAGCCATGACATGATAAGAGCTCTAGAAATGAGTCTGTCCTGTGTAAAAAGTGCATCCCTTCTTCATTATATTGCTTCACATATAAGAAAACTAATGTGCATGTACTGACCACATTATGCTAGGCTTTTTGCTAAAGTAATAACTCCATGAAGTTAATGGAGAGCTGAGATTCAAACCTACGGTGTTTGCATTCTGATTTTACTAGTAAAGGCACAGAGGCAGAAATGTGGCATCTTTGGGTAACTCACAGAAGTTCCATGCAATTGTAATCAAACTAGAATGGTGATGGGTAGAACACTTCAACATAGGAGAAAGACTTGAAGTAGATAAGATAGAACCATCCCATAGAGATTGGATACCCAATTTCAAATTATAGTCTAGAACAATAGTAAAGAAAACAGAATGGTACTGACACAAAAACAGACATGAATGTTAAATACATCATTTGAAATATGATGTAAAAATCAATGTTAATAAATTCTTTAATTAAAAAATAAAACAGACAGGAAGACCAATTTGTTGGGGCCTGGTCGCTGTCTCTGGGGCCTGTTCACCATTCAGGCTCAGAGGCCATTAAAGGGCTTTGGCTAGGCATTCCTGGCATGCCTCTCTTGAGGTATTCACATTCCTCGCATACCTCTCTTGAGGTATTTCCATGTATGTGACTCAACTGAAGTCCTGAGCACACGTTCTCAGCCCGCGAGCGCTTTCCTGCACCAGTCCCATCCAGTATTTCAAAACTTGAACGTGTGCCCTGACCCTTGGTGATAGCACCTTGGCCTTTTTCTATTGGTTCCTCTTCCCTTTCCTATCTCCTCTTTCCCCCACAGTCTATAACTAAGTGCCCAACGCAATAAACGGGAGATCTGCTGTGCTTTCATGGCTGACACAGCTCCTGGCTCAGTGTTGTTTTTTCCCTGGTAATTGGGGGAGGGCTGGGTTATCGATATTTGCCATCTCGCTGGGCTCCTTGGGACTACAGGCTGGCCCTGGGTGTCCCTCCCATACAGGTGTTGCTGGAGAGCAACACAATTGAATTAAAAAAAACTCTAGGAATAAATTCATGCAGTTACAATATGATTTTTGTCTAAAGAAGCCAAAATGTAGACTGGAGAAAATGTAGCATCTTCCACAAGAAGTACTGGAAAAACTGGATATCTACACACATAAGATTGAACTTTAATTTCTCTTTTTATTCCAATACCAGTACAAAACGAATCAAGGATTTTAAGATAAGACCTTAAACATTGACTGCACTATAGAAAGAATAGGGGAAATGCTAAAACATATTAGTATAGGCAGTAACTTCCTGAATAGAATAGCTCAGAAATTGTAAGCAATGATTGACAAGAGATCATGTTTGACTAAAAAGCTTCAACACAGCAAAGGTAAAAGGAAAAGCAAACAAGGAATATTAGAATCAAACGTCCTTGTGATAAAATGACACAAAATATTCCTACTTCAAAAAAGAAATGTATTCTAGCACCTGGGAGTTTGAGGCGGGAAGATCTCGAGTTTGTGGCCAACCTGGACTGCATAGTGAGATTGTTTTAAAAACAAATATAAGTACATGTTAGAATAGTTATAAGCTGGGAACAGTGGCAGGATAATTGCTACAGTCCAGGAGTTTGAAACAAGCTTAGACAACGCAGAGAGATTATGTTTCAAAATTATAACTTTTAAACTTGATGTTCAAAATAAGAATCTTTTTAAGTATAAATAAATGTTCTATTTTTTCTTTTATAGAAGAAAGGACTGATTTATGTAACTATAACCTCTCTGTACATGACCTTTATCATAACAAACAAATTTGAATAAGAAAGGATCATCTTGTCTTCAGCACTGTTCTTAAGTTGATCAGTTTTCTTTCGGCATGAGAATGAATACTGATTCCTCAGTTAAGGATCATATGGAGCGGTGAATTTGGTAAAGCTCGTGTACAACAAAATTATGTTTAGCAGTAGAATTGTCCTTAGCATAACAATATAGCCTATTGAAAAGTAGGAAGAGGGGAAAAAAGTAAAGTAGGAAGAGGACATTTATTAGAGAATAAGAAAACTTCATCTTCCTTCTCACATGTGTTCATGGACCGGTACAACACACAAGATCATCGTCAATCTTTAACTCACTCTGGTCTCTGCAAAGCCTGAAGAGTTCAACTTGCATGATGTGTTGTATATCGCAGGAGGACTTTAACCCAGGAAAAGCACAATAGATGTACAAAGTGGTGTGATTAAAGTAAGGATTCACCGTCTTCAAGAAATTAAGGGAGAATGAAGCAGTGACATTATCCAAAAAGAAATGTATTCATTACCTGATTTATGTAACTGTAACTGCACTGTACATCACCTTTATAACAACAATTTTTAAAAGAAGAAGAAATCAAGGAAGAAGAATAGAGAAAGTGAATGATAAGCCAGGCAAGATGGCTCATACCTGTAATCCTAGCTACTCAGGAGGCTGAAATCTGAGGATCATGGTTCAAAGTTGTATATGATCTGAGGATCATGTAAAAAAGCTGTGAGACTCTTATCTCCAATTAACCACCAGAAAACCAGAAGTGGGGCTGTGGCTCAAGGGATATGGGGGTAGCCTTGAACTGAAGAGCTTAGGGACAGTGCTCAGGCCCAGAGTTCAAACCCAATGACCAACAACAACAAAAAAAATAGAATGCTGAATGTTGGGTTTATCAGGTAGGCAAAAGAGAGAAAAATTCAGCAAAAGAGTCAATGCATCAAATCACAGGGCACAGAGTAATAGGACATTTTAATGAACAGTAAGCCATCTGGCATTGCTAATTGTTTTAATTGTTCTTATTTGTAAATAATTGTATAGAGGGGTTTCATTTCAACACATCAGTTTATGAGTATAATAGCACTATTAAATTTTAATATGTGAGGGGGAAAGAACCAGAACAATCTTAGAGAGAAAGGCAGAGGACTGGTTCATCATGGACCTGCCATTCCACGCTGTCAGTACATTCTTCCCAATCAGTGGTCTCAAAGTGCTCACATCACCATCATCTAGGAACACGAAAGAAATCTCAACTCCTGTGGCCTTCCCTAAAATCAGACATGGGATGGGGCATAGCATTCTCTCAACTTAAGTAATTCTAAAGCATGCTCAGAGTTGGGACTCATTGCTTTAGAAGGATGCTGAAAAATGATCACCTGATGAGAGAAGCGTCCACATTAAGACCAGGTCCAATGCCTACGTCCCGTCCATTCCCTCATGCCGACCCTCTCGTACACTCACGGCTTAGGAGCAGGTGTTCCTCTATGCTCTGTACATGAAAGACCCTACCCTTTCATTCTGACCTAAATTCCTGCTGCCTGATTAAGAAGAGTTATCTCCTAACATCAAATCCTTTGGCTTTTACCAATTATCAAACTTCTAAAAATAAAGGCATGGGATAAGAGAGACAGAAATGAATTATAGGAATTATTTTTCCCCCAAAAGCTGATTCAAACAATGCTCAGCTTTTAATCATATGATGGGGGGAAGAAGTCTTCTGTTTGAGCCTGAACCCAATCTTCTCCAAGCTGCCTCACGCTGCCCTTTCCTTACTTCGTTTCTTACTTCAAGGGTATCATTTTCCAAAAGTTCTAAAATGAATTGATCTGAAAGTGGTGAAAGCTAACTTTGTAGTACTAGTCATCCATGTGTGAAAAATATTTTCACAGAAAAAGTGAGTGCATGAAAATATTTTTACCACAATAAATTGCTGGTTCCACATTTCTTTGAAAAGAGGAGGGAAAAAACCTGTGAATAATTAGTGATGTGCTTAAATTGCCAGCCCAGCACCACTAAAACTTACTGGGTGCCAAAATATTTAGTTGAACAGTATTTAAATTAAAAACTAATGACTAGGTTAATTTAATACATGTTCATCTCCACTCTAGCTCTGTCTTTACTAATTGAGCACCAAATCTATGTTTTAAACATGCATCCTTGTCAGTGAATAAAAACCATCTGACTAGTTAAACATAACAAGTCAGTTACCAATAACAACTTCTTTTAATCTATGTTTATTGTCATTTTAGATGTTTAACTGTAAACTGTTTATTAGACAGCCACCAATAAGACGGGAAGACAATATGTCACATAAAATGCATAGAAAATGTCCTTAGTTAATGAAATGAGTTATGTTAGGTAATTTAAATGTGTTACATTGGAACTACAAGATGTATCAAGACACTCATAGTTACAAATGCTAAACCTAGAACTCCATCAATACCTTTAAAAACCAACCTCTGAAAGCACGATCAACCTCTCTTTGAAATTTGGCAAGAGACTATCACGCCCAGTGTCTCCCTCCTTCCTCTCACTCATTTCCCTCTCCTCTCTCCTTCTCTGTTTCTTCTTTTTCTCTTTTCTCTCCAACTCCCTCTCATCCCACAATCCATATAACATATAACTTTCATAAAGCTGCAAGAAATTGTAACAGTTTACAGATTTTTTTAAAGTGTAGAGAATCAGTCCAAAAAAAGAAGTTATGGTTAAAATTCCAAAAGAACATAGCAGAGCATGGTCTGGCAAACACATGACATACCTATCCTTGCAAGGAGAGTATAGACAGGCCACCCCTTCAGCTTCTGCAAACTATAAATGTCACAAACATTTGAAACCACCCACAGAGGACCAACCTAAATCGAAGTGGCTCTTCTACTCAATCCCACAACAGTCACTGAGCATAACACACACAAAATAAAACCAAAAGGAAAAAAATATTTTCACACGATAGCACAGAAGAAAACTTAATAAGCAAACACTTGTCCATAAAGAGTTGACAGAAAGAAAAAAAAACTCCCTGACACCAAATGAAAACAATATCTGAATGTGAACTTGGCACAAGAACAAACAGAATGAAGTTATGAAAGCTAGGATTTAGAAAGTGCCATAATCATTTATAATAGCGGCAACTGTCCTGGATTCCCCTCATCAAAAAATAACATGGAGGCAGGCTACCAGCCATCAATTTCTGGATCTTACAGTGTGTCCCAAGGGTGTGTTCATGTAATAGAAAGAAATGCAAAAGCCAGAGAATCCAATTGCTAGGCCCATTTTTGCCACAGACCTTGTCACAACAGATGTGGAAACAGTTTTCAAATCCTCAGAAATCTAGATGGCCAGAGGGCCTATATTTTATGTTTACCTTCACAAGCTCACCTTGCACTTGGTTCTGGTGGGAAGTGGAGATTAGAGAAGAGAGGAAGCAGGGGAAAAGATTAGAATGCCTTTTGATTGATGTTATTTCAAGGAACTTACATGGAAAATGTGAAAATAAAAAGATTGTTCTCCAAGTTTTGAGAGGTGCAGAAGAAAAAGACATTTACAATGTAACTCCTAAAAGAAAATAAATGAAAGAAAAATTAACCAAAATTTATTTGCTTCTTTAAGTTCCGTTTCCCCATTACAGACAGATAAGAAGAAAGCTAGATGACAGACAGAGCAATCTTCCTCATATGATATTCCTGTAAGGTGATTTCCTTCTCTGTACCTGAGTATCTCTAATCACATGGCATTTACTACTTTATATAGAGGCCATCTTCTTGTTTGGAAGCAAACAAAAATCACCAATGTGAGCTGGACACAGTGGCTCACACTTGTAATCCCAGATACTCAGGAGGCTGAGATCTGAGGATAGCAGTTCAAAGCCAGTCCAGGCACTAAAGTCTGTGAGACTCATCTCCAATTACCCACCAGAAAACCGGAAGTGGCACTGTGGCTCAAGGGGTAGGGCGGTAGCCTTGAGCTGAAGAGCTCAGGAACATTGCCCAGGCCCAGAGTTCAAGTCCCACGACATACCAAAAAAAAAACAATAAATGTGGTCCTAGTTCTGACGTCTAGCTTCACAGAATACGTTAACTGATCTCCCTCAACCGGGTTTTCCAACGACTTCAAAAGGCTGCTTCCATGCCATCCAGTCCCACACCAGGCTCAACACTTAGACGTCTCTCAACCCTTCCTCGTCTGACATGGTTTCCTGAGTGTTCGCAGGCCGAGGTTCCCTGAATCTGTTTTGGCAGAGCAATTCTTAACATATGGCACAAAGAATGCAATACAATATTCCAAATGTGGTCTGACAATTCAACCTATTCCAAAAAAAAAAAAATGTACTGAATGCTTTCTATGCTCCAGGCTAATATTTTTCTTGATCTTGACTATATACTTCTATTAATGTACTCTAAAAACATATTCACTCTGTTTGGTTTAGCTCACTTCACAATACAGGATTAAATGAGAGCAAAGTCATTAACAAAATGATCACTTTCCTCCTCTTTGCTAGTTCTGCAGACATCTGTAAGTGTTATGGGACAATCAAAACATTCTGAGCCATGTGGCCCCAGGTGGACCCTACCATTTACTGAGTGACTTTCAACTGGAAAAATTCTGCTACTCTTACAATGTTTTTAAATGCAAGCTTAATAAAAAATGTTAAGGGGCCTGGAGTTTGGCCTAGTGGTAGAGGGCTTGCCTAGCACAGCACGAAGACCCGGGTTCGATTCCTCGGTACCACATACGGAGCAAAAAAAGCCAGAAGTGGTGCTGTGGCTCAAGTGGTACAGCCCTAGCCTTGAGAAAATCCAGGGACAGTGCTCAGGCCCTGAGCCCAAGCCCAGGCCTGGCAAAAAAAAAAAAAAAATGTTAAAAGGCGAAGTCAATGACAGATGTGTGTAGCACAGAACATTATCCTCCAGATTGACAACAATCCACCGATCCAATTAAAGAGTGATTGCCAGTTATGTTTCAGGAATGAAAGATAAGATGGTCTAGTTAGTGAAGGGAAAGGAAACAGGAACACTAGTCAGTAATATTACCTCACATCATAACAATCTTGTAATATATATTGTTTTCACAGAGAATGAAGTAGAAGAATTAAGTGAGTGATGATTTCTAAAATCACACTGCTAATGAGTGGAAGGAACAGAATCAACTATAATTTTGTCTTGCTCCCTTTACTATGACCCAATAAGGGAAGAACACAGGAGCTCTATGTATGGTAAAGGTGGACTGGGTGGGTTAAAGGACACTGAAAAGAGTGTACAGAATGACATAAGGAATATGAAGCTACAGATCAAGCTAGAGAGGTTATGTTGAGGCCAAATTGCGAAGATCTTGAATTCCATACAAAGGAATGTGGAGTTCAATCTGTAGGCTATTAAAAATCAACCCCTACTGGTTATAGTTAAGTGAACCAGTTCAAATATTTGAAAATGAATTTCACAGATAATGATAAGGGCTTTGGGGACAAATAAAGCAATATAAGCACAGCATGTGTTGGGGATATTATTTTAGATAGGGTTGTTGGAAAGGCTTTCTGAACAGAAGTGATCTAAGTCAGAGGGAAAAGTGATACAAATATTTCATGGAAGAGCATTCCAGGCTGAAAACTTGGCATACTCATTTTTCAGAAACATGAAGAAGGCTAGTTAAAAAAAATTAACAAGGGAAAAGGGAAATAAAGATCATGAGATGGCAAGAGCCAGATCATACTGGATTTTGGAATTTATCTTTAGTATAATGATAGGGTTTTAAGCACAGCAGGAAGTGACAAGACTCAATTTATTATTTTTATAATTCTTTATTGAAATCATAACACACTATATGTACAATACCTAAAATACTAGTTCATAACTACCTAAAGAGAGATTAATTTGGCATATTTGTTCTCAGTAAACCCATCTGGCTTCTAATTCTTTGCTAAGTGCTCATAAACCAAACATTACAAATCTGTTTCAAAATCAAGCCAGATACTTGGTTTGAGAATCCATCATTCCTTCTCCTTGCCCATAAATTGTGTGTGTGTGTGTGTGCCAATTGTGAGGCTCAAATTTGGAGCCTGGGTGCTATCCTTGAGATTTTTAATTCAAGACAAGCACTCTACCACTTACAGCATAGCTCCACTTCCAGATATTTGCTAATTAATTGGAGCTAAAAGTCTCCTGGATTTATCTGCATCAGCTTTGAACTATGATCCTTGGCACCTGGCATTTCCAGGTTTGTCTTTTTTTATTAAACACAATGATGGAAGTTAAGAGTCAGACCCAACAAGAACCCTGAATATCCTGGAATGCCCCTCATACCTATGCCTAGAAGCAGAGGAGGTGCTTGGTATCAATCTAATCCTTACAATAACAAGAGATCTAGCCATGCAAAATGGAGGAGAACGTATAATTTTTTTAGGGAAGGAAAAAAATAATGAAATATGTGTGCATGTATGTGTATGCAAAAACTAACAGGCAAGAAAGTGCAGGATAGTAATTACCCTTCAAACGACACTGTTCAGAGATTAACTTTTGGGGATCTACTCCTTTACATTTTACTTGTGACTTCCCCATATTCCAAATGGGATGACAGCATAGGAGTTTGAACTCAGAATCTTGTACTTTCCAGGTAAGTGCTCTACCCTTTGAGTCCTTCCCCCAGTCATTTTGTTCTAGTTAGTTTTTCAAGTAGAATTTTGTTTATGCACAGACCAGAGGGTTGGACCACAACCCTCCTATTTTATGTTTCCCATGCAGCTAAAAAGACAGATATGTGTTACCATGTTTAGCTTTTTTTGGTTCAGATATGGTCTCACTAACGTTTTGTCAGTACTAGTCTCTCAATCTCTACCTCCCATGTATCTCTTTATTACAATCATGGATCACAGGGCCTGGTCCTACTAAAACTTTGTGTTTTTATAACATGTAATAAAATGTTTTATTTTTCCTTACCTGATTAATTTAATTTCCTTTCTGATTAACTTAGTGTATGTACAACACAATAATATAAGGCCTTTTTATAAACTCATGTTTCCTAAACTACTCTTTAGTACTCTATCCATCACTGCTAAGGCACAAACGTGATTAAGTGGCATCTACCTGCACTAGAGAAACAACACTGTTCTAAGTCTTATTTGTCATGGACTTGAACTTTAATTGCCTTACATACAAATTCTACTTTAATGTCTATCTAAGAAGATGATAGAATTGCCTAGAATAAAAGTATAGATGATTGGGCATTTCTATATTCTGTCCTCATCACCCCTGTCTTTCGAAACTTAGGAAAATTTCTGCTTTAATCAATAAGTTCTAAATATAATTTAAACCCAAATGAAAAATTCTATAAAAATATATAAATGTATCAAAACGCCTTAAGTGACTTTTTAAGAAAATAATATTATCCCTGATGCAGGGATAGGTAATTCAAGTGATTACAGTATTTTGCTTTGTAATATATTTAATAGAACATACTAATATACTCACTGGAAGGCTCAGGAATTCATTAAAGTAGTCCACAAGGAAGTCATCTGTTGCCAAACAATCTTCCTGTAAAAAACATAAACCCACAATTTTATAATCAAGCTAAGACTTATTTTAATGCCTATAATGTTCTGTAATTCTGCTATTGACTTGTTATCGTGTGAATCTTCAAAGATTTTCTAGCCTACTTTGAATCCTCATTATAAACCTAACACAAGGACTACAGCTTCTGGAAGAATGGAATTAGAAAACAGAATAGAACACACTCTTAAGAGTGTTGTGTCATAGTTAAGTAGAAAACAGAACATAGGAAAAATATAGCACAACAAACACAAGATAATAGCACAGGGTAAATGTCCAAAATCTGTAAAATATGTATATTTATATAAAAAAGTTGCAGGGTCAATAAAGGCAGACACTGTGGTGGAAGTTAAAAGAAAGGTGAAAATATAAATTTCTTAAATGCTCAATGAATGTGACAAGTGAAGAGCGTATATAGTGTCTCCCCTTTGAAATGATACAGTTTTCATATCTGAGTCCTGCTTCATTTTTGTGAAAGAAAATGTTGCCAGCATGTCTTCTAAGCCTAGATTGTATACATTTTTTCCATAACTATCTCATCTACCAGCATAGCCACTTTTAACAATTGGCATTGAAAAGCCACTGCCAAGAACAAAGTCTCTCTTCCAAATCATACAACACCTTATTTTATTAGTCACTGTTTCCATTGTGTCAAAAACACATCATAGCACACTCTCTTGCACAGTACATGTGATTATTTTGTTATTCATAATTATACTTCAGTTTTGCAAATCTAACACAAAAGCTGACAACATGACACAATGCTATTATTTCCATATGGCTGAAGACTTCCTTTTTACCGTGTACTGGCCAATTTAAAAAAAAATTATTGAAGGATAGCACTAAATAGAAGATAGTATTGTAAATTTAGACCTACCTTGGAAACTATGTTTTCATAGAAATTTTAAGTAACTGCAGTGTCAGAGGAAGAGAATTATAAACAGTCACTTATAGGATTTATATTAAGGAACTCAACTAAAACTCTCAATTAACACAGGGTTTAGTTTACTAAAAACTAATGATGAAAACAATACAAACTAAAGATTTAATAAATCTAACACTACCTTAGGAATATGTACTCAAAGTTCTGATTGGCAAAGATCTAAAAATCAGAAGGCAGATATTCTGTGGAAACCCTGAGGCTATTTACCTTTCAAAGTTACTTTTAGTCTCTGGACTGCATTTAGTAAAGTACCCAGTTTCTGCTAACTCTTACAAGAAAACATCTGAATTCAATAAATATTTTTAGTATCTCTAAGATAGAAAGCATTGTGTTACAACAGAGGAGCCAGACTTTACGTGCTGGCTACAGGATCAAAAGTCTGTAGATGAGAAGGGGAGAGTGTGTATTTGAAAATAACAGTAGTAAAGTATTAAATCCCTTCTTAGATGTTTGTTTTTGGTGTGGATCCCTGGGGCTTGAACTCAGGACCTGGCCACACTGTCCATGAATTTGTTTTGTTCAAGGCTAGCACATTACAACTTGAGCCACTTTCTAGATTTTCTGAGTAGTTTATTGGAGCTAAGAATCTAACCTGTACGGGCTGGCTTTGAACTACCATCCTCAGATCTCAGCCTTCTGAGTAGGTAGGATTACAGGTGGAAGGCACCAGAATCCAGTCTTTCTTAGATTTTGTAAAATATGTATTTTTATTCTGAATTTTAACAGCATATAGAACGTACATTTCATAGAGCCTGTGGGCCCAAAATGCCGCCTGGAATTTGACCAACCACATTGACAAAATTTTCTAGAGTATTTTCTGACTCATACATTCATCTCCAAATGCTTCACACTTCCAAGAAGACTCTGTCAACCAAGCACATGTGATAAAGCACCTGTTTTGTTTTGTTTTACTTTTTTCTTTAGTCCACTTCAGACAAAGTAAACTTTTATGAAAAACACTAAGAATGAATTACTAGGAAATAAAGGACATACATCACAATTCCATTTTTATTGTTAAATTTAATAAATCTACCCTGTACAATTGCTGTAAAGTTTATAAATGTTCACTGTCAATTTCTGAGCTCATCTTTCTGAGTTCTGACATGGCACTAGTAGACTTTGGTCCTAACGCCTTGTTGGTTGGCCAGTTCTTGACATTCACTCATCCTAAAGCTTATTCACTCATCCTCACAATGGGGACTTATTTCGTTATTTAAAAGCATCACAATGGGTATTTCTTCTCTAAAATGTTAATTTCTATCCATATGAAACACTGCCAATTCTGTTAGTTTAGAACAGTTTCATCATGATAAATAGGTGTAGAATGTGAGTTTCACCTGTTCAATCCTCTGGGCACTTCAGCAGGAAGACAGGCCTGAACTGCTCTAAATGAGAATTTCCCACCGTAGTCACTAGAGCAATGTGTTCAAATATCTTGTCACCTCACTAAGCAAACCAACTGCTATTTATTCCAAAAATACTTGAATTTTTTTAAAAAGTAGGCTAAATACTTTGATCTGAAAAGGTAACTCAGTTATTCTCATTAAGTTTACACAATCCAAAGTCTAGGACTTTTTTTTTGCCAGTCCTGGGGCTTGAAATAAGGGCCTGAGCACTGTCTTTGGACAGGCAAGAGCTCTTACACTTGAGCCACAGCACCACTCCTGGTTTTTTTCTATGTATGTGGTACCAAGGACTCGAACCTGGGTCTTTATGCATGCTAGGCAAGCACTCTATCACTAGGCCAAACTCCTGGCCCAAGTAGGACATTTTTTTTTTTTTGCCAGTCCTGGGCTTGAGCTCAGGGCCTGAGTACAGTCCTTGGGCTTTCTCAAGGCTAGAGCTCTACCACTTGAGCCTTAGCACCACTTCCGGCTTTTTTTCTATGTATGTGGTACCGAGGAATTGGACCTGGGCCTTCGTGCATGCTAGGCAAGCACTCTACCACTAGGCCAAACTCCGGGCCACCAACTAGGACATTTTTAAATGAATTAAATTTCCACAATCCAATGACTTGGACATTTGACATGAATAATCCATACTCGGGTTTATTATTTCCAAATAACAAACTGTGGATGGTGAAAGGTATAATCAAGAAAATTGAGTCACAGTCAATTCCTCCATTATGTCATTCTGCAAACTTGAGTGCAAAATTTACAACACATATTCTCTACTGAATGATGCAATGGAAGGTGGAACACATCTTCAGAATTGAATATATTCTTGAAACCTGGTTTTTCATATATTACAGGTGTGCCGTCCATGAAAGCGAAGTCAGCTTTTCCATTTTCAGTCCAAATGTCTTAAATTTCTTACTGAAAGAGGGTTAGGCAAAATAGTTTATATACTCTAATTGTGGCAGTTTAAATTGGCTGGCTTATTTTGTTACACAATTTCTTCACAATTCTATAAGGCATAAGATATACAATGAAGATCTTATAAACAAGGAAGAGGGAATAAGATAAATACAAACAGAAAACACATTCCAGAAAGAATATAGTACATGCTACAAGAAAATGAGAATATAAACAGTTTTCTCCAAAGGAAGGAAAGGTATTATTTGATAGAAAGAATCAGAGACAGTTGGATCAGGAAAATGGCATTTGAAATTTGTTCAAATAACCTCTAATTCTATATTGAGAAATACAAGTTTGAAAGGCAATGCAGAGTATAGAGAAAAATGTATGAACAAATGTCAGAGAGAAAAGCACAGGATAGTTGTCTTGGAAATGAAGGCAAGAATCAACTGGAAGGGAACCTGAAGGAATTTTCTAGAAGTATAGAAATGCTTATATGATGATGAAAATTTGAATTACACCAATGCATACATTTGTCAAAATTTATCAAATTATATTTTCAAAATGTATTTCACTGTGCATAAATTTTACATCAACAAAATAACCAACTCATGTTATTCACCAAAGTATTTTGGAGTAGTATCATTATAGCTTTTTTTTTTTTTTTTTTTTTGTGGGTCATGGGGCTTGAATTCAGTCTGGGTACTGTCCCTGAGCTTTTCAGCTCAAGGCTACTGCCCTACCCTTCAGCCAAACTCCATTTCCCATTTTCTAGAGATTAATTGGAGATAAAAGTCTCAGGTCCTTTTGTGCCCAGGCTGGCTTTGAACCTTGATCCTCAGATCTCAGGCTCCTGAGTAGCTAGGATCATAGATGTGAGCCACTGTGCCTGGCTACAGCTTATTTTTTAGATGCAGGTACCACTGGCTCACACCTGTAGTCCTAGCTACTCAGGAGACTGATAGCTGAAGATTGGAGTTGGAAGCCAGCCCAAGCAGAAAAGTCCATGAGTCTCATCTCCAGTTAACTAGAAAAAGTTAAAAAGTGGAGTTATGGCTCAAATGAAGAGTGCTAGCCATCCATGAAACAGCATAAATCTTTGAGTTCAAACCTAGTGTAGGCACACAAAAACAAACAAACACAGCAAAACACTATAGCTGATTACCCATGATTGCAGTGCTAACTACTCAAGAGACAGATTCGGAGGACTGTTTTTCAAAGGATGTACATTTGAGGATCTGGTCACAAACTGGTCTCTGAAGGCAGCTGCTCAGAGCACCAAGGCAGTCTGGATGATGTTAGCTTGGAAAGGTTTTGTGGAGGAGATGAGCTAGGCCTGGAAAAATGTGCAAGATTGTGAAATGGATGAGGAAGGGCAACTGGGACAAAGCTCGACAGCAAAGGCAAGAGCCAAGCAGGGTAGTTTGGCTAGAGCAGACAGCATGTGGAAGTACTTTATAAGCCCAAACAGGATGGATGTCATATTTATCACAGAGAAAGTATCAGAGCCGCAGCAGGCTAAAGAATGAAGAATTCTGGAAAAGTTTGAATGGCTCCACAGAAGTCCAATTGGCTCTCAAGTCCAGTTGTTAAGCTCTATGCAACTTGACTTCCTTACCTGTAAATCTTGGATGGTAATAACCACTTCTCAGGGTTGTTTTGAGATTATATTATGTAGTCAATATTTAGTAAATCCTAGCTATTAATACTAGCTCTGTTCAGTCACATAACAGATGGGACAGATAAATAGATGGATAATTTTGATAGTACTGGGAATTGAACTCAGAGGTACAGGCTTTGCTAGGCAACTACTCTTATCATTTGAGCTGAGCTCCAAGTCCCTTTGCTTTTAGTTTGCTTTTCAGTAATCTGTGCTTTCGCCCTGGGTGTTCTCACACTTCAATCCTCCTAGCTTTACCTCCAGGCAGAGATTATAGAGATTACAGCTGGGATTCCAGGTATCTATTACCACATCTGGGTTAATATGATTATTTTTGAAATCCTGATAGCCGGGATGATGAAAAAAGGAAAAATCTCAAAATAGAATGAGCAAAACAACCACGTGTGATCCAGTGAGCTGATGTCCAAAAACTTGCATTTTATATTTTAGACAAAAACAAATTAGAGTTTGCAGAAGTAACATACCTTTGGCTCTTTCTGCCTTATTTTCTGTATAAAGCCTCCCGTGGTTGCTCAGGACTGGCCTCAGCCCATCATCTTTCTGGCTATGCCTTCCCAAAGCTGGCATTGCAGACATGTGCAATACACCTGACTTATGGAAAGTCTTGCTTATTGTTTTGCCTGGGCTTGCCTTGACCTGAGGTCCTGTGTTTTCTTAATTGATCGGATTACAGATGTGAGCCACCATATCAGGCTATATAAAAAAAAAAGTTTACAAAAAAAAAGGAACTTCTACAATGTTTACAAAAGGGAAAAAGAAGAGGAAGAAAAGCTCTGGTCTGTGTAATTGAGTAGCTAGTGGCACCATTAACCAAAATGATAGAGAGTGAAGGAAAAGCAGCATTGGGGGTAAGAGAGAGAATGGAGAAGTTCTGTGGGGGAAGACACAGGGACATGCTAATGACAATGGCTAGCAATCCACTGGAGAGGCACAAGTGACATCAAAGGTGATGTCTGGGCTGGAGGTGGTAGATTTGGAATTCCTAAGAGTGGAGGTGGCGAGGCTAGAGACACAAAGGGGAGCTTACCACAGAAATCCTGTAGAACAGAAAGCTGGAAAAGATTGACCGTTTCATGGGGAGGGGGAGGAGAAGCCAGAAAAGGGCAATAAAAATGAAATGGAGATAGTAATATTAAAGAAACCAAGAAAGACAGGCTAATAGAGCTGCCAAGCTATCACGAGTTTGCTGACATGGTCATATGATATGGTAGCAAATTGCTCAAACAATAAGAGGTGTATCATAAGCCTAGACTTAACTCCTAGAATCACTCAAAGAAATTTCTTATGAAACAGACCTTATCAACACCGCCAGCAGATATACACACATCCACATATCACCTTCTTCAGCTCTCAGTTCATATCTGTCTTTTCAGCAGTAGAATAAAGGAAATGTGAACTCGGAAGATGCCTATAAAGATGGATCACCAGTCCTGGTGGCACTAGTGGCTCAGCCTGTAATCCTAACTACTCAGGAGGCTGAGATCTGAGATCCTGGTTCAAAGCCAGCACCTTCTATCTGGTGAATATAATGGAACCCTTCTCTCTGCTCTCTCCCCCCCCCCCCCTCTGTCCTTGAGCTAGGCTACAGCTCTACCACTTGAGCCACAACATCGCTTCTGGCTTTTTCTATATGTGTGGTACCAAGGAATTAAACCCTGGTCTTCCTGCATGCTAGGCAAGCACTCTTACCACTAGGCCAAACTCCTTGTCCTAGGCTGTTAACTTCTTGAGACCCTCAGCATACAGGACTGCTCTCTGAATACAAGTTCACTCTTACATGTTGAACAAAAAGGCAAAAGCAAAATCAGATAATCAGCAACAGGAGAGACCAGTACTTCCATCTCCTGCAATTCTCCTGGGACTCTACTAGGACTAGGCTCTGCTACTTCCTACCCACCTGGACCGGGGCAAAGTTCCTTCAATAGTGTAAAAGAGAAGTCACCCTAAAGATAACACTCTTAGGGACTCCTAGGGTATAAGATACCCGCCAAAATTCTGTAGAAGGCTGAACTGAGAACAATGCACAGAAAAATTATATATAACATGATTATAAACGAATCACTCACTATTCATCAGTGCAATCTGTGAATGTTTACTGCAACCAGGAACTGGAAAGTGGCCTCACCACAACAAAACCATGGAGATAAAACCTATCTGGCATAGAGGCCAAGTGTTTGGAAGACTCTGAAAATGAGGTCGGTCAATATAAAAAAACTGTAACAATGATGAAAATCCACCAAATAAATCAGTTGCCCCCTTTCTAAAAATGTGCCCGTTAAGGAATGTGTGATGGCCTTGGACACAACACCTCATTACGCTGTTTGGCACAAGGAAAAACACACAGCTCTCTCCTATGATCTAATATTTGGTATTGTTTTAAAGCGAAGGAACAAATAAGTCGCCTCTCTAAATTGTACTTACGAAGTCTTCTTCTGTAATATTTGGTGGCTCTGAAACGAGATGAAACAGAACATTATCTCACCGAAATCTCACTTCCTTTTCGAGTAAATGTGATGACCTGACCTTGCTCTGGACGTTTCTGGGGACCTGTGGGTTTCCTGAACGCTGTCCCTGCACACTGTTGGTAGGCGGGGACCCCCTGGTGGAGGGGGCACAAGGCCGCTGTGACCCCGGTTAAGTGGGCGGCCGGGCGCACGGGCCGGGCGCGCGGCGGGCTCCGCCTGGGGAAGCTACAGTCCTGGGCGGCCCTGGGGTCTCGCGGGCGGGCGGGGGCCCGAAGCCCCCGAGGGCGAGCTGGGACGCGGGCACCTACCCGCGGAGAGCCGTCTCTCAGGCATGCCGCCTCCTGTGCGGCCCGCGGGCCGTCAGGACGCCCGGCGCCGCCCGGCCCCGCCCGGCTCTCGTCCTTCACTCCGTGCGCGCGTAACTGAGTTGCTATGGAGCCCGAACAATGCGGGCCGGGAGGGCGAGCACAGCGGAGCTGCGGCGTCCCGGGCGGGGCGGGGGCCCTCCGGCTGCCTCCAGCTGTCCTCCACCCCCAGCCCCGCGCCCCGACCCTCCGAGGGCGCCGGGGGGCTGAGCCGCCGGCTGCCCACCGCCGGCCTGTGCGCGCTCTCCCGCCTACCAGCGCGAGTCTGTGGCCCCTGCAGAAAGGGGCCCGGGGCCGGCTTTTTAAAATGTATTTGTTTTTATTATCTTTAAGTCGTTGTCCAGAGGGGCTGCCGGACAGTGGGTCGGCTGACGGGCCCCGCCGCCTGGCCTGTGGACCCGGGTAACTGCCCCTGGCTCTTCCCAGGGCCGATGCTTTTTCACCTTAGCTAACCTTTAGAACGGAAGCTCACTATCAATCAGAGTATGTGTTCAGGAGAAAGCTAACGTATGAAAGGTAAATTTGACCCCCCCAAAAAATCTAATTGGGAACTGCAGTTTCAGAAAAGGCGTGTGTAACTCAAATGTGGAGTCTAGACCTCGTCCCTGGACCTCCGAGCAACCCTGAAGGCAACGCTTCCAGCACAGGTGCAGACGCCCAAGAGGACACACTTACCGCCCATTCTGTCTTCACATTGCATCCATCTTCTGACACAAATCTCATCTACCACGGACTAAACCAGAAATCTGGAGTTTCCCCTGAAAACCTTCCCTCCGAATCCCATAGTCACTCAGGCACTGGATCCTGCTCGGATTCCTCTCTACTCCCACTAGCCACCCAGGACAGGCTCCCTGCTGATCTGCTGCAAAACCTTCCTAACTCCGTGCTCTTTGGGCCTTTGCTGCAACCGGAGTTCCCTTTAACTCCGTTCTCCATGCTGAAAGCAGAAGCACCTATGTAAACGCAAATCCAATGTTATTAAAAAAGTACAATGGTTCCACATTTGTCCCGTTGTGGGAAACGAACACGGTAAGTCTGGCTGGGGTCAACAGGTATGTGAATGCTTAAGCATGCATGACACCGTGTCATATTTTTTTGTTTTAATTTTGTTTTATGCAGCACAGAAAAAAAATGTCAAAAGCCTTGGGCAGAGAAAATCAGAACACTAGATGAAAACGAGAGCAAAGAAGAGAGGAGTAAGGAGAGCTGTGGAGAATGAACCACCAGAGCCTAGGGGCCCTGGCAAAGACTGGCTTTCATTCTGAGTGATGGTGGATGACAGAGTTTAAACAGAAAAGCAAGCATGATTCGACCTTTCTGTGAAAATGACCATTCTGGGTACAATCCAGATGACATTGAAAGGACCAATTTGGAGGGGTACTTTTTTTTTTTTTTTTTTTTTTGCCAGTCCTGGGCTTGAGCTCAGGGCCTGAGCACTGTCCTTGGACTTTCTCAAGGCTAGAGCTCTACCACTTGAGCCTCAGCACCATTTCTGGCTTTTTTCTATGTATGTGGTACCAAGGAATCGAACCCGGTTCTTCCTGCATGCTAGGCAAGCACTTTAACCACTAGGCTAAACTCCCGGCCGGAGGGGTACTTCTTATTAAATCGCCTTCTCTCTCCACATCATACATCCTCCTGAGGCCCACGGAGTAGGAGTGAATTGCGTGCTCTTTTCACAATTTCTGTGTAAGATAGCCATACTGACAAGTCAATCTGTTTTAACGAACAGCAGCTAACAGAGTATTCTTAAAAGAGCCTGAAGAGATCAGTATTATTGATAGCTTAACTGAAGACCCAGAGAGTGGTCAGATCCACAGCTCAATAGTGTTGAAGCCACGTGTTGTTCCAGCTGTCAGTTTCCAAAGTGTTCACCCTTTAGCCACTCTTGTTATGTGGCTTTCCAAAAAAAAAAAAAAAAAGAGGAAGCCTCACAGGATTAAAAAATAGCATAATCACAGAGACACCGTAACTTAAACACAAATGCCTAGGTTATAACTATTACTCTGCACTGATTTTTTGTAACAACTTTATTGAAATGTGTAAGTGAGAATGTTCCTCAATTCACCCATTTAAAGTGCAAAATTAGCAGGGGTGTGGGGAGGGAAATGGGGACCAAGACATGAGAAAGGGTATTAATGTTTGTGAAGTAATGCACCTTCTATCTGGTGAATATAATGTAACATTTCTATTAATTACAATAAAGGTTATGTGAAAAAATAAAGTGCAAAATTCAATGGCTTTTAATATGTACAAAACTGTGCAACCATCAGCACAGTTTTAAAACATTTCCAACACCTTAAAAAATTGCTTGCGTGTTAACTATCCCCGTTCCTCCCTCCCTAGGCATGTAAGCTAGAACATTTCACATATGTTGTGGGTGTATAGCTTTTTTCATGTTTTCAAGGTTCATCCATGTTATAGTTAAGTAGTTTTTTTCCTTTTTGTGAGTATATCATATTGCATTATATAGCACATTTTGTTTGTTAAACAGCGGGCATTTGAGTTTATACTTTTGACCATTAGTGTACAAAAGTTTGTGCATATATGTTTTCATTTCTCTTAAGGTACCTACGTAGGAGAATTGGGTCAAAAAATCTTTGCTTAATCTTTTGAGGAACTGATAGGGCAGTTTCCAAATTGGCTACACCATTTTACACTCCCACCAGTAATACATGCAAGTTTTGATTTCTTCTTATCCTGGTCAATACTTACCACCTGACTTACGTATTTATAGCCATCTTGGGCATAAAACTGTGTGTGTGTGTGTGTGTTGGTCATGGGGCTTGAAGTCTGAGACAGGGCACCGTCCCAGAGCTCTTCATCTCAAGGCTACCACCTGACCCACGGTGCCACTTCTGGTTTTCTGGTGGTTAATTGGATATTAGAGTCTCACAGACTTTAGTGCCCAGTGTGGCTTTGAACCAGGATCCTCAGATCTCAGCCTTCTGAGTAGCCAGGATTACAGAGCCACCAGTGTGCCCCTCTCCCTCTTGTGTTGTTTTTCTTTCTTTTTTTTTTTGCCAGTCCTGGGCCTTGAACTTAGGACCTGAGCACTGTCCTTGGGCTTTCTCTACCACTTGAGCCTCATACCACTTCCAGCTTTTTTCTATGTATGTGGTTCCAAGGAATCGAACCTGGGTCTTCGTGCATGCTAGGCAAGCACTCTGCCACTAGGCCAAACTCCCAGCCCAACGTTTGTTTTCAGTGATCATTTCCCTGATGCTTAGATTTTACTTTTAGTTCCCTTGCCTGCCTACAAGTGTCTGAAAAATGCAAGCTGTGGGGCTGACTACCTGTTCTAGTAAGCTCTGAATAAACAGCCTATAGTAGATCTGATTTTGTTTGTCTTCATTTATTTCCATATAGGTAATTTACTCATAGGTGAATCCGAATTAGAGGCCAGTGCAATAGGATTCATTCTTCTAGGAACTAAATAACAGCTCAGTATCTAAGAGTGTAAGATATCATCCTTCCCTACAATTCCTAAAGTAACTGCATGTTGCTATAGAAAATTTAGCAACAGGAACTATAAATTTTACATATCAACTATTTCTATTCTCTTTTTTTTAGCCACTTCTGGGACTTGAACTCAGGGCCTGGGCACTGTCTTTGGGCTTTCTCAAGGCTAGCACTCTACCACTTGAGCCACAGAACCACTTCTGTTTTTTTTCTGTGTATATGGTACCGAGGAATCAAACTCAGGGCTTTGTGCATGATAGGCAAGCACTCTACCACTAGGCCCCTTGGACATTATTTTTGCTCAAGGCTAGTGCTCTGCCACTTGAGCCACAGCATCACTTCCAGCTTTTTCTGCATATGTGGTACCCAGCAATCAAACCCAGGGGTTCATGCATGCTAGGCAAGCACTCTACCTCTAGGCCAAGCTCCCAGCCCCATTCATCCTATCATCATTCTCTTTTCTTTCTGTTAGATTATGCTTCTTATCTATATTGTGAAACGACTACCCACATCCATGTTACATGTAACTAGAAAATAGCATTTTCCTACTTTTTAACTTAACAGTTCATAATTTTTGAAAAACATAATTAGTTTAATATATTCATTAGGCAATCTCTTAATTTATTCAAGATAACTGCCATCTGGGCCTTCTGGTTTAGATTTATTCTTAATTGTCAATATATTCCATTCCATTGCTTTGTTTCTTATATACATTCTGTTGAAATAATTCACTTTTTAACCCTTCCCTAGTTTGAAAAATCAACAATTTCTCTAGAGTGATGTCATTTTTACAAGAATACTCTCTTCTTTCTTTCTTTCTTCTTCCATCTCCCAACTGGTTTTTCTTCCCTTTTAAAAAATGATTTTGACCTCTAAGGGATTTTTTTAAACATCTATTCATGTCTCTTTGTTCTAGATGTCTCTAGAACAAAGCCTGACATCATATAGTAAATGCTAAATAAATGTTAGATAAGTTAATCCTATTCAATAAGGAAACAAAGATACTGCTACCATCTTTTTTTAAAAAACCATTACCGGTCAAAAGAAATTATTTCAAGTTTTTATCCCCCAGTTAGAAACAGACAAGAAAAAAAGAGAGAGAGAGAGAGAAGGCCAATAGCTTGAATTTCTTTCCACCTGCTTATCTGAGGCCAAACCAGGAGCATATAGTTCTCTAATAAAATAGAATGCAGCAGACCCGAAGCTCAATAATACAGAAACAGGCCAGCTCCAACAAGAGCAGGTAATAAGCTAAGAATATTTAGCATGGAACAGCCTTAAATTCACTAATGTGGCTGGGATATGTTTTTAAAGCCATCTGAACCTTATTTCTTACCTGGAAAAATATGTACAGAAAATGGTATTTCCCTCATTAGAGCTGCTCTAAACAAAATGAGATGTCTACAAGGGTCATAGTTCGCTACTTAGCCAAATCAAACATTAAACACCAAAACTAAAGACACATTAAAGTGGGATCTCTGACTTCAGATCCCACTGATCTTTAGTCATCATTCACAGAGGATCTATGGGTTTACAATAGTAGACTCTGGTACACTAGAAAGAGGTAAAAAAAGAACAGCCCTATCTGAAGGCACTGGAATGTTACTTGAATGTGAGGGCAAATCACACTATATTGTTGTATGGAAAAAATGGAGCCAGCAACTTATGTTGCCTGGCAGTAGAGGAGAAAAAAAAGGAGAACTCTCATGTCAGTGGTCTCGACATCCACTCATTTCTAGTAATGTTGAAGACCAGTTTGACGTAGCCGTGAGCTTCTCCCTACCCTAATGCACTGTGTATTCCTGACTTAAACTAGGCAGAGGAGAGACATGGCAGGGAAGGTTTCAGCCAAACATGGAACTTCAGCTCAGACTAAAATAATGGGCTCACAGAGTAAGGTCA
The DNA here is from genome assembly GCF_031878675.1 of Megascapheus bottae. Classification (NCBI taxonomy): domain Eukaryota; kingdom Metazoa; phylum Chordata; class Mammalia; order Rodentia; family Geomyidae; genus Megascapheus; species Megascapheus bottae. Next base: position 40,248,580 of record NC_143517.1, read on the forward strand.
GAGGAACTGTAAGGAGGAAAACATCAAAGCTCTGATACGTGTGGAGATAGCGCAGTACAAACCAGTCTCCAGCTGCACAAAGGAGTAAGACAACCAGCCCCGGACACAAGGGAGGGAAATCAGCCCTGGTGACCCCTGAGCAGAAAATTCAAAGGCTCAAGGATGGAGGCACAGCAACAAGAGATGGGAAAATAGAAACACTTTAGCAATTCAGTTAACCCTTTTTTTTATATCCTAGTATGTGCACAACATGCTAAAGGAGGCAGAGGGGGAAAACCAGTGTTGCCCTTGATGGAATGATGATTAACATTTAATACAAATAAGACATGCCAAAAATACCCTAAGGGACAAATAATTGCTGGATTCAAAGAAGGTAAATTTTTCATCTTGCAGAAATCAGAAAATGATTTGTGGAAACTGAAAAGAACGCACTGGATTTTAATAGTACTTAATATGGCAGAAAAGGAAGTGAGAAGTAGGTAGGAGAGACCTGATCAGAGGCATTCATAATCATCAAGTAGGATGTGAAAGCTGCACTGACTTTTAGCAAGAATGAGACTACCAGAGGGAAATCACTGCTGGTAGGACACCATTTTTGTAACCAGCACTCATGTTTCCACTGCTCCACTGGCCTCTCTCATGAGCTCCATCAGCCAGGATGAGGAATCCAGAGTACAAAGCCCTTGGGCAAGTAACACACAGATGGCTAGAACAGAAACTAAGGTATGCCAACAAGGTGTGTTTTTAGAAAGCATCTGGGGAGAACTGTATACTCCTGCAATCCAGCTAAAATGACTAATCCTGTGTATTATATTTTTCCCAAATTTAGTCTATATATTATGAAGTCAGGGAAGTGTTACAGCATATTAATGTAAACTCCATAAATGCTAAATTTACTTTTTTGAAGGCCCAAATCATCACAAGTAAGTCTTTGGTGCCCTCTTGTGGAAGGTTTTAGCATAGTCTCTGAAATAGTCACCCTGCTCTATACAAAACACTGAATTACATCTTTTTAAAAAAATTTAAACATCACACATAGATATTACATTTATTCTGAAATAATTTAAAATTAATAAATAACAAGAATGTAACATTTTATATGCCAAACATGTTCACTAAATTTTTGTGTCATAAATTTTCAATTTTGCTTTATGTCATAAACAGCTTTATTAGAGCCAAATACATATGAAAAATGATTTCAAACTAGCAATACAAGCAAGGTGAGGTGGCTCACAGCTCTAATTCTAACTACTCACAAGACTGAGATCTGAGGATTGTAGTATGAAGCCAGCCCAAGCAGGAAAAGTCCATGTGACTTTCCAATTAATGTCAGAAAAGGCCGGAAGTGGTGGTGTGGCTCAAGTAGTTAAAGGAAGCTCCAGGACAGTGCCCGAGCTCCAGAAGCAAAAAAAAAAAGGCAATTTAACTCCCATTAAGAAATCCAGCTTGGCCTAGTGGTAGAGTGCTTGCCTAGCATGCACAAAGACCTGGGTTCAATTCCTCAGGTACCACATACGTAGAAAAAAGCCAGAAGTGGTGCTGAGGCTCAACTGGTAGAGCTCTAGCCTTAAGAAAGTCCAAGGACAGTGCTCAGGCCCTGAGCTCAAGCCCAGGACTGGCAAAAAGTATATAAAAATAAAAAGAAATCCATAAAAGAGTTCATCTTTAAATAGCTAGGATGAATTTAAACATCCTTTTTCTTGCCCACTGGACATTACAGTATAAAATGATCCAATTGTGGGGGCCAGGAGTGTAGCCTAGTGGTAACGTAGTTGTAGTTCAATTCCTCGATACCATGTACTCAGCTGGAAGTGGTGCTGTAACTCAAGTGGCAGAGCACTAGCCTTGAGCAAAAAAGTGTCCAAGAACAATGCCCAGACCCTAAGTTCAAGCCCAGGATGGGCAAAAAAAAAAAAAGAAAAAGAAAAAGAAAAAGAAACAAATTGACCCTGATGTGGAAAGTGTCTCTGGAAATTAAATTTAAAGATGTTCAAGTAAATCATAAAGTATATAAAAGATTTATTAACTATAGCTAATGCTTATTCATATGTATGTTTTATCTCAACTTAGAAAGGAAATTGTTAAATTTTACTATTAACACTTTTAAAAAGTTTATATCAAGTTAAGCATACAGTAAAATATATCTGACAAGTTTTCCAAATCTATCCTATTTAATTAACATTTTAAATCATTTTACTAAAATAATGTAGTAGGTATTACAGCTCACACCTATAATCCCATAAACAGAAAGCACAGGTAGGATTAAAGTATAGGCTAGTTAGGGTAAAAATTAAAGATCCAATTAAAAATAAAATAGGCAATCCTGCCTGGCACAGGTAGTTCACACCTGTAATCCTACTTACTCTGGATGTGTCAGAACAAGAGATAATGGTTGAAAGCCAGCCTAAGCCTGTGAGAAGAATCTCCAATTCGTTACAAAAAAGCACTTGCTACATCTGTAGCTCTAGCTCAAATGGAGCACTAGCCTAGAGCACAAAAACCTCAGAGACAACATCCAGGACCTGAGTTCAAGCCACAGGACAAAACAAACAAACAAAAAAAAGCAAATAAGTGATCCTAAAGCAAAAGGGGATAGAGGTGATGCTCAAGTCTGAGGTTGTTTGCCTAGCAAGAGTCAGGCTCTGAGTTCAAGTCTCAGTATTGCCAAAAAATACAAATGATTAAGAGTTACATGTAAATATTTCTGTAGCCATGTGAACACAGATACAGCAATTGCCTAAACAAAAGTTATAAAAACTACTATCAAATTTTCTCAATTTTAATAATTTAACAATAAAATCCACCTCATTTTTTGCTGATCTACTTACATAAAACATCATCAAACTCAATTTTTGAAACTAGGTAAATTATTATAAATGTGTGCCAATTAAAACATATTAATTTGATTTCTTATTAATAATTTTTCTGCCAGGCACTCACACCTGAAATCCTAGCTGTTGTGATCTAAGGATCACAGTTTGCAGCCAGCCTGGGCAGGAAAGTCTGTGAGACTTTTGTCCCCAAATAAGCACCAAAAACCTGAAAGTGGAGCTGTGGCTCAAGTCGTACAGTACTACCTTTGAGCACAAAAGCTCAGGAACAGTACCCAAGCCCTAAGTTCAAGCCCCAGAACTGGCAGCAAAATATTATTAATAATAATATTATTAAAATATGCAAAATAAGAGAAAGATTTAAATTATGGAGTAAAATGTATTTATATTTCATTTTAGTCAAACACTCATTTTCCAAATCTACAAGGCAATTGTTCTCATGGTTTAAAAATTTTAATATTTGGAAAACTATTTTATGAAAATGATTGATGAACATTTTATCACATAGTGACAGAATGCACAAATTTAAAATGTTACAGAAAACAGTAAGATACATATATATGATAACACTGAAAAGTCTTTATTTAAAACAGCAAGTTAATAAAATGGGTAAAAATAACAGTAAAATAAATATTTTCCATAACACATTACACTTGAAAGATAATATATAATGACAAGAGTATAATATATATAATAGGAACAAAAATCATCATCTGTCATTAATGGGAAGATTTGCATGCACTCAAAATAGTCATAATTTCAAGTCAAAACTGCATAGGGGTGTGCTCATTTTATAGTTAGTCTCTTTAGAGGCGTTTTAAGTTCCGCTTACTCTGGGCACTTCCTGGAAGAGCATCTTTTCTATTTCTTGACTTTGCTGTTCCTCTACTACATTCTTCAGACCCATGATAAGCACACAGACATAACACGCAAAAGTCAAAACCACAGGCTGTGCGGCTACACAGTCCCCTTTTCTTATATGGCTGGTACTTAGCAGGGGATTGGCACCTTGGGCAGGGCTTTAATGCTTCATCAGTAAAAAGTGTTTTGGCAACCTGCAGTGAAAGCACACATACTAAATCTTCCAGTGTCATCCAGCCCATCATTTTATTTCAAACTCTGCAAATCTTTATTTCTAATAACTTATAACACTTACCTTAACATACTCTTCCTGTTTACTATTTAAGGGAGTAACTGAAGAGCTTGCTATAGGTGTCAAAACTTCTCCCCAAGGAGACACAGTTGGAACTTGCTCTTTCTGAGTACTGGGTGTCTGAGCCTGTGCCTGCACTGGTCTTAAAGCTGAGCGATTTAGAAGATGGAGTCGAGTGGCAGCATCCTCAACACTTAACACAGCCTCCTATAGTAAAAGGCAAAAGAAATCAACACTGAATCTGAAAACAGTTCCAGGACAGCTTCCTGATGTACAAGTGGCTCATACCATCAGAACAGTCTTCCTGGACTCTTTATAGGAAAACAATATTTTCTTACTTAACACTTAAGGACAATGAAATATAAAAAGTATAGCTTTCAGTTTGCACAATCAGTCATTTCTCCTTTTATTTGAATCCTTGTTTAGCAAACTTTTCCTGTAAAGGGTGTATTTTAATATTGGCACACCATATACTTGCAGTTATTCAACTGTGGGTTATAGAGAAAGCAGCTAGAGACAAATAGTACACTCAAGAGTGGGGCTGTGTCTCAGTAAAACTTACTTTAAAGAATACAGATGAGGGGCTGGGAGTTTGGCCTAGTGATAGAGTGCTTGCCTGGCATGCACAAAGACCCAGAACAAGCTGGAAGTGGTGCTGTGGCTCAAGTAGTAGAGTTCTAGCCTTGAGAAAGCCCAAGGACAGTGCTCAGGCCTGAATTCAAGCCCCAGGAATGGCACACACACACACACACACACACACACACACACACACACACACACACACACACACACACACACACACACTATGAACAGGATTTGGCTCCCAGGCTATACTTTGTAATTTGCTTTAGGCCAAAGAAGTCTAAAAGGAGGCGAATCTTTTGAAGTCTGCTATGGAATTTTTTGAAAATTTCTTACCTTAATCATATGTTAAAGAATAATAGAACTCATTGATTGTAGAACTCATGTACTTAGCTTATTTGTGCAAATACCTTGGTCTAATTCATTTTTTCAGGTAAGTTTTAAACAGCCTTGACTTTTTTTTTCTTTTGTTTGCCAGTCCTGGGGCTTAAACTCAGGGCCTGAGCACTGTCCTTGGTCTTTCTCAAGGCTAGAACTCTACCACTTGAGCCACAGCACCACTTCCAGCTTGTTCTATGTATATGGTGAGGAATGGAACCTGGGTCTTTGTGCACGTTAGGCAAGCTCTCTACCACTATGCCAAACTCCCCCAACTCTTTTTTTAAATGTACTGATAGAACATTCTCCTTTAGCTTTTATTCTCAAGGCTAGTGTTCTACAATACAAACCACAGCTCCACTTTTGGCTTTTTGGTGGTTCTGGTGGAGGTAAGAGTCTCACAGACTTTCCTGCCCAGGCTAGTTTTGGACTGTTATCTTCCTGAGTAGCTAGGATTATAGGAATGAATCACTGGTACCTGGCAGCTCTGACATTTTAAAAGGAGCAAAAGCAATCCTTCATTTGAACTGGATCCCTACACCATTCAATACTCACTGAAGAAATACGCTAATTAGTTTTTACACCTTTATAATATGTAATCTGATTTGTCAATAATACCTTAATGAAGCTGGAAAAATAATTAAAAACAAAAACATTTTAAACAAATAATCTTATAGCCTTCCAGATTGATAATGGAAAAATGGAAACTGATAATAAATTGTTTTAAAGATGTTCATATATATATATTTTTTTTTTTCCAGTCCTGGGCTTGAGCTCAGGGCTTGAGCACTGTCCTTGAACTTTCTCAAGGTTAGAGCTCTACCACTTGAGCCTCAGCACCACTTCCAGCCTTTTTCTATGTACATAGTATCAAGGAATCGAACCCGGGTGTTCGTTCATGCTAGGCAAGCACTCTACCACTAGGCCAAACTCCCAGCCAAGATGTTTATATTTTTAACCAATATTAATGGATGGATTTGCGTATACCAAAAACTGTAATTGTACTTTCTCTCCCTTGATTGTCTAACTTGCCAAAATTGGCTTCTAACTCTGAGGAGAGCTAAAACATGAGAAAATTACAGGAAATTAAATTACTGGGCCATGAAACATTATATAACAGCTTAAAAATGTGTGCATAAGAGTAATAAATGTTAGCCTTCATAAATTACAATGAACACAGTTGAATATATTAAATTTATGTAAGGATTCAACCCAGCATTCATATTACATTTTTTGTGCCAGTCCTGGGGTTTCAACTCTAGGCCTAGGCAGTATCCTTGAGCTTCTTTTGCTCATGACTGGCACTCTACCTCTTAAGCCACAGTGCTACTTCTCAGTAGTTTGTTTGAGATAAGTATCTCACAGCCTTTCCTGTAATACCCCTCCCACTAGCTGCAAACCACGATCCTCAGATCTGAGCCTCTTGAGTAGCTAGGATTACAAGGATCACAGAGGTGAACCACGAGCACCCAGTTTCATCTTACATGTGTGTAAACATGTACATGTGTGCAGCCTGGGCCACGCACATGACCCAAGAGCACAATAACATAACACCAGTGAAAACACCATTGGATTTCAATGTAGTTAGAAAATTTAGTGTGTCTGCACCCCAAAAAATGAATAGAAATGTTGTTGAAGCAATTTCAGCCACAGTGGGAAAAAATGTGCTCATTTATTATCTGTAGGGCACCTAATAGGTAGCAAGTAAGTAAAACAGGCTAATCCTCCTGGAGTTTACAATGCAGTCTACTGAATGGGCACACATTTGTTAATGCTAATATTTTTCAGGACACAGTTGTCAATAGATTACCAGAAAAGATTTAAATATGTGAGAGTGGAGCATTTAGTGGGATTCCCTTTTACAAATAGGAAAAAAAACAGTGAAGAATAAATTAAGAAATTCCATGGAAAAGAATGGTATTCCAATTTCAAAGCTCATTCTACAAAAGCAAAGGGATAAAACTAAGCTCCTCCTATAATTCCTGGTCTGTACGTTCTAACTTTTACCTTTCAGTGAAAAGTGGGGCTTTCGGTGGTATTATTACACAGATGAGGAAAAATCACCAAACAACTCTGTTTTATAATGTTCCTATTTGCAGGAACGTTAGGATAGTAATGCATGAGATAGTTTAGGCACAAAACAACCTTAGAATAAGATGGCACAGGGGTGCAAGAAGGTTGTCTCTGAGGAAAAGAAGGAACAGGTAGAATATACCTCATTTGTTTGGGATCACAGAGGAGATTTCAGTTCTGGTAGATAATGGGAGATGAATCAAGGATCTGTACAGAGAAACACTAAGAAAAAAGAGAAACTGTACAGTTATTAACTTCAGAAAAGTTACCCTGGGAAAAAATACACTGTTACTATACAAGTCATAAATGTTCTCCATATAGTCTCAATGATGTCAGCACCTAATTCTGATAGTATAATTACAGCCAGAAAAACATGATTAAGGGAGAAAAGAATTCAGAGAGAAAAGTAGTTATATGGTAGTATTGAAGAAAGGCTAAAGAACTAGCCTAATCCTTTTACAGATAAAAATTATTTCTGAAAAAGTATTCAAAGCATATTAGTTAGAAATATGGAGGTAAAGGCTATAAGAAACAACTAAAGAGTTCAGAGGAATTGCCTTGATAGGACAAGAATTGATATACAGAAGAATGGTTTATAACCATCATAATTCAATTTCACTTTTAAAAACATACTTGTATTATTTTTGAGAGAAAAACAAAACAAAACAAAAAATTCAAGTAAGGAAAAAAATATATAGTCCCTTGAACTCGATGATTAGGGACTTTTCTCTATCTTCATCGCCTACCTAACTGCTAACTCATCATAGAGTCTAAGCTGAGATATTCTTCTTTTTAATTCCCAAGTATTACTCTAACATTGCTTTTAAATGTCCAATAGAATTATTGGCTTTCCCTAACATACACACATAGTAGTTAATTGTTTACTCATGTCACTCTAGACATGAGCTCTGAGTCCATGTCAAAAACAGCCATCATTGTAATCTGAGCTACTAACATAATTACTGACATTTGACAGGCATTCAAAAACCTGAACTAGCAGCCAGGCACTGGTGGCTCATTCCTGTAATCCTAGCTATTTGGAAAACTGGGATCAAGAAGATTGCAATTTGAAGGTAGCCCCAGGCAGAAATATTCCCTATACTCCATCTTTAAAATAACCAGCTAAGAGCAGGCAGGGCAGGCAGGAGGTATGGCTCAAGTAGTAGAGCATCAGCCAATCAAGACAAGACCCTGAGTTCAAAACTTAGTATCAAAAAGAAGCAGAAGAAGCTTGACAATAAAATACAATTTTAAAAAAGAATTTAAAGAAGCAGAAGAAAAAACTTGGACTTCAGAAATGTTAAGATGTTATCTAGTTACAAACAGAAACCAGTAGTTTATCATTAGTCAATACTATCAACAGCCACTTTGCATAATTTTCTATTCCACTTTTAAAGACTGGGTAGAAACAGCACTTGGAAAAAAGTAAAGAAATTATTGACGAACGATTGCTAAATGGACAAGGCTAAAAGATAGCAGGAAAACTAAATTAGTTCAGCCAGTGGTATGGAAACAGACGTTTACATAAATCCATTTCCGAAAAGTATTACCTCAGAATTTGCTTTCAGTTGTGTAATATAAAATTTCCTCCTTCGGTTTGCTTTTTTATCTTGAGCAACAATTTCACGCCAATTTCTGCTGACTCTCCAAACACTAAAACAGAAAGGTCACTTTTAATTTATTTTTTATTGTAATGTATAGAGGGGTTACAGTTTTATTCACCAGATAGTAGGTGCATTACTTCTCACACACTGATACCCCTTTCTCATGTTTTTGTCCCCTTTTCCGTCCCCCCCATCACCTTGTTTTCCCCGCTTCCCTTTCCTATTTCAAATAAACAAATAAAGGTATATACAATATGCCAATTAAAAAAGTCAGATACTGTAACAATATGAGATTAACCAAAGGGCAACAAAAGAGAAGAGAAATAACATGGTATATTAACAACAACAATCACACAAGATAAAGCTCTTGTTTCTATAGCCTGGAGATCCTTTCATTTAGCCTCACCCTATATGGCCTTATGTATTAGGTTTTGCCTATTGTAATCCTTTGCTAGGAAAATCCTAGGTGTGTACTAATTATTACAAATGAGGGAAACCATTGAGCCTATAAAGATCACTCTTTATATTGTTTTTATTTCAAGAAGATTATCATTTTGATAAGATAATTCATGAGAAGAAAATCAGTTTTTAAAGATTTTAGATATCAAGAAGTAAGGGGCCGGGAGTTTGGCCTAGTGGTTGAGTGCTTGCCTAGTATGCACGAAGACCCGGGTTTGATTCCTCAGTACCACATACATAGAAAAAAGCCAGAAGTGGTGCTAAGGCTCAAGTGGTAGAGCTCTAGCCTTGAGAAAGTCCAAGGACAGTGCTCAGGCCTGAGCTCAAGGCCAGGACTGGCAAAAAAAAAAAAAAAATGTACCCACTGCCTGATAAATGTAACTGTAACCCCCCCCAATACATCACCCCGACAGTAAAATACTTTTAAAACAAAAGATTTTAGATAATGGGCTGGGAGTGTGGCCTAGTGGTAGAGTACTTGCCTAACATGCAGAAAGCCCTGGGTTCTATTCCTTAGTACCACATACACAGAAAAAGCTGGAGGTGGTGCTGTGGCTCAAGTGGTATAGTGGTAGTCTTGAGAAAGCTCAAGGACAGTGCCTAGGCCCTGAGTTCAAGCCTCAGGACTGGCAAAAAAAAAAAAAAGCCAGTAAGGATTATATAAACTAAACTTTTGACATACTCCCATCAAGAAAGTAGTAAATTCCTGCATATTCTCCAGGCCAGCCATTTGCAGAAACCTCACTCCATCATGAATTCTCTCCTTCCTGGCCTTGACAATCTGAGGACCCTAACTTCTGACAGTACTGCAACAGCTTTGTATTGCTGGCATGAAGACTCTTGCTTTGGTCTTTGTAATTCTAGTTCCCATCATCAATATTCCTGAATGACTTAGTTTATTTTTATGCAGCAGCATTTATCTACTGGAGTATGCACAAATACAGTTTCTAAGTCACAAAAGCAACTGTATTTTTCTCCTCAATAAAAATTTATTTCCTTGATCTCTGGAAAGACTAAATCCCAAAACAAGAACCAACCATTTTTCTTGGATTCTAGAACTTGTATTAAATAATTCGTGTTCATTATTTGAAGTCACTTTTTGGTAGCCACCATGCTTTCTGTTTTTCTGACCAAGTATGCTAACTTTAATTCAATTTGTACCCAACAATAGAAAAGTAAGCACTTAAAAGAATTATAACATAGCTTGTGAAATAAAGTTTACCATCTTGAAAAGGAAAGTTCACCACTTAGAAACTTCTTTCCAAATGAGAGTAGTAAGAGTTTCTTCCAGAAAAAAAGACAATATTGTTGTTTCTAAAGCAAGCTTTTAAACAAGTACACTATCAAACTATCAGGAAGATGATTTAGATGCCCTTTTTATATATAGTATCAGACAATAAAAGACAAAAATAACAAAACACACAAAAAGCAGGGGCCATCAGTCATAGAAAAACTTTCCAACTTAGAAAAATGATCAAAGTAAACTTTCTCCACAAGGAAATTGTATTTCTTACCTGTGTAAGCTGTCTGCAGTCAAGGAATCTAAAACCATAGAAAGAACATGCTTTAAATTTCTATATTTCAATTCAGTTAAGATATCCAATTGTTCTATACCCATCTTCTTCCCAATCAGTCCTGCAAGGACACATTGCAGTACAGCTATCTTCCCCTCATCCCTTTCTTCTAATAATCCATGGTCATCCGCTTGCTGGACTCTTTTCCTTTTGCTTTTCATAAAGAGTTCTTGCACTAATTGCAAGGCTGGAGTATTCGACAAGTTCTTCAAGCTGAAAGTCAAATCCCCACTCTTATTGCCATGGCCCAGCTGATGTCCTGAGGTGTTTGAAGCACCCACAGGTCTCACTTCAGATTTGGAGTGGATGACCTGCTTTTCCTCTTCTGTCTCTGACTGGGATCCTTGCTCCCGGAGTGTAGATAGTCTTCTCAATCTCCCAAGACATCTTGATTTTCTGATAGTGTCCCCTAATTTAAGAGTTCCCTTATGTCTCTGAAGTAGTTCTTGAAAAGAGCCCTCCTGGTCAGACAAGGAATCTTCTGACTTATCCAAGCTAATTGAGTTAAAGCCACTGTCTTCAGGTGTTGAAATATTGTTCTTTGCTTCAGTCTGACTTGCATTAAAGTTAATGTTTTTTGCAAGGTTGTTTACTGGAGTCACAAATATGTTCTCATCTGTTTCAAAAATTGTTTTTCCACCAGAGGAGCTCAGAAGTTCAGGATGCACATTTTCATCATTAACACTTAAACTGCTATCACTAAAGTCATGTGTGAGAGAATTTTTAAAATCATTGCCCTGGATGGGAGATATACACTCAGCTTCAAATAGAACACAGTCGTCTCTGGAATCATCTATGGTGGAAGTTTTATGCTGAGAAAAATTTAGTCTTAAGCTCTGACTGCTGGAAGTCACTTCTTCTGTCTTTACAGTGCTAGTAACTAAGGGGCTAAAATTACTTTGCCTTGGAAAACTTAAATCACTGCTTGGAATACGTCTTTCTAAGTTGAGACCTTGACTTCCACTACTTTCTAGAGAACTGTTTTGTGACCCATATTTCCCCTTTAGAAGAGAGAAAGATACATCCAGTCTCCTTCGAAGTAAATATTTTTTTCCACTAACTTTAGGAGTCTCACAAAGTTCTGGAGTTGTATCATTTTCCTTCTTAGGAAAGACAAACTTCTTTTGAGTGGGAGATTCAAAAGGATTTGTTAAGCCGAGGATTGAAGTTTTGAGTTGTTCATGAATTAAGTTTGGGTCTTCTTCTTTCTTCTCAATAAATAGTGTATTGTCAAAGCTGTAAGATTTTAACAATTCATGATGGCCACTATCCTGGAAGGAAGATGTACAGAGTTCTCCAAGGCGGGAGCACTTGATGTTGACAGTAGGAGACTCTACTTTACTTCCTGTTCCAGGGCTATCTTGACCTGAATGCCTCTGTAACATCTTCAAACTCTGTTTCTAGGATGTGAAAACAAATGTGTTCTTCCTTTGAAATGAATAAACAGGTACCTTATGCCAAAATATATTATTTGAGTACAGGTAGTAATAAAATTATGATTTTAAAGTTACTTTAAAAACCAAATGTGCTTTACAATATACTGACATGCACCTATTTTAAACAATTTATTGATACAAAAATAAAAATTTTGGGGCCAGGAGCTTGGCCTAGTGGTAGAGTGCTTGCCTAGCTTGTACAAAGACCTGAGTTTCATTCTTTGGTACCACATACATAGAAAAAGCCAGAAGTGGTGCTGTGGCTCAAGTGGTAGAGTGCTGGCCATGAGTTAATTCAAAGACAGAGTTCAGGCTCTGAGTACAAGCCCAAGGACTGGCAAAAAATATCATTCCAGGGGTGGGGCTTGGTAGCTCACACTTGTAATCCTAGCTACCTTGAAGGCAGAGTTCAGGACTGCACTTCCAGGCTAATCGGAGTAAAATGTTATAGAGAAATGGTTGGCGCCTGTCTTCTCAGCCATGTGGGAGCATAAATACAACCATCTCAGTCTAAGTCTGCCTGAGCAAAACCACAGCATGCTATTCACAAAATAAAGCAAAAAGGTCTAGGGACACAACTGAAGTAGAGTGTCTGCCTAGCAAGTCCAAGGCCCTAAATTTAGCCTTTCCCCCCCCCCCCACAAGAAGAAAGGATCTTGGGAAGATAAATTTCCTATGACTGTAATGGGATAGAAATCTAATCTACATACGTGTTACATCAGTTAAATGAATATGCGTGTTATAAAAGCAAGTTGCTATGCTAAACACAAACATGATTTATAATATAGTCATCACTACATCATTTTTACTGGGAAATATCTAATTGTTTATTCATTTATTACTTCTGGTAGTATTAGGGTTTAAACTCAAGGTCTTGCACTATCACTCAAGCCACATGCCCAGTTCTTTTTGGTGGCAGTTTTCAGTTAGGGTCTCATGATTTTTCCCAGGCTTGCCTGGAACTCAGTCTTATGCTCCCTTGTAGTTAGGATGTCAGACACACTTCACTACAGCCAACTTATTGATTGTTGAGAGAGGGAACATTAGTCCTCTAGATCTGTGTCTCCTGAATAGCTAGGATTACAGCTATGAACCACTGTGCTGGCTTAGCATCAAACCTGTACTTCCTTTTGACGTCTCATATGTTCCTGCGGATCACTGCACCTGCTTAGGAATGAAGATTACCAAACTTTAAACAAATTGCCTATTTTAAAACAAATTTTATATCCAAAACTTTAACGATATGTGTTTTGTTTTTATTTTTTTTTGTCTATTATTGGACTTGAACTCAAGGACTTGGCACTGTCCCTAAGCTTCTTTGCCCAAGGCTAGTGTTCTACCAGTTTGTGACACAACTCCACTTCCTAAGGTGTCTTTAACCCATTAATCTTCTCTCCCAGTTCTGGGGCTTGAACTCAGGGCCTGAGCACTGTCCTTGAGCTTCTGTTTGCTCAAGGCTAGCCTTCTACTGCTTGAGATATAGCACCACTTCCAGCTTTATCTGTGTATGTGGTACTGAGAAGTTGAACCCAGGGCTTCATGTATGCTATGTGAGCATTCTACCACTAAGCCACATTCCCAGCCCATCCATTTAACTTTAACTCTTTGGAATCACTTAACAATTTTTACTAAATTTATTAAGATTAGTCATGTCTTGAAATTTTATTCTGCTATGTTACCACTAGGTGTCTCACCATGCTAAGATTTGGAAAATGAAGGGGCAAAATGATTAGGAGGGTCACATAGTAATATTCCCTTCTCCACAAAGACTGGGGGGGGAGGGGGGCTCACCAGCATCATTTTCATCTCTCCAATACCTCAAGACATAAATCTGAAAACTTATCCAATAATTAAATTTTAAAATATTCATGCAAAGTCGGGCGCGGTGTAATTCTAGCTACTCAGGAGGCTGAGATCTGAGATCGCGATTAAAAGCCAGTCCAGGCACTAAAGGCTATAAGATTCTTATGTCCAATTAATCACTAGAAAATGGGAAACGGGGCTGTGGCTCCAGGGGTATGGCGGTAGCCTTGAGCTGAAGAGCTCAGGCCCAGAGTTCAAGCCCCACGACGGACAAAAAAAAAAAATCACGTAAAATAATAAAATGCCTCTTAACTTATTTTTCGGAGACGAGAGATCACTGAGGAGCTAAACTAGTTTTGATAATCATTTTTTTTAAAAACCAGGCATCCGAATGGAGGGCTCAGCGTATCTCCGTGGGCTTTTTAGAACTCAAGAGTATGAAGTATTTTTTACAATGAGGTGAAAGCCAAATATTCTTTGCTAAAATGGAAAACAAAAATCTTACCACCAGTAAATCTTGAGCTCTTAGATGTCAAGGTTAAGTTGGCTTCCAAATAAGAAACTCATGTTTGCCTTTAAAAATTCATGCCAAGGAAACACCTCTTAAGAAAAGCGTTTGCGTGACGCACCACAGCGGCTAAAATTGCAAAGACACCAGTGATAAAGCTGCGGGATGGATGTCAACACTTGCAAAGGCCTGGGCCGTGTTTACAGTTCCCCCAGCGCCGGGGTCAGCAAGAAATCTTCGCACCCCTTTGGGGTCCGCCGCTCGTTTGGAAACTGGGTGAGCTTGCCCAGCCCGGGCGTGGGGGCCGCGGTGGGAGCGGAGCGCCCTCGCCCCGGGGTGGGCAGGCGGGTAACGGTCTCCCGGAGGCGTCGCCGCCCGCGCGGCCTCCCGCACCTTCCCGAGACGGGAGCCGGAAACGCACGGCTGGGGGTGGGGGGTGGGCTGGAGACGCCCCCAGGCCGCCTAGTGGGCCGCACCTGGGGGACCGGCGCCGGCCCACCTGGAGGCCGGCGGTGTGAGGAGGGGGAAACAGAGAGACAGACAGACGCACACACGGCAGAGCCCGCAGGGAATCGGCGGCCGCGGCAGGGCCGAGGAATCCCGCCTCGCCCTCTGGGGACGTGGCCTATGGCAACCCTCACGCAACCGGCGCGTGCGGCCGCCGCCTCTTCCCGCTTTCAGTTTGAACTGCCCGCGGAGCAACCGCAACGCTCAAGCTCCGGTAGCCACACCCTCGTCCGGAAGTCCCCGCCCCCGGCGAAGGCCACGCCCCTCCCCACCTTCCGGAAAGACGCGCCTTCCCTGCCACGCCCCTGTGGAGCCTTTTGGCTCCGCCCCTCCGCCGTGTCTGGGAAGGCCCTGCCCCGGGTCTCCGGCTGGCTTTGGCGGTTCTGGGGTAGCATCCTGGAGCGCTTCCGCCCCACCAACACCCCAAGTCTCTCTCCCTAGGCTCACTTCGGAAGCTGCATTTTCAAAGGCGAATGTGTCCTGCACGGGGGATGCCATCTATGAAATATTAGTGGGCGGTCGTAAGTTTTCTGGGGTAAGAGCAAGGCTCAGCGCAAAGGTGTAAGTGCACACAGTATAAACTGCCAGGTCTGAATGAATGGCTTGACTGTTCTGTCTTTGAACACAATTATGCTTGTTATTTGGTGTCTATATTTTCGTATATCGAACAATATATGGATTTTTTTTCTTTTTTTACCCGTCAGTCCTGAGGTTTGAACTCAGGGCCTGAGCACTATCCTTGAGCTTTCTCTAAGCTAGCTCTCTACCACTTGAGCCACAGCCTCACACCTGGCTTTTCTGTGTATGTGGTACCAAAGAGTCGAACCCAGGGCTCTGTGCATGCTAGGCAAGCACTACCACCATTCTCCTCTGGGGACATTTCTCTGTTAAGGGCTTGCTGGTACAGTAACAAATGTTACAACAGAACAGCTGTGACACAAAGGAAGAGGGACCAAATAATGCTTCTGGAGAAGGTGAGGCACTGACTTCCAAATGACCAGGCTGTCAAGGAAATTTTAATAGGAAGCAACTTAAAAGGAGACAACATGGAGTTTCAAACTTTAAAATGTGCAAGAGCAGAGTCTGGCTCATTAAAAAGAAAATTAGTTATAGTTAAGACATTTGGGAGCTCAAGCTCTCATATAGCTTTCCTAATCATAACTGGTGCTCTACCCCTTGAGCCATGTCTCTAGTGTGGCATTTTGGATATGTAGTCTCTTGGACCTTTCTGAGAGAGCTGACTTAAAATGAAATCCTCCAAGTCTCAGACTGCTGGTGAGCTTGAGTTATAGATTTGAGCCAATAGAACCCATGCAACAAGGATTTTTTGATCTAAGATATTTTTTGTACATAGCCTATTGTGCCTCTTGAATTATTTCAATTCTCTTGAGAGAAGAGGTACTTTGTAACAGGACTGATAGTCAAAATATGTGTGTTACTTTATCCTATGTGTGGTGGGAGAAACAAGAAACTACTGTTTCTCTGTTTGTTTTAATTTTAATTGCCCGCTAGGCACAAATTCTACTAGAGCTACACCCACAGCCTTGGAAAGTTTTAAATTGGCATTTAGGAATACTGAAAAGATAAAAGTTAAATCTTTCAGTCTAGTTTATGGAGAGTCAATCACAGTCTGAACACCTGGAAGTGAAAGGTGAAGGTCAAAGTTCGAAAAACACAGGATGTGGAACTGGAGAGAATAGCTGCTTAGTAAGATACCAAAGGCACAATACCTATCAAGAGAAAGCAAGGCTGCATCTTTGATTTAAATTTATAATCGCTATTAAAAATTATCACTTGTATTACCCATGTGAACTAATAAAAGGATTCATTTGAAAACATTTTTCTGCCTGCATGCTAATGTAAGTAAAATATCTGTTGTGAAAGAAGGCAAAATAAAATGTTCTGACCTACACTGAAAATTTGATCTTTGTTCTTTAAGGAGAAATAGGAGAAATAGGGCAGGGAAAAGCAAGAGCTACCCAAATCCCTGAGGTGGGTTGGAATAATGGATGATGCTACACCTATACAGGGCTTTGTTTTACCCTGAATAAAAGTGGAAGAAAAAGATGCCAGGATCCTGGGGAGAAAAGGCTGGAAAGAAAAACAACAACAACAACAAAAACGCGAAGTCAGGAGGACAGGAGGCAGCTGCTGCACTGCCCCACCACAGGCATCAAACAATTAGAAAAGCATAATGTGAAAAGTGTTTTTATATGTGGAAATCCTTAGTGGAGTGGATTATTCTATGTACGCCTAAGCTTCAGGATTCCATGGGTCACCTCTGTTTCTGTTCTCATTATTGGACCTTCCAGCATGTTGTTGTCTGTCTGTCTGTCATCCTACCTCTCAATTTCTCTTGTTTTGTGCCGATTCTTGGGCTTGAACTCAGGGCCCGAGTTTTGTCTCTGAGCTTTTATTTTTCTTTTTCCTCCTCAAGGCTAGTACTCTACACCTTGAGCCACAGCTCTAATCCAGTTTTTCTGTGTGTGTGTGTGTGTGTGTGTGTGTGTGTGTGTGTGTGTGTGTGTGTGTGTGTGTGTGTGTTTCATTGAAGATCAGAGTCTCACGGCCTTTCCTACCTACGCTGGCTTTGAACTGCGATCGTCAGATCTCAGCTTCCAGAGTAGCTGACAGTCCCTGACAGGAACCAGTTTCTCTACTTTGCATAATGGGGAGGAGGAAGGAGACACACCAGGCGGAAGAGGCGGGGATAGAGGTTGTGCGTCATACGCCCGCGCCGGAAGTCCGTAGCTACTGTTGTAGCCACACTGCGACGAGACGGGGAATCAGCAAGCTTGGGGCGAAGGTCCTCCGCGCTTCGCGGCCTGAAGTTTTTCTCTGTGCGTGACGTACGTGGGGGCGTTGACACTTGAGGCATTAGTCGGTTTTTTTGGCCAAAGCCAGAAAAGACTTAGGGTTAAGAGTGCCCGGGGCGTGGCGGGGTTAGTGTTGGGAGACGCTGGGGTGCCGTGAGGGGGAGCTTTCCGGTCCTCTGGCTTCTTTTACTTTAGCCACTTGGCCATTATCGCGTTACTTAGCCTTTTCGTCGCCGTCGTTCTGTTTTCATCTCCGGCGAAAGTTGGGAGGACGCGACCGTCGCTCAGGTCTGAGTCCTTTTGCCTTTGAGTCGCTGAGTGGCGCGGATTCACGTCTCCATCCAGCGGGTGTCGTGAAATTATGTCATGTCTAACGTATATTGGGTCGGGCATGGGGTGAGCGTTCGGTCCTTGGTTAAGATGGGATCTTACTCATCTCTCTGGAGAAAAACAAGACCTGGTTGGTTTTGTGAGAATGCCGCTTTGAACTGTTAAGTATTTGAATCTGATTCCAGGGACTAGCAATGGACACCCAGAAGGACGTTCAGCCCCCGAAGCAGCAGCCCATGATATATATCTGTGGAGGTAAGAGTAGCCCTTAAAGCCAGGGTGTTTCACCGAACCTTTTGGAAATCATTGCGGATACTTTTCCTTACGTTAGTACTGATCTGCGAATTTAGGAGGCAAAATTGCTAAAGTCACCTTTACAAAAAAAAAGTTCTCTTAAACTTCGCTTTCTTTCACCTCGAAGTACAGTGCTCACAATTTCTGTTCTGTACTGTTTAGTACATTTAATAATAGCATGTCCTTGAAATGGAGTATATTTTAGTGCTTTCGGTTGCCTTGGATTAAAAAATATGGCTGAGCCTGGGCTCTCTTGGCTCAAGCCTGTAATCCTAGAACTCAGGAGGCTGAGATCTGAGGATATCGGTTCAAAGCCAGCCGGAGCATGAAAGTCTATGAGATTCTTATCTCCAGTTAACCACCAGAAAATTGGAAGTGGCACCAGTGGTAGACTTGCTAGCCTTGAACTGAAGAGCTCAGGGATAGTGCCCAGGCCTAGAGAGTTCAAGCCCTTCAACTGGTAAAACCTATCTATCTGTCTATCTCTCTAATATATAGGCAGATATATAGCTAATTTAATTTGCTCCTATGTAATGTTTTTCGATTTAGGTGTTGAGAAAATGTGCTTTCTTTTCTAGAGTGTCACACAGAAAGTGAAATAAAATCCAGAGATCCAATCAGATGCAGAGAATGTGGATACAGAATAATGTACAAGAAAAGGACTAAAAGATGTATCCTTTTACTGTGTTTTCTAAGTATGAGGGGGAAATGAAGAATAACATTTGGGGTGGTATAAACCAAGTCCTGATTTTTTAAAAATATACAAATTTTGGATTCTTTTTAAAATTAATTTTGGCAGTATTGTGGTTTGATCTCAGGCCCTTGTCCCCAGCCCTGGATTGTGTTTTTTATTTGTTTTTGTTTTTTTAATGCCAGTACTGGGGTTTGAACTCAGGGCCTCATGTTCTTGGTGGGCTAATTTGCTCACAACTGAGCATTGCCTTCAGTTGCAGCTTTTTTGCTTGTTAATTTTACCTGGCTTTGAAAAGAAATATAATTAGCGTTTTTATGGACCAGTGTGTTGGCTTTCTGTAATTTAAATATTTGTTGAGCTGGGGGCAATGTGGTTCACACCCGTAATCCTAGCTACTTAGGAGGCTGAGATCTGAGGATCGATGTTCAAAGCCAGCCTGGGCACAAAAGGACTTGAGACTCTTATCTCCAGTTAACCTCTAGAAAACCAGAAGTAGGGCTTGGCTCAAGGGTGGGGCTTGGTTCAAGGGTAGAATGATGGTAGCCTTGAGCTGAATAGCTCAGGGACAGCAGCCTAGGCCCAGAGTTCAAACCCCTCCCTCCTCCCCCCCCCCCCCAAAAAAAATTGTTGATTTGGAATTTCTGCTTTTCAAGTGAGCCCTGGTTGCTTACATCTGCAATCCTACCTACTCAGGAGGCAGAGGCAGAGATATGAGGAGTTAGAGATATGAGGATTGAGGTTCCTAACCAGCCTGGACATAACACTCTTATGTTCAGTCAACTATTACCAAAAAAAAAAAAAAAACCAAAACGAAGTCCAGAAGTGGAGCTGTGGCTCCAGTTGTAGGCCAACCTTGAGCCCAATGAAGATGAGGGACAGACCCAGGCACTAAAGTCAAATCCCAAGATCAGCAAAAAAAAAAAAAAAAAACCCACCTTTTCAGAGATTCTATATTTATAAATACACTTATTTTTTATCTTTGCTCATAAAAGACTAAATTAGAGGAGAAATACAAATACCAAACAAAATGTATCAAATAACTAACAAATTCTTAAACTTCAACAAATTATCTTTTCTGAGTTTTTATTTTTTTGTTTGTTTTGTTTTGTGTGTGTGTGTGTGTATCTTTTTGGTGGGTCATGAGGCTTGAACTCTGGGCCTGGGAGCTGTCCCTGAGCTCTTCAGCTCAAGGCTACCACTCTACCCTTGAACCAAGCCCCATTTCCAGTTTTCTAGAGGTTAGTTGGAAATCTCAGGTCCTTTTGTGCCCAGGTTGCCTTTGAACATAGATCCTCATATCTCAGCCTCCTGAGTAGCTAATCTCCAGTTGTCATAGTGAATTCCACTTTTTGTTCATTTTATATGAAATAACAGTGATTTATTGGAAAGATAAATTGATTTAGAGGCCATACATTTTACATATTTCTTTTCATTTGACATAATTTTTAAGTGCTTTTTTTGTCCTTAACTGAATTTAACAGTGGTGGTTTTTGATGCTCGATGAATCATAGAAATCCAGGAGTGTCTTCATTTTACTTGCTTTTACTCCATTAATGGTTCTTATTGTTGGTATAACATTTAATTTAGCACACTTACCTTTTGAGTATAAAACTATGTACATAGGATTTTATTTCATGTTTAAAACAAGATTCTATTTAGGTATCAATACTTTGTATAAAAGATTTGTTCAACTGTATGACATGTATTCTGACTCACAATGAAAATTAAAACTGCTTCTTCAAGCCACACTTTTCATCAGGCCTTGTTTAAAAAAACTCAGTTTTCTAGAAACTTCATAGTTCTGATTTAAGTTCCCTGGAAACCACTATTTCATGTCCATGTCTGTTTGTAAACTTTCTGGCATTGTTTGGTACATTGGTACAAAGTATACCGTTGTATTTGCTGTCAGTATAAAGTTTTAGAAAAATAAACCAGAAGTGATTAGATAGTATAAAGAGGGCTGAGAAGGTGTTAAGTGGGTGCCTGGCATATACATGTATACACACATCCTCTCCCTCTTCTGAAATAACTTGTGTGTAGCAAATAAGTTAAAGTGGAGTGGTTACTGCATCCATGTTGACTGATGAGAAGAAGCTAGTAATAGGAAGATAGAACAAAGGGAACTGAATGGCATGTGAATTTGTTTTGTTCCCATTCCAGAATGAAGCTCACGCTATAAATATAGTGAATGCTGAGATTAGTGATAAGTGGTAACCCACTGATGCAAAGCCAGTGATGGGACAGTAAGCAGGAGAGTGACAAGGTATAAGACTTAAAAGTTACTCAGGCTGTTTGAGAATCACACATGCACATGCACACACATGCACATATATATATGGACATATAGTAGCAGGAAAAAAATGAGTCATTTGTTCTAATGGCTGGGCCAGAATGATAGCTGTGGAAGGGGTGAGAAGTTAATTGGTAATTGGCAGTGTGACCTCAAGTCTCCCTTTCTACATATGTGTGTGTGTGCACGTGCGCGTGTGTGTGGTTATATATATATATATATTTATTTATTGGAGTTTTGTATGTATATTATTTTGGGTGCAATAATTTAGTGGCAAATTTAATTTGCCTGCAATATTTCCTTCAAGTTATTTTATCTTGTTATGCGTAAATATATACAGTATTATAACTAGAAGGAAACAGTGAAAAGAAAATTAGAAGGCATGTGGAATTGCTACTGTTGTCTATATAGTTTTAAAGGTTTCTTTACTGAAGATATGATGAAAAGTTACAGTGGCTAAATGTTTTCAACTTAGGGCACAATTTTGATGAAGTTTGCTAGCTAGAGTCAGGTGTGAAGACTTTCTCATAATATGGAATTTAGTTAGCCTAAGGATTGTTCTAAAGTTGCATCTTATGTATATGTACATATAAGTTCAGTGTTTTTTAGCACTGGCAGTGGAGGTAGTACTGTAAGCTTAATGGCTTGAGCATTAGCATTTTTATTACCAGCAGTACTTGCAAACATATAGATCTTTAAGTGCAAAAGGCAGAAAGAATTTGCTGAGCTCTTACAGTTTGCTAGGCATGTACTAAGTGCTCCTCCATTTAAGAAATGGAATCTGAAATTTACTTAAAAACAAATATGGAAGGGGTGGTGGCTCACGCCTGTTAACCCTAGCTACTCAGGAGGCTGAGATCTGAGGATCAGAGGTTCAGAGTCAAAGTTCAAAGTCAGCTGAGGCACTGAGAGACTCTTATCTCCAATTAATCACTAGAAAACAGGAAGTGGGGCTGTGGCACCAAGGGTAGGGTGGTAGTCTTGAGCTGAAGAGCTCAGGGATAGCACCCAGGCTCAAGTGCAAGCCCCAAGACCAACAAAAAAGGGGGGGAGGAGTGGTGCTCTGTCTCAAGTGGTAGAGCACTAGCCTTGAGCTAAAGAGCTCATTGACAGCACCCAGGCCCAGAGTTCACAACGGACCAAAACAAAAATGTTCATAAATGGTCTATAGTGTCTTCTCTCACTTAAGTTTATCTCACGTTGGTATCCCTAACAACTGGGGTACTTGGATCATAACCAGTGTGATGGATTAAAAAAAAAGGAGCCGGGTGTGGTGGTTTACACATGTAATCCTAGCTACTCTAGAGGCTGAGATCTGTGGATAAGGTTCAAAGCCAGCTCGGGCACAAAAGGAACTAAGACTTACCTCCAATTAACCTCTAGAAAACAGGAAGTGAGGCTTGGCTCAAGGGTAAGGCGGTAGCTTTGAGCTGAAGAGCTCAGGGACAGCGCACAGGCTGAGATCAAGCCCCATGACCAATAAAAAAAATTTAAAAAGGAAACCTGTCTTTCTTTTTTTTTTTAAAGACAAAGCGGTGCCAGGAGCCAGTGGCTCACGCCGATGCACAAAGTCAGGGACAAGGTCCCTGTTCAAGCCTCACAACGCCCCCCCCCACCACCACCACCACACACGCACAAAACGGGGGTATAAGCTGCATTGCAGACTGCATTTAATTACAGGAATACAGCAGTCCAGGATAACAAGAAGTATTTTAAGCTACTCAAACTCAAAGGGACAGAATCTTCACCCTTCAGTTCTACTAGTCAGTGGTCTCTGCTGGTGAGAGCAGGTTAGGTGGGGCCAATCAGCGACATGGCAGGTGGATGTTAGCCAATCACGTTGCACAGCGCCTAATCTCCACCCCCATGGTCGGTCTTGGGTGACACGCCCCTCAGCCTGCCCACAAGCCTGCCGTCCACCAAGTGGGGACCTGAGCACCAGGTAAGTGCTGGTGTGTACCTGCCTGCCCAGGGCAGCCTGCATTCATCACCACCCTTGTGGGAGAGGGGGCGGAAGGCAGAGGCGAAGAAGGACTAGAATGAGCGCGGGGCGGGGGGGGGGGGGGGAGGGACGGCTATGGGATGAACATCTTCCCCCGTAGTCTGCGGAAACAAATGGGTGTCCGGGGAAAAGGCCAGGGTCCGTGACTGCTGGAAGTTGGAACGGGGTCAGCTAGGGGAACCAGCTCTGGGGGCCAAATCCTATGTCTGAAGAGTGGCAGTTGCAGCAAGCTGGCTTGTAGAGCCAGTCCCTAGCCAGGCGGTCCTCCCAGGTCGTGCTGTACATAGCAACCGTTGCCATGCTGGAGATGCCATTTCCTTGCGGGCTGCAGAGGGCGCTTGGCCCAGCGGATGCTGAGAAGGAGGTGCCCCAACTGGAGCAGCCTCTGTTTTCACCTTGTTTTCATGGCCTTGGTCGCCTCCACTGGAAACAGTACTGACAAACGGATTAGGAGATATGAGGAAGTGGATGTGGGTCCGAATGATGGAGGAAAATGCCGTGAAGACAAAGCATTTTCCTCATCAGAGACAAAGACTTGGCAAAGAATTATGGAAGAACTTAAGAGCAAAAAATGTCTAACTTCTTGGAACTTGCAAATTAACATTTAGTAAATCTTGAAAATGGGTATGAAAAATTAAAAAGCAGTTTACAAAATGGATACTTTGAGAAATGTTTTAACAGTATTCATAATGAATATCGTTTGATTAGGTAAGAATGTTTTTAATTTTATTTCTTAGTTATAAATATGTATGTTAATTTCATATTCTTAATTATACTTCATGCAAATCAAACTCAGTGGTTACAAGGTAAGTTTCAGCTTACAGAAACCTGTTTTAGTACTTCTAGTTACTCAGTTCTGCCCCACAAAAATCCTCTGTTCCCAAGGCGACTCACCCATTATTTTAACAGTGTAAATAAGGCTTTTCATCTTTCCCACCTGTAACTCTGTTGTAGTGGCTAGAGATTTGAACACATGACCTTGTGCTTAATCACTGGTCTGCTGGAGCCACACCCTCATCCCTCTTTCCTATAATTTACCCTCTTCAGATTATCCTGTGTTGAGATTGGGTGTGAGAACACCCAATCTGATTTCTTGGTCAGATATAATTTCAAAACCAAAGAACTGTCATTTATATTCTATACCCCTTGTCAAACTCAGCAGAATTATGGAAGGAAAGATGGCAGCGTGTCCTCTGTGCAGAGGTCTGATTATATATTCACTCAGGGAGCAGGGATACTGGAAGAAATACTTATGTAAGTTAGAGCTAGTACTTCTTGTTTTAGAACGATCATAGAAAGGGGGGGTTTTGTTGTTGTGGGTTTTTTGTTTTGTTTTGTTTTGTTTTTTTTTGCCAGTCCTGGGCTTTAGCTCAGGGCCTGAGGCACTGTCCTTGGACTTTCTCAAGGCTAGAGCTCTACCACTTGAACTATAGCACCACTTCCAGCTTTTCTTTCCATATATGTGGTGCCGAGGAATCGAACCTGGGTCTTCATGCATGCTAGGCAAGCACTCTACCACTAGGCCAAACTCGCGGCCCCTGTAAGTTGTTTTTTTTTTTGGGGGGGTCATCGTTCATGGGACTTGAACTCTGATCCTGGGCATTGTTCCTGAGCTCTTCAGCTCAAGACTACCACCCTTCCCCTAGAGCCACTGTGCCACTTCCAGTTTTCTGGTGATTAATTGTAAATAAGAGTCTCATGGACTTTACTGCCTGGGCTGGCCTTGACCTGCCATCCTTAGATCTCAGCCTCCTGAGTAGCTAGGATTACAGGCGTGAGCCACCGCGCCCACCCAGCTTAGAATAGGTTTTTAGTGGGATGGTTTTTAAAAAGTTTTTCATAGTGTCCCCCAATATAAATGCATTTCAGTTGTAACCATGTGTTTATATACACGCATAACTTCTATTCATATAGGCAATAACTTTTTAAAGTTTTTTATGAAACATGTTACATGCCAGATGGTGTTTTAAATTCAATTCTATCTTGTTATAAAACCATGATGAGGGACCAGGAGTTTGTCCCCTCAAGTAGAGTACTTGCCTAGCATGCACGGAGAACAGAGTTCAATTCCTCGGTACCATATACATAGAAAAACTCGGGAGTAGTGCTGTGGCTTAAGTGGTAGACCACTAGCCTTGAGAAAGCCCAAGGACAGTGCTCAGGCTCTGAGTTCAAGCCCAGGACTGGCAAAAAGGAAAAAAAAAAAGCGCTGATTGCTAACATGAGTTGCTTCTGAAATTTGAAGATGGACTCTGGCCAGAAGTGGAGCTGTGGCTCAAGTAGTAGAGCACTAGACATGACCACAAAATCTCAAGGCCAATGACCAGATGTTGAGTTCAAGTCCAAGGACTGGTACACACACACACACACACAGCAAAATAGATGAATTCTACAGTTAGCCTTAGGTTTATATCCTCAGTTTACTAGTTAGCTTACTTATTTATGAAATAAGTAAGCTAAAAGTTACTACTTGTGTTCTCTAGTTGACCCCAGGATGCTGTGCACACTAGGTAAACACTGTGAGTGGGCTACACCCTTAACCCTAGGAGTGATCATTAATGCCAATCTGGAGAGTGATTCTTAAGACTGAACTAATCAGGACACATAGCAATTTAGCTCCATGAATGTTAATTGTTATTAATGCTCTTCACATAAAAAGGTACCTAACATAATTGAAAGAATTAAGTACAGTAAATTATGTAAAGTACATGTACTTAGAATGATACCCAGCACACATTAAAAATTATATAAACAGGTGTCATTGGATCACCTGCAATCCTCGCTACCCACGAGGCTGAGATCTGAGAATCTCAGTTTGAAGCCATCTTGGGCAGAAAAGTCCCAAGAGACTCTTATCTCCGATTAACCACTCAAAAACTGGGAGTGGCTCAAGTGGTAGAGCACTAGCCTTGAGCAGAAAGAGGCTCAGGGACAGTGTGGAGACCGTGAGTTCAAGCCCTACAATCTCAGGCACCACAACAGACAAAACAAATGACATTAATAGTGTCATCACAGTGAAAAGCCAAAGGACTCATTCCTAACACAACTCAGCAAATAGTTTTTAAGGAGTATAATGTCAAAGTCGTATTTACTGAGAATGATGAGCTGACTGCCTTTAACTGAACATAAAAGTGGTCTGACTTCCTTCACTGGCTTCTGACTAATGATACTTGTTAATAGATACAGCCATCAATAAAGAAGCATTTCTCTTGGGAAAAAAAAAGTCGTACTTACTATGTTAGCTAGTCTTGGAATCATGAGAATGAGTAAGATCTATCACAATCTAGAAACAAAGAATTGAAACTTTTATGAAATATTAGCACAGTGCTTTAGAACATCGTGGGAACTGTTCACTGACAGGACAAAAATGGTCACAAGAAATGGAAAAAGGAAGAAAAGCTAGGGAAGCTCTAGATGCTTGAGCTGAACTTGTAGGACGATTTGAGATGTTAATAAGCATTTAAAGTCAGAGGCAATTCAAAATCAACATTAAAAGATAAAAAGTAGTTGGAGCATCAATTCTGTCATTTTCTTGTAGCTTTGCTTAAGGGAACATAGTGTGACACATAGGAATTTAAGTCTGCCTCTGTTAACTTGTTATTGGGGAGTGTAGAGTCCACAATGAACTTTCCTCCTTGAAACAACCACTTGACTTCCTTCATCTCAGATGATTCGCCACTACCTGAATTGAACATTACTGTATAGATGAGTGTCATATCTGTCTTCCTGTGCTGCATTTCAGTCATGACTGCCAAAGATTGTCCTTCTTTGTGGAGCTTTGGAACAACCAAAAAATTTAAAATTCCCATTGAACATTTGGATTTCAAATATATTGAAAAGTGTTCAGATGTCAAACAGTTGGAAAAAATTCTTTGTGTGTTGAGGTAAGCATTTAAAAGTTTCAAAAATATGGTTATGTTTTAATTATGCTGTTGACTTCTTAAAGTTGAAACAATAGAAATATTGGAGAAGATTCTGAAATAATATTGTTTTTTCCCCATGGCAGTTTCCAAAAGAGTGGTTTTGATCCTATAGTTAGTTTGGAATGTCTGACTAGGTTTACTTTCAAGATTGAACCTAGATCAATTAGTTCCTTCAGTTTGGAGTTTTTGTCTTTTTTTCAAGTCCTAGGGCTGGAACTCAGGGCCTGGGCACATTCCTGAGCCTCTTTTACCCAAGTCTAGCACTCTACCACTTGAGCCACAGCACCACTTCCTGCTTTTTCTGTGTATGTGGTACTGAGGAATTGAATCCAGACCTTCATGCATGGTAGGCAAGCACTCTACCATTAAGCCACATTCCAAGCCCTTCCTTCAGTTTTCTAGGACCAGGTAAAACAGCTGTGAGGGAAGAAAGCTAGTTACCTCACCAGTCTGAATGGTGGGAGGCCTGAAGACAAGAAATTAATGTACAGCCCCACCATGTGGTGAATGCCAAATATATATATGATCACCATATACAATATTTATATGTGTGTATATTAGATATTAATTTGTATAATATTGGTGACTAAAAATGCATACTTGAGGGTCATTTTCCTGTGAGTTTTGCTTCAAGAAATCTGAAGTGGGCCCAGAAATGTGCTTTTAATACTCTGATTGTTAGAGTAATGTGTGTGTGTATGTGTGTGTGTGAGTGCAAGCCAGTGTGACTCCACTTGAACGAGAAGCACTGCCTTCTAAACACCTCTTTGAAGTTTCTTGAGCGGTTTTCATTGGGGGACAGAGTTCTGATATAGATGGTTCCTGTGGAGCAGGAGCCTTCCTTTCCAGGGTTGGTAGGGTTCCTGCGGCCACCAGTGATTCTTGCATTTCTTTCCTCTGACGCCTTCCTGGTGATCATGGCCTTTCCTTTTTCTCCTTCATCACTTTTATTTAGTCTCCTGTCTTCTATCCCAGAGTTGACATTGTAACCTCATCATTTCTGAAATGGAAAGATGAAAAATCTTATTATTTTCCTAGCAGAATGTTGTCATAAATATTTGCCCAAGGACTGATTTTTTATAATGAAAATTTATGGGTCGAAGAGCTTAAAAAAAACCACAATTGTAATGTTGATTCCACTGATTTATATAATTATATAATTAAATTATATTCTGTTGACTGGTGATTGTTGTATAAAACTTAACTTGGAAATTGAATTTATATTTAGGAGTAAAGCTACAGAAGAATGGGAAACAATTTATTTTCTTTAAAAATAAAGAGACCAGATGCTACTATTTAGCCCACCACAAAAATGATTCTAGATAGAATTTGAGGGGTATTTCTCTGCCATTTTTAATTCTCTCCCCTTTTTAATTGAACTCTGAACAGAAATTCCTATTGATGTCTGGGAATTTGACCTTGGAGCAGCGTGCTTACCTACCATGCACCAAGAACTGGGTTCAATTCTTTGGTACCACATACATAGAAAAGCTGGAAGTGATGCTGTGGCTCAAGTGCCAGAGCACTAGCCTTGAGGAAGAAGCACAAGGACAATGCTCAAGCCCTGAATTCAAGCCCCAGGATTTGAAAAAAAATTGAAAATGAAGCCCATATTCAGTTTTTCCATTTCGACTACTTAATTCCCAGATGTATTTATAAAACTGCTTCATGTCCAAAATGAACTTATGTGTGTTAAGTAGTAGTGAACATGTTACTTATTCAACTGGGAAAACTTTGTGGAAGTTGGTTTCTTTGAGAATTTTTTTTTGTCACTATACCACTCCATAGATGAACAGATACATAAAGAGATTGTGCCACGGGAGCCAGAGCCCGGCATTCAGCCTTAGTCAGCCTTTGCTGTCTTTTTGGAAATGTGGGGCTTATTCAGGTGCTCTACAGAAGGTGCAAACTCTGAAATTATAAATATTTTTTAAGGTCGGGTGAGGAAGGATATTATCCTGAACTTACAGAATTTTGTGAGAAGCGTCTTACCGGCTTGGCTCCTGAAAGCAGAGCTTTGAGGAAGGAGAAACCCGCAGCAACACCATCCAGTTTTACAAAAGAAGAATGGGAAAAAATTGACGGTGATTTAAAGGTAGAGAAACCCGGGCTTCTTGTTTCTCAACAAAGTAATTACTTCGAAAATATTAGTTGCTTTTTTTTTGCTGCAGCTGGATTTTGAACTCTGAGCCTCGAGCGTGCTTGGCTTGCTTGCTTGGTATTCTACCAGTTGAGTCACAGCTCTGTTTCTGCTTTTTGCTGGTTATATTGGAGATAGGCAAATTTAACTGCCTGGGCTGGCCTCTGGCCATGATCTTCTCAGTCTCTGCCTCCGAAGTGTTACGATAGGATTGCTGGCATAAGCCACTTGCCTAGCATCTTTTTTTTTTGTATTAGCATTTGATTCATTGTGGTTTTACATTATGTATCTCCAGTGACTAATGATATTGTCTTTATTTACTGTCTATGTATCTTCTTTTTTTTTCTTTTGTCTAAGATCAGGATTTGAAGTCATTGCCATTTCTTCCTCTTACTGTCTCCCCATCTGTTTCCTTCCTCCTTTATCATTTCTCTTATTCCTTTGTTATTTCTTTTCCTTTTTCTCCTTATATCTTTCTTCTTTGCCTCCTTTTTAACCTTCATCCTTCCTATATGGACAAGTAATATAATTTATTGCTCAATCCATGCTTACAAAAGTATCTGATATATATATGTATATATATATATATATATATATATATTAGAATACTAAAAAAGCCAAGTACCAGTATCTCATGCCTGAATACTATCTCTTCAGAGGCTGAGGCTAAGATCTGAGGAGCTTAGTTTCAAGCCAAGCTGGGCAGAAAAGTCCATGAGACTTTTATCTCCAAAAGCCTGAAGTGGAGCAATGGGTCAAGTGGCAGACCTTCCGCCTTGAATGGAAGAGCTAAGGAGTTTAAGCCCAAAGAAAGAAAGAAAGAAAGAAAGAAAGAAAGAAAGAAAGAAAGAAAGAAAGAAAGAAAGAAAGAAAGAAAGAAAGAAAAAGGAAGGAAGGAAGGAAGGAAGGAAGGAAGGAAGGAAGGAAGGAAGGAAGGAAGGGGGGAAGTAGGGAAGTAGAGGGAGGGAAAGAGAGAGAAAAAGAGAGAGAGAGAGGAAGGAAGGGCAAGTGCGAGAGAGGGGCAGACCTTACTCAAAATTTCCCTGTGGTTTAGGGATTCAGAGGCTGTAATCTCCCTAGTGGCCAGGAGGTGGAAAAACAGCAGCTCACAGGTGGCAACCAGGAAACAGAGAAAGCATGTCTGTAGGTCTGGTTTCCTCTTTGCTCCGGGGTTATTCCATCCAGGGCTGCATCCTATGGAATGGCCCCTCACACATTCAGCGAGGAATCCCTCCTTAGTTAACCCTGTCGGGAGGCCTCCTCACAGACACACCAGAGGTATGCTTTACCAATCTCTTAGGCGCTGAATCCAAATGCTCAACCAAGATGAAGCATCATGGAAGGTAAATTTTATGTTACAGGTATTTTTTTCCACAACTGAAAAAGAAAAAGTAGGAACTGGGCATCAGTGGCTTATGCCTATAACCCTAGCTACTCAGGGGACTGAGATTTGAGGATCATGGTTCAATGTTAGTCTTGTCAGAGAAGTCCTTATCTCCAGTTAACTACAAAAAAGAAAAAAAAAAGTCAGAAGCTTGAGCTGTACCTCAAGTGGTAGAGTGCTAGCCTTGAGGGAAAAAAAAAAAAGCTCAGGGACGACCTTAGTTCAAGCTCCAAGACTGGCACCATTTTTTCTTTTTTTAAGAAGGAAGAATGTTATTTGTCATGATCAAATTGTCACCTCAAAAACACTTGTAGTGTGAGAGGTAATGCAACTACTATCTGGCGAATGTAACTGTAACCCCTCTATATATTACAATAAAAACAAACAAAAAAAAACCCCACAAAAACAAAATGTCTGTAGCCAGATGCCAATGCCTCACGCCTGTAATCCTACCTACTTCAGGGGCTGTGATCTGAGGATCTCGGTTCAAAGCCAACCTGGGCATGAAAAGTCTGTAAGACTCTTATCTCCAATTAACCACCAGAAAACCAAAAGTGACACTGTGGCTCAAGTGGTAGAATGATAGCCTTGAAGCTGAAGAGGTCAGGGATAGTACCCAGGCCCAGAGTTCAAGCCCCACAACTGACTAAAAGGAAAAAAAAATCATCTGTAGCAAACTATGATTTATAGAAATTTCTTTTTTTTGCCAGTCCTGAAGCTTGAACTCAGGGTCTGAGCACTGTCCTTGGGCTCTTTCCTCAAGGCTAGCATTCTGCCACTTGAGCCACAGCACCATTTCTGGCTTTTTCTATGTATGTGGTACCGAGGAATTGAACCTGGGTCATTGTGCATACTAGGCAAGCACTCTACCACTAGGCCAAACTCCTGGCCCGATTTATAGAAATTTCATGTGTCTGGTTAATTATTTCAAACTATGTATTTACCTTCTTTTTCTCCATTCTTCTCAGAGTTGGATGTTGGACATCAAAAGTGAAGAAAATACAATGCATTCTCACCACAGAGGAATGCATCCAAATTTAGAAGATCATTTGCCGCCAATTCGTGGCTCAAACAGCTGTGTTCATGTCAGCAAGGTAGGCCTTTGTGATGTGGTTTGGGGCTGGTTAGGGAAGACTTTAAGGGGATATCTCAGTCTAATCACAGTAATCAGTGTGACCAATGCAAATGACCAATACTGTTCAGAAGTATCAAAGACCAAAGACTCTAAGAGATCGAGATGTTTCCAACTAGCTGTGGCTTATCTCCTTGAGATGGAAATGAAGTAGCACTGGCCTTTGAAGGCTGGGTGTCAGTATTTCCCCCCTTTTTCCTTTTGCCATCCAATCTCTTCTATTCTGACCAGCTTTGATGAATACGTAAGGTTCCTGTCAGTGTGGATGAGACTTTTAGGAAACAATTACTTTATCTGGTTGAGATACAGGAGATATGTCTCAATTTCAGTACCTTCAGATTAAAAATGGTAAACAGATACTTCTAAGCCCTTATAAGTGTCATTCTTCTGTTTAGTGCAGGCTTTGTTTTTTTTTTTTAATTTCCTTTCCCACTTTCCGATCTGTCTATCTTTCTAGATTTCCCCGTTTTTATTTTGAACTGGGATTTGAACTCAGAACCTCGTTTGCTAGGCTGTTTGATACTGCTGAGTCATTCCTCCAGCCCCAATCTGTGCTTTTGTGTGTGTGTGTGTGTGTGTGTGTGTGTGTGTGTGTGTGTGTGTGTGTGTGTGTGTGCTAATCCTGGGGCTAAGCTCAGGGCCTGAGCATCGTCCTTTCTCAAGGCTAGAGCTCTACCACTTGAGCCACAGCTCCACTTTCAGTTTTTCCGTATATGTTAGCAAGGAATTGAGCCCAGATCTTTGTGCATGCTAGGCAAGCACTCTACCCCTAGGCCAAACTCCCAGCCCTGTGCTGGTTGTCTTTGAGATAGGACCTTGCTTCCTGCCTAAGTGTGCTGTATTCAATTCATTCATATTTTTTAATTGATTGCTATGGGTAAGTCTATGCCTTAAAAATTATAACAATGAATGCTACTCCAAGAAAGATCATCCACTGGCACAACAGCGTCATTGGCATGTCATTAGGGGTGTGTGTGTGTGTGTGTGTGTGTGCACATGAGGCAATGTCTTGGGGCCTGGGCTCTATTCAAGGCTAGTGTTCTACCACTTGAGCCACAGCTCTATTTCCAGCTTTTTAGAGGTAGTTATTAGTGGAGATAAGTGTCTCACAGG
The DNA here is from genome assembly GCF_031878675.1 of Megascapheus bottae. Lineage (NCBI taxonomy): Eukaryota > Metazoa > Chordata > Mammalia > Rodentia > Geomyidae > Megascapheus > Megascapheus bottae. Next base: position 40,281,606 of record NC_143517.1, read on the forward strand.
CTTTCCTGTCCAGGCTGGCTTCTACCCATGATCATCAGCTCTCAGCCTTCTGAGTAGATAGGATTATAGGCATGGCCCATTCATGCCCAGCATAGTAGATGTTTTAAGTGAGAACAGAGACTCTAAAAAAAGCAGGTGGACACTACCAGATTTCTGTCCTCATATGAGTTAAAGCTGGTCTGTTTGGAGATAGGGCTGTTTTCTCCCTCTCCAAATTTCATCAGAAGTCAGATAACTTAGTTTTCTATCTGGTGATGGGTATCTTTGAACGAGTGGCTCCATTTTGGTTTGGTCTGTTGGGGCCTAGTACACAAGGTCATTTGAAATGAATGGCCTCCTGTCATTCTCGTTAGCATACTTGAAAAACTTCTGAAGAGTTCCTAAGGGGCTAGTAAGGATAGGACATTTTAACTATATGAATATTGGGGAAGATATGCAAATGACCAATACTTTTCAGAAGTATCAGAATGCTCTAATACCAAAGATGAAAGAGTGTATTCCACACTGATAATCTGCTGTGGATTAGGACAATAATCAGGGCACTGTGGTATATATATGGAAAGAGTTCATATCCCAGTTTTCAAGGTCAAGAATGTCTTGTTCTTATATACCTATAGACAGGTGCTGTTTGGCTCATGTCTGTAATCCTAACTTCTCTGGAGACTTATATCCTGAGAATCAGTGTCTGAAGCCAGCCCAGTTTAACCACCAAAAAAGCTGGAGGTGGAGCGTAGCTCAAGTGTTAGAACACTAGCCTTAATCACAAAAGCACAGAGTCAATGTCCAGGCCCTGATTTCAAGTTCTAGGACCAGAAATAATAACATCTTGACTCTGTTAAATCTTGAACCCCCAAGGATATACCTTTTTAGGGTTTTGTGTGACACGGTAGGATGTATGCCGAATGTACCATGCTGACTAAGAGAATGATTTGTTGTTTCAAGGAAAGCACATTGGTTTATGTGTATTGATCAGTGTATTCTGTGTACCTAGTCCATATCTTGAGATTGAAAATTTTTAAAAATTTTAATTAATTTTATTACAATATTTCTTTATTAGTTAAATTGGCAAACACAAATTACATATTTAACTTATATGGACATGATGGCTATATACACATGCAGTCTAAGATAATTGCCAAAACCAAACCAATTCATATTCTTCTTTTACTCCCTCAGAGAGAATATTCTTTGTCATGATTAGACATTGGAATGCCACATTTAAATATTCTCGATATTTTATTAGTACCTTTTAAAACTATGTTGTACCACATGTATAGTTTACTGGGGCTACTATAACAAAGGAAACACAAACTGGTAGGATTAAAAAGAAAGAGCTAGGCCCCGGTGGCTAAGGCCTGTAATCCTAGCTACTCAGGAGGCTGAGATCTGAGGATCACAGTTCAAAGTCTGTGAGAATCTTATCTCCAATTAGCCACCAGAAAACCGGAAATGGTGCTATGGCTCAAGGGGTAGAACAGTAGCTTTGAGCTGAATATCAGCTCAGAGACAGCGCCCAGGCCCAGAGTTCAAGCACCATGACAGATGAGAGAGACAGAGGGCGGGGAGGGAGGGAAGGAGGGAGGGAGGGAGGGGGGAAGGGAGGGAGGGAGGGAGAGAGAGAGAGAGAGAGAGAGAGAGAGAGAGAGAGAGAGAGGCTTTTTTTCCTGAGCTGGAGGCCACATATAGTGATTTCAAGGGGTTGGCAGGGTGATGATCCCTTTGGAACCTGAGTGGAGGATCCCTTCTTGTTCTTCCATTTCTGGAAGTGCCAAGCATCCCTTAGCTTGTGTCAGTCTTAACTCAAGCCTCTATCCATGTCTTCCCAAGTGCCAGGCTCTTCTGTCCTATTTATAATAATGTCAGCCATACTAGACAAAGGCCCATTCTAATGACCCTATCTTACCTCACTTACATCTACACAGATTCTATTTACAAATGGGGTCTCATTCATGGATATCAGGTATTAAGAATCCCCTCTATCTTTTTAGAAGACACAACTCAACCCATACCATTGAGAACATTGTCTTCCTAAGCATGAAATAGAGTGCAGGCATGGAAGGCTACCTAGGAAACTGTAAGGAGTGCATAGGACTCCTGTGTACCTTCTAGCAGTTAGTTGAGTTAGTTACATCACTATTACAGAATGCCTGACATAAACAATGGAAAGAAGAAATGACTGATCTTGGCTCACAGTTCATGGCCAGTGGCATGAGGCAGCACATCACTAACGTGAGCATCACATGGCAGAGGACGTTCACTTCATGGCAGAGAAAGACAGGAAGGGACCTTCCCTCCCCCCCACCTACTTCCTTTAGGGAGGTCCCACCTCCTAAAGTTTCCAAAACCTTCTAAAATAGGGCCACCAGTTGGGGACCAAACTTTCAAAACAAGCCTTGACAGTACCCAGATCTTGGGTTCAAGCCTCAGGACTGCACCAAAACCAAACAAACAAAATGTGTAAACCAGGAGATTCAAACCATAACACTGGTATTGCTGAGTCTTCTGTTAGCAAACTTGAATGGCAGTAAAGACATTTCAATGATTTAAAAACAATCAGTGCCTACTTCATTTTATCCTAAATTCTGCTCCATTCCCTTTCATTAGACTGTATAGATGGGCAATTTTTAGGTAGTATTCCTTAGTGCATGTCTAGCATGACAAGGTACTACTTGCTCTGGGAGATTATTTATGAGCAATAATGACTTCTTTTTTATTTTATTTTTCTGATTTTTTTTTTTGCCAGTTCTGGGCCTTGACCTCAGGGTAAGCACTGTCCTTGGGCTTTCTCAAGGCTCTACTACTTGAGCCACAGCACCACTTCCTGCTTTTATTCTGTGTATGTGGTACCAAGGAATCGACTCCGGGTCTTCATGCATGCTAGGCAAGCACTCTACCACTAGGCCAAACTCCCAGCCCACAATAATGACTTCTTTGTGCATTTTTCAGATTCCCTTCTGGGATAGAACCTGTTCCTCTACCCCTTCACCATCAGGAGCTGTGGGACCTAGAATGGACCACTTTACACCAAACTTGTACTTGGTCAGAAATAGACATGTGACCCAAGCTAATCATTCAGATACCTTCCCTGGGATTTCTCTAACTGGAGGTGAAGAGAAAAATCACTGTCTTTTCCACTCTGATGTGGAGGTCAGTGAGGTTATAATGCAGGCTTCCAGGGCCATGTCTCTTCCCATAAGAGAAAGCAAGTAGCAATAAAGGAAGATGCAGCCTGCAGGAAAAGAGCAGAGAGCAGGGGAAAGAGGGAGTTTGGCAGTTTACCACCTCAAGGGTCTGTTTAGAGCAGGCAGTGCCTCTGCTTGTTTATCTGCTGGTGATTTCTTTTTAAATGGAATTAGTCCAAGATGGATATCTGTCATTGCAAACAAAACAGCCATGACTAATTCAGCAGAGTAGTTAGTCTTGCTTATCTAATGCCTGGAGCTTAAAAAAAAAAAAAGCAAACTTGAAGCTGGTGCCAGTGGCTGACACCTGTAATCCTAACCAGCCCTGGTAGAAATGTCTTTGAGACTTCATCTCCAGTTAATCAGCAAGCTAGGAGCTGGTGGTTCACACAGAGGCTGAGAGTTGAGGATTGTTGTTCCAGCCCCAGCAAGAAAATCCAAGAGACTCTTCTCACGAATTAGCTTCCAAAAAGCCAGAAGTGGGAGCTGTGGCTCAGGTAGCAGAGTACCATTCTTGAGTGAAAAAGCTTAGTGACAGTACCCAGGCCCAGAGTTCAAGCCCTAATACTCACACACACACATACACACACACACACACACACACACACACACACACACACACACACACACACACACAGGCTAAATTAATTTACTATTCTCATTTAAAAAATCATGAATAGGTCGGGAGTTTGGCCTAGTGGTAGAGTGCTTGCCTAGCATGCACGAAGACCCGGGTTCGATTCCTTGGTACCACATACATAGAAAAAAGCCAGACATGGTGCTGAAGCTCAAGTGGTAGAGCTCTAGCCTTGAGAAAGTCCAAGGACAGTGCTCAGGCCCTGAGCTCAATCCCAGGACTGGCAAAAAAACAAAAAACAAAAAACAAAAAAAAATCATGAATAATCACTCTATGAGTTTCCAAATTTTAGATAAAATTTATAAGCCTATAGACGGTCTCCTGTCCTTTTACCTGCTGGATATTATTTTATAGTTCTGAAAGTTGTTATAACCTGAAAGGCATCTATTTTCTGAACAATTGGCATTTTATATCTTTTTTTTAAAGTTTCTTTCCTTTTATTTTTAAATTTTTAAATTTTTATTGTAATTAATAGAAGAGTTATATTATATTCACCAGAAAGAAGGTGCATTACTTCACAAACATTGATACCCCTTCTCATGTTTTTGTCCCCATTTCCCTCCCCCATCCCTCCCCAGCATTTTATATTTTAATCTAATAGTTTACATTGCATTTACAATAAAAACCTTCTAATATAAGATTAAATATATCTCACAAGATATGATTTTATTCTTTCAGGGAAAACATTCTAAAAGTAGACCAGCTAAAAAGAAAGTTCCAAGGGATTATTCAGAATGGGATAAGTATGTTTTATATTTCTTTATACCAACTTTGTCATTGAAAATTTCTGCACCATTAAATACTATGATAACTTTTAGTGTAAATATTATGAACCTGAACATATGAAAATAAGGACAAAATTGCTTTTAGTAAAATACAAAAAGTGGGCTGGGAGTTTGGCTTAGTGGTAGAGTACTTGCCTGCTTGGTACCACGTATATAGAAAAATCTGGAAGTGGTGCTGTGGCTCAAGTCGTAGAGCTCTAGCCTTGGGAAAGCCTAAACACAGTACTCAGGTTGTGAGTTCAAGCTCGATGACCAGCAAAAAAAAAAAGAAAGAAAGAAAAGAAAAGAATAGCACTAGCTTTTTTTTGTAAAACAGAATATTATAAAAATGACCACATTTATATTTTATAAAAATAGCTAGTATTATATTTGTCCAAAGTAAAAACTTCAAACATTTTAAATCAAGAGAAATTAGTCACAATTTTAATGACATGGTTTGGAGCCAGTTAAAACTCAGTAATATTTAAATCCTCAGTTAATTACATGTTTTCTTAAGAAAGAATGCAAATGACATAGAAAACACACTTATGAGGCATGTATTGAGAATATATTCAAAGGTACAATAAAGGCTGAATATCTGTAACTTTCTGAAAATCAGAAATCTGAAATGCTCAAAGTTCTGAAATGGTTTCATAATTTCATCACCATCAGATTTCATACTATCAAACTTTATTTCATGCACATGATTATTTAAACTATTGTATTAAATTGTGTTTAGGTTGTATTGTATCAGTTGTGTATAAGGTGCATATTAAACATAAATAAATTATGTGTTTTAACTTGGGCTCCATTCCTAAGGTATATGCAAATATTCCAAAAATCTGAAATCCCAAACACTCCTGAATTAAGAATTTTGGATTGGGGGCTGGGAACGTGGCCTAGTGGTAGAGTGCTTGCCTAGCATGTACAAAGCCCTGGGTTTGATTCTTTGGTATCACATACACAAAAAATGCTGGAAGTGGTGCTGTAGCTCAAGTGGCAGAACACTATCCTTGATCAGAAAGTGCACAAGTACAGTACTCAATCCCTGAGTTCAAACCCCACAACTGGCACACACAAAAAAAAAGAATTTAGATTAAGTGACACTGGACCTGTGGTCTGGTACAATGGCTTAGGCCTGTAATCTCAGATACTTGGCAGGAAGAAATAGCAGAATAGTAGTCTGAGCCAGCTTGAGTTTAAAAAAAAAAAAACTTTAAAGAACAATCCAGGCATGGTACATGTCTCTAATCACTGTAATTATAGCTAGGCAAGAGTTATAGGTTAGAAATACATGGTCTGAGAATGATCTAGGCCAAAAATATGAGACCCTATCTAAAAAAAATAACCAAATCTAGCCATGTTTATAATACTAGTTACTTAGGAAACTTGAGACTCAGAGGATCTTGGCTTAAAGCTGGCCCAGACCCCCCAAAAAAACTCCATGATGCTATATCTCCAATTAACCAAGGAAATGTCAGGGTGGAAGTATGAATCAAAGTAATAGAGCTCTAGCTAGGAAAGCTGAGTTAACGTGTGAAGCCCTGAATCCAATCCCAGTACTGTGTCACACACACACACACACACACACACACACACACACAGAAGAGTAAGATGTACAACCTGTAATACAAATGTAAGAGTAGCAAATTGTATTTCTTTGCTTGCACTAAATGTATTTTCGATTTTGTTTTTCTTCCACTTAAGATTTGATGTGGAAAAGGAATGCTCAAAAATTGACGAGGATTCCAAAGAAAAGACTACAGTGGACAACAAGGCTCATTTGTCTAAACTTGAGACAAGAATAGATACATCAGGTGAGAGGGGAAAATAAGAATATCATAGTTAATAGCCTTTAAAACTTATAAGTATACTAAAACTTTCCAACCTAGGAAACATTAGCAAATGTGAGATTTCCATTATAAGTTTGTAGATTTTTTTCCCAAAGTTCACTTCTAACAAATTCATTTATATATATATATATATTTTTTTTTTCTGGTACTAGTCCTGGAAATTAAACTCAGGCCTATGCACTGTTCTTGAATTTTTGTGCTCAAGCCTAGTGCTCTACTACTTGAGCACTTCTCCACTTCCAGCTTTTTGTGCCTTATGGGAGATAAGAATCTCACAGACATTCCTGCCTGGATTGACTTTGAATAATAATCGTTAGATCTCAGTTCCCTGAGTAGCTAGAATTTCAGGCATGAGCCACCATCACCCAACTACATTTGTCTTTAACTATTTAATTCTATATGAACAATAGTTGCAATAACCAAGTATGTGAGACTCAGAATATAAACCTGTTATTCTTGCTGTAATTTCTTTTTTCCAAATTTCCTACAAATTCCTCATTTTATTTTTGCCTCACAACAACAAGATGGCAGTAAAACCAATCAAAAATTGAATTCTTGGGGCCGGGAGTTTGGCTTAGTGGTAGAGTGCTTGCCTAACATGCACGAAGACCCGGGTTCAAATCCTCGGTACCACATACACAGAAAAAAGCTGGAAATGGTACTATGGTTCAAGTGATAGAGCTCTAGCCTTGAGAAAAAGTTTAAGGACGGTGCTCAGGTCCTGAATTCAAACCCCACAACTGGCAAAAAAAAAAAAAAAATGAACTCTTAAAGGTTGTGAATGATAAAGAAAATAAAAGACCCTGAGTTTAGGAAATCTTTCTTTTCTTTTTCTTTTTTGCCAGTCCTGGGGCTTGAACTCAGGGCCTGAGCACTATCCTTAGTCTTTCTCAAGGATAGTGCTCTACTGTTTGAGCCACAGCACTACTTCCAGTTTTTTTCTATGTATGTGGTACCAAAGAATCCACCCTGGGTCTTTGTGCATGCTAGGCAAGCACTCTACTACTAGGCTATGCTCCCGGGCTAAAACCTTTGATTTATTTGGTTTAGTTTCTTTTCTACTTAATTTTCAATATACAGAAGTGTATGAGGGAATGGGCCTCAGGGGTACATGACTGCCTGGTGTGAAAAACCCTGTGTTTTGATTTTTAGAAACTGAGAAAAAAAACAGAAAAAACAGTTTTCTTGGATACAAACCTTTCATATGTATCTAGCTATCTAGGTATGTTTTCCTATAAATCAGACATTTATTTTTAGGTCTAACTGAGAAGGAAAGGGAGGCCCTAGCTACTCGAGAAAGAGAAAAAGGAAATGAGGCTTTCAACTCCAAAGATTATGAAGAGGCGGTGATGTATTATACTAGGTGAGTAAGCTTCTGTTGTTCAAACTTTTTATTTAAATAAAGCAATAATGGACTTGTTGCTAGAATCATATAAATAAGTTCAATAGTCTATCAGACCTACCAAGGTGTGCTTGTGATTTATCATAAACTCATTGGTGCTTTTTTTGGGGTGTCAGTACTAGTGTTTCAACTCACGTCCTCATGCTATTGTTTGGCTTGTTCACTCAAGGCTGGCACTCTACCATTTGAATCGTAATATCCACTCTTGGCCTTTTTGGTGGTTAATTGGAGACAAGACTCTCATTTGAAGTTTTCTTCCCGGGCTGACTTTGAACTCAGATCTCAGCCTTGTGAGTAGCTAGGATTACAGGCATGAGCCACCAGTACCTGGTTCCACTTCTGGTTTTAAATTTTTATTTATGTTTCATTTCTTTCCATTTTATTTGTCTTTTTCTGTTAATGTAAGCGATGGAACCCAGGTCTTCTCTTGTTAGGCTATATCCCTAACATTGCCTCGATTTAAAACAAACAAAAAACTACTCTTCTCAGACTTCTAAGTTCCTACTCTACTTGTATTTGACAGAGTCTAAACTTGCATTTTACAGAAAAAAACTGAAATCATCTGAAAGGAACTTGACAAAACTCACATAGCATAAGGATTAAGAACTTGAGTTCTGGGTCCTGGAGTTGAGTGCTTGCCTAGCATGCACGAAGTCCCGGGTTCAACTCCTCGGTACCACATACATAGCAAAAAACTGGAAGTGGTACTGAGGCTCAAGTGGTAGAGCTCTAGCCTTGAGAAAGTCCACGGACAGAGCTCAGGCCCTGAGCTCAAGTCCAAAACTGGCAAAACAAACAAACAAAAAAAGGAACTTGAGTTCTGCAGTGAGATTGCTGGCCCTAATTCATTTTGATAAGTAGACATCTCTCCTCTCCCCAGCACCTTTTCACCACTTCCAGCCTCTATTTAATTCTAACTCATCCTTTAGAACTTATCCTTTCTTCTTTGTAGAAGTCTTCCTGTTTTGACACCTCCCCACTATGGTTTACAGGCTCTTTCTTACCCAGCCTTATCAATCCTCTATAGCATTTCTCAAAGCACAGTTTCTATAATTCCATAAGAACTGACATGTCAGCATTGTCTACTTGCATAGGTGCTTGTTTTGCTTTGTTTTTGCATAGCTATGTATTCAATATCCAGGAAAAGGCCTGGTTCATAGCAAATGTTCAATAAATGTTAATAGGAACTTTTGAAGTTTTTGCAGCCTGTGAAAATAGAAATCTGACCTTATAGACTCACTAGTGCCATCTTAGAATTAAACTCAGTAATCTCTTCCTTCTACATTTGTAAGGAAGATTTTTCTTTTCTAGTGTTGTGTCTGTAAGTTGTCTATAGCTAAGAACTTGTGGCTCATGCCTGTAATCATAACCACTTGGGGGGCTGGGAATGAGGGGATCAAGATTCACCCATATGGCCAGGAGTTTGGCCTAGTGGTAGAGTGCTTGCCTACCATGCATGAAGACCTGGGTTCAATTCCTTGGTACCACATACATAGAAAAGCAGGAAGTGATGCTGTGGCTCAGATAGAGCACTACCCTTGAGAAAGCCCAAGGATAGTGCTCAGGCCCAGAGTTCAGTTCCCAGGACTGGCAAAAAAAAAAAAAAAGATTCACCCATAGCCTGGGCAGAAAAGTTTTTAAGACCTTCATTTCAACTCATAATGGGACTAGTGATTTATACCTGTTATCCCAAATTGAGATAGGGAAGATGACAGATCCAGGACAACCTGGGCAGAAAAGTCCATGAGATTCCCCTATGCAGCAATGCTGATGTGATGTTGTGTGCTGTGAACTTACTAAGAGAGCCTCAAATAAGCAGATCATAGCTCAGGTGTGAGCCTGGGTGGAAAGTGAGACTCTACCCTGCAAATAACCAGTGAAAAACAAGGCTGAAAGTACCAGTAAAGCTTAGCAGTAGAGTACCAGCTAAGAAAATAGGAGGCCCTGAGTTCAAGCCCCCGTACTACCAAAGAAGAAAATTTAAAAAGAAAGTTGGTTGGTTTTTACAGTTTAACTGAACACAGGTAAAAGTATCGGATGCATCATTCAGTCAGGGCAGCCTCCTGTGTTCAGGGGAAAGATATGTGTTATATGTTGTGTGTGTGGTATGATGTGGTATGCCGATCAAGGGCTGCCACCTTGTGATACCAGCAGACTCCTTACCTCCTGTGCTTATTTCCTTAGTGCATTGAGCTGTCATGGTGCAGATGAGTGGTGCCATGGGAACTAATTAGGATAGTGTACTCAGAGGGGGATGATATAGCAGACTGTCTGGCTGTGACTCAGCTCTGTCATTTACTAGCTGAGGACACCACAAGAGCACTTGTTTTCTCATCTGTGTCATAAGAAGAGCAATTATTCCTCCTCGGTGAGGAGGCCAGCTGTGTGGCTGGCCAGTGGCACCTAGTGGCAGGAATGCTTAGGATCACGTGTTCCTGTTGTTTACCTGTATGTGTTTTGCATGTCTTGCTATCCAGCTGTGTAGTTCTTCCACATTTATCTTTCATGATCTCATAAACTGACCCTGTTGACCACTTTACTGTTTCCATCTTCTGTTGGTTTCATAAATTCAGTGTACCGATATACCCTAATATTTCTTCTTTTTTTTTTGCCAGTATGGGGGCTTGAGCTCAGGGCCTGAGTGCTGTCCCTGGGCTTTTTCAAGGCTAGAGCTCTACCACTTGAGCCACAGTACCACTTCTAGCTTTTTCTATTTATGTGGTACTGAGGAATCAAACCCAGGTCTTCACGCATGCTAGGCAAGCACTCTACCGCTAGGCCAAAATCCTGGCTTAGGCCAAACTCTTGGCCCCTTATATTTCTTTTATCTGGACATTTATTATTTCACAGAATTCCAAATCAGGTTTTTAATCAGCTCAGGTTGATGTTTAGGTTCTTCTTTTCATTAATTATTTTGCATTTATCTCCTTCACGTGCCAAAATTGGTTCTTTCTGTTGATGTTCTTCATCTTACTACTTTCTTCTGTTCCCTTCAATTTTTTTCAATTAAATTACTTTTGGATTATTTCCTTAGAATCAAATCTATTTTTGCATTGCAGACTAATTTGTTTCAGTTAGCACACTGACAGCTGAAGAAAGGCTATTAATTGTGATGGATCACTCTGGTTTTTGTGTGTATTAGGAAATTGATCCTAAGGAGTCAATAAATGTTTGCTATTTATTGTGAACTAACCTGTTTCATTTTGTTGGGAGATTTACATGTATCTACATTTTTATATCACCTCAAAAATCTGAATTAACTTTATTACTGACTAATGAAGCATCTGTCTAAATGCAAATTTTATATGTAGATTGATGTGTTATTACTTTGGGTGATACATGATATATTATTTTGCTCAGGCTGTTATTATAACATATTACAAACTGAGTAGCTTAACAGGAAAAACTTAACCTTTCACATTTTTGGAGGCTGTAAGTCCAAGATCCTGGTGCAGGCAGGAATGGTTTCTTTTGGGTCCTCTCTACTTGGTTGGCAAGTGGCCATCTTTTCTCTCTGTGTGCTGGAATCCCAATTTTTTTTGCTTTTTTTTGTTTATTTTTGGTTGTGGGACTTGAACTCAGGCTTGAACTGGGCACTGTCCTTGAGCTCTATTGTTCAAGCCTAGTATTCTACCACTTAAAGCCACAGTTCTCCTTCTGGTTTTAGAGATAAGAGTCTCCCAGGGACTGTCCAGAGCGGCTTCAAATTGTGATCCTCAGATCTCAGCCTCCTGAGTAGCTAGGATTACAGGTGTGTGTCACCAGTGCTGAGCTTCAATTTCCTCTTTTTATAAGGGTGCTAATTGTACCAGATTAGTGCTCACATCAGTGACCTTATTTTAAAATATATATTTAACTATGTATTTTAACTAATTTAACCTTATTTTAACTTATTTTAACTATATCTTTAAAATTCCTATCTCCAACCATATTCATTTTCTAAGATATGGGGTTAGGACTTCAATGTATACTTTTTTGTTTGTTCTTTGAAACAGGTTCTTACTTTGTAGCCCAGACTGATATGGCACTCGTGATCTTTCTGCCACATCCTGCCAAGTGCTGGTATTGTAAACATATACTACTGTACCCAGTTAGCATAGGTTTTTGAGGGACATGGTTCAGCATTAGAGTATGATTGTTTTTAGTTAGAAACTTAAGGTTAATTTCTCCACATTCTTGTTTAGGCCTGCAGTTGCCAATTAAGTATTTCTTTTTAGGAGCCTCTCGGCCCTTCCTACTGTGGCTGCCTATAACAATCGAGCTCAAGCGGAAATCAAACTACAGAACTGGAATAGTGCTTTCCAGGACTGTGAAAAGGTCTTGGAGTTGGAACCTGGAAACATCAAGGGTAAATGCTCACCAAGTGCTTTTAAATTTACAGCAGGACCCATTAGGCCATCTGTAGACCCTAAATTCCTTCACGTGAAGCTAAACCCCAATTTCTACATGTGCTCTATCATCTATTTGGAATTGAAGCCCCTGATTGTACCAAGCTAGTTCATAATCCAGCCTTAGATGAAGTGAATGAAGGAACCCAGGAACTTTCCGTACTATCTTTGCAACTTTTCTGTAACTCTCAAATCATTCCAAATTATAAAAACATTACAATTGTGCTATCACAAGCACATCTGCATGGACCCATGTTCCCTTGGGAATCTGACCAGCAGTGGTAATGAGAAAGTGCAGGCAGTGCCTCAAGTTGGAGTAATGGATCACAGAATGGCTTGCCCTTGAGATCTCCACAGCATTCCTAGAGGGCTGCAACTCCAACCCAAAGTTACATTTACTGTTATATTCAAAAAGCAGGTCAGGTGTTTCAGGTCTCAACTTCCCACCTTTCACAAATAAGAAGCCTGATAGTTTTCCAAAATACCAGTTGTATCACACAAAGTCCTCTCCTTGCAGGATGGATAAAGGATGGGATTGAAAAAGAGATTCATTGTCAGTATTAATTCTAAGTTATACACTGAGACTACAAAAGAATCTGACACACATGCTCCATTTTTTAATTTAGCTGACTTTGTGATTCTCTCTCTCTCTCTCTCTCTCTCTCTCTCTCTCTCTCTCTCTCTCTCTCTCTCTCTCTCTCTCGCTCTCTCGCTCTCTCGCTCTCTCTCTCCCTCCCTCCCCCTCTCCCTCCCTCTCTCAATCTTTGAATGTTGGCTAAATAGATTTCATGGATGTACCATAATCTAAATGAGATGCTGGCCAGTCATTTATTAATTTTCATACAGATGTTCTAAGTTTCTAGAAGCAGTGATGATGTGTTGTGGGGCAGATACACCTGTTCGTAAGGTGGTGAGCTATGTTGACCCTCAGCCCTCCGTGGAGCTGGTATGCCTGGATGCAAAGGCCTGGTTGGAGGCAGCTGCCTGCTGCCCACTTCTCTTGTTTGGTTATTGCAGGCTCATTTTCTCTGGGATGGACAAATGAAAGGGGATTATTAAGCTTTGCATCCTGATCTCCCATACCGTTTGTTTTTTCTAACCATCAGGGCAACTGTCCAACATACAATTTTTATTTTGATAAAAATTTTCAGCTCTTCTGCGTCGTGCCACTACATACAAGCATCAAAACAAGTTCCAGGAAGCTCTAGAAGATTTGACTAAAGTACTGAATGTGGAGCCTGATAACGAACTGGCCAAAGTAAGTGCAGAAAATGGATTTGTCTCTTAGTACTCTTGTTGAGTTTATGTTACAATGGTTACTTTCTTGACGACTCAGGGACTAGTTATAGCTTTCTTTGCAAAGCAGATATATCCCAGATGCACCAAAAATGTGAATATCCTGATGTGAAAGGATGTGAAAGAAAGCACTTTTTTTTTTTTTGGCTAGTACTGGGCTTGTTCTCAGGGCCTGAGCACTGTCCTTAGGCTTTCTCAAGGCCAGTCTTCTACCACTTGAGCCACAGCACCATTTCTGGCTTTTTTTCTTTGTATGTGGTACCGAGGAATCGAACCCAGGTCTTCTTGCATGCTAGGCAAGCACTCTACCACTAGGCCAAACTCCTGGCCCCAAGAAAGCAACTTTTAAGAAAAAAAATATGCCAAATAGAAACTTAACACTGAAAACCAGATAATTAAGTTTGTGTCACTAAAAGTGCTGCTAGCATTGCTTTTCTCCGAACAAATATCAATTTATTATGTAGAGTGGCATAGAAGTTTCTAGGTATTTGTGGTGAGCTTCATGGCCATAAAAGAGGTTCGGCTGGCTGCTGGCATGGTAAGTATAGCATCACTGATAGCCCATCCTACTTGACTAAGTAGATTGACTCAGATAGGAAGTAAGGATCTCTATATTAAGGCCTAAAGAGCAGAGGTAAGGTCAAGCATAGTGACTGAAGCTTGTAATCCAAGCTATTGTGAGGTCATTTGAGGCAACTTGGGCATAAATTTTCAAGATTCTTATGCCACCGATGTCTGAGTGCAGTGGTCACACTTGCCATCCACAGTGACACAGCGTAGCATTTATTAATAGGAAGATCACAAAGCTGGCCACATGTTGCTGATGTCTGTAGTCCTCGCTATTCAGATGGCTGAGATATGAGGATCAAGGTTCAAATCCAACCACAGCAGGAAAGTCAATGAGACTCTTATCTCCAATTAAGGAGCAAAAAACTGGAAATTAAGGTATTGCTAAGAGGTGGAGTGCCACCATTTGAGAGGATAAGCTAAATGACAGCACCAAGGCCATGTGTTTGCACACACACGAACCTATTGGGCTATCACACTTCCTCTTTATGTCTTTGTATGGTGCTTATAAACATTGTCAATGTAACAGTATTATAAGACAAAATACTGAAACAGGGAAAGCCACTTTGTACAACCCAGCACAATTTTATGTTCAAATATTAACTTTTAAGCATTCTCCAAATGCATTTTTATCTTAACCACATGTAAAGATTAACTCAAAATGGATAATATATCTTAATGTAAAACTTAAAAGTTCTAGAAGAAAACACAGTAATCTGGGTATGAGACTCTAATATCCAGTTAAAACCAAAAAAGCTGGAAGTAGAGCTGTGGTTCAAGTAGTAGAAACACTAGCCTTGAGCACGAAAACTCTGACTTTAAGCAACAGGACCAGAAAAAGAGAGAGAGAGAGAGAGAAAATTTCTCTTCATTGCTGTTTTTGTTTTATTTTGTTTTCTAGTCATGGGGCTTGAACTCAGGCCTAGGCGCTGTCCCTGAGCTCTTCAGCTCAAGGCTAGCATTCTACCACTTGAACCATGGTGCCCCTTCTGGTTTTCTGGTGGTTAATTGGAGATAAGAGTCTCAGAGACTTTCATGTCTGGCCTGGCTTTGAACCTTGATCCTCAGATCTCAGCCTCCTGAGTAGCTAGGATTACAGGCATGAGCCACCTGTGCCTGGCTTTATTTTCTTTTTCCATTGTTTGTTTATGTGTCTTTGGGAGGGCAAGGGGTACAGAAATGAAGGGATAATGGAGGAACAAATGCACTAGTGGTATTCACTAGATACTATGTTGAAAATGAACTACACAATTTGTGGAAGGAGAGAGAGTGAGGGAAGAAATGTCCTCATTACCTGACATAACTGTAACCCCTCTGTACCTCACCTTTATAACAACAGTTAAAAACCTTGATGAGGCCGGGCTTGGTGGCTCACACCTATAATCCTAGCTACTCAGGAAGCTGAGACCTGTGGATTATGGTTCAAAGCCAGCCTGGGCACAAAAGACCATGAGACTCTTATCTCCAAGTAACCACCAGAATTAGCCTTGAGCTGCAGAACACAGGGACGGTGCCAGGCCCAGAGTTCAAAACCCCATGACCAACCAACCAAAAAAACAAAACAAAAAACCCCAAACAAAAAAACCTTGAAGACTTTTATTTAATGAATATATTCTTCATATCACATGGAAAATATAGTCTATAAAAGAAGTTAAGCCTCTCTCCGCCATCTTGGAGACTGTGGAGGCCTGCTGGGAACAGGACTTCTAAAAGGCAACATGTCCGGAAGGCTGTGGTGCAAGGCCATTTTTGCTGGCTATAAGTGAGGTCTTCAGAACCAAAAGGAACATATGGCTCTCCTTAAAATCCAGGTGTTTATGCTAGAGATAAGACCGATTTTTACTTGGGCAAGAGATGTGCTTATGTCTACAAAGCAAAAAACAAAGCAGTGACTCCTGGTGGCGAACCTAACAAAACCAGAGTTATCTAGGGAAAGGTAACTTGTGCCCATGGAAACTGAGGTGGGGTTCATGCCAAATTCCACAGCAACCTTCCTGCTAAGGCCACTGGACACAGAATCCGTGTGATGCTGTGCCCCTCCAAAATTTAATGAAAATTAA
This sequence comes from Megascapheus bottae, assembly GCF_031878675.1. NCBI lineage: Eukaryota > Metazoa > Chordata > Mammalia > Rodentia > Geomyidae > Megascapheus > Megascapheus bottae. Next base: position 40,297,755 of record NC_143517.1, read on the forward strand.
ATAAAGTAAATCTGTGCTCTTTTTTTTTTTTTTGCCAGTCCTGAGAAGCGAACTCAGGCTTGAGCACTGTCCTTGGACTTTCCTCAAAGCTAGTGCTCTGCCACTTGAGCCACAGCACCACTTCTGGCTTTTTTATGTATATGGTACTGAGGAATTGAACCTGGGTCTTTGTGCATGCTAGGCAAGCACTCTACCAGTAGGCCAAACTCATGGCCCCAAAAAGGGCTGCTTCCTTAAAGGATGCTATTAGAAGATTGGGAAGATAAGCCATAGACTGGAAGAAAATGTTTGCAACTCAACAGAAGACTTGAATCAAGAACCCTCAAAATTTACTAAGAAAACAAAAAGCTTAATAGAAAATCAGCAAATATGTTTATTTTCATATATACATATATTTGCATGTGTATAATTTTGCAGTGCTGAGGATCAGACCGAAGCCTTGTGCATGCTAGGCAATCGCTCTATCATTAAGCTCTCAGTTCAGCCCCAAGAAAAATATTTGATCTGATAGTTCATCAGAAGAGACATAAAGATGGAAAATAAGCACATGAAAAGATGTTCAAATGTCATTAATCATTAGGGAAATAGACATTTAAAAGCACAGTGAGATGAAAGGACTGACTGAACCAATTGGTGATGATGATGTGGAAGAAAGGATATTCCTAGGAATGTAAAGTAGTGACCACTTGTAGAAAATAGTTTGGTGGTTTCATAAAAAGTTAACTATAGGACCAGGAGTTTAGCCTAGTGGTAGAGTGCTTGCTTAGCATGCACGAAGACCCAGGTTCGATTCCTTGGTACCACATACATAGAAAAAAGCCAGAAATGGTGCTGTGGCTCAAGTAGTAGAGCTCTAGCCTTGAGAAAGTCCAAGGACAGTGCTCAGGCTCTGAGTTCAAGACCCAGGACTGGAAAAAAAATTAACTATAAAAAATACTGATCATATGCTCCAGTCATTCCATTCCATTCCACTTTTAGGTATTTACACAAGAGAAATGAGATCATATATCCTTACAAAGACCTATTCTTTTTATTTTTTTAATGCCTGTCCTGGGGCTTGAACTCAGGGCCTGAGCACTGTCCTTGGATTTTCTCAAGGCTAGTGCTCTATCACTTGAGCCACAGCACCACTTCCAGCTTTTCTATGTATGTGGTACTAAAGAATTGAACCTTGGTTTTTGTTCACACTAGGCAAGCACTCCTGGCCCAAGACCCATTCTTAAATTCTCTGAGCAACTGTACTTGTAATAAAATGGAACAGTCTAAAATGTCTATCAGCCAGGGAAGGCTATATCCGCACTACAGACATCTCCCACATTGCAGTGGAATGCACTATTGAGGCACAGAACAGCATAGATGGTCCTAAGTGATTATGCTGAGTGCAAGCAGCCAGGCAGAAATGGGAACATGCAGAATGCTTCTGTCTATATGAAGATCTAGAATGCAAATTAGCCTGTCACAAAAGAGCAGGGATTGCAGGGGTGAGGTAAAGGGGAGTAGTGTTGTAATGAGCCAGGAAGAAACTTTTGGGGCTGATAAATATAGGTTTTTATTTTTATTTTTGTTTTTTCATATTTTGCTGGTCTTGGGACTTGAATTCAAGGCCTGGGTTCTGTCCCTGAGCCTCTTGTGCTCAAGACTAGTGCTCCACCACTTGAGCCATAGCACTATTTCTGGCTTGTTTCGTTTATGTGGTACTGAGGAATTATATCTAGGGCTTCCTGCATGCTTAGGCAAGCACTCTACCACTAAGCAACACTCCCAGCCCAGCTGTGCTTCATTACCTTATCAACTTGTGCATTTGAAGTTGTGTACTTTCTGTCATTTATCCTTCAGGAAAGCTTTAAAGATGGAGGGATGGTTTGATATAGATATTCTATTTTTCCCTTACATTTTTTTGACAGCCCTGGGGCTTGAACTCAGGCCTTGAGTGTTGTCCCTGAGCCTCTTTGTGCTCAAGGCGCTGAGCCACAATGCTGCTCCCATCTTTTCCTGAGTAGTTTATTGGAGATAAGATTTCACTGAACATTCTTGCTTGTGCTGGCTTCAAGCCTTTATCCTCAGACCTCTGCCTCCTAAGAAGCTAGGATTACCGGTGTGAACCACCTGTGCTCACCTAGATATTCGTTCTAGTTGGCATGAAGTATTTCAGAACTTCAACGATTCTTCAAAAGCAATATGTAGTATGACTATGTTTATATGTACAAAACCTATGGGAAGATCACCAAAATGTTGGTAATGTTATCTGAATGACAGGATTTTGAGAAGTTTTTTTACCTTTCCTTTTTGTACTTGTTAGCCAAAGGCTTTTCTTTTTCTTAAGTAGACTTGTATAATTATACTCAAATAATGCATTTGTTTGGGAGAAAAAGAAAATAGAAAAACATCTGCATATTCTTGTCTGTAAGAACAGTCACTTTTTATGAAAGGAAGCCATGTTCATTTGTTTGGTGATTATATTGCAGAAAACTTTGTCTGAGGTTGAAAGAGAGCTGAAAAATCCTGAACCTGCACCAAAAACACGAACCAAGGGGAAAAGGATGGCTATTGAAGAAGTAGAAAATTCAGAAGATGAAGCTGGAAAGGAGAGAGGAGAAACACATGAAGATGGCAGTGGAGATCAGAGTAAGACACGCTTTCTATTCATACAACGTGCTAGCTTAGATTTCCCTCCCTCCCTTCTTCCTTCTTTCTATAACACAGGCTGGTCTGGAACTCCCTATGTAGGCTAGACTGGCTCTAAATTTATGAGCATCTTTCCTCATCCTCTCAAGTGCTTCGCTTACAGGGAGTTACCACCTTGCCTGTTTTTGCTTGTAGTAAAATTGTTAGTCTACTAACCTTTTTCTAGTTTTACCTTGTAAATGTACAGATATGTGTAGTTCATCTTTTTCTCAGTACAGTCTCTCAACTCTTATTTTTCCCCTTAGTCTAGACCCTTTTTCTACTGCTGAGTTGAATTCCAGAGTATCACATGTTCATATAAATGGTTGTTTCTGTGTGGCAACAATTATTTTTTTTCTGTTTTTTTATTTTGTCTTTATTTTATTTTTTCATATATTTTAATTGTAATTAATAGAAGGGTTACATTATATTCGCCAGATAGAAGGTGCATTAATTCACATACATTGGTACTCTTCATCATGTCTTGGTCCCCATTTCTATCCCCCCCCACGCCCACCCCTCATCTTGTTTTCCCCCTCTTCCCTATCCAATTTCAAATAACCAAATACAAATATATCCAATATATCAGATAACAAAGTGAGATACTGTAACAATATAAAATAACCAAGGGACAGCAAAAGAGATGAGAGATAACATAGTACATTAAGGACAACAATCATTCATTATATGGTTTTTGTTTCTATATCCTAGAGGTCCTTTCATTTAGCGTCGTACTGTATGGCCTTATGTATCTAGGTTTTGCTCTATTGCAAATCTCTGCTAGGAGAGCCCAAGGTTTCTACTGATTATGACAAAGGAGGGAAACCATTGAGCCTATGTTCCTTTGAGTCTGGCTTACTTCACTTAATATGATTTTTTCTAAGTCTTTCCATTTCCTAACAAATGGGGCAATGTCATTCTTTCTGACAGCAGCATAGAATTCCATTGTGTATAAATACCACATCTTGTTGATCCACTCATCAACCGAAGGACATCTGGGTTGGTTCCATATCTTTGCTATGGTAAATAGTGCTGCAATGAACATGGTTGTGCTGGTGAATTTAGTATGTCCTTGTTTCTGGATGATTGGGTAAATGCCAAGTAGTGGAATTGCTGGGTCATAGGGGAGCTCTATGTTTAGTCTTTTGAGGAACTGCCATACTGCTTTCCATAGTGGTTGAACGAGTTTGCACTCCCACCAACAGTGTATTAGTGATCCCTCCTGGCCACATCCTAATTATTTGCAATTATTTGCAAATTAATTGTTTGCAAGTTAATTCTTTAAATCTCTCAAGTGATTTTGTATATCCAGTTGGTTACAAACAAATTTGTTTCATTCAGCTCAACTAGGGGCCTAGTGATAGCTCTGTTTATATTTCTAAATTGAATACATTATTGGAAAATTACTAGGCAAACCTCTCAATTATTTTTTGCTAGTCCTGGGGATTTAACTCAAGCTCTGGGTGTTGTCCCTGAGCTTCTTTTGCTCAGTGCTAGTGCTCTGCCACTTGAGCCACAGCTCCACTCCTGGCCTTTTATTGGAGATAAGACTCTCATGGACTTCTCCTGCTCAGGCTGTCTTTAAACCACAATCTCCAGATCTCAGCTTCTTGAGTAGCCAGGATTTTAGGCGTGAGCCACCAGTGTTACCACAGCTTTGACATTTTAAAATGAGGCTATCTTTCAAGTTTCTTTTTTAAAGATGAAATTGATTGTTGTTAGCTGTTAGAACCATGATTTCCTTATATGTTGCCAATTCCCTATGCTTTCAAGGTCCCTTGTATAAATTATTTGTAATTTAATTTATATACCATTACTTATATTATCTGCCAGTGAGGATGGCTCTTGTTTCATTTCCCTTTGATGCATCAGTTTTGATCTTCTTGATGGACTTCTTGACTATACCATATGATGGAGGGTGTGGGAAGAGAGATATGGCTGTTCTTAGTCTTGGAAGGCTAACATTTGAGTCTTCCTCCATACCTTTGACATCATTGGCTTTTGGTAGATTTTTTTTTAATTTAGGAAGTAGCATTTAATTTCTATATGGTTGAGTGTTCTGTGTGATAGACTTGGGGCTTGAACTCAGGGCCTGGGCACTGACTATGAGCTTTTTTGCTAAAGGCTATTATTCTACCACTTGAGCTGTCCTTCTCTTTTGGCTTTTTGCTGGTTAATTGGATATGAAAGTCTCACAAACTTTCCTGCCTGGGTTGGCTTTGAACCATGCTTCTCAGATCTCACCCTGCAAAATAGCTAGGATAACAGGCATGAGCCACCAACACTGGGCATTGGTTGAGAGTTTTTGTTTGTTTTGTTTTGTTTTGTTGGTCATGGGGCTTGAACTCTGGGACTGAGCATTGTCCCTGAGCTCTTCAGCTCAAGGCTACCACCCTAACCTTAAGCTAAGCCCCACTTCCCTTTCTAAAGGTTGATTGGAGGTAAGTCTCAGGTCTTTTTTTGCCTGGGCTGGTTTTGAACCTTGATCCTCAGATCTCAGCCTCCTGAGTAGCTAGGATTACAGGTGTGAGCCACTGTGCTCTCTGCCTGGTTAAGAGTTTTTGTCTTGAATTGCTATTGGATTTTTTCAAATCCTTTTCTATACCATTTTGATGTGATCATGTGGGTTTTCTTAGCTACTCTATTAATACATTATGTTGGTTTCCGAATTTTTGAATTGGATTTTTGAATTTTTGATTTCTTGAACAAGATTGCTTCAATTATCCTTTTTTTAAAAAAAAAGATTTTTGCATCTATGTCAGTGTGAGATAATAGACATCAGTCTTCTTAACTTACCTCCTTTTTCTTCTTTCCTGTTTCTCCCTCTTTTCCTTCCTTCTTTTTTTCCTTCCTAGCATTCATTTATTCATTTCCATATTTGTCTGTCAATACTAGCCTCAATATTATTTTTCAGAAAGCAGAAGTATTTCCTTCAGTTGTTTTCTGAAAAAGATTGTGTAAAATTGATACTATTCAAGAAAAATAATTGTACTCTGGATGAAGGTGTACTTAGAAGCTATGTTTTCATATACTTGCACAGATAGTGGAATCATGCAAAATGTGCCTTTTTGTATCTTTGTCACTCAGCAGAATGTTCTCCAGATTCATCCATAGTACAGCATGTATCAGTACGCCATTCTTTTTTATGTAGAAGCATTCCATTGTATGGCTAACCCCAGTTTTTAAATAATTCATCACTTGATGGACATTTGAGTTGTTTCTTTTTTGATACAAAAGAGCAAACGTTGTAAACACTTACAGTGGTATGAACTGATGATTCAAATTTTCTTGAGTGTATTCTTGGAGGTAGAATTGCTGGCCTGTTGGATAGCTCTATGTGTAACGTCATGAGTTGCTGCAGACTATTTTCCCAAGGACTACATCAGCATTGTGTGAAGGTTTCAGTTTCTTCAGATTCTCACCCACACTGGTGATTCTCTGTCTTTACCACTGTGTCCGCTCTGTTCTAGCATGTATGAAGTGGTGTTCCCCTTTGTTAGCGACTATGTCAACCATTTTATGCACTTGTTGGTTTTCTTTGTTGTTGTTTACTCTTTTTTTTTCTACCTCTTCCCCCCCTCCCTCCTTCCTTCCCTCTCCCCTTTCCTCCCTTCCCTTGTCCTCCTTTCGGGCCCTTTCCACCTCTTTCCCTTCCTTCCTAGCCTCTCCTTTCCCCTACCTCCCTGCCCCCACCCCTGGCCTGGGATTTTGAATTCAGGACCTTACTTTCTAGGAGATGCTCTACCACTTTGGCCATACTTATAGTTCTCTCCCTCCCTCCCCTTTCCCTTCTTTCCTCCTCTTCCTCCTCCTTCTTTTTCTTTCTTTAAGGGGTGTGGGGTAGAGTCAGTCATAGGACCTAAACTCTGTGCCTGGGCCTGGTCCTTGAACTCTTCAACTCAAGGCCAGTGTTCTACTGTTTTGAGCTATATGGTTAAATGGAAATAAGACTCTCAGACACTTTCATGTGAGGTTGGCTTTTAACCTCTATCCTCAAATATCAGCCTCCTGTGAATCTAGGATTACAGTGTGAGCCACTGGCGCCAGGCTCCTCTTCTTTATGTGTGGTATTGCTAGGTAGCCCAGGCTAGCCTAGAATTCTAGATTCTCCTTCATTGGTTTCTCTACTGTCAAATGTTTTTTTTACCATCATTTATGATGATGATATAAGACTTAAAATTTTATTCTGTTAATGTTCCATGTTGGGGAATTGAGTAACTTTCTAAAGTTGAATTACCTGTGGCCTCCTGAGATAAATTACCACTTGGTCATGGTGAATAATACTTTTTTTTTTTTTGCCAGTCCTGGGCTTGAGCTCAGGGCCTGAGCACTGTCCTTGGACTTTCTCAAGGCTAGAACTCTACCACTTGAGCCTCAGCACCACTTCCGGCTTTTTCCTATGTATGTGGTACCATGGAATCTACAATGGAGATCCTCTGCTCATCCTTTAAGAGCATTTCTCCTGTGGAGGGTAATCCATTCACAGCCAACATTTCATGACCTTTTTATATCAGCAGAGCCTAAGGCAGTGTGTCTGGAGAAGGCTATCCCCTGATGTATAGAAAGAGCCACCCCACCCCCCCCAAACAGTCCTTCTTTCTTGTCCCATGAGCCAAGTCATCACCCAGTGAGACTCTTGGGTCCTTCAGACTCCAGCCTCTGTTTCCCTTTCTGTGTAAGTTGCTCAGGAATACTTCAATCTTTAGTTCAAATCTCAGTTATGCTAGTTTCTCATTCCTTAGCGTGTCTCTTGTCTCCCTGGTAAAGTGGGAATGATACTACTTGCCATAAGGATCTGTATGTAAAAATTTAGGCCTGTATTAAGTTCCAAATAAAGGGTCACTGTTTGGTAAAAGCATTAGTGAGACATGACAGGTGAGTGTATCATACAAGGGAATGGACAAAAATACTAAACTATGTGTTGTTTCTACTGACATAGACTTGTGTTCCACCTGTGTCAGGGGCGAGGACTTGAGCAGATTTTAGTGAAAACTAGGGCCTGCAGTGAGGCCAATCTGGCGATTTGTTTCTATAACAAAGTATTTTTTTAAGTTATTTTAATAATTGAGCCCCTTCTGGTTGGTGACTGCAATGAAATGTATTGAAAACTGTTGTGGTGAACGTCCCCTTATAGTTGGTCTGAGGAAGATCCATCCTGGACTGATGTTCACTTTGATGGTTGTTGTTTTCCTAGTCTTGACTCCATGGTTCACCAAAGAGAATGAAAAATATAGTCACTAGAAATCAGATTAGAGCTTGTTCAAAGAGAAAGCTTGGAAATCTCCATCATTAAGTATTTTGACAGGATTGATGGCTTTGTTTCAAATATAATTAAGGTCATTAAGACATCCAACCAAAGCAATATACCTAATTTTCATATTTAAAAAACGGGGATATTGGTGGGGGCCTCAAATCTGTAATCTGAGCTACTTTGGTTGGAGGTCGAGATTTGGAGGGTGGAGGTTTGAGGCCAGTCCTGGCAAAAGTTATCCAGACTCCAACCCAAGCCAGGATCGGGGTGTGGTGGTGGCTGGAGGGTGCTTCCTGCTGAACCAGAGGCTCTCTAAAAAATAACAAAAGCTTACGTGGGCGGGAGGTGGAGCTCAGTTAGTACAGGGCCTGCCTACTCTGTGGGTGCCATGAGTTCAACCTCAGGGCCCTGAAGAAAACAAGGCACCATAAAAGGCCAAACCATGCGTTGCCTGAGCATTTAGGCTATCAAGACCTGAAATCTTTGAAACAAATCCAGACTTTTAGTTTGAAGAAGGGGTGAGTGGAAAGTTGTCTTTTGGTACTTGAACTTCGAAAGGCCGGGTGCGTAGTTTATGGAACTTCTTTGACAAATTCACTTTGTGAATTCGAAGTCACCTCGATTTTAGCTTGGTTGATTTAGTTTTCATTCTAATGGCCGTGTTCTCCCGACGAGGTGCCCTGCCTCAGGGGATCTAGGACGGGATCTAGTTCCTGCGATCGCTCAGTGCCAGGTTGTGAACACAGGGACTGAGGGGCCAGGCTGGAGTGGGGGCGCCGCCGGGCTCCCCACTGGCGCGGGACGCGGTGTCCAGGGGCAGCCTGGGCAGGGAGCGCGCGGGGGCGGCTCAGGCCTGGGAACCCCGGGCTCCGCCCCGAGGCGGGAGGGCGGCCGGCTTTCCCCTGGTCCCGCCCCTCTGCGCTGGCCGGGCCTCCGCGGCAGTCGCGGGTGATGCCTCCGCTGACTTCCCGCACCCGCCTCCCCGCAGCGGCCCCGCGCACCATGGGCAACATCCAGAAGAAGCTGTCCGGCAAGGGAGAGGGCGGCCGGCGGCCGGTCAGGGGCGCCCCGCGGCGGGGCCGGGAGCCGGGGCCGGGCGCGGAGGAGCGAGACGGGCCAAGGTCCACCTCCACGGCCGCCGGCGACGCCAACAGGCACCCGGGCAGCGGACCAGACACCGAGGACCCCGCAACGGCCCTTGCGACCCCCCGCCCGGACCCCAGCCCCGGCGCCCCGGCGGACCCCGTCGGCTTGAAGAACCAAGGCAACGAGCTGTTCAAGAGCGGGCAGTTCGCCGAGGCGGCCCGCAGGTACTCGTCGGCGATCGAGCTGCTGGAACCCGCAGGTGGGTGAGCCCCGCGCGCCCAGCGCGCCCCGCGGCCTCAGGGGACCCCCGCGGGGGCGGACGCCCCGGGGAGGGGGAGTAGGGGGCGGGGCTGGGAGGGGGGGCGTCCCCACTCCGTGGCCAGCCGAGGGCCAGGGCCCTGCTCTCCCTGGGTGTCCCCGGCGAGGACTGGGGAGGGGGGCGGGGGGCAGGGACCAGCGGCCCCGCGGGGCACCGCAGTGCCCAGCCAGGCTGTGGGACCACAGCGCCACCCTGGTCGCTGTCGCAATCCGCGGGTGATTTCTAAGGTTTTGCTAAGGGGATCTTAACGATTACATTGTGATTTTAGGAAGTGAGAGTGCAGATACCCTAAGTATCTTATATTCAAACAGAGCAGCCTGTTACCTAAAGGAAGGAAACTGCAGCGACTGCATTCAAGACTGTAACAGGTAAGCTGCAGGCTTTCGGTTTTGTCAGAGGTCCTAACAATTTCAGTGTGACTAAGGCAATCGTTAATAATCTCCTGGATTTCCTGCCTAGGGGCCTAATTTCTTAAAGACAGCTTTGGAGGTGTGCTAGTTGATTGATAAATAAAAACTGTAAGCTGCACTCACTCCTGTAAAGGCGCTCCCCCTCTCTAATTCTCTATCACCCTGAACTACTGGAGAAGCTAAACCTGATAACTACTTCATGTTCTGTGGTGGAGGAATGGCTGCTCTGAAGCATTGTTTCTCTCTGATCCTTTCTAGAGGGAACCTAATGGCTCTGTATAGCCTCCAGATAATTGTAAACAACTCTTAGCACCACAAACTTTCTGGACCACTCCCCTCCCTGCAGTCCAAGCCTTTGCTCACCTAAGACTTCAAAGCCTGTAATGCCCTTAGCAATCCCCGCTTGGCTGCTCTCCTCTGGCTCCCAGGCCATCTGCAGGGCTGTGATGACACTGGGTCACACCTAGAAGTCCTCAGATCATTCACTGCAGTGGATTTCAAGGCCTCACCCAGGGTTGAACTAGTGTTGGCGCTCAGTAAGTTACCTGACAGGGTGAGTGAGTGTGCATGAATAGAACATACTGTTTTCTTTAGTCATTAAGTGATGAGCCTGCCACAGAAGCCCTTTGACAAGAAGTGACTATTAGTGCATCTGAAAAAAGAAGAAGCCGTGTCTTGGTGTGACTAATATAGTCATGATTTTCTCCTGTTGTTTCATGTAATTACCTAGTGATCACCCCCAGTTCACTTGCCCTAGACTAGACAGTAAATTATATAGATCCCCTATAAGATGAACTATTTATGTATTTGTTTACATTATCATTAATGTAACAAATATATAAACATTATTACATTATTATTCTGTCATTGGCATTATCAGCTTATTTGGTATTGCATAAAATTTGTCTAGTATCTGTATCTAAAACTTGAAACAATTGGATTGTTTTTTGGCCAATTTTACATATGCATATTTAACACAAATCATATTTATATTTTGACTTGACCCCATCCACAGTGATACTTGCACACATGAGTGATTTGTTCTATTTTCTGGACATTGTGAACTTGTTGGTGTCAGCTGGTAGTTTGAAATCTGCTATGGCATGAGTACTGGTACCAAGAAAGTTGGCACATGCCACAAATCTAGGTGCTTTCCCTTTTTCCTTTTCTCTGTAAACTTGTTAAACCTTTACCATTGCCTCTAACTAATTGACAAGACCACATCAACTCGTTAGATATCAGACACATTGAGATGGCAGCCAATAGATCCTTAATACATTGTCTGCATACTGGTCTCAGGACCGGTAGTTAGTGAAGTCAGAATTCCTTAGTTGAAACTTAAGACCTCTGCCAGGCACTGGTGGCTCACACCTGTAATAGCAGCTACTCAGGAGGCTGAGATCTGAAGATCACAGTTCTAAGCTAACCTGAGTTAAAAATCCCTGAGACCCTTATTTCCAATAAGCCACTCAGAAAAAGCTGGAAGTAAGCTGGGTACGGTGGCTCATGCCTGTAATCAGCTAGTCAAGCAGCTCCGATCTGAGGAAGCCTTTCAAAGCCAGGCTGGGCATTAAAGAACATGAAACCCTTATCCCCAATTAATTTCTAGAAAACAGGCAGTGGGGCTGTGGCTCCAGAGGTAGGGCAGTAGCCTTGTACTGAAGAGTTCAGGGATAGCCCCCAGGCCCAGAATTCAAGTCCCATGACCCACAAAGAAAAAAAAGCTGGAAGTAGTGCTGTGGCCCAAATGGTAGAGTGCTAGCTTTGAGAAAAAGAATCTCAGGGGCGATACCCAGGTTCTGAGTTCAAGCCCAGAAAGAACAGCACACCCCAACCCCACAAACCTGAGAACTCTAGCTAGGCATGGTACTTACAGTTATGATTCTAGCACGGAAAAGGTTTTGGCAGGAAAATTTTGAGTTCCAGGCCAGCCATGGCCACAGACCCTGACTTAAAAACAAAAACAGTCTTAACACTTAAGACCCCTGAAGTTAGGACTGCTTTCAAGAAAGAGCCTTGTGTTAGCTGGGCGTGGTGGTTCATGCCTGTAATTCTAGCTATTCAGGAGGATCTTGGTTCAAAGTCAGCCGGCACATGAAAGTCTAAGTCTAAGACTTTTATCTCCAATTAACCACCAGAAAACCAAAAGTAGTGCTGTGGCTCAAGGGGTAGGGCAGTAGCCTTGAGCTCAAGAGCTCAGAGACAATGCCCAGGCCTATAGAGTTCAGTCCCCATGACTGACCAAAAAACAAAAATAGCCTTTGCTTAAGGAGCAATCATAGTCTGACTATCATATTCAGCATCAACTAGGATGAAATCAAAGATGGGACTGCAGGCTGCTGCCCAGGGAGGCTAGATGGGGCTGGCCCTGGGGAGAGGACAGGACTAACCAACCTGGGAGGGAGGTGAGCATCCGTTTAGATAGCTATCCTTAGATAAGAGTTGTGTTCTGCCAAGAAATCTTGCCGTGCTGGTCAGCGCTGACCTCCATACAGGCCGACCTACTTAGATGCTTCCTTGATAGCAGGTGAATGAGTCCCAGCAGGAGGGGTGTGGATGCCCAAAGGGTGGTGATGTTATCCAAAGTTTTGATTCTCAAAGGTTATTTCAGTACCAGAGAAGCAATGACCTTGGGAGACTCAGGTCTCGACTCTTCTTTTGTAAGTTCTGGTTGAAAAGCTATCTGTGTTTTTATGATTAGCTGTATTTTTGTTTTCTTTACTAGAATTTAAATTCAAAATCTCATATTCATTTTCCTGATTAAAGGAGAAAAGATCTAGTTGCATTTACTGTGCTGGGAAGTGCTACAAAATTAAACATCCCATTTTGTGGAAGTTTACATCCCAGTGTAGTTGGGGCCATGTTGGTTGGATAAAAGGCACCCTGAGGGGTGGAAGTATGCCTGATCTGGAGCTTTTTGTGTAGTGGCTAGGGATCATGGCTCTCCTAGTGAAGCTGTCCTCAGCAGTGCTGTGATGATTCATCCATGTGTCCAAGGGTGCATTGTCTAATGCTGAAACAGGCGCAGCTGATTTTTAACTTCATTTTCAAAACCCACTTTAATTACGAAAGTAACATATATCCATTAGAGAAAGCACAAGGTAAAAAGCCAGCACAATACAAAAGGAGATTGTTGAGACCACTCGTAATGCTTATATCTTGGGCACAGTGAAACTGGTTGTTTTCCAAAGCAATGAAGCCACTTCAGTTTAGTGGCAACCCTGTAGTCATTTCTGAGGTACAGAGTCCAGATGGGCACTGGACGTGTACAGCTCAGGGACATGTGGAGATACTGGAAGGAGTGGCAGGTGACTCATCTTCATGGGCGTGCATGCGTGCATGTGCATGTAGGCAGAACGCATATCTCTCATAGGTGTTTGCTGAATCAGTCATGGCACAGTGTTAACACGGGACAGGAAACAGAGCTAGTGATACTCAGGACAGGCAAGGAACTTGCCTTCAAGAAGCTTCTGTTCAGGTGGGGGGAGGGAAATGGGGACCAAGACATGAGAAAGGGTATCAGTGTTTGTGAAGTAATGCACCTTCTATCTGGTGAATATAATGTAACCCTTCTATTAATTACAATAAAAAATATATGAAAAAAAGTAAAAAAAAAAGAAGCTTCTGTTCAAAAGACCTGACAGGTTGCATGTTATGGGAACCTGAGTAATCTCACCTGTACAATAAATGTGTTAATACATACCTACCTGAGTGGCTTGCTATGAGGAAGGTGAGAGAATATGCTGCCTGAAAAGAAACAGATTCTCTCTCTGTCTTCCTCCCTCCCGCCCTCCTTCCCTCCTTCCCTCCCTCCCTCCCTCCCTCCCTCCCTCGCTCCCTCTCCTTCCACCAGCTACTATACAAGTTAGTAAAATGCAAACCCACGACCTCTGACATGGACAGTGTGGTGTGGATTGTAGAAGCCCTAGGCTCTTACTGGTTTCTTCATGGAGGACTGCTTTACTACTTCATATAATTTTGTTAAAGAAAGAGCTTATTAGTTCTCATTCATAAAGTCTATTTTTTGGTGCTGGCCCAGGGGCTTTAAATCTGGGCCTAGGTGTTGTCCTTGAACTTTATTTTTGCTGAAGGCTAGTGTTCTACCACTTGAGCCACAGCTCTACTTCCTGCTTTTGGTAGTTAATTGGAGATAAGAATTTCAGGAATTTTCCTGAGTAGCTCAGATTACAAGTGTGAGCCCCCCAAATAGCCTTTTGCTTATGTGTTTATTTCAGATAGTACCAAACTGGCTCTAAACAGGTTACTTTGAGGCTGAATGTGATAATGCATTTGTGACATTCTAGCTACAAAGAAGGTAGAGATTGAGGGGATTGAGGTTTGAGGCCACCTCTGGCAAAATGTTTACCCAAATCCCATTTCAACAAACCTGTGCGTGCGTGCGTGCGTGCGTGCGTGCGTGCGTGCGTGCGTGCATGGGTGCGTGCATGCATGCGTGCATGCGCCCCTCTGTAATCCCAGCTACATACATAGAAGAGATATAGGTCTGGGACTAGCATTGGGCAAAAGTGATATTCTATCTGAAAAATAACTAAAGAAAATTAAAAAAAAGCCTGGGGCTCATTGGCTTAAATAGGAGAGTGCTTGTCTGGCAAGTGTGAAATCCTGAGTTTAAATTTTAGAACCACCAAAACAAAACCAGTTACTTCAGACAACCAGAGTATAACCTCAAGCTGTATCCTCTGTGATACAGGAAGCGCTCCATAGATGCAAAAGCACAAAATGTCATGACTTCTATGAAATTAGCATATGCCTGCTTCCTCAATTTCCTGCTCCATGTTGACACCTTTTTTTTTAAATAGAAAGTTATATTTGATTTTCATGCTACAAAATATATGAGCCAGACATAGTGGCTCATACCATAATCCTAGCTACTCAGGAGGCTGAGATCTGAGGATCTCAGGTTCAAAGCCAGCCAGGCACTAAAATCCATGAGACTCTTATCTCTAATTAACCATTAGAAAAGGGAAAGTGAGGCTATTGCTCTAAGGGTAGGGCAGTAGCCTTGAGCTGTAAAGCTCAGAAACAACACCCAGGCCCAGGGGTAGGGTGGTAGCTTTGAGCTGAAGAACTCAGGTACAGTACCCAAGGACCAGAGTTCAAGCCCCACAACTGATAAAAAAAAAAAAAAAAGCATGAAGTTGGCACTGATAGGCAGAAATAGAAAAAGAGTGGGGGACAGAGGGTAAAAATGATGCAGTGACATACAAGGTTTTATTTTAATTAACAGTGGTTACGTTTTTGCCAAAATTAAGGATGTGAACCAAATTTTAAAATGCTGATAAGGAGCAGCATTAAAATGCAATATATTTTTTTTTGCCAGTTCCGGGGCTTGAACTCAGGGTTAGTGTTCTACCACTTGAGCCACAGCACCACTTCCAGTTTTTTCTGTGTATGTGGTACCATGAAATCGAACCCAGGGCTTCGTGCAGGCTCCTTGAACATGCTAATACTGGGCCACAGTCTTGGCCCAATGGTATTGATCATATAATAACCTTGCTTTGGTGTGGTACTGGGGTCAAAGTAAGTAACCTTGAACTTAATTGCTTGAGTTTTTGCCCCCTAGTTAACTTGCCTGTCTGCCATGTTGCCAGGTTCCTGGGATGAAATCTCTAATATGGAGGCACTTAAGAATCTGGTTATGCAGTATATGTATTCAGTTGGGAATTTTAAAAAATGGTTTCCAAGATAAATAATATGTGATACTGTTGTCTTTGCAGGGCTCTGGAGCTCCATCCATTTTCCATGAAGCCTCTCCTGCGACGGGCAATGGCCTATGAAACTTTAGAGCAGTATCGGAAAGCTTATGTGGATTACAAAACAGTGTTGCAAATAGATTGTGCGGTCAAGGTAGCAAACGACAGTATTAACAGGTAATCCCAGCCAGCTAGTTAGAATCTAGTTGTTTCTATGATTCAGTTTTTTTCCCATTCACTCTCCTCCAAGAACCGGGTCCGTGTGCCTCTGTACCTTGTGTGGATTCAATGTGTCATACCCATTCTGCTCCTCCCCCCACCCCTCAAAAAAAGGCAAAGGCAAAGGGGAAGAAATGACCTAATCTCCACTTTCAGCAAACTAGAACATAGTTCAGGGAAGACTTGATGTTAGGCAACTATCACCACGTAGGACAGTGTGTTGGATAGTGAGGTCAGGGATTGAAGAGAGGTAAGGCCATGCAAGGTCAAGCTGCCACATGGTGCATGCTGCATGGTGCATGCTGCGTGGTGCAGCGGGGCCCCCAGAAAACCTTATGACAATGGAAAGGGAGCTGTGTGTGTCATGTGCATTACTGTTAAAGTCATGGCCAGACTTTTCCAATGTGTCCACAGAGCTGACAACTGTTTCCTGGAGCTTCCTTCTGCTTGGCAGTCATGCACAATCTATCTGATCCCAGTCTGAGAAGAAGAAAGGGACCTAGGCAGGTTGGATACCCCTAATTCTGAAGTCTAGAGCGCTCCAGTTTTTGACACCTATGAAATGCCTGCCGTACCCCATGAGTCAAACGCTCCACCTGGCCCCACACAATGGGTCGTGGTCAAAATGAAGGTGTACAAAAAGTACTGTGTAAGATGACTTTCAGGCCATACTTAAACAATGTATCAGTGACACAAGTGTCCAGGTTTAGACTCAGTCTCCTTCTAAGCTATCTCATTGTACCTAGGCAAATATTCTAAATGCAGAAGAAAAAAAATGAAAATCTTCAAGTCCCAATCATTTTAACAATAGGGGTTGGTTATCGGTGGTAAAGTGGGTCAAACTGGGCTCAGGTTCTGGCAGGAAATCTCCCCTGGTGCTGCCCCGCCCTCCAGCTCTCCCAAGCTGCCTGCTACCTGCTCCTTACTGTAACTGAGGTCCAGTCCCCATTTAGTCCTTTTGGAGAAGACTGGGCAGTGCCTTTCCCTGCTTTGGCTCTTCCTGTCCTCACTCCCCCCATCTTAGCTTCCATTGCTTAGTGCTCCATAACTCCAACCACTTTGCTTTACCCATATACAAGTTTTATTTCCTTCCTTTCTGCACATAATTTTGTCCCATTCTTTCCCTACCATTCTATTTGGCACTTAAAAAAATTATTATAGGCCGGGAGTTTAGGCCTAGTGGTAGAGTATTTGCCCAGCATGCACAAAGACCTGGGTTCGATTCCTCGGTACCACATACAGAGAAAAAAGCCAGAAGTGATGCTGTGACTCATGTGGTAGAGCTCTAGCCTTGAGAAAGCCAAAGGACAGTGCTCAGGCCCTGAGTTCAAGGCCCAGGAGTGGCAAAAATTATTGTAAATATGATGTACAAAGGGGTTACAGTTACGTAAGGTGATGAGTACATGTCTTGTCAAGCATTGTTATCCTCTCCCTCATTTTCTCCCACTTGCCTTCCCCCCTACTTCTCTCCCTCCCTCCTAAGTTGTAATGTTCATTTCCAATGTAGTGTCTTGTGAGTATTACTGTTGTGTTGGTTCACCCTTTGCCTTTTTCTCACCATTTTGTAATACCCCTTCCCTTCTCCAAATAAGATCAACTTGGGCACTTCTCAATGTTAGGAACAGTGGTAAATCCATCTTCCTTGCTGCAAGACCTTGTATATAGCAGATATCCTCTATGGAAACACATAGATGGAGGAGCTCTCCACAGGGAAGCAGAGAGTACTCCTGTGCTTTGGGCTTTGCTTTTAACTTGCCCACTCTCTTTCTCTGGTGTTTGGAGAAAAACCAAGATCTCCTCCAGAACCAGAGGCTCGAAGAAAACCCCTGCAGCTGGCAGAGAGGAAACGGTCTCATCACAGCAGATGCAGGAAACCAAGTGGAGGCTGTGTTTGTAGTGGCTGGTATGAAAGGCAAAGTGTGTCTTGAGACCAGGATTACTTTAATTTTCAGCTTCATGGCATTTAGTAAGGCCAGTGTTGTGTAGTAACTGCATCTTCATGCCAACACAGTTTCATCACTCCAAAAGGAAGCCATCACCTCACTGAGCAGTTACTTCCCATTCTTCTTCCTCCCTCCCCTTCCCCACTCCCCAACTCTTGACAACCACTAACTTGTTTTCTGTGGATTTATTTGTTCTGGATATTTCATATAATTAGACCCATCAACTATGTGATGTCATGTATGACCTCTTGTATTCAGCGTAATGTTCTCAAGATTCACCCATGGTGTGGCAAGTATCAGTACTTCATTTATTTGTATAATTGAGTACATGTCATACCGTGTCTATCCATACATTAGTGGATAAATGCTTTTGATTGGCTGTTGTGAACAGTGTGCTGAGAATCATGGGAAGTATGCCTCAGTTCCTTTTGCTATATAAACAAAGTAGTAGTGTTGAGCATAGCATGATAATTCTGGGTTTAACTTTTTGAGGCTTGTATGAGATCTTTGATCTATACTCAAAACATTTCTTTCAGGGCTGGGAGCATGGCCCAGTAGTAGAGTTTCTTGCCCTAGCATACATGAAGCCCTGGGTTCAATTCCTGTATACTACATACACAGAAAAAGCTGGAAGTGGTGCTATGGCTCAAGTGGTAGAGCTCTAGCCTTGAGAAAGCCCAAGGACAGTGCTCAGGCCCTGAGTTCAAGCCCCAGGACTGGCAAACAAACAAACTAAAGTGCTTTCATACCAACTTTTAAAACAGGCATTTTTTAAGTAGTAAGAGTGCCTATCTAGCAAGTGAGAGGCCCTAAGTCAAACCCGTATACTGCCTACCCCCTGCCAAAAAAAGTCATTTTGCAGTTGAATAGATTTTGTTGGTATATTATTCGATAAGGAAGACAAGGAGGTTTTTTGTTTTGCTGTATATTTTTAGATAAAATATTTATTTTAAAAATTGCATCATTCCCAAGCTGGGTACCAGTAGTTCACACTTGTAATCCTAGCTACTCAAGAGGCTGAGATCGTAGTTCAAAGCCAGCCTGGGCATGACTTTTTGTTGTTGTTGCTGTGGGTCATGGGCGCTGTCCCTGAGCTCTTCAGCTCAATGCTGGCTCCCTACCCCTGGGCCTGACCATTATCCGTGAGCTCTTCAGCTCAAGGCTACCGCCCTACCCTTGAACCAAGCCCTACTTCCCATTTTCTAGAGGTTAACTGGAGGTAAGAGTCTCAGGCCCTTTTGTGCCCAGGCTGGCTTTGAGCCTTGATCCTCAGATCTCAGACTCCTGAGTAGCTATGATTTACAGGCGTGAGCCTGCATCCCACACCAAGCACCAGCTAAGTCCTTGAGACTCTTACGTCCAATAAACAACCAGAAAAGCAGAAGTGGCTCAATGTGGTAGAGCGGTAAACTAAAGAGCTCAGGGACAGTGCTCAGACCCAGAGTTAAAAATCATCACTCCTTTATGAATTCCATGTTTATGCTTCCTTTTCCATCTATTTCAGTCCATTATGGAAAATTTGACACCAACAATTTTTTTTACTTTTTATTTTAATTTGGTCATCTGTGCTTATTTTATTTCTGTCTTCCATTAATCATATTCCTTTCTTCTTCTCTAGGAATCTTAATATGTTAAATTTCCCTGCATATCCTTATTTCTTCCCTGGCAACAAATACATCATCTCTTTTCAGCTGCTTCTTCTTTCCTCTCTACTGGTAATACAAGTTTTGCTTAAAATTTCTTTTTTTTTTTCAAAAATATTTTTCTTCTGCGATGATGGTTGATTATATATCAATTTTCAGGTTTACCCTTCTATACTATAATGAGATGTAGTTATAATAAACAAACATTACCATTGAAATTTCAGTTTAACAAATGGAATGGATGTATATTAGAGTTGTCTGTACGTAACTGTAATTTCACACAAATAGTGTATGAGATTGGAGATTTAGGCTAAATGCATTGTACTAATTACAGTTAATTTCCTCAGTCTTGGAAAGTGCTTTTTTAAGTCAGATTCATCCTGAAGACATAATTCAATTTTGTTTTTAAGTCTAAGTGTGACAGTATGTATGTTAAAATAATAATATGATAATCAAGGACATAAATCTGAATCTTATGGTGATAATTACTAAATATCATTGGTGTAAGGGCTTTAGAGGTAGGCTCCATTATCTTACTTTTTTCATGTTGTATTCATATAAAAAGACAGTAAATGGACAGTTTTAGAAAGGAAAAAGCACCACAGAAGCGCATCTTAATCACATGGGAATGTTTAGAGAAGAAGCTGTGAGCTTGGGTTTCCTCCAGTTTGTGCACTGAAATCTCACAGGACTTCTGATTATTCCCAAGAGGAATGCCTTTGGGTTAAATAATATGAAGGGTGTTTCTTCTAGGCCTCCTAAATTTAAGTTTCATAGGTCACTTTTTCAAGAATTGAATTTTATTGAGCATGTATTGCAATTTTTTAAACTTCAGAAGTGATTATAAGTTTTCATATTTTCTTTGGATGACAAAATGGGCTAACAGGTGTGCTGGCGCACACTTACTCATCAGTCCCCGCTATTGGGAGGCTGAAGCAGGAGGCTCACCAGTTGGAGTCTAGTCTGGGGAACACAGCAAAATCCTGTCTCAAAATAAAACTACACCAACGAAAGACATCATTAAAGACAACTTTTTACAGGAATTCTGAAACAGAAGAAGAAATAGCTCTCAACTGTGTTTTCTAAAAGGAAGTATAGTTAGGTATGGCGCCTGCCAATCTTGATCTGACCTTCAATAACAAACAGCCTTGATTAATAGAGAAACCTAATTTTCTTTGTAGAATAACAAAGATATTAATCGAACTAGATGGACCAAATTGGCGTGAGAAGCTGTCACCCATTCCTACTGTGCCCACTTCGGAGCCACTTGGAGCTTGGCATCCTGCAGCCGAGATGGCCCCAGCCCACTCACCACACATCCTAGGTGCGTTGGAAGAGAGGACCTACCTTCTCTACTTAGGGAGCTTCTGGAGCCCTGTGCACATTTCCTGAGTAAAGCTGACAAGAGCCTTGAACCTTGGTACCAGCCCTGGCTGAACCCCCATTCTCCCTTTCTGCTGTTAAGAAGTTGCTTTCCCCCTCCCACATTTTCGTATTAGGAGAGGGGAGAATAGGAATAATAACTCAGCAGGCAGTTCTCAGGAGTGAACAGAAATAATGTATATCATGTGCCTTGCTAGGCTGCATAGGTGACAGATAGCAGATTGAGATTGGTGTGTTTAAAACAAATAGATAGCAGTTTAGGGAGCAGGGTTGGCATCCACTTGAAGCTTTAGGGTTTGCTTGACCATATTCATGAAATAGTTACTGAGCCAGAGGCTGGCGCTATTTAGATCCCTGTTTCCTAGACCAATTCCGCCGTACCAGTAGCTTAGGGAAAGGCGCAAAGTATCCTTCATACTCTTGTTACACTGCTGTGCCAGCCAGTGTGCATTGAAGCCACAGGAGCCCCTGTGGCGCTTGTGAATCCACAGGAGCTATCATATTTGAGACTCTGCCTCTTGTCTTGTAGTCAGTCTCCTGTATTCCTGAAGCCTCGTTTGACTTTCCTTTCTGTAAAAAACCTTTATGGATAACATGACAATTTCACGTATTTTATTTTCTATTTTGAAAATGTTGGTAGCATAATGATGCAATTACTTTTGCTTATCACTATAGTATCTTTCAATCTGTATATAAAGTTTTGCTGCATTTTGACTTGCAAAGTCAAATTACACAACTCTGCAAATGTTGTGTACTTAAGTCAGTTTGCAATAGATTTACCTCAAGTGGTACTTCAGTTTTGTAGAGGTACTTGTATGAATTCTCTCTCCCTCCTTCCCCCTTTCCCTGCCTGCTTCTCCCCTCTTCTCCCATAGATGAAACACAGTTTAAAGCCCTGAAGGAAGAAGGAAATCAATATGTAAAGGACAAGAACTACAAAGGTGCTCTTAGTAAATACAATGAGTGCTTGAAGATTAACAACCAAGAATGTGCCATATATACAAACAGGCAAGTTGTTTGTTACTTTCTATATGTTGTTTGCTAATAATTTTTGTTATTCTAAAATAATCTTTCATAATTATATGAATACAATTAATTGCCAAAGGCTTTATTTAATTTTCTTGGCATGGTTCTGGGAATCTATTTGGCAAGTTGTCCTAGTGAATTTGTGTGAGAGGTGGGACTGGGGAGTTGAAGTATGGGATGAAGAGGGTCTGATGTCTGCCTCTGGGTTCCCCTAAGCAGCTTGAGCTGATGCCATACTCGCTCAGTACTTCCTGGCTGGCTGTCCTCTTGCTATAGCAGGCCAGCCATGGGTGCTGTCTAGTGTGGCAAGAGTGGGAACCAATGGCTTTTCAAAACAGTGTCTTAGGGATCAATGTTCCCATCACCCCTCTGTTTTTTGTTTTTTTTTTATTGGTAGTGGGGCTTGAACTCTGGGCCTGAGTGCTGTCCCTGAGCTCTTCAGCTTAAGCCTTACCACTTGAGCCATAGTGCCACTTCCAGTTTTCTGATGATTAATTGGAGATAAGTGTCTCACGGACTTTAGTGGACTTCAGTGCTCCAGCTGGCTTTTAACTGGGATCCTCAGATCTCAGCCTCCTGAGTAGGATTACAGGCGTGAGCTCCCACTCCTTTTTTGAGTGGTACTGGAGTTCAAACTCAGGGATTTATGTTTACTAGGCAGGTGTTCTACCATTTGAGCCATGCTCTCTGCTATTTTTGCCTTTTTTAAACTTTTTGAATAGAATCTCAAATTTATGCTGGGGTAGTCTGGAAAGGCATGTACTTTAAAATAAACCAGTAACAATGCATGATGATAGGCATATGCCGCCATATTCAACTTTTCATTAGTTGAGATGGGCTCTCCCTTACTTCTTGAGCCTGCTGGCCTTGAACTTCAGTCTTCCTGACCTCGGTCTTCTGAGTAGCTAGGGTGACAAGTATGAACCACTGCTCCTGGTTGGCAGTGTTCTTTTTTTTAATCTGAAGTGTTGAGGGGAAGGACCAAGGTCTTTCATAATGTACAGCAGGAATGGAGGGTTCCAGAATGCTGCTCTGGTGTCATCTTTACCACAAATGGTGAAAGCTACCTCTAAAACTTGATGATTTAAAGATGTTTAGGTGTGAGTAGAGTTTCTGTGACAGAAAGAATAAAGGATAGCTTTTTGATGTTTTCAGAGACTGTTTCAGGTAAGTTCCTGACATAATTGCTCACCAGGTTTTCTGTACATATTTTCCTCTGGTGGTAATTTTTTTTCTAAAACCTGTCTATCATCAGATGTTTTTGTTCCCTTCTCCTCCAGCCTCTGGCACAACTGGGCATCACTGGCCATTCTTCCCTGAGCTCCCTTCTCCCTGGCTACAGCTTTCGTCCCTCTGTACACTTCTATGACTCCTGTTATGTCAGGGTGCAGGTGTAAGAACCTTAATTTGTTCTACATGCTCTCAAGGCTGTGTCATCCCCTCTCTCACCCAGCTCCATTCCACCTTATAATTGTATCTTCACCTCTCTGTCTTCTGAACTGGAGTTCTGACATCCCCGCCCCTGTCAGCATCTGGCCTCCCATTTGCAGCAGGCTGAGTTGGGCCCACCTTCCAAACACTCTCTCAGCATGACCAGTCTGCCCCCTCCCATCACTCCTGCTGCAGGCCACTGTCACCTTCTGCGAGATGTCTGCATCACTTCCACAATACCCCTGAGTGTTCTTCCCTCTTTTCATTCTCCACCTGGTAGCCGGAGTGATCTTTCTAAGACATGGTGGACATGTCAGCCTCTCTTAAAAACTTTTCAGAGGACCTCTGTTAGGCTCAGGATACAGCCCAGCCTCTCCATGGTGTACCAATACTTTTGTAATCTGGCCTGTCCTTCTAGCCCTGTCCCTGCACTCCAGCCATGCAGTGATTTTTTTTTTTTTACCAGTCCTGGGCTTGAACTCAGGGCCTGAGCACTGTCCTTGGACTTTCTCAAGATTATAGCTCTACCACTTGAGCCTCAGTACCACTTCTGGCTTTTTTTTTTTTCAATGTATGTGGTACTGAGGAATCGAACCCAGGTCTTCGTGCATGCTAGGCAAGCACTCAACCACTAGGCCAAACTCCCGGCCTCAGTGATTTTTTTTTTTAAAGAATTTATTAGCGTTGATTTTTACATCATATTTTAAATGACAAGTTTAACATACAAGTGTTCAAGGAGGGAATCTCTATTTACAATCACTGAGACTTAGTATTTAGAACTTAATCACATTTAGGCTAAGGGTTTGTATGTCATAGAAACATATTAATTTATGAAATAAAACATTATGTCTGTATAGTTAGGTTTGTATTTCCATTACCATGTCCATAGCTTTGGGTGTGCAGTTATTGAGTTCTCGCTCTTGTACTCTTGGGATTTAATAGCCGCATATTAAGGATACCATGCGCCTTTTGATCCTTAGGTCTTGACTTGTCTCCATGCAGTGATTTTTCATAACTCATCTAGACTGCCGTGCTGTCTTAGGTCCGTGCCCTGCCTCCACTCCTCACCTTCCCAGCCCAGAGCCTTGGCAACACATCATTCTCACTTTCTGTAGTATAAAAGACTTACTGAGCTGTTTGATTTTCACTGCTATGTTTAGCTCTGCTAATCCTGCGTCCCCTACTGTGTTACACTAGAGCTCTCTGTTACTTGAAGCTGGGCCAGTTTGAAGAGGCAAAGCAAGACTGTGAGCAGGCGCTTCACCTGGATGGTGACAACGTGAAAGCGTGCTATAGGCGAGCACTCGCTCAGAAAGGACTCAAGGTGAGAGGACATTTGCCTTTCCCTGGGTAAATTTCAGCCCTGAGTAGATTCAATGATCTCATAAATGTAAGTCTCAGGATCATGGATGAGGATTTGAACCCTAGCACTACATTCACCTCCCCTCAAACCTCCAGGTCGACTTTCAAGTTCATCTTTAACACATGTATGGAACACATACTTTCAAACATTCTTCCCATTCAAAATTTGGACTCGTTCTCTAGTTTTCGGAAGGGAATGTATTGTCATTGGTTTGCTTTAAAGCACAAGGTTTGTCAGTATATTACTAAAGGCCACAAGTATTGGGAGTGGGCATTCAGGAAAGCAACTGGACGGAGCCTGGACCACCAAGTGCCAGTTGGTAGAGACGGATAAGGGATTTGCAAGCTTGTAGTGACCTGAAGCCATAGTGTAAGTCAGTGAGGGACTACAGAATGATGTTTTCTCTAAGAAAATGCTACGATGTTTAGTTGAAACCTTTTTGTATAACTATTTGATAATAACAATAAAAATAAAAATGTAGAAATGGGGACCAAGACATGTGAAAGGGTATCAATGTATGGGAATTAATGCACCATCTATCTGGCAAATATCATGTAACCCTTCTATTAATTACAATAAAAATATATGAAAAAATAAATAAAAATGTACCCTACTGAGGTCTAACTAACTCATTTTTTTTTTGTGGCTCGTGGGTCTTGAACTCTGGGCCTCCGTGTGTGTCCCTGAGCTCTTTAGCTCAAGGCTACCACCCTACCCCTGGAGCCACAGCCCTACTTTCCATTTTTTAGTGATTAATTGGAGATGAGTCTCACATTCTTTAGTGCAGGGGCTGGCTTTGAACTGTGATCCTCAGATCTCAGCCTCCTGAGTAGCTAGGATTATAGGTATAACTCATAATTTTTAAAAACATTTTTTGTTATTATAAAGTTGATGTACAGAGGGTTACAGCTACATAAGTCAGGTGATGAGCTCATTCCTTTTTGGACAGTATCACCCTTCCCTTGCTCTCTTCCAGTTTTTCCCTCCCATCTCTAGCCACACATCGTGTCTTTCATTTTCAACATAATGTCTGGTGAGCACTGTTGCTACGTTTATTCACCCTGTGTCCCTTCATTTCTGTGCCACTCACACTTCGTAATTGTGGTAACCACTGATTTTTGCAAGTTCCGTATGCCATTTTGCAGTCTTCCTCTTTCCACTCATTCAGACAAGCAGTCATCTGATCTGTCATTATACATTTTCTGCTTTTTAGTACTACTACAAACTGACCACTCTGTGAGTTTTTCCAGTCAGTACCATCTGATTTTCATTAGTACTATATGGATGTGATTATTCCTTTTTATTACTGAGTTGTACTAGCAGACCAGTAAATACATTCATGCATGCAGTGGCTCTTAGCTTCCTTTCAGTTTGGAACTGTTATGAATAAAGCTTCTTTGATAGACTAAGATTTTTTTTTTTGCCTGTTCTGGGACTTGAACGGACTGAGCACTGTCCTTGGGCTTTCTCAAGGCTAGAGTTCTACCATTTGAGCCACAGCACCACTGCTGGCTTTTTCTATCTATGTGGTACCGAGGAATTGAAACCCTGGACTTTGTGCATGCTAGACAAGCACTCTACCACTAGGCCAAACTTCCAGCTCCTAGATAGATTTTTTTAATGGATTTGTTCATGTACCTTGCAGCAGGAGACCAGTTGTGTGTAGGATATGGGGATGGAGAGAGATGATCAAGTCTGGAGGAGGTTGGGAGGCCATGCTAGAGGCTGGACTTGATCCTGGAGATGTTGGGAGCCAACAAAGGGGAGAAGAGGAATGATGACATGATGGCTATTTTGGAGGCAGCATTGAACAAAGATCGGAAGAGCATCTCTCAGAGAGCAGAAAGATGACAGGCCACCTAGGTGGTATTTCTCCCTGCTGGAAGTCTGAGGTTGAGGCTGGTTGCTTTCTTCAGAGACCACTGTCAAATTTGTTTCTTATGTCTTCATAATCTTGCCCTGTGAACACTTGCATTTATAAGAATACCAGTCAGATTGCATTAGGGCCTCCTTCTAATGAGCTAATTTTAACTTGTTTACTTCCTTCAAGACTCTTAAGCCCAACTACGTAATATTCTGAGGAACTGTGGGTCAACATTTGATTAGGGAGTGGAGGAAACAAAATTCAGATCATAATGGAAGGCCAGGAATTCATTCGAAGTGGTTAGATGATAAGGTTGGCAGAACACAGCTGTGGACATGGCGGGAGAAGGAGAGGGCCTCTGGTGGTGGGGGGTGCAGGGTGATGATGGAGGGTGTGCAGGAGTGGAGCCAGACATCTGAGAGACAGTCCTTTTGACCTGTTGTTTGGGTTTGTTTGTTTTTTTTGTCAGTTGTGGGGCTTGAACTCTGGGCCTGGGCACTGTCTCTGAGCTCTTCAGCTCAAGACTACCACACTACCCCTACACTTTGAGCCACAGTGCTTTTCTAGTGGTTAATTGGAGATAAGAGTCTCCGAGTCTTTAGTGCTCCGGTCTGGCTTTGAACTGTGATCATCAGATCTTGGCCTCCTGAGTAGCTAGGATTATAGGCGAGAGCCACCACGTCTGGCTTGACCTGTTGAGTTGTGAGATACTTGATCCATGCCTATTACTGAAGGAGGAGCATCTAGGTTTTATTGGGAGGACATGTTGGTGGCATTGCATGCTGTATCAACTGAAGACCAACGCTGTGCACTGAATGCTGAGGTTTTTCTAGATCACAAACTCCCTCGGGTTACAGTTGGCTATCCCTGTACTAGGAGAAACCATACAGCTGCACTGCATTAGTTTGTGTCATTGTGATCCTTTTTCATCCCTTGCCCTCTCCCCCCATTTGGTTAGTAGTTGTAAAGCTATGTGGATTTCATAGGTAGCTTGTTCAACTGTTGAAGCTAATGGGTTTGGCCAAGGGAGGTGGCTGTGCGTGACTCATGAATTATGTGTGCCCAGAGCTGTTCCACCTCACACTGGCTCTAGGAACCTGTTTAGCTGACTGAAGATCCTAAGCTGTACCTAATGAAGGACTGGGACTTTGTATACTTCTTGGAATGAGTTCTAGAAATTCTATTATGATGTAGAAAGATAATCCCCAATGTGAGTAACCCTAACTCATAGACTGTGATCTTGCTATCTTGTTCTTCTGGTTTGACTTTTTATAGCTTGAGTTAGAAAATGAAGTTGGTCCACTAGGCTGAGGCATGGATGGAAAGCATTTAATTTCAGGTCTGTCAAAGGTAACAGCTGCTTATAAAATGTGTCAGACTCACATCTGGGCTTATTTGTCAAGAGTAACGATAATGAGGTTATGACATGGGAGAGTGGGAGGGGTCCCTTTGGTAGCAGGTGCCTCTTTCTGCTTGCAATTGAACACTGCCTTCTCAGATATTATGGCTTTTTTGTTGTTGTTGTTGTTGTTGTTTTGCCAGTCCTGGGGATTGAACTAAGGGCCTGGGTACTGTGCTTGGGCTTTCTTAAGGCTAGAACTCTACCACTTGAGCCACAGCACCACTTCCAGCCTTTTCTGAGTATGTGGTACTGAGGAATCAAACCCAGGGCTTTGTGTATGGTAGGCTAGCACTTTTCCATTAGGCTGTGCTCCAGAGCCCTCAGATATTGTTTAAGCCAGATATTGTTTAAGCCAGTATTGCTGGCTTAGTAGGAGGAGGAGGAAGAGAGGAAGAAGAAGAGGAGGAGGAGGTAGTAGAGAGAGTGGAAAAATATGAAACAAAAGATATAAGCATGTTTTGCATTTACATATAATTTATTTCTCTTTTAGAGCGCCAAGGGTTGTTACTATAGAGGTACATGAGACACATGACACACAGTTAAGGAATTTATAGCCATAGGGATGGTGCCAAAGCTAGAACATTAAAAAAAAAGAGTAATACCTTACAAAGTAATTACTTTCCTGGTTTAAGCATGTCTATTAATAGCAAGTAATACCACCATGTTTAATTAGACTTTTTAATGTGAATGTTGCCAAAGCCACACACTGCATAAGCCCTGTTCTCCCCTCTGTGTGGCAGCTTCCATCAGATCCTCACTTCCCCCACTGCAGCAAAGAAAGATTCCTCCTTCATATCCATCTCAAACTTTGTTTGTCTCCTTTTTTATTTTGGCCGTTTTGGGGTTTGAACTCAGGGCCTTGTGTTTGCAAGGCATGTACTTTGCTACTGGAGCCATGCTTTCAGCTGTGCATTTCAGCCTGTAATTATGTGGGGGGGGGGGTTGTTTGCTTTTTCTTTTTTGCCAGTCCTGGGGCTTAAACTCAGGGCCTGAACACTGTCCTTGGGCTTTTCTGAAGGCTAGAGTTCTACCACTTGAGCCACAGCACCACTTCCAGCTTTTTCTATGTATATGGTACCAAGGAATCAAACCAAGGGCTTTGTGCATGCTATGTGAGCATTCTACCACTGGGCCACACTCCTGGTCTTATACAGTAGTTTTTTGTTTTTTTTTTTTTTAATTACACATACTATTATACAGTAGTTAGTGGAGAGTTGTGCATAGGATATTAAGTTTGAAAACAATTTGCCTTTTTAATAGATTAAAACAGAATTATTTGCCAGGTACTAGTGGCTCATGCCTGTAATCTTAGTTACTCAGAAGGTTGAGATCTGAGGATCGTAGTTCAAAGCCAGCTCAGGAGGAAGGTCCAGAGACTTTACTTCCATTTAATGTCATCCCCCACCAAAAGACCCCACCCCAAAACAATAAAAAAAAAAAAGAACTGAAAACAGACCTATGGCTTAAGTGGTAGACTACCACCAGCCTTGAGCAAAACTAAGCTCAGGGACAGTACTTAGGCCCTGAGTTCAAGCCCCAGGATCATCACCAAAAACAACAAACAAAAAACCCAAACCAGAGTTAAGGTTATTATGTCATTCTTACTCTGGCGTGTTGCTGAAGAGAAGGAAGGTGACATTGTCTCTTGGGACTATCATAGACCCACTACTTCAGCCTGTCTGGGGCTCAACCTCTGTGCAGCCATCACCACAGCGTGAATATGTAAGATATTGCAGCTCTCTGCCTCCTCACAATTTGTTGTAATCAAAATGTACATCTATTTTGTAATTACAGAACATGACCTGTCACAGCAAACTGATTTTGTGACATGTGTCTTTGCTACTAAATTCAATGGCCACATCTTTTTATCCCCCTAC
The DNA here is from genome assembly GCF_031878675.1 of Megascapheus bottae. Lineage (NCBI taxonomy): Eukaryota > Metazoa > Chordata > Mammalia > Rodentia > Geomyidae > Megascapheus > Megascapheus bottae. The sequence goes on from NC_143517.1 coordinate 40,327,350, forward strand.
CCACCCTTCTCTAGTGCATTGACTGACTCTTGGGTGAGAATCAAGGCTGCCAGGCCCTGGTGGCTCACCCCTATAATCCTAGCTGCTCCAAAGGCTGAGACCTGAGATCCAGTTCCACAACCACTTTGGGTAGAACAGTCTGTGAGAGTTATTACCAACTTACTACCCAAAAGCCCTAAGTAGAGCTATCACTAGGGTAGAACACCAACCTTGAGGGACAAAGCCAAGTGAGAGTTTGAGGCTCTGAGTTCAAGCTGTTGTCCTGTTTTCTTTTTACATGTACACACACAAAGTATACTTGTATCTATCTATACACACGCACAAGCATATATGCATATATACACACACATTACATTTTTCACATATATTAACAAAATTTTTCTTAGTGCAATGCTTGAGGTTTTTGTAGGAAAGATACATTATCAACATAAAATGCTATATGTCATATAAGTTATTATATATAGAAGTAAATTACATATAGAACTAAATTTAAATGATCAAATGAACATAAAGGAATTGAAAACTATTATGCCTGCCCCCAGAACAAATAAGATGCATCTTAGCCATTCATTGATGCAGAATCATCCAGTTGTAAAATGCGTATCAAATTAACATCACAGATATACTTTAATCACTGTGTTAACATAATTGCAGATGTGTTGGCCTGTTTTGATAGTGAAAAACTTCGTTTTCTTAGGACAAGAGTATTCCAAAAATAGTTACCATTTCTACAGGCTTATAGGTTTAAACTAGTTTTATTAATTCTTTAGTACAAACTCACAAAAATTAGTTGTTACTAAATTTTAAAGATGAGAAAACTGAAGCTCAACTCACAATATCACCTAGACATATCTTAACCTCCAGAGTTCATTTTTCTCCTGCCTCAGTCTCTTTGACTGGTTGGAACTGCAGGTGCATTGTGTGTGCCATTGTGCCTGGCTTGGGTCTTGTTTCATTAATAGTTGAGCTAGTGACAAAAGTCAAAAGGATGGTGAGTCTCTTTATTTATTCATTTGGCACATTGCCTATGATGTGTTTAATACAAAGAAAGTTGCTGGGTACTGGGGCTTATGTAATCCTAGCTCCTGAGCATCAAGGCACAAAGCTAGCCCAGGCGGCAAAGTCTATGAGATAACTCAATTAACCACCAAAAACTGGAAGTGAGGTTGTGAGAGTAAACTTTAGGTTTGCTAATTCTGGGCACTGGGCTCTTTTCTCAATAGATGTTTGCTGTTTTGTGAGATACCCTTTCAGCTGCCTTAAGAATGAAACTATCACCCTGCAATACTGCATAATTTTGTGACTCATGCTAATCAAGGCCCTGTCTTATTCTATCTTCCTGTTTCCAGAATTATCAGGAAAGCTTATCTGACCTCAATAAAGTTCTCCTACTAGATCCAAATATTGCTGAGGCAAAGCTGGAACTGGAAGAGGTAACCAGTCTCCTTAATATTAAGGACAACACAGCATCATTCAACAAAGAAAAGGAGAGAAAGAAAATTGAAATTCAAGAGGTATTTACATTTCATTTTGAAAAAAAAATATTCTTCTGATGATCTGTAGAGTTCTAGGCGGCTCCTATGAAAATTCTACGAAATTCAGGGCTGGGAGTTCGGACTAGTGGTAGAATGCTTGCCTAGCATGCACAAAGCCCTGAATTCGATTCCTTGGTATTACTACACAGGAAAAACTGGACGTGGTAGTGTGGCTCAAGTGGTAGAGAAAGCTCAAGGACAGTGCTCAGGCCTTGAGTTCAAGCCCCCACGACTGGCACACACACAAAAAAGAAAAATGTTAACTCATTATAAAGAGAAAGCTTGTCCTTTGTCATCATGATTGGCCGCTGTGTCCCTCACGCTTTCCTTGCCACCTCCACATAAGCTCGTCATTTGTATTATTTCTACTCCATGGTGTATGGAAGCCCTTAGCCTTCAGGTTTTGCTTCAAGATCTACCTGGAGAGGAAAATAGAATATTCAAAATATAAGCTTACTTCTCTGTCAAATATCAGGAAACAAATAAGCTGGGCACTGGTGACCCATGCCTGTGATCTAAGCCACTCGGGAGGCTGAGGTCTGAGAATCATAGTTCAAAGTCACCCTAGGCCAGAAAGTCCTTCTCTTTATTTCCAGTTAACCAGAAGTGTAGCTGTGTTCAATAGCGCTCAAGCCTTAAACAACAAAGCTCAGTATCAGTGACCAGGTCTTGAGTTTAAGCCCCTTGATTGACACCCTCCCCCTCCAAAAAAATCAAATTTAAAATTTATGAGGCAGGCGCTGGTGGCTCACGCCTGTAATTCTAGCTACTCAGGAGGCTGAGATCTGAGGATCTCAGTTCAGAGCCAGCCTGGGCTGTGATGAGTGGTAAATCTGTGAGACTCATATCTCCACCTCCATCTTGGCTCAAAGCAGTAGAGCTCTAGCCTTAAGTGGAAGAGCTTGGGGATAGCATCCAGGCCCAGAGTTCAAGCCCCATGACTTAAAAAAAGAAAAAAAAATTGTGGTTCTCAATGCCTACTTGACAAGCATGACTCAAGATGTGTGTGGTGACTGTTTACTCAGTGTCCCAGTGTCCGTTTTCCCTGTGAAGGTGAGCAAAGGCAATGAAGAAGAAAAGGAGCCTGGAGGAACCTCGGTGGTCTCCACGGACCGTCTGACCCGCGACAAGGAGAAAGAAGCCAGTGGGCCTCGGGAGCGCTCTGAGAGGCTTTCCATCTCCAAGCCGAGTAACGCCTATGAATTCGGTCAGGTTCTGAATGCTATAAATACTAGGAAAGATGAAGAGGCCTGTGCACACCTTTTAGGCATCATTGCACCAGAAGAATTGCCCATGTTGCTGAGTAACAAACTTGAAGGGGATACATTCCTCCTCCTTATTCAGTCTCTGAAAAATCACCTCATCAGTAAGGATCCCTTCTTGGTGTATCAGCATCTTTTGTATTTGAGTACAGCAGAAAGGTTTAAGGTAAGCAGGAAAATAGTTTAGTAACAGAGATTGACATATTTTTTAGGCTTTCCATAACTTTAAAAATGTTTTTATTGCTAATAGAATTTTTTTCCTTTTTTTCAGATGATGTTGACACTAATTAACAAAGACCAAAAGGAGCAAACTAAACAGCTATTTGATGACCTTTCAGATGCACAAACCAACCACTTTACTTTAGAGGATGTACAGGCCCTAAAACAGCAGTATGAGCTTTAACTCAAGATCATTGCTAGATTTCTTCCATGCATGTACAAGTTCCAGTAATGCTTAATGAGATGGTATTAAAATAGAGCTGCATGGATAAAACCTGGCTTAGAAAAGATACTTAGGTCTGGACTGTAAAATGTTTTATTTTTATATACTGAACACATATATGCTACAATATACAAAACATGAGTATTCTACAAACTTTTTATTAGTTGTAAATATTTTCTTATGTACCAGAGCCAACATCTTTATATTTAATAAGTATATGTGGAACTTGTTAAAATATATTTTAATTTATAGTACATGTTTTCTTTTAATAATTCAACCTGTTAAATTTTGGATGTAAGCTGTTTTTCTTTGGTCTATTTGACAGTAATGAATTGCTTTAAAGTTCTTTTGAAAAAATGGAGTCATTAACTGATTTATTGTATTACCTAGTATCCTACAAAGATGCACATGAGTCCAATTTTATACTACTAGTTGAATCAGTTTAAAATGAAATGTAACATTGGAGTCTGATTATTAGAAGTTTATTAATTTAGAGCTGTAAGAGAAACTTATTTTTGTAATATAAAGTATTGCCTGATAATTAATAAATTGCCAAGAATTGCCACCACTTTTTACTAGGTTTTAAAATGTGTCTTGCCCTTATATATTGCTTATACAAGCAATAAAGTCAGTATATAAAAGAAACCCAAGCTGTGTTTGTGTTTGAATTGTTATCCTTTACCTTCTCAAACTTAAAATATCTCCCTCCTTTTTACTGTTTATATTTCCTTCTGCAAAAGGGGAAGTGAAGGACTCATATTAAAAGCTCCTTTGTTAAGTGGGTCAAAGGTATTTCTTACAATAAGACATTTAAATCTTAATGTATCATCTATTATTCCTGCACTCTAAATTCCTTTATTAAGAATTTTTTTAACTTATTTAAAAGTGAAGATGATCGTATCATCTTTCATCATCTCAATATACATTTTTTTCTAGTCTTTTATAATTACAGAACACTTAAAAAAATCATCAGGAGTTTAGCATAGTGGTAGAGTGCTCACCTAACATACACAAACACCCAGGTTCAATTCCTTGGTACTGCATACATGGAAAAAGCTCTAGCTTTGAGAAAGCCCAAGGACAGGGCTCAGGCCCTGAGTTCAAGCCCCAGCACTGGCAAAAAAAAAAAAAATAATAATGGTGGGTCAGGTGAGTGGTGTACACTTGTAAACCCAGCCTGAGGAGGCAAAGCCGAGACGATTTTGAATTTAAGGTTAGAATAGGCAACATGGATGGGTTCACGTTCAGTCTGGACAATAGAGACACTCTTTAAGGGTAAATGGTACCTTTCACACTGCCATTTTTCTCTTGAACTGTTTTCGCTTTGTTGATACGGGAAAGTCTGGAATGGGAACTTGAATCTTCAAACAAAAATACATTGTTCTCTTTTTTTCAATGTTTTTTTTTATAATAGTAAATGATGACTTCTGTTCTATACAAATATAAATGATGATACATAATACTATTGCTTAAGACCTGGGAGCTTAGCTTGTATAAGTACACTTTGCTGTTTGCACAAGTCACCTGTCTGATGCATGTCTCAGAATGTATCCCTGGGACCCGGTCGTGGGTGACCAATGGCTTCTCTCCTGTAAGTAAAACGATTGCATCAATGTTGTTGGAAAAGAATAAGAACACTGTAAATACTGTAACACACATATGAAGATCCCTCTGATGAGCACTTCATAAGCACACAAGTGGCTGGCTGGAGAGCTCTGGTGCCATCTTCTGGAAATTAGCCATGATAACAGCAATCAAGAAACCCTACAAACACAGCTGGGCATGTCTTCCTTTTCAACTTCACTTCGTTTTGAAGGACAATGGGTAAACTATTGCACATTCAGAATTTGGCACAGGCTTCTAAGTTCTCAGTAAATGCTCAACAAATCCAGAAGACTTTGCCTTAAACAGTGTTCATTTCCAGAGTTCAGATCAGGCAAGTCCCTACTATGAAGTTTACAACAGCATTAAATTCCCAGGCTTTCTTGGGGATCTTTTCATAGTTATTGGAAAACTTAAAAGTCAGGAGCATTCAGAATCTTAGCTTTTGTGATTTTTCAGAACACTAGAGGACTTATAACCCAACAGACACAAAAGCCTGTAATTAACACTAAATGGCACAAGCATTGGGGTGAGCTAAACTATTAATGGCTGACTAGAACAGTAGAAGCAGAAAGCCTTGTCTGAGCATAGGGTTTTACTTTGAAAAACGCTGGCAATACTGAGTATGGGAGTTTTTGTACAGGGTGCTCTGAAAGCATAGTTTCAAAGTTCAAGGGTGCACAGGTATTAAGAGGAAAGGGAACATTCTCTAAAATCTTAGACAAGATTGAAATAGGTAAATGAGAAGCCCTCAGGAAGATTAAATTGCTTTAGTGTGGAACCTACCACTAGACTATGCTCCTGGCCCCACATGACCTCACACATGTATATATATATATATGTTTATATATATATAATATATATATATATGTATTTTCTAGTAGTGGGTCTGGAACCAAGGTCTCACTCTCTTCCTTGGCTGATTTGCTCATAGGCTAGTGATCTACCACTTGAGTCACACTTCAACTTCCAGCTTTTTGCGGTTAGTTGGAGATAAGAGTTGCATAGAGAGGGGCCAGGAGTGCAGCATAGTGGTGCATGCATGAAGCCCTGGGTTTGATTCCTCAGTACTACATACACAGAAAAAGCTGGAAGTTGTGCTGTGGCTCAAGTGGCAGAGCACTAGCCTTGAGCAAAAGTATGCAAGCATGTTTACTCAAAAATTCATGTGGAAACATTTTTCATAGCAGGCATGAGTAGAAATAACCTAAGTGACCAACTGATGAATATACAATTCAGCCACATAAAAATGAGATATTGCTATTCCATAGATGGCTTTGAAAGCATCAAGAAAAAAGGAAAAGCAAGGCCATATCTTATAATTCCATTTATATGGAGTGTCCAGAATGGACAGATCCATAGATTTCAAAAGTAAATTAGTGGCTAGCAGAGATTGAGAGGCAAGGTACCCCCAAAGAAAAAGTGTATGAACCATACCTCAAAAAAAAGGTAAGTGCAGGCTGGGAGTTCGGCCTGGTGGTAGAGTGCTTGCCCAGCATGCACGAAGACCCAGACCTGGGTTCGATTCCTCGGTACCACATACATAGAAAAAAGCCAGAAGGGGTGTTGAGGCTCAAGTGGTAGAGCTCTAGCCTTGAGAAAGTTCATGGATAGTGCTCAGACCGTGAACTTAAGCCCAGGACTGGCAAAAAAAAAAGTATCACCCAAAGGTAGTGAACTGATTTAATGGAAAGAGGAACCAATAGTCCTATCACAAATGGCCTTTTATTTGTAAGATAAAATGCTAGGATAAATTCAAGACAGATGGAAGCAAATGAAAGTTATTAAAAGTCATAGGAAATCTAGAACACTAAGTACAATTTAGGACTAGGAGAGATCTTAGTTATCACAGTCTTGAAGCCCTGGATGTTAAAATTAAGCACATGAACAATATAGCTTTCATGTAAAGAATATAGTAATATGCACTGAACTACCTTTGCAATATTTCTGTACATCCAAAATTATTCCAAAATTGGGGCGGGGAGTTTGGCCTAGTGGTTAAAGTGCTTGCCTAGCATGCATGAAGACCCGGGTTCGATTCCTCGGTACCACATACATAGAAAAAAGCCGGAAGTGGTGCTGAGGCTCAAGTGGTAGAGCTCTAGCCTTGAGAAAGTCCAAGGACAGTGCTCAGGCCCTGAGCTCAAGCCCAAGACTGGCAAAAAAATAAATAAATAAATAAATAAAATAAAATAAAATAAAATTGTTAAAAAAAATTATTCCAAAATAAATTTCAGAATTAAAGGTTGCCCATAAAAAAACCTGGTAAAGAAAAATGTAACAAATAGAACTGTCAACAGCTATAGTATGCAACAAGCAAAGATCTCTTTCAAATAGACAATGAAAAAGTATCTCAGATTAAGGATACAATAGGGACTGGGAATGTGGCTTAGTGATAGAGTGCTTGCCTAGCATGCATGAAGCCCTGAGTTTGGTTCCTCAGTACCACATATCCAGAAAAAGTGGGAAGTAGTGTTGTGGCTCAAGTGGTAGAGTGCTAGCCTTGAGCAAAAGCAGCGCAGGAACAGTGCCCAGTCCAGAGTTCAAGCCTCAGGACTTGGGGGAAAAAAAATAACAGCAAATGTAAATACCAGATGCACTTTTACTTCTTTTACAGTCTTTCTAGATTTTCTTTTGAAGTTTTGAAACTTACTTTGAAGTTTTCATTTTCTCCTCATTTTTGTGAAATTCTGTGGACATACAAAGTCATTCAAACACAAATAACCCAACCACCTTGAGCTGAGCACGGTGGCATATGCTGTTAGTCTCAGCTTTACAGGAGACTGAAGAAGGAAGCTCACTAGAACTTAGTTCAGTACAAGCCTAAGCAACACAACAAAAGCTCATCTCAAAAACAAATGAAATTTTACCAAGAGGTAATTCACATAACATACAATTTATAAGGTGTAACATGACTGGCTTTCAGAACCACAATACATTTCAGAATATTCACTTCAAAAGAAACTCCAGGATTAGAAGTATGGCTCAAGCAGAATACTTGTCTAGCAAGTACAAAGCACTGAGTTCAAATTTCACTACCAAAAAAACCCCCAAAAAACCCCAAACCCACCCTATCAAACAAAAACCCTCCATGTGCCATAAGCATTCTCACTTTTACACAATTCCCTTAGCTCTAGCCAAACACTAATACTGCCCGTGTCTTTACAGGTTTGCATTCATATATTATATATATATATATCATAAACCATACAACATGTACCCTTTTATAACTGATTTTAGCAAGTTTAAAATTCCATCAGTTTTGTAGAATATATATTGTCCATGTGGATATACACGTGGGTGGATATATGCCATCTCTTGTCTATTCACAAGCTGCCAGCATGCACACACATTCATTAGCTGATGGGCATTAAACTGTTTTTAATTTTTTTGGCTATTTTGAATTCATTGTGAATTTGTGGAAAATATTCCCAAAATAAAACTTAAAGGTGGCAGACTTACCTATTAGATGTCAAATCGTTCACTGTAGGTTTTTGAAATGCTCAGCCACCAAGTTATGCCTACGTGGCCCTCTCCTGTGAGTATTCTCAAAGGAGGGAGCATTCCTAATACCAAGAAATTATATACCTTCCCAAACTTCCTTCCATCTTGCATTTTCATAGCAATTATCGTCTGACACTAGTTTAAGTTGTGTGTATAGGTTTGCTTATTTTACTTTCTCACACTCAGAATCTGATAGGCCTGAGTGTTTATTTGGTTCTGTGCTGTATTTTCAGCATCATCTTTATTATTGTGTTAAAGAAATGAATAGACAGCAATCACAAAAATTGTGAATTAGCATATGAGAAGGTACAGTGATACCATTTGCACTAAATTTAAAACTGCAAACTCATTGTCTAGTAATCAATGGCTACTCAAATAATAAAACTCTCTGCAAATGATACTATTTTTGGCATTCAACATCAGCCAATATGTGAACAACTAGCTTTTACTTGTGGCTTCTCACACCTAAATGAAGGAAATAAATGCAATGAATTATTAAAAGGAACCATATAGACCGTGAGTTTGGCCTAGTGGTAAAGTGCTTGCCTAGCATGCACGAAGACCTGGGTTCGATTCCTCGGTACCACATACATAGAAAAAAGCCAGAAGTGGTGCTGAGGCTCAAGTGGTAGAGCTCTAGCCTTGAGAAAGCCCAAGAACAGTGCTCAGGCCCTGAGCTCAAGCTCTGGACTGGAAAAAAAAAATCCATATCCCCAGACCTTAAGACTGTTCTAGAAAAAAAAAATCCCCATTTAAAGAAAAAAAAAAAGGAACCATATAAAAATGTGGTCAGCATTGCTGTGTGTTTGTCAGTTCTGGGACTTGAACTCAGGGCTTGGGTACTGTCCTTGAGCTTTGTGCTCAAGGCTAGCATTCTCCTACTTCCTGAGCCACAGATTCACCTGGTGGTTAAACTAGATTTCAAAGTGTCATGGACTACCTGGGCTGGCTCTGAACTATGATCCTCAGGATTAGAACCAGAGGATCAGGTAACTAGAATTACAGGACTGAGCCACCAGTGCCTGGCTTCCTAAACCAGGATTTTAACAAGGATTTATTTAGTTTAACAGAGTAAAGAAGAAATAGAAAAAGACAATTCATGCTTCCTTGGCAGGAAATGGAAGTTACAGTCCCCAAGTCTTGAGACACTTGATTCTGCACAGGAAAGCAATCTACTTAACAGAAGTTATCTTGCTCATGTCATGTAGGAACGAATAGCTGATGGTTTTCAACATATTCTTTGGTGATCCAAGTCTATATTTAGATAATATGCTATGGGAAATCTTACATATGCACAATTTTCCCAATCTCCAACAAAATTCAAAGTGATAAATCATGTACATTTGACATTTAACTGATTTGATGCTATGAAGCTGGGGATTTGTACATTTAAGAGAATCCAGTTAAAATACTTTACATAATCATCAGTAGGGTATACTACAGTCTTAGTATTTTTTTCTGACACTACCATGTGATCTTTTCCTCCAGACCTTGAAGAAAGGTTTAAAAACTTACAGTGAGCTGGGCCCTGGGGTAGGATGGTAGCCTTGAGCTGCAGAGCTCAGGGACAGCACTCCAGTGAGTCTAAGCTCCACAACCAAAAAAAAAAAAAAAAAAAAATTACAGTGAGCCAAGTGCCAGCAGCTCATACCTGCAGTCCTATTTACTGAGGAGGCTGAGATCTGAGGATCAGGGTTTAAAGCCTGCCCTAGCAGAAAAATCTGTTCCTGTGATTAATCAGCAAGAAGCCAGAAGAGGAGCTGTGGCTGAAGTGGTAGAGTACTTGAAAGAAATCTCAGCAAGTTAAGGAAAGGGTATATTCTAGTCTAGTGTTGAGCTCCAAGGAAATCTGGCTTGGTCTGAAGTTAAATAGCATTCTATACTGACTCATGCTTGAAGGACCCAGATATGAAAAACTTTTGCGGTCAACTGAAAGGTGCATCATCGTGTGTGCACACGCAGGCGTGCAATGCAACCTTGTGGCCTGTGCAGAGCTCTACCACCTGCGCCATAGCTCCAGTTCTGGTGGTGGTTTTATTGTTTTTTGGGGTTTTTCTGGTGGTAAATTGGGAGATGTCTTCCAGACTAGTTTCATATTGCAATCATCAGATCTCAGCCTCCTGATTAGATAGGATTCCAGGCGAAAGCCACTCACTGGTGACAGGCAGGTGGACCATTTTTAAGGTGAGGTGGCAGTGACACTGGAAAGGACTGAGGTAAACTGCAACTTGGGTACTAAAGAACATGAGACTATTCAGCTCAAGGCTACCACCCTACCCTTGAGCCAAGCCCCCCTTCCCATTTTCTAGAGGTTAACTGGAAATAAGAGTCTCAGGTCCTTTTGTGCCTAGGCCGGCTTTGAACCTTGATTCTCAGATCTCAGCTTCCTGAGTAGCTAGGATTACAGTCATGAGCCACCAGGGTGCCCACGTCCAGCAAGAACCAGAACTGAGACTCTTATCTCCAATTGGAAAATATGAAGTGGGGCTGTGGCTCAGGGGTAGGGCAGTAGTCTTGAGCTGAAGAGGTCAGGGACAGCGCCCAGGTCCAGAGTTCAAGCCCCATGACCCACAAAAAAAAATAAATTTATTTTGACAAAAGTATCTTTCTTCTGCAGTAAAGGCAGGACGGAGACATGAAAGATGGAGTTTCAAACATTATCTGTTGGAAAATTCTCCAAATGCTTCCCTTTTGACTGAGGCCCAAGCCCAAACCATTTTAATGGCTTGTAATATTGATGACTATTACCATATAGCAAGTGAAAATTCCTTATAAAATTTATCTTTCAAAAGTACTTGTCCAAAATGTAGTCTCTACCTGACTTATTTAACTGTAACCCCTCTGTACATCATCTTTATGATCACAAAATTTAAAAAAATTCACACATCAAAATGCAGCAAAAGTATTTACATTTATTTCACATATGCAGTTTACACACTCACGATTGAACAAAACTGGAATGCAAACAAATATACAAATACTATAATAAGCATGATCAAATAAAATAACTGGCACTAGTGTTATAAGCATAATAATGGACTTGGTGAGAGAAAGACTTGGTGATGGAAGAGACTGCAGCCCATGATGTTTTTCTTTTTCTTTTTTATCAAAAGAAAATGCTCAGTAGCACCATAATGGTAGCACTTAAACATAGAAGGAACATTTTAACTGCTATCATTGAGATTAACCTGCTTTATATAAGTGGCCTACATGGGAAGTTAACAATACAGGCAGTATTTTGGCCAACTTCTGCTTTTGCCAGCTGAACATCTCTCCTAAACAAAAGCAAAAGGAACCAAAGCCAACCACACATTGACCTTTTGCACTCGGCACATGGAGTTCTTCATGGTGCTTTGATTTGATGGTTGGAAAAGATACATGTGTGTTTAAAACTGAGGTTACATTAAGTTATTTACTAAAGCCTGAGTGTGTCTTTGGTAGGCTAATACTTTTTCAGCATTGTTATTAAATCACATTCATGTTTATCTAGTTCCTGTATTTTTCTATGTAATCCAAGGTGATAAGAGAGGACATTGTGCACAATATAGCAAAATCCTCCAATGACTAGGCCCTTAAAACCCAATCTATCCCAAAAGGCACCAAGAATCAGTGGGGTACAAATTTCCCCTTAGTAAAAGATGACTTTTTTTTTTGGTAATACTCATAACCTAATGGGGTTTTTACTTTATAGTTTTATGTATTTTATTTGTTGCCGTCAATATATTTAATTATCTACCTTTACATTTTTCTTCTAAAATGGCATTAACAATATACAAGATATATAGAGTACCAGGTATTTCTATTTCAAAGTTGTGCAAAAACTGCCACAATCTTGCTCAAAGTGTCTTATATATCCAAATGGTTGCAAGTGGGCTGCCAAGCTTTATATATCCACATTGCATATGAAGAAAATGAAATTTAAGCCCAGTTATGAATAGAAATGTTAGAGAATATCACATACTAAGTAACCTGCCAGGTTATTTTAAATAGCATCCCTTAGTGGTTTCAATAAAATGTCACTAACCACTTAGCTCAGAGCCTTGTTTTCTTCATAAGAATGCTGTAGAGCTGCATTAGTATTTTGTACTGATCATAAATTAAGCCACATTTCTATCTAAATACACAGGTATGGTATCAAGCAATGTTTTGTGAGAAGCACACAAAACATGCTTTGCTCTTAAGATTTACTACTTTCCTAATAATGCACTTTAAAGCCTTCATTTCATAGTTTGGTGATTAAGATCCACATGAAACACAATGCTTTGCTGTAACTGCATTTTGATTACAAAACCTGGCTTTTGCTGGTAAGTTGAAGCTGCAAATAGTCACATACATTTAACCAGCTCCAAACAAGGTTGTTCAGTGGTAATGATACTGCAGCATTTATAGGCCTAAATTTCAGTCTGAATTGCAACTTTTAATTCCATTGTCTTATGCGAGTGGTTGTTATTTGTTTCTTTTAGCGAATCACCAAAATATAGATCAGCATTGGGTTTTATTCCACTGTTACCATGTTCTTCAGGGATAGGATTCTGCTGTGGAACTTCTGAACATGAAGCAGTTTTGGTGAGCAGAGAAATGCTACACTGATAGGGGGAATTTTCCAGACGGTCGTTTTCTACCTCAGGAAGAATGTTGACAGTTGCGAAGCGGGTATGATAATCATTGGACCCATGACTACAAGATGTTTTCATGCTTTCAAGGTCAGAGCAGCTGAATTCAGAAAAATGGCTAGAATGGGAATCTGCTACGGATGGCATACTGTCACTGAGGGATGGAGCCTCAAATTCGCTTGAGTTCGTGCTTTGTTGTTCTAACAGCTGTGCATCCATGTCCTCTCTGGTCTCATTGATCTTCATGTTCCCCTTTTTCCTCAACTTGCCGCTCTTAGATTTCTTTCCTGCGGCAGTTTCTTTGGACCACTTGGCTGCACTTGATTTACCTTCTGGCAAGCTGCAAGATGAAGCACCAGGCTGGCTTCGAGGAGTGCTGCCGTCATCCACGCTGCTGCTTCCGCTGTGGTGCCTCAACTTGGATGGCTTTGACTCAATGTCTACTTGCACTTCCAGGCTGTTGCCCTCTCTGGAACACAAGAGTAACAAATAGAATTTCTGGCCTCCTTTATTCAGATGATAGCACAGGGTACACAGGTTTGGTAAGAACAATCAAATGGCTATACATAGAAGTGGCACATGGCACATTCTACTAACATAAAACACTACTTGAAAGAAGAGGGCTTCAATTTTAAAAATAGTAGTAGATACATTTACTTCTTATGCTGCTCATTTTTGTTGTGTGTGTGCTTTGATAATTTTTAAGGTGGAGTCTTCTAATTTTGTCTGGGGCTAGCCAGACAAATAGGCTGATTTCAGGCTGCAATTCTTTTTCATCTCACCTCCCACCTCGCTGGGATTATAGGTGTGCTTGCTTCTCCCGTAAACTCTCCCCGCAGCCCAGCATCTTCTAAAGAACAGCTTTGGTGAAGTATAATTTAAATGCCATAAAATTTACCAGCTTACTGCATATAATTTAGTGATTTTTAGTCTTTTCAAAACATTTTCATCATCCCCAAAAGAAACCCTATACCCATTAACAATCAGTCCTCATTCTTTCCTCCCTGCAGCTCCAGCGATCTACTATAGAGCTGCCTACTCTGAATGGCTCACCATTTCTCTTCCCAAAGAACTTAACAGTGGGTCACCAATCTTCACCGGTTTATTCTGGCTCAGTGATAAAGATCATCCCTTTATATTTAATTCAAAATGACTTATGAATTTTTTTTTGGCCAGTCCTGGGCTTGAACTCAGGGCCTGAAAAATGTCCTTGAGTTTTCTCAAAGCTAGAACCCTACCACTTGAGCCACAGTACTACTTCCAGCCTTTTCTATGTATGTGGTAATGAGGAATCAAACCTGGGTCTTCATGCATGCTAGGCAAGCACTCTACCACTAGGCCAAACTCCCAGCCCCTACTTATGACATTATAACAATGTTTTCCTTACTTGTCCATTGGGATGTAAGAATTCAGAATGGATCCTGCCATTGCTTTGGTGCTGGCATTATCACTAACTGTTCCCAAGCTGACTGTGCCAGATTCTCCACTTAGGCTATACCGTTCTTTCTGTACATCTGCTTGTACTTCCAACCTTAAAGAGGAAGGTATCAGATAAAAGCCAAAATTATTTATAATTCAGTACTGCCATGACATGTTAAAATTAAAATTCAGCTAAGTTCAGTAGTGAGAAGCTAATTTTAGACACTATTTTTTTTCTGTTTCTACTTACTTGATCACTCAAATTGTACTATAGTACACTGAATAGTTCCAGTCATCCAGAAGCAATGGGAAAAATTAGCCAAATAAGGCAGAAAGAGCAACACAAAAATAAAACAACAGGCTTTTAACTTAAATATGCTCCACTTAGGATATGGCACTCTTGTCATGCTTCAGTGCAAAACACAACATCAAAATATATTATCAACTATTACACATGTCAGATCAGTGAATCAAAAAATTCTCTATTAAAAATGGTTCTAAGGCTTGGTGCTGGTGGCTCATGCCTGTAATTATAGCTACTCAGGAGGCTGAGATCTGATGATACCTGTTTGGAGAAAGTCTGGAGAGGAAAGTCAGTGAGTTTCCTATTCCTATCTTCATTTAAGTACCAATTAGCCCCCTTTTTTCCTCCCCCAAAGTAGAGCCTCAAGTGGTAGAGCACTCAGCCCATGAGTTCAAGCCTGAGAACTGGAACAGAAAAAGGTTCTATGAATGGCATCCGATGTCTTTCTTTTTTGGTAGTGTTAGCAAACAAACTCAAGGCCTTGTACATGCTAGGCACTGACCTTAATGCCTAGCCCATATCTTGACTTTTTTCTTTTTCTTGGTGGGTCATGGGGCTAGAACCCTAGGCCTGGGTGCTATAACTGAGCTCTTTAGCTCAAGGCTACCACTTTACCCCTTGAACCACAGCCACACTTCCCCTTTTCTAGTGATTAATTGGAGATGAGTCTCAAGGTCTTTAGTGCCTGGGCTGGCTTTGAACCTCATTCTTCAGATCTCAACCTCCTGAGTAGCTAGGATTATAGACATGAAACACAAGTATAAGGTTCATGTTCAAGTATAACCTACCTAAAAATAAGATAAATGTGACACATTATTTGATTCATGTTTTTCCCTTTACATAAATAGGTTAATAAAAATAAAACATAGTGAATCAAAAGAAGAAACATGAGAAGATTAAAAAAACAACAAAAAAAACATGTTAGCCATGGTGGCTCACACCTGTAATCCTAGCTGCTCAGGAGGCTGTGATCTGAGGATCAACGTTCAAAGCCAGCCCGGGCACAAAAGGACCTAAGATTCTTATCTCCAATTAACCTCTGAAGAGCCCTGCCCAGGCCGAGTTCAAGCCCCATGACCCCTCCCCCCCACGGCCCCCTGCTCAAAAAATAGATAAACAAAAACCCTCCAAAAACATATTAACTTCTCTTATCTATATGGCTTGGTACAAGTCTTGTACAAGACTCGGTGAGAAGTAACTCCATAGGACCCAGCTGGAATATCTATCCTGGCTTAAGTTCATGTACTCTTGAATGTCCTAACTCTACTTGTTACAAAGCCCTAGGTCATCTTGTTTCCCAATATCCAGATGTTTATTAAGCCCAGAATGAAGGGCATTACCTTTCGTGTACACTGAAGCAGCTCCAGCACTGACTCTCCTATCAAATGTGACAAGTGTAATGACAAACTGGCAGAATGCTATTTCTCAGACTTAGTTATTTATTACCACAATATAAAATATTTTGACAGGAAATTTATCAGTAAAACAAATCTATTACTAAATTTCATTTTTTAGCAAAGTAAGCATCATGTTCTATTCAAAATTCTTATATAAAAATGGTTTTAGTAAAAGAAGGCAGAAACAAGATAAATCAAAACCACACTATTTCATACCTGTTAAAACAGTTTACCATGGCACTTCCTGACAGACTCCCTGTTATACTAGCTCCAGCTAAAGCCATGGTGCTTGCTGTTTCACTCAGGTTGTCTCTGATGGCTCCTATTCGATCCATGTGGCTTCCACTTGCACTTAAGCTGCCAGTCAGACCACCAACACTTCCTTCTCCTATGCTAGGATTGTGTCTTGCTTCTGCTACTGATGTTGTATCTAAAAGCAAACGATTCAAAGAAATTAAGACAGGATTATTAATTTCTCCCTTCTTTAACAGCTCTGTAATTTCAGATAGGTCATTTTATTAAACAAAACACAAAACACATAGGAACGGAAAGATGTCTGAACTATGGGTAAGAGTAAAGGGAAGCATAAAGTATAGTTGGATCATAAACTAATTTTTAAAAAGATCCAGAAGAGGAAGGAATTTTATAATGAATAAATTATTGAGAAATTTAATTAATTTTAGAGAAAACTATGGCAAAACCTTCAATAAAGTGTCATATGAAGAACTTATAACTCTAGGCCAATAAGAATGGGACAAAAATTGGTTCCTAGATATACATCACAGTTCTAATTGTCTATAGACTATTGTAAGATTCATAAAACTTTGTTTTGAAGGATTCATTTATTCATGCCAGTATTTGATATACTCAGGGTGATGAAAGTTATGAGTGAGAAATGAATAGCCATGCACGGAATGTCTGCCCACCATTTTATGTAGTATAATTAAGGAGGCCTCTTAGCTAAAGTAACTCTTATAGAGATTCTAAGAAAAGTAAAGGAATAAGCTGTGAAATTATCTGGAAGAAGAGAACTGTAAGTTTAAAGCCTAGAAACAGAAACATGATTAATTAGCATGCTCAAAAATTAAGAGGAGAATGTCATAAGTTTAGTGACCTAAGTTTAGTTCACAGGAGTCTTTGGGGTCATGATAAGAACTATGCCCTCCCTGCCCCTACAGTTTAGAAGTCACTGAAGAAACACTGAACCTAAGAAGACATGATCTAACAGTTTTCAAGGCATGACCATGGCTGCATTTCAGAACAGTGAGTGGAAACTGAGAAGCTGATACATCAGTTGAGAGGTTATTACCATAGCAGAGGATTAATGCAGAAGCAGTGGAAAAGTAAGAAGTAGTTGAACTGTTGCCACAGACTGAAAGAAGTAGCAGAATGTGCTGATAAATCAGTTATAGGGTAAAAGGAGAAAAGGGAGAGTCATAGTAGCAGAGGGGTTTTATTTCACTTATTTGGCAACATTTATTGGATAACTAGCCTTTGTCAGGCATTATTCTTGCAGCTAGGACATCGATGAACAAAAAAAGGAGTTTCTCTCTAGTCTGTGCCTCTTCATGGAAGAGGCAGTGGAAGGTATGAAGTTCTGGGGAACTCTGAGTTGGGTAGAGTTGCAATTCAGTTGATTTTCTAAACAAGTGTGCAATCTTTTCAGACTTGCTTTGGGTAATCTGTGATGTGGGTAAGGGTGGCAACAGCCTCCCGGAGTTGTGACAATTTTCAAGTTAAATACCTACTACACTGTTCTCTAGACGTTAGATTCAGATAGAGTTAGTGCCATTATCCTTACAGGGAGAAAGTTTCTGGCCCAAAGAAAGAGCAGAAATAGAGAAGCTACTTACTGAGGTCAGAATGACAGTTTTAGAACAAAGAATTTGGTTGTAGACATGTTAACCTTGAAATTCTCGTTTGAAATCTAAGTGCAGGTTCAAGGACAAAGTTAAAATATTCACGTTAGAGGTTCAGGAGAGTTCTAACCTAGATAGAAATTTATAGGGCTATCAGTGTGTGTATCTATGTATGTATGCATATCTCTCTGTGTGTATATGTGTATCCATACTATTAGTGTTTGAGCTCAGTGTTTTACACTTGTTAGGCACACCTTGTGAACATTCTTGCACTGGCTACTGCAGTGACTAGACAACAATCCATCTATTTTAGGTCTCTAATTGTAGATGACAAGTGTGTGCTACCATGCCCAGTGTCGCTGGTGAGATGGAGTCTCTCAGACTTTATTCAATTGCAGCTTCCTATGTAGCCTGGATGACAGATGTGCCTCACTGCACCCAGATACTGGTTGGAAGGGGTCTTACACATGTCTAAGAGCTATAGTTATAGTTATGAGCTCAGCTGACAGCCTGTCTCTCTCTCATCTATACACATATATAATATATACAAAGATGTAATATATTGATATATCCTATATATTAATAGCGGGTGAGTATAGATAAATAAGAGAAGAATTGTGAGAACTGGGCCCTGGGACACTAAAACAGAGGTTAGGAGAAGGAAAATGAACTTTCAAAGCTTAGAAGGAATGGGCAGCAGACATGATTAGAAGTCCTTCTGAAAAAGGCATGTGGACAAGTGTTTCAAGGAAGATCCAGTTTATCACATTAGGTATGAAACATGCTGTTAAAATGAGGCTAGAATGCACTACTATATTTGGTAACATGGAAGCCGTGGGTGACCTCTGATTTAGTGGAATGGTGGAAGTAAATTCTGGAGTGGAAGGGACAAAAATCGGATTGAATTAAAGTCACGAGAGAACAAAGGTAACAAAGGGGCCTTGTTTCTTACACATTTGCTAATTATATCTTTAAGAAATAGAATCAAAGTTGCTAGATTATAAAACATGCACTTTTCAAAATAAAAGCGTATAAGCGAGTACTGGTGGCTCACACCTGAGACTGAGGATCATGGTTTGAGGCTAGCCTAGGCAGAAAAGTTCCCAGGAGACTCTTACCTCCAATAAACCACTCAAAAAGCTGAAGAGGCACTGTGGCTCAAGTGGTAGAGCAGTAGGCTTGAGCACAAAGAGCCTCAGGGAGGATGCCTAGAATCTGAGATCAAGCTCACAACGAACAACAAAGAAGAAAGACAAAAGCTTCTTTTCTATCCAGGTGGTTTGCCTCCTTTCTGTTAACCTTCTGAATGTTGTTTTTTTAATCTTGCCAGAAGGCTTGGCCCTAGTTAACTATATTTTAGTTATACACATCCCTTTCCTGAGCACTTAAAAGATCCATTAGAATTAGTTACAGCCTGTTGATTAAGCCATACCTTTTGCAAATTGTGAACCTGAGCTCAGTTAATATGAGCAGAGGGGCAGGGCCTGCTGGGTTAGGGAATAAAAGGGAGCAGCTTGCCTGCTGTGTGCTAATTGCTTGCCAGAGTTTTGGCTAATTGTTGCGAGTGTGGCTTCAGGCTGACCCATGGATCTGCATCACTGAGTAAGATAACCACACAAAGAAATGAGCTGTCATGTATGATGCCATGCCTATGAACTTTGAGCTATATCATCAGTATGGTGAACCTCCTGGCTTTATTGATTTATTGCTTTATCACTTTCTGCTTAACTGATCTGAGACTTAATTACCATTTGGTACAAATGTAACCCCTGACAGTTTCTTGGTTTTAAGAGTATATAAGACTGGAACTAGAAATAAATGGGGCTATAGTCTTAAGCTTACAGCCTCAGGCTACAGTCTTGGGCTGTAGACTTAAACTGTAGACCTCCCGACCCCTTCTGTTTCTTGTCTTTTTCTTTTGTCATCCTCACCCCCTAAATCAGGAATCCCGCCTTGCTGCCAGCTGGTTCTAGCAGCTAATGGTGCACCCTTTTGCAGAAGTAATCTTTGCCTTGCTGGGTTTCTTTTGAATTAGTGTCTTTATTCCTACTTAACACCCCATTATCCTGAGCTATTTCTAAAATGAACTATAAGTTCTACTGGTTTCTTCTTAATTTCTGCAAGCTATTGTCCTAATTCATAGATTTTTGGTTTCTTTTGCTGATCCTGGGGCTTGAACTCAAGTTCTGGGCCCTGTCCCAGAGCTCTTTTTGCTTCAGTCTAGCACTCTACCATTTGAGCCACAGCCCCACTTCTGGCTTTTTCTGAGTTGTTTACTGGAGATAGAGCCTCATGGACTTTCCTGCTTGGGCTGGCTTTGAACTACATTACTCAGATTTCAGCTTCCTGAATGGCTAGGATTATAGCTGTGAGGCACCAGCACCTGGCTAAGTCAGGTTTTTTTTTTTTTTTTCTTAATTGTCAATGTGTTAAAGCAAAATATAATAGTAAAAAGCTTCAGATGGCTGGGAGTTTGGCCTAGTGGTAGAGTGCTTGCCTAGCATGCACGAAGACCCAGGCTCAATTCCTGGGTACCAAGTACATAGAAAACAGCCGGAAGTGGTGCTGAGACTCAAGTGGTAGAGCTCTAGCCTTGAGAAAGCCCAAGGATAGTGCTCAGGATCTGAGCTCAAGTCCAGGACTGGCAAAAAAAAAAAAAAAAAAAAAAAGGAAAAAAAAAGCTTCAGATTTCATTCAGAATCATTCCACTTTTTTTCATACACACATACTTCCTAGACTGCATGAGCACTAGTAGACCTAAATAAAGGAAGACAATGGAAATTCTGACTTACATGTTATCTATGTCCTCTCCCCCCAAACTGTAAATATGCACATTGTCTTTTTTTCTTTCTTTCTTTTTTTGAGATAAGAGTCTCAAGGTCTTTTGTTCCCTGGGCTGGCTTTGAACCTTGATCTTCTTGATCTTCAGATCTCAGCCTCCTGAGTAGCTAGGATTACAGGCATGAGCCACCGTACCAGGCTCTTTCTTCCTTTTCTTAGAGAACTTACCTACAGCTGCGTTAGTTCCACCAACATTTATATCATTTTCATCATCAAATTCGATCCTGACTCCTTTTCCATTGCCTGCTGAGACTCCACAACCTCCACTTCGACAGAGTGAAATTGGAACGACACCATAGACATAAGCTAACATAATAGGAACACCAATACCTAAAGAGGAATTAAACAAGCCAATATAAGCCCCCAAATAAAATCTTAGAAATACAAGGTTAAGGAAATCTTTTCAAGAGAAATATAAGGGAGAAAAATGAAGAATATACCAAAAGTAGATTCACCAAGCTCTTTAATGAAAGGACACAAACAAATTCAAGACACTCAACTTGCCTGCCATTGGGCTGATACATATGAGAGGGAAAACAAAAAGATAAAAATAAAATCTTTTTCTTAGTGTCAGGTTCTAATATTAGGGGAATAGAGCAACTGGAAACTAACAATTTTTTAACCTACCCTTAAGGTTAGGTTCCTGAATATATAATACTTTTTTAAAATATAATTTTATTGTTATGATTAAGGTACACAAAAGGGTTCTTTCAGAAGTCAGGTAATGAGTATACTTTATAATACATTTATTTATTGTTGGTCATGGGACTTGAACTCTTGGCCTGGGCACTGTTGCTGAGCTCTTCAGTGCAAGGTTAGCCCTCTACCATTTGAACCACAGTGCCACTTCTGGTTTTCTGATGGTCAACTGGAGATAAGAGTCTCACAGACTTTTCTGCCTGGGCTGGCTTTTAACTGTCATTCTCAGATCTCAGACTCCTAAGGTAGCTCTACTGGTGCCCAGCTATAATACATCTAATTTTAAATCATCCTTACATAAATTTAAAAAGTAACCATCATCAAGACTTCTTCAAATACAAAATGAATCCCTCCCAAACAAAAACTTTCTACAACTCCACAAAACTTGAGGCAAACAGTATTTTAAAGGATTGTCTTACCTACAGTCACTGCAGCTACTACTGGAGACACAATGACAGACAATGTCACACCGCCTGCTATGGCCAGATTCCTCTTATGCTTTGAAACATCCTTGCCTTCATATCGATTATGAATCTTGAATCAAAAATAAAAACCAAGAGTAGAAGATTAAAGAGAACATATATGACATATTTTAGATTAAATAGATCTATATCTGTAAGGAATTTAAACTGGTTTTACAAATTCAGTTGAGTGTCACAGTAAAAGCATTTATTACTCTTAAGCTCTATTTCACAAGCAATTTGCTTATGTACAAAGACAGTGATTCAATAGATTTTACTTTGTATTTACCTTTAAAGTAAAATGCTGGGCAAATATAATCTGAGTACTCAGCGAACATATGTGAAAATGGAACTAGGAAACTTGAGGGGATGGATGGGGCTGGGGAGAATGATGGAAGGGGTGACACTGATCAAAATGCACTGTGCACATGAACTGACATGTTCAACTATTTAAGGATAATAAAAAATTTAAAAAGAAAAAAATTCTTGAGAAAAAACAACATATAACTTTGAGTAGGACAATTGTGCATTTAGAGAAGAAAAAGTAAGGATATTCTTTCAACATAGTTCTCAGCTGGTTGTTTCACTCAAACGAAATTTAACGTTCTGTAAGTTTCTACATAAGAATCTCTGGTTTTTGCTCAAGGCTGGTGGTACAGAACCACTTCCAGTTTTCTTGTGCTAACTGAAGCTGAGTCTCATGTACTTGCATGCCTGGGCTGGCTTCAAACCATGATCTTAAAATTTCAGCTAGGGATTATAGGCATGGTTCACCAGTGCCTGGCTCTTTTTTTTTTTTTTTTTTAATTTGAACTCAATAATAGTTCAATAAGACAAATGAGAGTTCTTATTGTCTTAATACATTTAATAAGATAATAAGAGTTCATTAAGACAAATGCAGAGCTCAATAAAAAAAATGCATAAGGACCAGGAGTTTGGCCTAGTGGTAGAGTGCTTGCCTAGCATGCATGGACCCAGGTTCAATTCCTCAGTACCACATATACAGAAAAAAGCTGGAAGTAGTGCTGTCGCTCAAGTGGCAAATCACTAGCCTTGAGAAAAAAAAGGCCAAGGACAGTGCTCAGGCCTTGAGTTCAAGCCTTAGGATTGGCAAAAGCAAGCAAGCAAGCAAGAAAGAAAAGTAAGACACTTAAGAGTAGGATTTTTCTCAAGAACATTTTTATATAAACAAACATGGATAGATGATTCAAAATTCTTTCCTCAAGAGGTAAAGAGAAAGCTGGACACCAGTGGCTCACGCCTATAATCCTAGCTCCTTAGAAGGTTGATCTGAGGATCACATCTCAAAGCCAGCTCAGGGAGAAAAGTCCATGAGACTCTTATCTCCAATATACAACCCAGAAAAAGATGGAAGTAATGTTGTGGCTCAAGTGGTAGAGTGTTAGCCTTGAGCACAAAGAGGGACAGTGCCTCCAGGCCCTGAGTTCAAGTCCTAGGACTGGCACTAAAGAAAGAAATAACACACACATATATACATACATACCTAATGAAAATGTTTTTATAATGAAGAAACTGTTGTCTAAAAATAAGCAAAAAGCAAAGCAAAAACAAACTAGAACCAAAAAAAAAAAAAGGATAAACCAAAAGGTTAAGAATAAACTAACACACTAGCAAAGAGGTATGCATTTTACCTTACGGCCCACATACACAGGAATGCCAATAATCATTGCAGGAATAGCAATGCCAGCTATTAAAGCAATTCCTACAGGAGCACCAACAAGGGTTCCTAGCTGCCATAAGATCTTCTTCTTTCGACTCCAGGGTTTCTTTCCCCAAAAAGTACAACCTGATGGGCTAAAGGTAAAAATTATAATGTAATATAACTGTTGCACAAAACTTTTCATATATGAAAAAATTTAGATCTAGTATAATACATAGGGCATTAAATACAAGCTTTCTATTTCAACGAAAAAGACACACAGGATTTCCATTTCTTATTATGACTAATTATAAATTCCAAATGACTGATGTAATAAATTGGTACCAATCTTTTAAATTTATGAAACTAAAATAAAATCAATCCTGTTAAATCTCAAGTTTAAAAATGCCTAGAAAGATTTTTTCCAAAAAGTACTCTAAACATTGCAATATAAAAATCATCCAAGTAACACCGGCTATAAGCTTACCTTAGATAATGTAAATCAGAGATTTCTTTCATGCACAACCAACAAAACTCACAGCCACAGACAGCACATGTCATGTGATTACAGCTTCCATCATTCATCTTTATTATATAAGCAGCACATCGTGGACATGGCTTTATATCATCAGCTATTAGGAAAAGAAAGACATCTGTTAAGTACATAAAACTGATATAAAAATAATTTCTAGTAGATTATCAATTGTACAGACAAAACAAATCTTAGCATGTATAATTCATTAACTGACAATTAATAGTATATAAAGTTTCTCCTCTTCCTTTCTTAGAGGGACACATACATTAAAAGTTCAAGTGGTGAACATTTTCAAACATAGTAGCAAAGTAATAGTAGAAGAAGGGGCTGGGAGTGTGGCCTAGTGGTACAGTGCTTGCCTAGCATGCCCGAAGACCCAGGTTCGAGTCCTTGGTACCACATACACAGAAAAAGCCAGAAATAGTGCTGTGGCTCAAGTGGTAGAACCTAGCCTTGAGAACGCCCAAGGACAGTGCTCAGGCCCTTAGTTCAAGCCCTAGGTCCCGCTTAAAAAAAAAAAAAAAGCTCAGGGACAACACCCGAGCCCAGGGATAGGGTGGTAGCCTTGAGTTGAAGAGCTCAGGGACAACACCCAAGCCCAGAGGTAGGGCAGTAGCCTTAAGCTGAAGAGTTTAGGGACAGCACCCAGGCCTAGTTCAAGCCCCAATCTCCCCCCCCCACCCCCCCCCACCCCCCCCCCCCCGGCACACACAAAAAGAAAGCAGAAGAATAAAAAGAGAAGGCAAATTATGAACTGTACAAAGTTTAAGTCCAGATACTGTAAGTGGTACTTCCTATTACTTTGAGGCACTATGTATAAAGCACTACTCACTTTTCTAAATTGAACTATAAGTACTGTAAAAATAGCACTACAATCAAGGAAGGGTGACACAGGGTTTTAAACAGTGTAATCAGGGAAAGCAATTTTGGCATAAAAGCAACCACTGTTAAGAGAAGCTCATGACTGTCCTTTCTATTCATTTATTCAGTTGGCGCATGCTCCTTACATAGTAGTAATATGGTTAAATTGCACAGTGGTGTCAAAGTTAGTGATAGCTAACTTTGAGAAACCATGATAGAATAAGTTACACAACTACTTGGAGCTTCAACAGCTACTTAAATTGTATTCTATGGTAATTTTACCATTATAGGTGGGCAGCTTAGTTTCCAATTATACACACAGAGTTTAGCAAAGATATTTGTAGTATTAGGCACTGAATTTAAGGATTGTTCAATTCCTTTTAACATCCCAAGTACTAAGCTATATTCTATTTTCCTTTCTACAGATTTCCTTTTCTTTTTTTTGCTAGTCCTGGGCTTGAACTCAGGGCCTGAGCCATGTCCTTGGATTTTCTCAAGGCTAGAGCTCTACCACTTGAGCCTCAGCAACGTTTCTGGCTTTCTTCTATGTATGTGGTACCGAGGAATCGAACCTGGGTCTTTGTGCATGCTAGGCAAGCACTCTACCACTAGGCCAAACTCCCGGCCCCCTTTCTACAAGTTTTATGGTCAAATTTTACCTGTGCTTTATCTGTGAATTTAGGTTTCCTTAGGGCTCTTTCTGAGGCCAAGTAGTTTTTAACTTAAGAACTGGCAAAAAAAAAATAGTGTTTTATCAATTTTGAGCAAACTCTACGCAGCCAGCCAAAGACAAATGATAATCACTAGGATGCAAAAATTTTTAAGTCTCATCTCAGTAGAATGAAACAAAAAATAATGGAGGCCAGCAAGGATGAAGCTCAAGGAAAACCCTAATTTTCTGTTGCTGAGAATGGAAACTTGCTTAATCACTCTGGAAAACAATATAGAGGCTCTAAAAAAATTAAACATAGAACTTCCCTTTGGTTCCTGCATTTACATTCCTTGGCATTCACACAAATTATTATAAACCAAGAGAGTGGCTTAGTGATAGAGTGCTTGCTAGAATGCATGAAGCCCTGGGTTTAATTCCTAGGAACCACATATGCAGAAAAAGCTGGAAATGGTGCTGTGGCTCCAGTGGTAGAGCTCTAGCCTTGAGAAAGCCCAAGGACAGTTCTCAGGCCCTGAGTTCAAGCCCATGGACTTGCAAAACAAAACAAAACAAAACAAGATTATAAACCAGGATACAGTAAAGGCACTAGCACAATCACGTTTACTGCAGCATTGCAGCACTATTCCCCACAGCAAAGGGATGGAATGATCCCAGATGCCCCTCAATGGACAAA
The DNA here is from genome assembly GCF_031878675.1 of Megascapheus bottae. NCBI lineage: Eukaryota > Metazoa > Chordata > Mammalia > Rodentia > Geomyidae > Megascapheus > Megascapheus bottae. The sequence continues at coordinate 40,353,690 of NC_143517.1, forward strand.
TGAACCAAGAAAATGTACTGTATACACACAGTGAAGTTTTACTACTCATCCATTAGAAAGAATGATATGTTCCATTTATAAAGAAATAGAAAGACCTGGAAAAAATGATGGTAAGTAAAGTCAATCAGACTCAGAGAGACAAAGGATGAATGTTTTCCCTTCTATGTGAAAGCTAGATTTAGCTTATAAACTTGTAAGTATGTTGGTTAATATGTAGGAGGATATAAATATATGATCTGACAGATAGTAGATTCAAGGGAGAATTCAAATAGGGTAATTCCTTAGAAAGGCAAAGTCAAAATTCAGCAAAATATACAAGGAAGAAGGTATGTGAAAGGGATGTAGTTGGTGTCAAGGAGAAAAGGGGTAGACAAATGAAGAGAAGATGAGGAGAATGACTCAAGAATCCAATGCATATCCTACAAAATTAAGAAGAGTAAAGGGGGTGGGTAGAGAGGGATGGATTGCAATGTTAAAAGGGGTGACATGGATCAAGATATATTGTATTCTTAAATGGGTTTGTTAAATGGTAACTCCTTTGTACAACTACTTAAAAATAATAAAACATATAAAGATTCATAAGTCATTTAAATGATTCAAAGAACATAGGCTGCATTAAAATTTTGTGAACACTAGGGCATAAAAGATTAAAAAATTTGATATAACATTTAGTATATTAAAAAAAGAAACATTAATCCTATATGGTTAATCAGTGTGTGAACTAAGAAACTTCCTCATACCAGGTAATACTCAATTAGAAGTGGGCTTTACGATAAGCCCCTTCATCTTTGGAAAAAACTGAAAAACATACCATGAGAAATGGATTTTTCATACATCTCCTTTTACAGATGTATCCACCTTTTCAGTCTGTGTACATATTTATCTATGAAAGGCTGTTTGGTGTGCTGGTTTCTTTCTTCAAAGTGACAAATTTTGGAAAATGGATTTATTGTGAACATGATATAAAGAAAAATTCTTTCAATAGCCTTATAATGCAAGTATATCTCCTTCCTTTTTCTCTTTCTATGGGGTCTTAAGAAGCTAAGTTCAAAGTTTTAGTTTTTATAGATTACATATTAAAAAAGTGAGCACAAGGCCATATATTCTGAACTTTGATTTTTGATGTTACATAGCACACATACAAATGCAAGTACTATTTTAAATTTCAAAACTGGAAGAAAGAAAATTTTTATTTTATTTTATTTTTTTTGCCAGTCCTGGGCTTGGGCTCTGGGCCTGAATACTGTCCTTGGGTTTTCTCAAGGCTAGATAGAGCTCTACCACATGAGCCACAAAAGCACTTTTGGCTTTTTTTTCTATATAGGTAGTACTGAGGAATCGAACCCGGGTTTTCATGCATACTAGGCAAGCACTCAACCATTAGGCCAAACTCCTGGCCCAAGAAAAATTTTAAATGGAACAAATTCAAAATAAATTTTATTTTATTAAATAATCATCTTGAGAGGTTATACTTATTCCAACAATGACATTATTTTGCTCAAATCAACTGGGAATATTTTCTTCAGAATTGCATTCAAAACTACTTTATATGAAAAACACTAAATATCATATATTCACTCTACGCCACTATTCAAACGTGGTATATGACACTCTTGTTGTTAGCTCTAAAGGAACCGCTGGTCATTCCCAGATAACACACTGTCAAATCAAATGGACAATGAATCTACCAAATTTAAATATTATGTCAGTAAAGCATTCCACTGAAGCATTTTTCTAAGATGATTACTCTGAGGAAGATCAATACTTGTTCATAATGTTCATTCTAAAAATAACAAAAGCCATCTCTATGTTACTTTTTATTTAATGCTCAAATCCCTAGCAGATGGCTGTGGTTCTGTTTCCCTGTCTTGTACCAGCAGGAGCACTTATTGTGAGCCAAGAATGGTTGAACCCTACAGACATAAGCTTTGTTAGTATCTATATTTTAAAGATAAGACAAATAACTTGTTCAAGGTCCCAGAAGAGGACTTAAATCCAAGAAGTCAAATTGCAGAGTCTATGCTCTGTATGTTCTATATCCTGTGGTCAATAAATATCCGTGCTCAGAGGAGAATATCACTTCTATGTCAATCATCTAATAATGACTATGCTGACTCTTTAGGGAACAGCTTAGATATATTCGGTTCCTCTCCAAATTGCTTCCGAACACATACCCATAAATTATTGGTAATAATTTTGAATTTTGCTCAAATATTTAGGAAATAGAAACAAATCAGTGAGCAAACAAGAATGAAGTATTAAATATTAAATTTTCCAGGAAGCTTAAGGAAGACCTTTAACAGCATAAAGTATATGAATATCAGGATGTACTACTGGTAGAATGGTATTCTTTTCATTACAAATTTCTGTATTTCCAGGTTTTTCTCGGTCAAAATCAAGGAAATTTTTTTTTGGGGGGGGGCAAGGTTGGTTGTGGGGCTTGAACTCTGGGCCCGGGCACGGTCCCTGATGTCCCTAATGTCCTAACTAAGCTTTGATTTATATTCTTATTCTTGGATTAGATGTGAGAGAGATGTTTTAAAAAGAGAAAAGGAGGGGCCAGAAGCATTGCCTAGTGGTAGAGTGCTTGCCTAGTGTGCAAGAAGACTCAGGTTTGATTCCTCGGTACCACATACATAGAAAACACTGGAAGTGTGCCGTGGTTCAAGTGGTAGAGCTCTAGCCTTGAGAAAGCCCAAGGACAGTGCTCAGGCCCTGAGTTGAAGCCCTAGGACTGGCAAAAAAAAAAAAAAGGAAAAAAAATGTTATTTCGTAAAGAAAGCAATCCAGTAATTCATTTGGAATAATAGAAGACCCCAAACAGCAAAAACAATCAGAAGGAAGAACAGTGTTGGAAAAATATCAACACAAAAATTCAAACTCAGTTACAAAGCCAAAGCAACAAAAACAGGTTGGTAATGGCATAAGAATAGGTTTGAGGACCATGGGACAGAATATAAGACCCAGAACCAAACTCACAGATTGATAGCCACCTAATATTGATAAGGGAACAAAAAACACAAGTTGGAAGACAGTCCACTTCAACAAATGGTGCTGGCAAAATTGGCTATCCACATGCAGAAAACTAAAACCAGATCCACTATGTATCAGCCTGCACCAAAATCAATTCTAAACAGATCAAAGACCTCAGTGCAAGACCAGATACCATGAAAATCGTACAGGAAGGGGTAATACTAGGTCTCCTAGGCAGAGGTCTAAATTCCTTGAGATTCAGAATCAGAACAAATCAAGCCAAGACTGGATAAATGGGAAGAGTTTCTGCATTGCAAAAGACATAGCTAGCTAGATAAACAGAAAACAGAATCGGAGAATAATTTTTTTTTACCAGCTATGCATTAGACAAGGGCCTCTTATCTAAAATACACTTTGAGCTCAAAACATTAACCCTCCCCTACAACTAAATCCTCAAACAACAACCCAATTAATAAATTGGGTTGCTAACGACTTAAAGAGACTTCTCAGAAGTTTGAATGGCCAATAGACATATGAAAAAATGTTCCATTTCTCTAACTATAAAAGAAATGCAAATGAAAACAACAATAGATTCTACCTCACCCCAGTTAGAATGGCCATTATCAAGAAAACTAATAATAACAAATATTAGCAGAGATGTGACCAAAGGGAACTCTACTATGCTGTTGGTGGGAATGTAAACATGTTCAACTGCTATGGAAAGCATAATGAAAATGCCTCAAAAGACTAAACATATAGAACTTCTCTATGACCCAGCAATTCCATTTCTGGGCATTTATCCAACAGAACACAAACAAGACCACATTAAAACTACCAGCACAACTATGTTCATAGTAGCATTGTTTTTCATAACCAAGATATGTGACCAACCCAAATGCCTCTTGGTGATTGAATGAATGGATCGAGACAACAAATGGACAGAGAAAATGTGGTGTATTCATCCATCAGAAAGATTGACATTGTACCATATATAAGGAAATGGGAAGACGTGGGGAAAAAAAAGTATTAAGTGAAGTAAGCCAGAACCAAAAAAACATAGGTTGCATGGTTTCCCTCATTTGTGGTAACTAGAATGGGCCTATAAATCTATAAATAAAGACACTTGATGGTAAAAGAAAAAGAATACACTTAGATGTGATAATTATGCAGGTCTCTAGGCATTCACACAGAGTGAGACCAAAGGAGGATATCCTTAGGAGAGGATTCATATAGGGACACTAGCTATGTGCATCTGACCATAAATAATATTTATCAAAATGGATTCCAGGAAGCAGAAACAAGAGGTTTTTGTTTTTTCTTTGTTCCTGTTTTTCTTTTCTGTAATTTTTGTCTTGTTTATTTGTCTTTAGGAAAATATGGAGAAGGCGAAGAAATGGTGGGACAACTACGGTGAAAACTTGTGAGTGGAGATAGGAAGGAAAAACTGGAGGGGGAAGGGGGGACATTGTTCAAAAAGAAATGTACTCTGTTTTTTTTGTGGGTCATGGGGCTGGAACTCAGCCTGGGCACTGTCCCTGAGCTCTTCAGCTCAAGGCTAACACCTTACCCTTGAGCCAAGCCCCACTTCCCATTTTCTAGAGGTTAACTGGAGATAAGAGTCTCAGATCCTTTTGTGCACGGCTGGCTTTGAACCTTGATCCTCAGATCTCAGCCTCCCGAGTAGCTAAGATTACAGGGGCATGCCACCACGCCCAGCAAAAAATGTACTCTTTATCTGACTTATGTAACTGTAACTCCTCTCCTTCTATATGTCACTTTTACAATAACAAATATTTTAAAATGCATTTCACAAAATAGTTAAACAAAAATGATTCCAAAAAAGTGGGAGAAAAACATGGGAAGGTATAACAATGTTCAAGTACTCACTACCTTACAAATGTAACTGTAACCCCTCTATACATCACCCTGATAATACAATTTTAGAAAAAGACTAAAATAATAAATACTGTTTAAGTCTTTAAAACAATATTTTGTGATATTTACAAAATTAAGTAGAAATCTACAGGTGATATATTCAAAATTAGTGTCAGAAAAATCTGCTTAGGTTGGCCTGTGATGCCTTTATAAACAACTGGTTTGGATTATCTTTATACATAATCATGCTATTTTCTTGTTTGTAGGACAATAAAACCTTACCAGTCTAACACCACTACCACAGGAAGAACAAATGTCCTACTTTATAGAAAGTCACTTAAAATATAAGACGCTTCTAAAAAAGTGGAGAGAACATAGATGATGAGAGTAAGTTTTTCTTTTTACTTTAAATTACTAGGCATTCTATGTCAAATATCTTATTAGAGAGAAAGAAAACTGAATACCTGCTGCTCCAGACTCTTGGCTATAGCTGATTGAAGAAGAGCGCAGAGTCCTCAAACGTACACTCTGGGCTCTCTCCTGCCGAGCAGCATCACAGGTCTGGTTAGGGTGCCAAATCTGCTTACAGTGGTAGCAGAACTCTGTTCCACAGCCTTCTCGCCCACAAGTTAATTTTGGACAGCTGGCACATCCGAATGCTATCACAGCATATCTTCAAAGAACAAAAATAATGACTTAAAATGTGAGATAAAACAAGAGCTAATAGTGATGTAAAAAAGATATATTATTCCTGAAATTTTCTTTGGAATCAGGCAAAATGTCATAAACTCTAACACTATTTCATCAATATGAAAATGAGAGAAAAATAGTTCACAAATGAAGACAAATAACTTTAAAGCATTTTAAAAGACCAATTTTTATTTTTACGAGTATGTACCAAACTATAAATTTATTTTAAAAATGTTGTTTTAGTAGCAAATGCAAAGAAGACTAGAAATACATATGCTAAAAATCTTAATGGTCTCCCTGGAGTTAGAATATTAATTTTATTTATTTATTTGTTTATTTATTTATTTATTGCCAATCCTGGGGCTTGAATTCAGGGCCTGGGCACTGTCCTTAGGCTTTTTTCTCAAGGCTAGCACTCTGCCACTTGAGCCACAGCACCATTTCTGACTTTTTCTATGCATATGGTACTGAGGAATCAAATCTGGGTCTTTGTGCATGCTAGGCAAGCACTCTACCACTACGCCAAACTCCCAGCCCTTATTACTTATTTTCTACAGTTACTTATTAATTTTTAAATCAGAAAATGATTAACTAAAAAATGCATTGAAACAGAGTCAGATATATCTCATAGCTAATAGTATATTGCATTAACATAAATTTTGTGATTAGCTTGTAATTAATGTATTAACTTTCATTTTGTGTATGTATGTGTGTGTATGTGTGTGTGTGTACACGCAGACACTATTACTAGTACTAGTGTATGTTCTAGTACTAGGGTTTGAACTCAGGCCTTAGCACTTAACTTTTTCACTAAAGGCTGGCACACTACTACTTAAGCCTTCCTGTTTTCTGCTAACTGATTGGAGATAGATGTCTCGTGGACTTTTCCTGTCCAGGCTACCTTCTCGTCCTGGGGCTTGAATTCAGGGCCTGAGCACTGTCCTTGGGCTTTCCTCAAGGTAGCGCTCTACCACTTGAGTCACAGCACCACTTCTGGTGTTTTCTGTGTATGTGGTACCCAGGAATCAAATCCAGGGCTTCATACATACTAGGCAGGCATTCTACTAGTAGGCCACATTCATGGCCCCTTTGCACATTTTTATTTCTAAACTGCATGGTAAAAAATGGTCATTGGTATTAATCTTCTACCAAAAAGTATACCAATTGAGCTAGGTATGGTGGGTCACCCCTGTAATCCTAGCTACTCAGGAGGCTGAGATCTGAGGAACAAGGTTCAGAGCCAGCCTAGGCACAAAAAGATCTGAGACTCTTATCTCCAATTAACCTCTAGAAAACGGGAAGTGGGCTTGGCTCAAGGGTAAGGTGTTAGCCTTGAGCTGAAGAGCTCAGGGACAGTGCCCAGGCTGAGTTCAAGCCCCATGACCCACCCACCCCCAAAAAAGTATACAAATTGAAATTCTTCAGTTGGGAAGTAGATTGGGGATTTCTGTTTCAAATAAGGTGACTAATAATGGTAGATTTGTGAGAGACTTAATTCCTATTCTCGAGAAAATAATTTTTGGTACTTAAATTCTTAAAATATAAATCTAGGGAACTAAATGTAACAGAAATGAAAGTTTTTTGTACATGAATATTCTTAGAAGCTTTATTTCTAATATCCCTAACCTGGAAAGAACACAGATGTCCTTAACAAGTAAACAATAAAATATGGTGCATAAATATATATACATTATGGACTACTGTTCACAATAAAAAACATTACTAACACAAGTAACAGCTTGGATGAACCTATGGGAAATAAGTCAAGCTCAAAAGCTAAAATATAGGAAGGAAGTAAATTTTGTTGTAAAAGAATATGATTGGGCTGCAAATGTGGCTTAGCAGTATAGTGCTTGCCTAGCATGCACGAAGCCTTGGGTTTGATTCTTTAGTACCACAGAAAAAGCCAGAAGTGGTACTGTGACTCAAGTGGCAGAGTGCTAGCCTTGAGCAAAAGCAGCTCAAGAGCAGTGCCCATGTTCTGAACTCAAGCCACAGGGCTGGCAAGAAAAAAAAAAAAAAGAATATGATCTTTGTTGTAATACATTGACTGGTGGTAACAATGTAAACTTACCTAAAATACATATCCACACACAAATTACAACAACCGGGAAAATGTGGATGAAGTGATTAGACTCTATGCCTATATTCTTATATAAGTGATAATTATACTGCCAACTGTCAAGCAGTAGCACAGACAAATAGTGTGAAGAATATACAGAATCTATTACTTCTCTTGTAACTGTAAGTTTACCTACAACTATAGCAGAAAAACTCTCAATTACAAAATTTCTAGACAGTTCTAGATTGAACTCTGGGCCTGGGCACTGTCCCTGAACTCTTCAGCTCAAGACTACTGCCCTACCCCAGGAGCCACAGCCCCACATCCCATTTTCTAGTGGATAACTGGAGATTGGAATCTCCTGGACTTCAGTGCCCGGGGTGGCTTTGAAACAAAATCCTCAGACATCAGCCTGAGGATTATAGGCGTGAGTCAACACACCTGGCTTGTTTTGTTTTTTAAAGGAAACAAACAAGTACTTCTTTTAGTTAAGAGGGTTCTTTTTTTTGGGGGGGGGGGGAATTTAGGGGAGTTTTCTGGGCTCTCCTTGTTACCAGCAATAAAACCTGAATAATAATGGTAACTGAGATTTTTATCAGGTTTCATGATAATCTATAGAACTATGTATTCAAGCTTTTACAAGACAGGAAGTTCTTTTATTGTTGATCTGCAGCTCCCTAAATAGGTACTTTACTCTTTACATCTTAAATTCTACTTTACTTCTGATAGAATTCTTTAACATTATCTACCAGATACGTTTAATTTTGAATAAACACAATTTTAAATCAAGAAGATAACCTAGTAAAGCTAAGCTTAAGATAGCTTAGTCACTCTTATCCTAGAAAAAAAGACTTTGTACTTTGTTTTCTATTAGTTATGAATCTATAATGTCTATGATTTAAAGGACAATCTTTACAGAAGCCAATGATCACAGTGAAAAAGAAACAACATTCTCTTTTAAACCTCTAAGTTTCCTTTTATTGAAGGAAGGAAAAAGGTAAAGGAGGGCAAAATGGGAAATCATGTATGAGTGCTGAGAACAGTGTGAACACCAACCATTTTTTGAAATTGGATATAATTTACAAAGTCAGAAAGAGGTTTAAGGTAGCTGGTGCAAATTACCCTTTTGATAAAAGCCATTTGCCTGTGGCTGACACCTGTAATCTTAGCTACTTAGAAGGAGATCTGGAGAACAGAGGTTTGATGCCAGTCCACGAAGAGAAATCTGAGAAATTCCTCTCGAACTAACCATTAAAATGATAGTCTTGAGGGCTGGGAGCCCGGCCTAGTGGTAGAGTGCTTGCCTAATATGCATGAAGTCCTGGGCTTGATTCCCTGGTACCATATACACAGAAAACGCTGGAAGTGGTGCTGTGGCTCAAGTGGTAGAACAACATTGCCTTAGCTTTGAGGAAAAAGAAGCTCAGAGACAGTGCTAACACCTTGAGTTCAAGCCCCAGAACTGGCAAAAAAAATAAAAATAAGATGCTAAACTTGAGGTATGATCAAACAGTAAACGCCAGCTGCGAGCAAGCAAGCAAGCAAGCATGATTTCCTGAGTTCAAACCCAATACTGTAAAAAAATTGGGTGGGAATCCAACTTAAGTTTTTCAAAAGAATAAGGCTTTCAACATACCTTTAAAGAACAAATATATATAACCACAATATCAGCAATTATTCGATTCAGCTGAGAAAAGTCAAATCCCATATTGCCCCTCCTGCCCACAAAAAAGTTAAAATGGCAATGCATGTGTGTGCATGCATGCGTGTGCAGACGCACATGGCAGTATTTGTGTTTCTGGTGCACAGGGCCTTGTGCTTGGTAGGCAGGTATTCTAGCTTTTGGGCCATACTCCATCTCTGGCCTTTTGTCAGTTAACTGGAGATAAGAGTCTCAAGGACTTTTTTATCCAGGTCTTCTTCCAGAGACAATCAAGTTAGTCACTGCATTTCTGTTGGAATGCCAGAAATTCTTGAAATAGAAACATAAGACTCTTGATTCTTGTATAAAACTTGCCTTTTTTTTTTCCCTGTCCCTGAGCTCTTCAGCTCAAGGTTACCATCCTACTGCTCTAACCCTAAGCCATAGCCCCACTTCCCAATTTTTTAGTGATTAACTGCAGAGTCCATGTGTACTTCATTGGCCAGGCTAGCTTTGAACCGTGATCCTCAGATCTCAGCCTCCTGAGTAGCTAGGATTATAGATATGAGCCACCCCACCCAGCCCAGATCTAGGTTCTTTAAGTAGCTGGTATTCAGGTGTGAGCCAACCATCTCTTGGCTAAAACAGCAACTTTTTGTTATCTACCTTGATACCTTGAGCATGCCAATGAAGGCTCCTAGGCAGAAAGTAATCTTTTTTTTTTTTTTTTTTTTTTTTTAAATCTAAGACAGGTTCTTCTCTCTTCCTCTTATTATTTCCTTACCCTATTCTCCCTAGCCATGGTGAAAGTTTTCTCTGAAACTGCAAACAGGCAAGGAAAAAACCCTTTCTTTGATTAAATCACAGCACAACACTCAGATCTGTCTTTCTGAGCCTCCTGTTAGGAGGAGTTTTTGAACAGAATTTCCTTTAAATTTAATCTGTCTTGGCCTTTAGAAGAATGAAGAGTATTAGGTCAGAAATCTCAACAGATATCCAATACAAGCCAGACCAGTAGTCTTTCTTACTAAGACATGTTAAATAAAATTAATGCCAGATAAAGAAAATGGCCAATGAAAAATGAAAAATTCATAATTCCTTCCTTGTCATTTCTGGGAGGGGGGAAACTTTTCGTGTGCACAGTGAAAGCAGTTAAATGCTATTTAAACACCAATGGTCCTATCACTGTGCATCCGCATTTCTGCGAATGATTTCTAATGTTCAGGCATCCAATATTCTTTATGTGAGATTTAAGTAAATGGAATTTAAATTTAAAATGTCCTTCTTTGAGTTCTAAAACTTTCTCCCCTTCCCCATTATCTCCACTTTCTGAAATGAGTCTTGCTCTGTAGCCCAGGCTGGCCCAGAACTCTAAATCCTCTTGTTGTCCTTCCTAGAGCTAGGATTAAAGGCATGCATCAGGGAGCTTTTCAAAAGGTTTTAATTAGGGCTGTGAGTTTGGCCTAGTGGTAGAGTGCTTGCCTAGCATGCATGAAGACCTGGGTTTGACTCCTTGGTACCACACACATAGTAAAAAGCCAGAAATGGTGCTGAGCCTCAAGTGGCAGAGCTCTAGCCTTGAGAAAGCCCAAGGATAGTGCTCAGGCCCTGAGCTCATGTCCAGGACTGGGGGGGGGGGGGGGGAGGAAGGTAGTTTTAATTAAATCTCCAGTACATTAAATATTTTGAATGACTAAAGTTAAAATGAGGATTAGGTAGAGTTGAGTGATCATTTGTCTCTTGTGTACAAAGCCATATGTCAAGTTCTGATATTACAAAAACCAAACCAAACCAAACATCTAAGAAATGAAGATGAGGCCGGGAGTTTGGCCTAGTGGTTAAAGTGCTTGCCTAGCATGCATGAAGACCCGGGTTCGATTCCTCGGTACCACATACATAGAAAAAAGCCGGAAGTGGTGCTGAGGCTCAAGTGGTAGAGCTCTAGCCTTGAGAAAGTCCAAGGACAGTGCTCAGGCCCTGAGCTCAAGCCCAGGACTGGCAAAAAAAAAAAAAAAAAAAAAAGAAATGAAGATGAGGAAGACCTATTAGAAGTTTACTGTGGAAGACTTTTCTAATAAAAGCAATTTCTAGTAAAATCAACTTCACAGGGGTGGGGTATATAGTTTAGTAGCAGAATACTCTTTGGCATGTACAAAGACTCTGAGTTAGCTGGGCATGGTGGCTCACGTACAGGAGGCTAAGATCTGATGATCACGGTTCAAAGCCAGCCTGAGCTCTAAAGAACATGAAACTGGTTTTTTTTTGTTGTTGTTTTTTAATTTCTTTTTTATTGTCAGGATAATGTATAGAGGGATTACAGTTACATTCATAAGGTAGTAGGTGTATTACTTCTCACACATTGATATCCCTTCTCATGTTTTTGTCCCTATTTCCCTCCCCCAAGAACATGAGACCCTTAACTCCAATTAACCACTAAAAAAATGGGAAGTAGGGCTGTGGGTCAAGGTGTAGGTGGTAGCCTTGAGCTGAAGAGCTCAGGGACAGTGCCCAGGTCCAGAGTTTAAGCTCCATGACCCACAAAACAAAACAAAAAACAAAAACAAAAAAATTCCCTGAGTTTCATATCCAACATAACAATAGTCATCCCAATCCTTGTAACATGATAAGACAGGAAGCCAAAATCAGGTTTAAACATGTTCATGATAAACAATATTGTAACTTTTTAAAAAAAAAAAAGCTTGTTTGGTATGATGCTTTCAAGCTTAACTGAGTGGATGAGGTTTTCTACATTAACACCAACATAAAACCTGCAATATGATCAAATTTATGAAATATGTTCTTAACTAGAGAGCCAGTATAAACCAACCAAATGTATGTGTGTGTGCATGCACGAGACACGTGTTGTTTTCTCTGCCCTCGTAGATAAAAATTACTGATAACCATCAACACCAAAATTTAATGTTTATAGTCAAATTAATGAAGGGCAATTCCATATTAAGCTTACACAATATTAAGCTTGGTTGTTTTCGTAACAGTCATTACTTAAATAGATTATAATTTATCTTCTTCAAAATATTTAATATGAGACATTTTACTTTTTATAAATAAAGTCTTAGTAAGAGGAAAATGTTAAAAAATACAGCAAAGTAGCTGGCTATCAAGGGCTCATATCTGTAATCCTAGTTACTCAGAAGGTTGAGAGTTAAAGGATTGTAGTTCAAAGTTAGCACAGGCAGTAAAGTCTGTGAGATTCCATTTCCAAAATAACCAGCAAAAAGCAGATCTGGGGGCATTGCTCAAGTGGTAAAGTGCCAGTTGGGCAAGCGTGAGACAGAGTTCAAACTGTAGTACCAGTGAAAATACCAGAGTACTAGTTTCTGAAAAAAATTTTACTAAGAAATATCATACTAAAATATAATATAAAATATATCTTATATATTAAAGTATAATAAAATAGGGGGTTTGGAAGTATGGCTCAGGTGGTAGAGAACCAGCCAATGAGTATAAGCATCAAGTAAAGAGTTCCAGTCTAGGGGTAGGGTAGGGAGTGTGAGGAAGGGTGAGAGAATAATATAACAGGTCAAGCCCGATGGTTCAAGCTCGTAATCCCAGAGATCTGAGAGGCAGAGATCAAGGAGATTACAATTTGATTGCTAGCCCAGGCGAAACATTGGCAAGACCTCATATCAACCAATAAGCTAGCAGCACACATCATAATCCCAGCTTCTTTGGAGGCTATGGTAGGAAGACCAAGGTTCAAAGATAGGTTTGGATAAAAAATATGAGATCCTTTCTTTAAAATGGTTAAATCAAAAAATAGGGTATGGCTCAATTAGCAGAGCTCACAAAGAAAAGTGTTACAATCATATATTATTTGATGATATTGACCATTATTGAACAATATCTTCTTCCCTTCTTTTTCTTGAGAGTCTAGTCCTTCATGAATCCTACAGGTTGGTTATGCCATTGTCCCTGGAAACCTAGCTCACTATAGCCCCCTTTAAATAACTTTTAACCTTTAATTTTGTTATAAATTTCCTTCAATAAAAGATAGCATAATTCAAATATGATACTGTATAGTCTGTCCTACCCATAATTAAAATATTCATGAAGTAGTAAATAACTGTGTAATTTTTACTGAAATCCTTAACAGGTCTTTCAGTGCTACTGATACCAGGGAAAACTGAGACTTATGTGTACCACACTAGGAACATAACTTTTCTCATTTTAAATTATAAAATTTATTACTCAATAAGCCTTTAGAAAAACATACACATACAAACTTGAGTACACTATGCTATAGTTCAGTTAAGTGTTTTTCAAAAGGATCATTTATTTATGTTCACAAATAACTCTCATCAGCAATAATCCTGGTCATTTTGTTATTCCCCCCAAAAATTCTCCAAGTGGACAGCATTGTATACAGCTAAATCCTATTCTCACTATCTTACTCTTTCTTCCAAATATGGAATTGAATTTACAGGGACAATATAAAAACAAGTGATGCTTCTTGGCTTTAACATCTAACATTGTGCCTCATAGGATATATGGTCAATGTATTTTTTGAATAAGTAAATTATCTTGTAGGTTAAGATTGTCTCTTTGAGTAACAGTTGGCAAATTCTTATCTCCAAGAAACAACCAATTAAGGCAGAAAAAGTCAAAACCTTCTTACCCACAATCTGGAGCTGGACACCACCTACAGTCAGGATCTGCAACAAGCCACCGTCGAAGCATAAATTCTTCATATTTCTCCATCAGGACATCATCACTTAATATCAAACGAATGTCATGGGGATTAAACCGTTCAGTACACTCTGGGCAACTGATATTAACTCTGCTTTCAGAGATTTCTATCCTTAGGTACTGTCGTAAGCAATCCACACAAGATCTGTGATGACAGGTCATTATATCAGGAAATCTGTCTTTAGAATGCCGCAAAAGGCACAAAGGGCACTCTATAAAGTCTCCAATTTGTTTGTTGATCAAAGTTAGTCCATTGTCAGAAGAGGTATTTGTAGAGAAAATGGAGTTCTTATCAGTACACATTTCAGAATGTATACTTTCAATACTCGCAATTCCATCCACCCCGCCATTTAGCTCCCTTGATTTACGTTTGTTATCCTTTTTCCTCCGAAATAGAGAGCCTATTGAAATTCTTCTTTTTTTCGGTGCCTTTTTAACTGAAGGCAAGCTTACAGATGAAGCAGAAGACTGAAGATCACGATCTGAACCCATTTGCCGATGTAAACTCATGTCTAAAATGCTCATCAGAATTGAGTCAGGGCCAGTGGTTATGCACAGCCCTTCATTATATTTCAAAGTAAAACTTATTGTTCTTGAATTCACATTAGGTCATGATGTAAAAAAATCCAACATGGCTCCCTCAGAGAATTCAGTTTATGGAAGTGCAGTTTATGGAAGACTATATCATGGAAGTCCTGAAAAACAAAAACAAAAATAACTTTCAAGACCATTTAATTGTAATTTTAGTTTGCGTATAGATATGTATATGTATATGTATATATATATATGTATATATATATATATATATTTTTTTTTTTTGGTCATGGGACTTGAACTCTGGGCCTAGGCATTGTCCCTGAGCTCTTCAGCTCAAGGCTACCTCCCTACCCCTTGAAGCTCACCACCACTTCCAGTTTTCTGGTGATTAATCGGAGATAAGAGTCTCATGGACTTTTTAATGACCAGGCTGGCTTTAAATCTTGATCCTCAGATATCAGCCTCCTGAGTAGCTAGGATTACAGGCATGAGCTACTGAGCCCGGCATTAGTCTGTACATTTTTACAAACAAATTTTCAGTGCAAGTTCAAACAAATAGTTCTTTAATCATTAGATGGGGACCATGTTATGAGAAAGGGTATCAATGTTTGTGAAGTTATGCACCTTCTATCTGGTGAATATAATGTAACCCTTCTATTAATCACAATAAAAATTATTTTAAAAAAGACTAACATTCGTTTACAGGAGTATATAAAATTACATCTGATATAATGAGAACATTCTTTAATCTTAACAACAGATTCTCTACACTTGAACTTATATAACATAGGATATAAAAATGTTCCATATGTATGATACTTGATTTATGACTAAGGTAACATTCTTAGCATGAAGAATGGGCTTAAAAAATTAAAGTGTTGACTGGTTATTCATCTGAGAAAAATAAAACAAGTTTAACCTATGGTTCACTTCATGTATAAAAATCATGTATAAAATTCCAAAGGGCAAATACAATGATTCACATCTGTAACCTCAGTTATTGGGGAAGTGGTGATCAAGAGGTTTATGGTAAAAAGTTACTGAGATCCTATCTGGGCATGATAGTATTTATCTGTTAGACTTGCTATGCTTCTATTAATTACAATAAAAATATATGGAAAAACAAAACAAAACAAAAAACCAGTGCAGGGCCAGGAGTTTGGCCTAGTGGTAGAGTGCTTGCCTAGCATGCACGAAGACCTGGGTTCTAGTCCTCGGTACCACATACATAGAAAAAAGCTGGAAGTGGTGCTGAGGCTCAAGTGGTAGAGCTATCCTTGAGAAAGTCCAAGGACAGTGCTCATGCCCTGAGCTCAAGCCCAGGACAGGCGGGGGAAAAAAAAAAGTATTAAAAATTCCTAACTATAAAGGAAAAGATTGATATATTGGTCCATAATAAAAGTAAGGGACAGTACTAAGGGTTTGGAGAAACTTGTGTTGTATATAACTAATAAGGGAACAGTACCCTAAATACATAAAAAGTTACAAACCATTAAAAGTAGACAACAGAAAAAATGGGAAGAGGACTTAAGAGGTACAGAAAAATGATCACCATAATTAGTCATAAGGGAAAAAAAATAAAGGCACACAGAGCAGTTACTATATACTCAAAAGCTAGCTAAAATTCAAAAAGTGGTATTTGCAGTTGTTCACAAGGATATGGAGGAATGGTGATAGGAATATAAAATGTTATATAAAATAGTACATCCATACTTTGGAAATCTGTTAAGAATATCCACCACATCTGAATATATACTTTTTTTTTTGGTCGGTTGTAGGACTTGAACTCTAGGCCTGGGCATTGTCCCTGAGCTCTTGAGCTCAAGGCTACCACCCTACCCTTTGAGCCACAATGCCACTTCTGGTTTTCTGGTGGTTAATTGGAGATAAGAATCTCACAGACTTTAGTGCCCAGGCTGGCTTTGAACCTTGATCCTCAGATATCAGCCTCCTGAATAGCTAGGATTACAGGTGTGAGCCACCACACCTGGCTGAACATATACTTATTACCACTTCCAGATATAAGTATAGAAGAAGCTCTCTTCTGTATTCTAATATTACATGCATGAAGGTATCCAGTGGTATACATATAACAAAGTTCCCAGCAGTATTAGTTATAACAGTCAATATAAAAACAAACCACATTTCCATCTAGAGTAGAGCAGATGAGCAAGTTGTGGTATATTTATACTACATTGCTACATACAAAGTAAAGAATGCCACATAAAAGAAGGTGTGCTATAAAATTCCACTCATAGGCAAAATCCACAAGAAGCCACCTCCAGTCCCCATTTTCATCAATGGCTTTAAGTATCATTTCATGCTGTTGGTGTACAACAGAAAGGCCATTCCTTGTGGACTTGAAGTGGCTCTGGTATCAGTACAGTTGGCACAGCTTCCCCTTACTACACAGTTAGAGATTTCCAATTTCTCTGCCCCATTTATGCCCTTGCCTCGATTCCTAAGATAATTCCAAAGAAGGTTTTAAGAGATAAGGTAGTTTGGGCCTCTGCCACTGCCTGGCAATATTTCCTATGGCTCATGATCCTAACGATGGGAGTGGACATGACTAAAAGTGCTACGTTGCTCCTGAGCAGACTTACAATCTTATGAATCTGTTATCAGAGAAATTTAATCTTGGCCACTCTTCTACACAATATCTACACAATTCATTTCCTACTCACTGATCCAGGCTGTGAGGCAACAGAGCATAGGTCATACATAATCTAGGCTGGGAAATATGTTGGATAGCTGTAGATGTTAGGGAGTAAACTGTCAAACACTCAGTGGTTCTGAATAAAGCCAATTCTAACTGGAAAAAAATTCTACTCATATAAAATTCAAAGTAAGCAGAACTAACCTACAATAGTAGAAGTCACCACCTTGGGGTGGGGATACAATAGGAGCTTTCTTAACATGTGTAGAAGCAATTACAAAAGTATGTTCAGGGGCCTGGAGTTTGGCTTAGTGGTAGAGTGCTTGCCTAGCATGCGCAAAGACCCGGGTTCAATACCTCGGGACCACATACATAGAAAAAAATCAGAAATGGTGCTGAGGCTCAAGTGGGAGAGCTCTAGCCTCGAGAAAAAAATCCAAGGACAGGGCTCAGGTCCTGAGCTCAAGCCCAGGGGAATGGCAAAAAAAAAAAAAAGTATGTTCACTCTGCGTTGTCACTGACCTACGAACTCATAATTAATGAATTTTTTAATGTATGTTATAGTATAATTAAAAGTTATATGAAAAGAAAGAGATGGGGGCTGGGAGTTTGGTCTAGAGGTACAGTGCCTGCCTAGCTTGCACAAAGATCAGGATTCACTTCCTCAGTACCACATACATAGAGAAAAAAAAGCTGGAAGTGGTGCTGTGGCTCAAGCAGTAGAGCTCCAGCCTTGTGAAAGCCCAAGGACAGTGCTCAGACCGTGAGTTCAAGCCCCAAGACTAGAAAAATAAAAAGAAAAGAAAGAAATGGAGGGATGAAGGAAGGATATTAAAGAAAGGAAAAGAAGGAGGACATCCAAGGGTATCTATCAGGAACCTGAAACTCACACTGTAATCCTAGCTATAAGAAAGTTGAGATCTGAGGATTGAGGTTTAAGCCATGAAGACAAGTTCTGACACTCTTTTCTCCAATTAACCAGCAAAAAGCCAGAAATGGAGATGTAGCTCAAGTGGCAGAATACTACTTTTGAGCAAAAAAGAACTCAGTGAGTGCAGAACGCCCCAAGTTTAAGCCCTAATACCAGCACATACAAAACAAGAAATAAAACAAGAGGTAGAGACTGGGAGAATTAAGGTTCAAGGCCAGCAGAAGTTCAAGTTGGGGTGGTGAGACCCTCATCTCAACAAACGAACAGGGCATGGTAACAGGCCTATAATCCTACCTAGGAGGCATAGACAGAAAATTATAGTCTGAGGCCAGCTTGGGAAAAACATGAGGCTCTATCTGAAAAATAAAGCAAAAAAAGAGAGTGGAACGGC
Organism: Megascapheus bottae; assembly: GCF_031878675.1. Classification (NCBI taxonomy): domain Eukaryota; kingdom Metazoa; phylum Chordata; class Mammalia; order Rodentia; family Geomyidae; genus Megascapheus; species Megascapheus bottae. Next base: position 40,372,154 of record NC_143517.1, read on the forward strand.
TCAAGTGGTAGGGTTCTTGCCTAACAAGTTCAAATTCCAGTACTGGGTAGGGGGGTGGGGGGGGAAAGGAGTAGAGATTCGCTGGGAATAGGTGCACACATCTAACTCAAGTACTCAAGAGACTGAGACAGAAGAACCATGAGTTCAAGGCCAACCTGGGCCAAACAGCAGGTCTAAATCTAGCTTGGATTACACAGTAAGACTGTCTTAAAAGAGAAAAAATATAACAAATCATCAGGGAATGGTGGTCTTTATAGCTTAATCCTAGTGAGGAGGCTGAGATCTAAAGATCATGGTTCAAAGCCAGCCCAGGCAGGTAGTCAGTGACTCTTATGGCCAATTAACCATCAAAAAAAAAAGCCAGAAGTGGAGCTGTGGATGAAGTGGCATAATGCTATTCATGAGCACAAAAGCTCAGGGACAGCAGTGAGGGCCAAAGTTCAACCCCAGAACAGGCAAAAACAAAACAAAACAAAACAAAGTAAAAAATAAACTTCGATTTCTAAAGAACAAGCTAGTTATCCATTATTTGGACCACAGTTACTGAATAATGATCTCCTCTCCACCCTACCTCTTCCATTGATTTGATAAACCACTTCTTAGTGGACAATCTCATACTGCCTAAATGATACAGGCTTCTGAAACAGGCCCTTGAAACTGCTTTCTTTTGGTCTGTACCAACTGACAGAAAGGTATTTATGTCTCTGAATGCTCACCAATATCCTTCATTATATCAATAGTTCCATGTTCATTTTGTGCAATCTATTTTCTTCATTCTTTAGCTTAACAAATTTTTATTAATCTCTTCAATTTTACAACTTTTTCAACTTTTTCTTTGCTATCTTGACTCCACTGTTAAATCCATTCAGGAAAAATTTCATTTTAGACACTGTACTTTTCATTCCTAGAGTAAATTGTTCCTTTTTAGTTTCCATTTCTTCACTGATACTACCCATTTATTTGGTTCTTTAACTCCCAGGTCCTTAAAATACTGGTGTTGCTTTAAAAAAATCTAACTCTATTATCTACATTTTTTTTTTGGATGAAGGAGTAAAAAGCAAGCTGTGTTTTCTTTTTTAATGTTCCTATGATTGCTTATTATATGCTGTATATTCTATATGATATATTGTAGAGATTATGGTATCCTTATTTTTCTGAGAAAAGACTTTTTTCCATTTTCAAATAATTTTTTCCTCATTAACTTTTTTCAAGTTAAAACATAAGTACAATATTCAATGATGAACATGAGAAAGGGTATCAATGTTTGTGAAGTAATGCACTTCTATCTGGCGAATATAATGTAACCCTTCTATTAATTACAATAAAAATATATAAAAATATTCAATGATGTATCACTCTGTCTTCATACAGAGGATACATATGGAAAACATAACAAAAATCTCCAGAATTTCACATTCATCTTATAAAAGAAAAATATCTCGTACTTCAATTTCATAAGCTTTGTTGGAAGCCAAGTGCAGGGTCAGGCTGGCCCATGAATCTGCATCACTGAGTAAGATAACCACACAAAGAAATGAGCTGTCACATATGAATGCCATGCCTAACTTTGAGCTATATCGTCAGTATTGTGAATCACATTCTGCTGAGACTTGATTACCATTGGGTATGAATGTGTTATTGCTTTATCACTCTTTGCTGAAAATAAACACGTGGACCTCCTCCGTTCTGCTCACCTTTGTGTTGATAGGCTTCTGCACCCTATATTAGCTGAATGGACTTCTGCAATAAACGAGATCCTGCCTTGCCCGGTCTCCCTGACATGTCTGATTGTCTTTTGGTGAGGGAGGGCTGGGTATGGGGTGGTCAGTCGGCCCTCTCCTTTCTTGGCTCGTCCTGGTCTGGGCATGTTCTCTCTATCCCTCCTGCAGGTGGGGAAGGACCAAAGACTAAAAACCCCAACAAGCATAACAGTATATGCCACTGTCTAGAAGATTCATGAGGGACTAAATTAATTTCATAGGCTTGCCCAATACGAAGAAATTTTCTTCCAATTTCTAAAATTCAATGCCATCAACATTTATTGAACACAAACTACTTCTGAGACATTTTTTAAAAATATTGGTTGCATTCATGAACAAGTGACATATATATATATATATATATATATATATATATATATTGAGCTAAATGCAGGGTAATTCCCTTCGATGCTCTGAGACTATAATGCATCTAATAATGTTACACAGCATCATCACAACTTAAATGGTTCTTCATTCACTATTTTAGTGAAAAAATTGAGAAAAATGCGGTTATAATGTACAAAGCAGAGGAAGTACATGAAGCAGAAATGGTCTTCCATATATATGTATACTAACACTTGGCCTAAGTCTAGTCTTTGACAACCAGGCCTTGGGCCCATCAGCACCAGGCTCTTCTTAGAAGCTTGGGGAAGAGGGAGGTTTTAAAAAAAATTATATCTAGCAGTTAAATTAGGAATTAATCAAACAGAACTTAAGAGGCTTCCGCTTTTTCCTTTAAAAAATGGTCTGCAAAAAACACGTTTACTAAGGTACTCTCTATTGGGAATTACACACAATTCTGTAGTAGCAGCATAAATTCAATTCAGTTTTCCCTATCTTCCAGCATTGTTTCCTTTGAGATGTTTGGTTCAAGAGAAAATTACTTTTGAGGACAATTTATCCACAGATTTTAGGGGTAACCTACTATAACTTCCTTCTAAGATTTATGCTCTCAACTTTCAACCCCTCTATCAATCCAAAGTCTATTCCTGACACCTCAGACCAACAAAACTCTGGCTTTCCAGGCTTAAGTTCCTATACCACATTGACTTTTCTTAAGTAGAGCTGTGGTTCAAAGTGGTAGAGCACTAGTCTTGACCAGAAAAGCTTAAGGAGAATGCCTAGACACTGAGATCAAACTCTATTACCCCCCCAAAAAAGATTAAAATATTAAAGCTGGTGATAAGTCTCTCTTTAGTTCCCTTGCCCATGTAGTGATTGGTTTGTTGGGTTTGGGGTGGGGGGCGGGGATTAGTTTCTTGAGTTCCCTATAGATACTGGATATTAAGCATTTGTCTGATGTATTATTGGTAAATATCTTTTCCCAGTTGGTTTCTATTTTAGTAGCTATGCTTTTATCTGTGCAGAAACTTTTTATTTTTAGGTAGTCCCATTTATCGAGTCTCTCTCCAATCTGTTGTGACTCTGGGACTCGGTTCAGGAAGTTTTTGCCTGTGCCTATGAGTTCCAGTGTCTCTCCAACTCTATCGTGTAGCAGTTTCAAGGTCTCCAGTCTGATATTGAGGTCTTTGATCTATTTTGAGTTAATTCTTGTGTATGGCGGAAGGCTAGGGTCAATTTTTAGTTTTCTGCATGTGGCTGCCCAGTTTTGTCAGCACCAATAGTTGAATAAGCTGTGTTTGTTCCACTGTGTATCTTTGGCTCCTTTGTCAAATACAAGTTGACTGACTATAGGTATGTGGTTCTATTTCTGGGTCTTCTATTCTGTTCCATTGATCTTCTGGTCTATTTTTGTGCCAATACATGCTGTTTTTGTTATTATGGCTCTATAGTGGAGTTTGAAGTCTGGTATTGTAATTCCACCTGCATTGCTCTTTTTGCCTAGAATTGTTTTGGCTGTTCTAGGTCTTTTCTTATTCCACATGAACCTTTGGATTATATCTTCTATTTCTGTAAAGAATGTCTTTGGCATTTTGATGGGGATTGCATTGAATTTGTATATCAATTTTGGCAGTATGACCATTTTCACTATATTGGGTCTCCCTACCCATGAGCATGGGATGTCTTTCCACTTCCTGGTGTCCTCTTTAATTTCTTTTGTTAGGCTTTTATAGTTTTCATTAACTAATTCCTTTACATTTTTGGTTAATTCCTAAGTATTTTATTCTTTTGGGGGCTTTTGCAAATGGGATCATTTTCTTGATTTGGCCTTCTGTTTGTGTATTGTTGGCATACAAGAAGGCTACTGACTTTTGCAGGTTAATTTTATATCCTGCCACTTTGCTAAAGTGGTTTATTAATTCTAGGAGTTTGGGAGTGGAGCTTATTGGGTCACTCAGGCAAAGGACCATGTCATCTGTGAATAGGGATAGTTTAATTTCTTCTTTCCCTATGTGGATCCCTTTGATGTCCTTCTCTTGCCTTATTGCTCTGGCTAAGGGTTCCAGCACTATATTGAAGAGAACTGGAGAGAGTGGGCATCCCTGTCTAGTTCCTGATTTTAAGGTAAATGGCTCCAGTGTTTCTCCATTTAGTATAATATGGGTTGTAGGTTTGTCATATATGGCTTTAATTATTTTAAAGAATGTTCCTCTTATTCCTATTTTTTCTAGTGCTTTCAAGATGAATGGATGTTTTATTTTGTCAAATGCCTTCTCCACGTCCAGAGAAATTATCATATGATTCTTATCCTTAGCTCTACTGATGTGATGTATCACATTGATTGGTTTGTGAATGTTAAACCAGCCTTGCATCTGTGGGATGAAGTCTACTTGATCATAGTGTATAATTTTTAAAATTTGTTTCTGGATTCTGATGGCTAGTATTGTATTGAGGAGTTTTGCATCTGTGTTCATTAGAGAGATAGGTCTGTCGTTCTCTTTTTTTTGGTTGGGTCTTTCCCTGGTTTGGAGATGAGTGTAATATTAGCTTCATAAAATGAGTTTGGTATTGCTCTTTCTGCTTCTATTTCTCAGAAGAGTTTCAAGAGTATAGGTATTACTTCATCTTTAAACATCTTGTAGAGATGGGCTGGGAGTTTGGCCTACTGGTAGAGTGCTTGCCTAGCATGCACGAAGACCTGGGTTCGATTCCTCAGTACCACATACATAGATAAAAGCCGGAAGTGGTGCTGAGGCTTAAGTGGTAGAGCTCTAGCCTTGAGAAAGTCCAAGGAACTCAGGCCCTGAGCTCAAGCCCAGAACTGAGCTCTTCAGCTCAAGGCTACTGACCTACCCCTAAGCCACAGCCCCACATCCTATTTTCTAGTGATTAACTGGAGATAATAATCTCACAGTCTTGGGGACTGGGAGTTTGGCCTAGTGGTAGAGTGCTTGCCTAGCATGCCCAAAGACTGGGGTTCGATTCCTCAGTACCACATACATAAAAAAAAAAAAAAGCCAGAAATGAGGCTCAAGTGGTAGGGCTCTAGCCTTGAGAAAGTCCAAGGACAGTGCTCAGGCCCTGAGCTCAAGCCCAGGACTGGCAAAAAAAAAAAATATATATATATATATATATATATATATATATATCTCACAGTCTTTAGAGTCTTTAGTATCTGGATTGGCTTTGAACCAAAATCCTCAGATCTCAGCGTCCCGAGTAGCTAGGATTACAGGTGTGAGCCACTATGCCTGGCTACTAAACATTTCTTATACGGTCTGTTACAATGAAAACAATAGGCACAATAAATTTTGGTAACTGAATAAAGATAACTAATAAAAATAACTAATGCATTGACTGGCTTCAAAGAAATCTATGAAATCACAAACTAGATAATAAATTATAAATATAATACATGTTCAAATAAGAAGATACATTCACAGCTTTCAATAATTTCTCTCAGGAATATAATGGAAAGTTAATAGCTACTTCTGAGGAGTAAAAGTTTAGTTGAAAGTGTCAGTAAAAGTTAGCATTAAGCTAATGGCTCATGCCTGTGATCCTAACTATTCAAGATGCTATGATCAGAACAATGACAGTTCAAAGGTAGCTCAAATATGAGTTCTTCTCTCCAATTAACCACTAAAAAGTTGTAAGTAGAGCTGTGGCTCAAGTGGCAGAGCACTAGCCTTGAGCAAAAAAGCTCAGGAACAGGGCCTGGAGTTTGGCCTAGTGGTAGACTGCTTGCCTAGCATGCACGAACACCCAGGTTCGATTCCTCAGTACAACATACATAGAAAAAAAAGCTGGAACTGGTACTGAGGTTCAAGTGGTAGAGCTCTAGCTTAGAAAAAGTCCAAGGACAGTGCTCAGGGCCTGAGCTCAAGCCCAGGACTGGCAAAAAAAAAAAAAAAGCCCAGGGACAATGTCCAAGCCCCAAGACCTCCACACACACATAAAAAGTTGACATTAGCACCAGATAATCTCTTTACTATAATTTATATTATAAGTACAATATTTATCTGTATCAGCTTATATGCATATTCTAGTCCTGTAAAGTTACAGATCTTTCAGCATAAAAATAATCCCTCACATGTATTAAAACTAAAATCATACAAATAAAGGTTTATCAATATTATATGTTTAAAGGGAAGTTCATTATTTTGGGACAGTCTCTATGCAGACCAGGCTGGTTTCAAACTTACGATTCTCCAGCTTCTACCTGAATGCCTGGTTTAAGATGTTCAACACAAAAGGCAGCTAGATATGGTATTAGAAATGCAATCTAAATTAGTTTCAATTATTTCCATGTCTCTGCAGAAACATGAACATATTACATACACGAAAATCTGGGCACCATGGATTGCTACCAAGGTCTATGGTTTTTGACTGATAATGACCTCTCTCTTACCATTTGTATAGTGAGAAAAGCACTACTATGGCAGAGGTGATGCCACATGTTCAACTGTATCATTTTCTCCCTCAACACAAAAGAGGATATTTTCATTCCACTAGCAGCTACCACCAACTATCTGACAAGTTCTGACCAATGCAATCTGAGCACCATGATACCCTTCCAAGGACATTAAATTAAACCATTCCTTCAGAAATCCTTTAACCATTCCAGTGGCTGACTTCATCCATATGGCTCTTCTTGTGAGAACTATAAATAAATGTAATATATATATATAAAACATAATATATATATATATAGAGAGAGAGAGAGAGAGAGAAAGTTACATTGTATAGCCCTTTTCAATTTTGTTATGTTTATATATCTACAAACCTAACTCTACTGGTCTAATATTAAAAAGAGAATATTTTAATTTACATAGAAAAGAAGGGAGATAAGGATAAATCACTATGTCATTATAGACAAGTGTCATTTTCCAGCAATTATTTTATTTTTGGTCAGTCCTGGGACTTGAACTCAGGGCCTGGGCACCGTCCTTGGGCTTTTTCCCTCAAGTAAGTGCTTAACACTTGAGCCACAGTATCACTTCTGGCTTTTTCTGTGTGTATGGCACTTAGGAACCAACCCAGAACTTCATGCATATTAGGCAAGCACTCTACCACTAGGCCAAAGTCCTAGCCCAGCAGTTGTTTTCTACTTTTGAAAACTTCATGCTCATCAAGGATAGACTATCATGTATTCTATCCTTAAGAGTTTGTTATTTCCCAGAAACAGAAACTACAAATTCAGAATAAACTATTTCCGTATGCCATAAGGCCTCCCACGTATTTCTTGCTGGGTGCAGTGGCTCCCACCTATAATTCTAGCTACTTAGGAGGCTGAGATCTGAGGATGAGGTTCAAAGCCAGCCCTGGGCACTAAAGTCCATAAGACTCTTATCTCCAATTAACCACCAGAAAACCAGAAGTGGTGATATGGCTCAAGGGGCAGGGAAGTAGCCTTGAGCTACAGAGCTCAGGGACAACACCCAGGCCCAGGGGTAAGGCAGCAGTCTTGAGCTTAAGAGCTCATGGCCAGCTCTCAGGCCCAGATTTCAAGCCCCACCAACTGACAAGAGAGAAAGAGAGAGAGAGAGAGAGAGAAAAGAGAGAGAGAGAGAGAGAGAGAGAGAGAGAGAGAGAGAGAGAGAGAGAGAGAGAGAGAGAGAGAGAGATTTCTTAAACAGCTTCACAAATATACACTTGTCCCGTTTACCTAATCATTCTTGATTAGAAGGCAAAAATAGAATGATGCTTTGTAATTTTTTTTTGGGGGGGGGAGCATTCCTGGAGTCTGGACTCAGGGCTTGTGCACTATCATTGGGCTTTCCTCAAGGATAGTGCTCTACCACTTGAGCCACAACACAACTTCTGGCTTTTTTCTACGTATGCGATACCAAGGAATCGATACCGGCTCTTCGTACATGCTAGGCAAGTACTCTACTACTAGGCCAAACTCTTGGCCCCATGCATTAACAACACAAATAGTACTTGTTATTCAATCACAAAAAAGTTACAGAAAAGAAAAAAGCATCTATTCAATTAAAACGGTAAAAACTTGTTAAAAACATTTTAGGTGTCTTATTTCAGACCCTCCTTTGATAAAAAGGATAAGCACTACTCCAACAGGGAAACAGTAAGGAAAGCAAAATGCAAAAAATCTCAAGGTATCAGTTAATAGGCTTTTAAAAAGCTACTTAGCCATTAAAATTATTTTCAAAACCTATTAAAATACACACTGCTACAGAGCAACACAAGGGAAACACTAGGTTAGTATGCAATGTAATCCAAGTCTATTTATCTGTTTTAATTTCTACTTCCTTCTTTGAAAGTGAGGATTATTAGACCACATGTCTAAGGTCCTTTAGTTCTAAGACTATTCTAGTGTACAATGTGCAGCTTTAATACAAATAATTTTTTAGGGCTAAATTGGGTAAGTGCTTTCTCCAATACTAAAAAAAATGTTATTTTTAAAATGTTTTCAAAATTTCAAGTCCTGTTCAGCTCAAGGCTACCACCCTACCCTTGAGCCAAGCCCTACTTCTCATTTTCTAGAGGTTAATTGGAGATAAGAGTCTCAGGTCTTTTTGCGCCAGGGCTGGCTTTGAACCTTGATCCACGGCACCTGGCTGGTTTTCTTTTTTAAGAAATTAAAACATTTCTAGGTATCTTCTAAAAAAAATTAAAACGTTTTTATTTCCATATACATTATTTTCCATTTTACCATCCATAAATATAAACTGGTAACCACAGCATCCTATTTCTCTAGTTTTAGAGTCTCATTTAGAACTCTTTCTCCCAAAGAATATAACAGGCAAAGGAGTGGGAAGACCTACAATTAGCTAAACCATCTTTTGTGTTTAACTTGGTGACATATATAGATAAGAAGATACAGTAGAGACTAGAAAAAGTACATGGTAAAGAGGTCCTGAGAGCTATTTTTAATTGTTCATCAAATTATAAAGTAATTCTCAGATGGAGTAACATCTATTTTAAGACAAGAGGCACAAGAAGCAAACAAGTTTTCCTATGAATATTCAGCATTGATAGTCTTTCTTTAAACATGGTCTTCCATGAGTCCATGAGATAGAAACATAAACACAATATACTAACTTTACAAGGGAAGAAAACTTATTGGCAAGTATTTTCTAAAACAACAACAAAAAACCAAAAAGAAACATGAAAGTAATTGGTAAGAAATACATAGTAAGGTCAGGAGCGTGGCTAGTGGTAGAGCGCTTGACTATTATGCACGAACACCCCCGTTCGATTCCTTAGTACCATATGTATAGAAAAAGTGGTGCTGTGGCTCAAGTGGTAGAGTAGTAGCCTTGAGAAAGCCCAAAGACAGTGCCCTGAGTTCAGGTCTCAGGACTGGCAAAAAAAAAAGAAAGAAAGAAATATATAGTAAATAACCTAAACATTTGCTATCTTGTGGTTTTCTCATTGAGAATTCAAAAGAAGGCTGGGCATGGTGGCTCATGCCTATAATCAGAGCTACTCTGAGACTGAGATCTGAGGATCAAGGTTCAAAGCCTGCCTGGGCACAAAAGGACCTGAGAATCTTATCTCCAATTAACCTCTAGAAAATGAGAAGTGGGGTTTGGCTCCAGGGTAGGTTGGTAGCCTTGAGCCGCAGAGCTCAGGGACAATGTCGAGGCTGAGTTCAAGCCCCATGACCCACCAAAAAAAAAAAAAGAGAGAGAGAGAGAATTCAAAAGAAAATCAATAAAATTCTAAAATATGCTATTAAATTGGATGTATTAGATAACTACTGATTTCTGGGAGACAATCCAAAGATGCAAGAGCCTATGAAGAGACAGAGTGAGTCTCATAAAACATGAAGACAAAAAAATTAAGAGAGGGGCTGGGAGTTTGCCCTAGTGGTAAAGTGCTTGCCTAGCATACATGAAGTCCCGGGTTCCATTCCTCGCTACCACATATGTAGCAAAAAGCCAGAAGTGGTGCTGTGGCTCAAGTGGTAGAGCTCTAGCCTTGAGAAAATCCAGGGACAGTGCTCAGGCCCTGAGCCCAAGCCCAGGACTGGCAAAAAATAAAATAAAATAAAATAAAATAGAGAGGATATGAGCCTACGAATCACTTCACAGATACTAGTCATGCACACTGGTACCTGCTCAGATATTCAGTCACTCTTCTGCACCAATTTTATGTGGCTCTGAAACTATCATTCTGATGACACTATAAACTTTTATAAACTTTGCAGTTTATAAAAGGTAAAAATGAAGTCTGGAAGTACTTAGTCCAATATATCATCACGGGCCACATGAAATTATTAAAATTAATTTTAAAAATGCATTAGTTGCAAATAGTCTTTGGTTATATGTGCAACTATTTATTATGACATTAAAGAATGCAGATCTAGAACATACCTTGCACACAGAAAGTTCTCCTTGATAGCCCTCATCTACAGCCCTCATATACACAGTAACTATGGCAGAGCCAAATTCTCGGTGCTTTTTCTACTATTGTCCTTCTTATACAGGGCTTCATTAATGACCTAGCCTCTCTTCTTAAGGTCTACTTACAAATTCCCATTGGTCTCCCACAGATAGTGAACAATATCAACTAGCACAGCATTCAGAGTCCCTCTATCCACCCCCACTGTAATCTTAAAATTCTGAGTCTCTCAACAACAATCCTGTATTTACCCCAATATACACGGGGTAATCCTAGTTACTCAGGAAGACCAAGGTTCAAAGTCACCTAGGTCAGAAAAGTGTATGAGATAACATTTCCAAAATAACTGGCAAAAAAACCCCCACAAGGATGAAGATATGGCTAACGTGGTAGATTGCCTAACAGGTTCGAGGTCCTGAGTTCAAACTCCAATACTGCCAAAAAGAAAAAGAAAGGAAAAAAAAGGCACATTATTTGTCAAGTGTTTTAACAAAACACACAATTTCACTGTCATAATTTTTACTGTGCCTTAGACTCTAGGTAAAATATACTTTCCCACCTTTTTAAAATATTCTTTTTTTTTTTATTTGAACTCTGGACCTGGGCAATGTCCCCTGGGGTCACAGTGCCACTTCCTGTTTTCTGGTGGTTAATTGGAGATAAGATTCCCTTGGACTTTTTAGTGGCCTTCATGCCCAGGCGATCCTCAGATCTCAGCCTCCTGATAGCTAGAATGACAGGTGTGAGCCGCTGCACCTGGCTGGCTCTTTTTTTGATATTCTAAAATCTTACTACTCCTATATTCCTTACAAAGAATAATAATAAAATGTTCTTTGTTTTTATATAAAGCTTAATGTTTCTAAATACTTCATCTAAATGTTTTAGGCAATTAATAGGAAAAAGTTAAACAAGAGTACTTTATAAACCAAGAGTGCATTTTAAACAGGGTCATGAGTCTCACTGAAAAAGTGACATTTACACCAGAGTCCAAATAAAAGACTTAGCCATGTGGAAATCTGGTGAAAGACCATTCAAGGCAGAAGTACGAGTTATTGCAACTTACCAGTAATAAAAGATTTATTTTGTAACAATCTTAATAGTCTGGAGGATTTCAAATGTAAAAATGATAGCACATTTCCCCTTATTTTATCGACTGGAAAGGAAAGTAAGGCACAGTCATTTTGAGACAGTTGTAAAAGACAGAAGACAGATATTTTGACTTTTAATTAAACTCAGTAATTCCTGTATAATAAATGGCACATACAATACTGCATTTCACTTCAAAAGACAAATTGATCATTTAGAAGAATTCTACTCAAAACCCAATGACTACATAGACAAAAAATTTTATGGCTCTATAGACATGTTTTATTACATAGATTAATATGTATCTATGACATACAAACCCTCAGCCTAAATTTAATTATGTTCTAAAAACTAAGTGCTAGTGATTATATAAAGAGATTCCCTTCTTGAATACTTGTTTGTTAAACACGTCATTTGAAATACGATGTAAAATTCAATGTTAATAAATTCAATAATAAATCAATGTAATAAAATAGATTAAAATTCTAGTTTAAAAAAAAAAAAACAAAAACAGGGCCGGGAGTTTGGCCTAGTGGTTAAAGTGCTTGCCTAGCATGCACAAAGACCCAGGTTCGATTCCTTGCTACCACATACATACAAAAAAGCCAGAAGTGGTGCTGAGGCTTAAGTGGTAGAGGTCTAGCCTTGAGAAAAATCCAAGGACAGTGCTCAGGCCCTGAGCTTAAGCCCAGGACTGGCAAAAAACAAAACAAAACAAAACAAAAAAAAACAATGAATCTATGGGTACCAGTGGTTCACAGCAATCCGAGCCACTCAGAAAGCTGAGATCTGACAATTGTGGTTCAAAGCTAGCCTGGGCAGGCAAATTTGTGAAATTCTTATCTTTAATTAACCAGCAAAAAAAAAAGAAGTGGAATAGTGCTCAAGTAGTAGGGCACCAGCCTCTAGAGGAAAAAAAAAACAAATAAACAAAATCAAATAAAAAAAACAAAAAAACAAAAAACCAACAACAATGAGCAAGAGTTCAATTTAAGACTGTGTTCAAACTCCAGTATTGGCACCAAAACACCTTTTTTGTTGTTGTTCCTGGGTCTTGGTCTCAGGGCTTAGGTACTCTGTCTCTACGTCTCTTTGTGCTCAAGGCTAGTGCTCTAACACATAAGTCACAGTGCTACTTCCAGCTTTTTCTGAGTCATCTGTTAGAGATGAGAGTATAAGGGACTTTTCTGCTTGGGCTGGCTTTGAACTGTGATCCTCAGATCTCAGCCTCCTAAGTAGTTAAGATTACAGATGTGAAGTTGTGGTATTTGTACACAATGGAATTCTATGCTGCTGTCAGAAAGAATGACATCGCCCCATTTGATAGGAAATGGAAAGACTTAGAAAAAATCATATTAAGTGAAGTAAGCCAGACTCAAAGGAACTTAGGCTCAATGGTTTCCCTCATTTGTCATAATCAGTAGAAACCTTGGGCTCTACTAGCAGAGATTTGCAATAGAGCAAAGCCTTGATACATAAGGCCATATAGTATGAAGCTAATTGAAAGGACCTCTAGGATATTGAAACAAAAGCCATATAACGAATGATTGTTGTTCTTAATGTACTATGTTGTCTCTCATCTCCTTTGCTGTCCCTTGGGTATCTCATATTGTTACAGTATCTCACTTTGTTATCTGATATATTGAATTTATTTGTATTTGGTTATTTGAAATTTGATAGGGAAGGGGGGAAAACCAAGATGGGTGGGAGGGGGGTGAGGGGGAGGGTAAATGGGTACCAAGACATGTAAAAGGGTATCAATGTATGTGAATTAATGTACCTTCTATCTGGCAAATATCATGTAACCCTTTTATTAATTACAATAAAAAATTTTAAAAAAGATTACAGATGTGAGCTACTAGTATCTGGCAAAAAAAAGATTTTTGAAAATATAAAAACATAAAAAAGAAATGGGGGAAAGGAGAGGAAGGGGCAGGGAGAAAACGAGGAAGAAATTGAATCTCTGTGGAAAGGAACACTTCATACAAAATATCCCTGGAATTACACCATTCATATGAATAAAAGATATACAGTTACTTGCTATGCATTTTAAAGTACTTTAAGAAATTGTGACCTTTGTGGCCTACATTGTATTTCTCTTGGACAGTACAACTATAGAGAAAGTTATGAAATCGATACCTTACATTGTACATACTTTATTTACTTAGCAAATACTTATTCAACACCTATTGTATAAGTTCATGCCAAGTGTTGAAACTTTCCCAGTTAACCAAGAGAATGTTCCCATAATAGAGAATTTGCATTACCTGCAACACTATCTCATTTGTACCATACATATATATAATTTACCATTTTAGGACATAGATATAAATACTTGATTGAGAAATGATATAACATAAATCCAGATTCAGACAGATGATCATCTATTTTTATGATGCTATATTTGTATTATTATGTTATATAATACTTATTCAGAGTCTAGTCATATCACATTCCCAATAGCTTGTCTTCCTTTTGGCTCACTTCCAGCAAAGTTCTTTTTTGGGGGGAGTGGTCCTAGGGCTTGAACTTGGCCTGGGCACTGGCCTTGAGCTCTTCAGCTCAAGGCTATCACCCTATCCCTGGGCCTGGATGACGTCCCTGAGCTCTTTAGCTCAAGGCTACTGACATACCCTAGAGCCAAGCCTCACTTCTCATTTTCTAGAGGTTAATTGGAGATAAGCGTCTGAGGTCCTTTTGTGCCCGGGCTGGCTTTGAATCTTGATCCTTAGATCTCAGTCTCCTGAGAAGCTCTGATTACAGGCATGAGCCACTACTCCTGGTTTCTAGAAAAGTTCTTTCTTTTTTTGTCCAGTCATGGGGCTTGAACTCAGGACCTGGACACTGTCCTTGGACACTTTTTGCTCAAGGCTAGCACTCTACCACTCGAGGCCACAGCTCCATTTCTGGCTTTTTCTGAGTATGTGGTACTGAGGAATAGAACCCAAGGCTTCATGCATGCTAGACAAGCACTCTACCACTAAGCTATGCTCCCGGCCCCTGGAAAAGTTATTTTTTAACTGACAACTTATCTACTCACATTACAACAGGACTACTTTTCCTATGGAAGAGGAGGTCTTCGGAGTGGGATTGGATCTGAAAATGTTAAGTATATATAATTTGAGGAGGCAACATCAGTTTTGTGAACCACGCATACAGTTCTGAAGTTTACAAAGAAGGGTAATTTATAAGGAAGATTTTGCTTCGTAATTCAATGAACAACCTTATTTGTAAACTTAATTCCTCATCAGTTCTGTGCTACTGAGACTTTCACATAACAAAACATTCCTAAATAAGACAAATTAACAACTGGAATTGTCTGGTACAACTAGAATTGATTGTTTGTGTGTATATTAGTGCTCGTCCTGGGCCTTTCAACTCAGGACCTGGGCACTGTCCTTCAGTTTTTAGTTTGTTTACTCAAGGACATTACTCTGCCACTTGAGCCACAGCTCCTCTTCCAGCTTTTTGGAGGTTAAGTGGAGATACAGAGTCTCATAGACTTTCCTGCCTAGGTTGTTTTCAAACCATCTCAGATCTTTGCTTCCTGAGTAACTAGGATTACAGGCATGAGCCATCAGTATCCAATTTAGAATTGGCCAGATAATAGGACCAAAAATATTTAATGGTTGTAAGGCCAATAGCATGAATTTCAAAATAGTATGAATAATAAACATAATTCTGATGTTGACAGCAACAAACCAATACAGCAAAAACTATTTCAAAAGTGATTTTTTCAAAATATACTTTTTTTTCCACTTTATAGCAGGTATCAGACATGATTGCTGTTGAGAATTTAGGTGAAACACAAATGTGTTTAGCAAATATGTATTATCTCTCAATCTTTAGCTGTACAAGTATGCTTATGCACATGAGTTGTTTTAATGATACGTCTGTTAGCTAAGAAAGAATTGATAAAGGCTGAGAGGAAAAAATATGAAAAATCATTCTTAATTGGAGGGAAAAAAACTGCCAAGGTATGAAAGCTTTAGCTATTGTCTGTAAGTAACCAGTTTAACATTTTGCTAAATATGGAGTCAAAGTAATTCCATATATGATAACAGGTTCTTTCAATCATTAAATTACTACTTAGCTATGATGAACTAGCTTGACAAATACAGTGAAATGTGCAATCAAATATAAATTTAGAAATTCAACTTCAAATTTAGAAGGTCAATTTCACTTTGGCCTTTAGCCCAAAATGGCTTAATTTTTATCTGAACTTCAGCAATAAAAACTGATTTCTAAAAGACATAAGCTTAGTAAGAACCAGCTAGCATGTGACAATTGTCACCTATTAGTAACATCAAAAAGTAAAAAATAAGTAACAGTTCCCTTAACATTTTCTATATTACTGGAGCAGAGAAGATACAGATGACCAATTAAGATGCAAATATAACACAGTGTATCACCAGCTTATTTTGTACCAAGCAAATATCTGACTGGGAATGTTTACATGTTACCAGAAACTTTTTTATGCTTTCTTGAAAATTTCATAAATTATATTTCTCAGTCCTTAGTAATTTTTTTTTTTTTTTTTGCCAGTCATGGGGCTTAAACTCAGGGTCTGAGCACTGTCCTTGGGCTTTCTCAAGCCTAGAGCTCTACCACTTGAACAACAGCACCACCTCTGGCTTTTTCTATGTATGTGGTACCAAGGAATCAAACCCGGGTCTTTGTGCATGCTAGACAAGAGCTCTACCACTAGGCCAAACTCCCAACCAGTCCTCAGTATATTAAATTTTAAAAAAAAGTTTTTTTTTTTTATTTTGGACCTAGCTACTTAAGAGGCTAAGATCTGAGGATCTTGGTTCAAAGCCAGCCTGGGCACTAAAGTCCCATGAGACTCTTTTTTTTTTTTCTTTTTGCTAGTCCTGGGCTTGAGCTCAGGGTCTGAGTACAGTCCTTGGGCTTTTTCAAGGCCAGAGCTCTACCACTTGATCCTCAGCACACTTCTGGCTTTTTTCTATGTATGTGGTACCCAGGAATCAAATCCAGGTATTCGTGCATATTAAACACTCTACCAGTAGACCAAACTCCTGCTCCCCCCCCCCCCACCGTGGGACTTTTATCTCCAATTAACCACCAGAAAACTGAAAGTGGCGCTGTGGCTCTAGGGTAGCCTTGAGCTGAAGAGCTCAGGGACAACACCCAGGCCCAGAGTTCAATTCCCACAACTGACAAAAAAAAAAAAATTGAAAAGGGGTCTCAAATTGTCCAAACTGACTGCCAATGTCCCATTTCAACTTGTAAAATAGCTAGGATTACAAGGTACCACCATGTCCAAAAAGAAAAACATATGGGTGGGAGGGTCTGTGTTTAATTCATATAAATCTATATAATGATTTAAGATTCCGAACCTGCCATAAATGTTAAGGTTTGCCACATTATCTATATTTAATTACACATAACACCATAACAAATGGTGTATGCTTTCATCAGATCTCATTAAAGAGGTGACAGCCTAAATATGTTGTAATTACAGTTGCAAAAATGCTGCTTTATGATTTTATCCATGTTCAAATATAGAAGTTCACTTATTTTCCACTAAGTATTTAGGCAGAAAATAATCTGGTTTCATTTAGTCAGTACCAAAGTACCAAAAAAATTAACAAATTGCCAGTAATATTAAAGAAGTTATATTCAGACAGTAGTGGGATAACAGTAAAATGTGCAATTATTTATATCAATTCGAAATGGTCAGCTGAAGCATCTCTGGAGGGAGACAATAATTAAAGCGGCTATTTGGTCGTGTTCCAACTTCTAAAATAAACTTGTACTTCTAAAAATTTAATCTTACCATCATCGATAAACGTCACTAATTGCCAAATGTAAATTTTTCCTAAGACATATTTTGATGACATTAAAATATCTGCCATGAAAATACAAAATTTCTCTCCAAATATATTGTATACAGTAATTTTTAAACAGCATTAAGCACAGCAGGTTTACTAAATCCCAAGTTTTTATTCTAAACCCTTACCGTGTGGAATTACATGCAGCAAGGAAAGAACATCTGGAAATAAGGTCATCGACATTTTTCCAAACAAAGTATATTTTAATTCAACTCAGAACAGCTCAGTGTTAAAGATGGCTAAGCAGGCAAATTTGGTAACGGCTTGAATGATAAAATGTGCACTGAGGTGGTTGATGGCAAAAGTGAAAATAAAACTGGAGCATACTGGCCAGATATCAGACACTCAAAAGGGTCAATGTATCTAGGTTAGACTAAGAAACGACAACAGAAAAGACAGCCATATTCGTCCAAACGCAACGACGACGTAGAATGGAAAAGTAAGATCACAAACCTTTTGCGGGAAAGGACTGTTTTACGCCTCATGCTGTTTACTTACACCCAGCCCTTTCCAGCCCACACCTGGGTTTGAAGACGGCAGCAGCAGCAGCAGCACTTCAATAGGGCGGTCCTTCCTCACATCAGCCTAACAAAACACCCAGGAGTGAAGCATCACTCCTCTCTCTCTAACCAAGATCGATGGGCAAAAATGAAGCACTCCTTCCTTGCATTTTGTAGAACCCTAACTACAGTCTAACCTCTTTTATTCACCGTGCTCGCCTCGGGGTTAAAGAACCCTCCAAACCACTTTTTGTTTCCCCCCCCCCCAAATTAATGGACATTGTGCGGGGTGGGGGGGGGGTGTTGGCAGAGTGCAATTCCGATCAGAGGAAAAACTAGACATGAAAAAGTGGCATTATACTTGCTGGGTGAAGGCTGGGAGACAACTCGAAGGTGTAACCAGGGTCAGACAATCCTGGAAGACCCCCACCAACACACACTCTGCCCCCAAGGCTACTCCCTCCTCCCGGCGTGTGCGCCGGGGCTGAGACGTTCGCTTTGGAAAGGGTGGTGGTAGTTCTTCCCGGGGGACCTTCCCGGAACGAGGCTTCCCCTCGTCTGCCCCTGCGGGCCTCCCGCAGCAAGGGTGGCGGGGCGAAGTCCCCGGCTCCGAACGTGCACGGACGCCCGGAAACCGTCCCGTTAGAGCCGATTTCACCCGTCAGGAATGCGCTCCGCCCCCGCCGCCTCCCCGCCGCAGCCGCCCTCGGGTCCCGCCGGCTTCTCGCACGGCCGCTCAGGGCCGGCTTGGGGGAGCGCAGCCCTCGACCCGTCACAACACGGCGGGGCCGCCGCCCGCCCAGCAGCCGGCCCGGCCAGGACCGGGCTCGGGGCGGATCCCACGCCCCGCCTCCGCCCGCGATCCCGGGGAAGGGGGGGGTGGACTCGGGCCCGGCTCGAGGCCTGTGACCCCCCACCGCCACCCCGGCCGCCCGCACGGGGCCAGCACGGGTGCCTCCCCTAGGGACTTCCGAGTCCATGTCCCAGCCTGGGGCGGGGGGGGGGGGGTCGCGCGACGGCAGCGCCCGGGCCCAGAGCTCCCCGGGTCCGGACGTGGGAGCCGCCCCTGGCCTTCCGTCTCGGGCGCAACCTCCTCGGGTGCCCGCGGTACCTTTAACTCCTCAGAGCCGCCGAGGCGCCAGGCGGTGGGCGAGCAGGCCCATGTCCCCGCCGCGGAGGGGGACGTCGGAGGAAAGGCGAAGGCGGCTCCTTCAGCCCCGCCACGGCTCCTGTCGGCCGGGACGCGGGTAGCGGAGGGCGAGCGTCCCCACCGCGGCTTCCCCGAACTCGTTCTCCTCCGCAGCTCCGGCTCGACGGCGGCTCCAGGGAAGCAGCACCGCAACTGCCATTCTCCCCCCCCATCCCTCCCCCCCCCCCCCGGTCTCCTCCCCCCCCCCCCCGGTCTCCTCCCCCCCCTCCTCTCGGCCCCGCCCCGCCCTGGCGCGCCGCCCGCGTGCCCTGCGTCACGGCGTCCCGCCCACCCGGCCGGCCGCGGGCGCCGCTGGGACGCGGTGGGTCGCCGGTGCCGGTTCGCTGGGCGCCTCAGCCAGCCGCCTGGACACTCCCGGGAGCCGCTGTCCGGGCGGCCGCGACGGAGTTCCTGCGTTGCCGGGGCGGAGGGCCGTATCTGGAGCCGAGGCCCGAGGTGAAAGAAGACTGCGGGGCCGGCGGGCTGTGGCGGGGCTCCGGGCGGCCCGCGGAGCCGGCGTTCCTCATCCCTTTGTGTCCTCGGCTTGGTAACCGGCGGGGAGAGCGGGGCTGGCCCGGCTCGGCCCCGGCCGCCCACCGACCCCTGTGTCTTGCCCGGGGTCTGCTCCACCGTTTGAACCACAGCTCCAGTTCCGGCCTTTTGGTGGTTCATTGGAGATTAGAGTCTCACGGGCTCTGCTGCCCTGGCTGGAACCTCCTGAGTAGGTAGCTAGGATCACAGGAGGGAGCCACTAGCTCTGGGCGAGTAGTTTGGGCCTTGAATCCAGCTTTATCTGTCTCAGCCTCATATAAGATTTTTTTTTCTTCCTTTTAATCTACACGGGACTTGGTACAAATTCGTCGTTGAATAGCTAATTCATTCCAGTCCCTTCTCTCCTGGTCTGTTCCCCTTCAGAGATTTAGATCATTCTTCTTTGGAATACATGTGCTAAATGCTGGACAAAATGTCCATCCGCCATCTGTTACTTAGCTAAATATATCAACCTTTCGATCCTTATTTTAGTGTGTCTGTCTAATTTAAATTAGGAACAAACCAAAGAGCCATGTCTTTCCTGATGGTAGTTGGTATCTGTGGTAACCCAGTAAATGTTTACTAATTAGAAAACCGAATAAGCTAGGTTCAGGTCTAAGCGTCTTTAACCACGAACCTTGAAGCAATTGTGGGTATGTTTTTCATTTATTGGAAACTTTAGAACTGTTAAATGTACCTTTAAGTACTGCTTGAAGGGGTCCAGCAGTATAATCAATGGAATACTTTAAAGCCTACGAAAGTACAATGGTGAATTAGATACATGGAATAGTACACAGAATTCTTATAAGTAAATCATGTTAAACATCTCAGCATACATGGAGCCTGCAGTTGGTTGGTATTTAGTAAAGTACAGAACAAAAAATGCTCTTGTACTCTTTATAGCTGTCACATTTTCCAGAGATGCCCATTACTTGTCTTCCTGAAACTAGAGGGATTTCCTTCTCCTCTTCAGTTAGGCCAGCACAAACACAGTGCAGCTCTTCTACTCCAGAGACAGAGATGGGGAGGATTGAGGGTTCAGAGTGGGCCTGGACAAAAAGTTACCTAGATACAATTTCCACCAATAGCTGGGTGCCCTGACAGGCGCCTGGCATCCTAACTACAGTTGGGAAGCATAAATAGTAGAGAGATAGCAGTCCAGGCCTCCCTTAGCAAAAAGTGAGACCCTAATGCAAAAACAAAGCATGGCTCAAGTGGTAGGAGCACCTGCCTAACAAGTGTGAAGCTCTGTGTTGAAACTTTAGTACCCCTAAGAACAATAACACAAAAACTACCAAAAAAAAGAAAACCCAAAAAATTATTGAACACCTCTACTGGATTCCCTCCAGATGGCCTCAAACTCAGCCTATCCAAGATGCATTCTGCCACTTAGGCCATACCACCAGTCCTTTTGTTTGTTTTGTGATAGGGTCTAGCTAACTGCTAGTGCTAGCCTTGAACTCAATGCTATAACCTCTTCTTGGGAAACGGAGATTACAGGGGTGTATACTACCATGCCCAGCTGTTTACATCTCTTAAATTTTGCCTCTTTCTTTATTTAGGACCAAATCTGAATTTTTCTCAGACTTTCTATAATGTCTACCAAGTGCTGTTTAGTATAACTTCTACTGCTTATTATACCTTCCTGTAGTATCTCTTCTACACAGCAAGCTTGAGTGCACATTGGAATCTGCTCGGAGAGCTTTTATAGATTCTGATGGCAGGCTGCTTGTGGTGGCTCATATCTATACTCACAGCTATTTGGGAGGCAGAGATCTAAGGATTTCACTTGGAGACTTGAAAAAAAAAATGAGATACATCCAAGAAACAAAGCAAAAAAAGGACTGGAAGTTTGTCTCATGTTTTAAATCACCTGCCTAGCAAGTATGAGACAGAATTCAAGCCCCAGCTCATCTCTCCTACCCCCACCCCCAGCAAAAAAATATTCTGATGCTTAGGCCACACGTATCAGTTAATTAGAATTACTGAGAGTGGTATTCAACACCAGTGCTTTAAGACTTAAGTGATTCCAATGCACAGCCATGGTTGAAAAACACTACTAGGATGTTATTTCTTATTGTATTCATATAAAACAAAAAGGCTCCCAAAACTAAGGCCCCTGGTACCTTAATTTTTGGCACATTAGCTCTCATTTCCCTATGCTCTTGGAATTCACTATCACCGAGTGCGTGCTATTGAGAGGGGCCATTTCCTGTTACAGGCACTGAGGATACATCAATCAAACACCCAATCCACATGTCTATTCTCATGGAACTGGGGCTAGTGGATGAGACATGAAGGAAAAAACAGTAAAGAAAAAGAAACTTAACTTCCCAGAGTAGCATATAGAAATCAGGAAGGTTATTGCTTTATTTCAATCTCTCTAAGATAAACTCCTCTGACAGTTGAGTTGAGTTCTGCAAGGTGAGAAGGAAGCAAATAAATTTAGGTGGGAAAAGCAGAAGAAATAGAAAGTGCAGCGGTCCTAATAAGGCATATGTGTCAAATTCAAAGCAGCCAGAGTGTGATGCAGAGTAAGAGGGAGGAGAGTATAGAAGGGTTAGAAGATAGGAAGAAGCCAGATTATTCAAGACCTAGGTCATGGAAGATGAATTTGAAATGATGTGTCATAAAGCAACAGATTTTTTTGTAATGTATGGAGGGGTCACAGTTACATTCAGCAGACAGAGGATACATCACTTCTCACACATTGACACCCCCCTCTCATGATTTTGTCACCATTCCATCCCCCCACCCCCTCCCAATCATCTGTTTGCTCCCCTTCCCTTTCCTATTTCAAATAAACAAAGGTATAATAATATACCAGGTAACAAAGTCAGATACTGTAACAATATGAGATTAACCAAAGGGCAACAAAAGAGAAATAACATAGTATATGAAGGACAACAGTCATATAAAGCTCTTGTTTCCGTATCCTGGAGATCCTTTCATTTACCTTCATCCTATATGGCCTTATGTATCTAGGTTTTAAGCCATTGTAGTCCTCTGCTAGAAGAGTCTATGTTTGTACTAATTATTACAAATGAGGGAAATCATTGAGCCTATGTTCCTTTGGGTCTGGCTTTTTTCACTTAATATGATTTTTTCCAAGTCTTTCCATTTCCTTGCAAATGGGGAGATGTCATTTTTTTTTGTCAGTCCTGGGCCTTGAACTCAGGGCCTGAGCAATATCCTTGGGCTTTCTCAAGGCTAGAGCGCTACCATTTGAGCCACAGCACCACTTCCAGCTTTTTTTCTATGTATGTGGTACTGAGGAATTGAGCCCCAGTCTTTATGCATGCTAGGCAAGCACTTTCCCACTAGGCCAAACTCCTGGTCCCAAAGTCATTCTTTCTGATGGCAGCATAGAATTCCATTGTGTATAAATACCACATCTTTGTGATCCAATCTACTGAGAGACATCTGGGTTGGTTCCATATCTTTTCTATGGTAAATAGTGCTGCAATGAACATCATTGTGCTAGTGGATTTAGTATGTCCTTGTTTCTGGAGCAATGGGTAAATGCCAAGTAGTGGAATTGCTGGGTCATAGGGGAGCTCTATGTTTAGTTTTTTGAGGAACTGCCATACTGCTTTCCATAGTGGTTGAAGGAGTTTACACTCCCACCAACAGTGTAGTAGTGATCCCTCTTGGCCACATCCCCACCAGCATTTGTTGTTATTAGATTTCTTGATCGTGGCCATTCTAACTGGAGTGAAGTGGAATCTCATAGTTGTTTTGATTAAGCAACAGATTTTTAAGAAGAGTAACAGCTGTTGTCCTTTTGAACTGGATCAATTGGTTATTCCAAATTATGATAGACCAAGAGAAGAGGCAAAAAGCCCAGTTATGCTTTTGAAAGAATCCCATAAAGGAGTCGTGGCTTGGGGATCAGTGGTAGACTATTTGCCCTACTTGTACCAGACCCTGGATCCAATCCAAACACGGAAGGAAAAGAGAAACTGAATTTGTTGAGGCAGAAATAGGTGAATAGAATAGAATAAAAGTGGGGCACTAGAGAAAACAATGGGATTACCCTTACTGAGTATATGCTGCCTGTCAGGTCCTGTTCTGCTTTATTAGTATTAAGCCATTTAATTATTATGAGTTCCCAAAGGTAGGTTTTGTTGTTAGCCAATTAACAAATTAGAATCTACAGCTCCAGAGGTTAGGTAATTTGCTCTGTTACATAGATGGCAAGTGGCAGAGCTGGGATTTGAACGATCTAGGCAGCCTGGCTCTGGAGTTCATAGCTTTCTTCCACAATTACCTCACATATCTATATTGGTGCCATAAAATGAAACTTTATTTAGTCACACTAAGCTTGCAGCCCTACAAATTCTTCTTTTCCCCATCACTTCTATCTTTTCTCACTCCCCCAGTTTGGTTTCCCTTCCATTGTAGGTGTCACTCTGACTAGAATACACCATTTCCCTCTTCTCTATATGGCTCGTTTACTCATCTTTACTGGTCCTCACTGGCTGAGTCAAGCCTATCTGGCTTCATGGAAACCCTGCTCTGTCCACTATAATCTCTCTTCAAAGCACTATGTTATCATTATTAGTAGGTCTTTCCCACCAAGCTTTGAAGGCGGGGAACTTTAATGCCTGACACTTAAGGAAGAGAAGAAAGCAAGCAGCCTAGCTTTACACACATAATATGCCTTTCCTAAGCACTGGAAGATAAAATAGGGTACAGCATGTTCCCTGCCCTCGATTAACTTATAAACCTCACAGAGAAACCCATAGAAAGTTATGCTAATATAAGAGGCAAATGTGAGGCACAAAGAATTCGAACAACTGATCAGAGTATCATAAATTCTGTTTGAGGTCAAAAAGGCAAGAAACTTGGCCTTAGCATTGTTTCATTGCAGGAAAATGAAATCAAGAATGGCAACTTAGGGCTTTATTCTCTAATGCCATTAATATGGCAGGAGAACATATTGAGCCTTCCTTGTCAAAGAAGACTTGGCTGAATCTCACTTGGCACTGTTTGTCACAGAACGTGCTACTTCTTGACCTCTCACCCT
The DNA here is from genome assembly GCF_031878675.1 of Megascapheus bottae. NCBI lineage: Eukaryota > Metazoa > Chordata > Mammalia > Rodentia > Geomyidae > Megascapheus > Megascapheus bottae. The sequence continues at coordinate 40,396,816 of NC_143517.1, forward strand.
TATTTATCTTTACATAACTGCTAATACTGATATCCAAATGGCTCAGTTCCATTTCCAGCAGGATCACAGAGATTCTTTCTTATAATTTCTTCCATTTTCTATGTATGAGGTTTCAGAGTTTCAGTGCTAGCTATGTTATACTGAGAAAGTTATGGGATTTCTGGGATCCACAATTTCAAGACTAATGTGAATGGCTGTGAAGATTGTGTCCTGAGTTCTAGAGGGACACACTGCTCCCAGCGCGCAGTGGATAATCATCATAGTAGTCCTGGTTACTGAGCTCGGACATAAAATGGAGAGTAAAAATAATACCACCCACTGGGTCATAAGACTAAATGATAAAGGTACATACCTAAGGGATTGGCCCGAGGAAAGCACCAATAAATGTTAACCACTCTTACTAGGTTAAAAAAAAAAACAAACCAACAAAACAAACAAAAGAACTCACTAGTGTGGGAATTATTGCTGCTGAGATTTCTAATATTGTGTCACTAATGTACCTGCTTGTGTAGTTGTCTTGTTAGTACCACACAGGGAATCTGAGGAGGAAAAGCCTTTTCAAAATAGAGAATAGGTTCTTTTATACAAAAGTCCTTCAGGTGGCTAATGGCTGAACTCTGAACTCTGTTCTATTCCTTCACCTCTCACATTCCACAGAGAAGGAACCAGCATTGGACTCTTCACTAATGCTGGCCCAAGGTGAAGTATAACCTACAACTATCAGCCTAATAGAATCTATTTGTCAGACTGGGGCCTAGAATTTAGTCTTAAACAAGCTTACCACAAGTTGTGGCAATTCATACCTCAACTCCTTTAATCTTTTCTTGATACGAATTAGATCCTCAGGCCACTGTTCCAAATTTCTTTCTCAATTACCATCTTTCTCAGTTACCGTCACTGAGTCACAGGTAAGCTCACCCCACGCTAGTGACCTGAATCAGAGATTCCCAGCATCCCCTATAACTAGAGCAAAATGAGTTAGACATACTCTATGCCAGATAGGATAATGTTGGCTCGTTAGGTTCACAGTATCATGTTGTAATGGAGCAGAATGGCAGTGGAGGATAAACAGTAACTTAGAGTAAAATTATGTTACAGGTTTCTCAAGACAGTCATGATTTATGACTTTTGTGAGGATTTACTCCTTTACTCTTATAGGTTCTAGATTATACAATAAATATCATGACCATCCTGGTAATGAACATATATCAAATGAAGGATTATCCTCCCAATCTCATGAAATGACTCCTCTGTCTTCCAAATTGTGTGTGTGTATGAGATATCTTGGGGCTTGAACTCAGGGCCTGGACATTTTCCCAGAGCTTTGTGCTTGTTCAAAGCTAATGCTATACCCCTTGAGCCACAGTTCCACTGCCAGCTTTTTGTTGGTTCATTGGAGATGAGTCTCATGGTCTTTCCTGACAGAGCTGTCTTTGAACCAAGATCCTCAGATCTCAGTCTCCTGAGTAGCTAGGATTATAGATGTCAGCCACCAGAACATGGCTCCAAATTTTCTTTTTTCTTTTGTAGATCAAGGGACTTGAACTCTGGGCCTTGGTGTTGTCCCTGAGCTCTTCAGCTCAAGGCTGTCACACTACCACTGGAGCCATAACTCCAATTCCAGTTTTCTAGTGATTAACTGGAGGTGAGGCACTCTAGTGCCTCGGCTAGCTTTGAACAGCGATCCTCAGATCTCAGCTTCCTAAGTAGCTAGGATTACAGGCGTGAGCCACTGTGCCTGGCTATCAAATTTTCTTAATGAATTTGGTAAATATTTTAGGCCTCCATTAAGAGATTTTATAAGAAAGAGTCATAACTTGTAGCAACAAGTTATATCTCTCTGACAATATCTGGAAATCTTTTTCTTTAGCTTAACACCTGGAATGTTTCCCTCGTTTATTATCTGCATTTGTTTTTGTTTTGTGGGTACCTCATTGTGGACATAACAGTATTTCCTTTGCCTGTGAGAAAGCTTAGAACTATATAAGTGTTGTCCTTCTGATATATGTATAAGATGTGACAGAATGTATTTTATATATTTAACTTACTTCTGTCTTAGTTCTCATGTCTTCATTAAGTTCAGATTTAATTTTTCTGGTGCCATATGACATTTATAATTCATCTTGTATCATTTTTTAAACAAGGCAGGTTTATATATGTATGAAGATACATACAAGGCAGGTTACATATACATGCATATATAAATAATATAAAATAACATATTGATTAATTATACAATTAATTATCAATTATATTAATAGTAAACATAATATAAATAGAAAATATTAAAATAACATATATATATATATACACAAACTAGTATTGGTTGGTAATTAAACCACTGAAAGGGATTGTATTTAAATGCATACAAGGAATAATTCCCCACTTACAAAATATAACCTGGGGGCCGGGAGTTTGGCCTAGTGGTTAAAGTGCTTGCCTAGCATGCACGAAGACCCGGGTTCGATTCCTCGGCACCACATATATGGAAAAAGCCAGAAGTGGTGCTGAGGCTCAAGTGGTAGAGTTCTAGCCTTGAGAAAGTCCAAGGACAGTGCTCAGGCCCTGAGCTCAAGCCCAGGACTGGCAAAAAAATATATATATATATATAACCTGAACAAAAATTATCACTTTAATGCTGGTTTTAGTTTTCAGCTACAACAGTATCCAAACTGAAAAGATTTTTCAAACAAAAGCTAACAAGAGATTAGACTAGTTTATAAGTGGAACATTTCTAGATATGACTCAGATTCCTGATACTAAATAATAATCTTAATAAAAACTTGTTAAAACCATGTTGTATATGGTAATTCTTGGTTTTGTTTACCCAACATCAATATGCCTACCTTATTTTTCTTAGGGTGGATGTATTTTGTTTTAAATACAAAACTCACCTAGTTTCAGTACTATTCTATAACTTCAAAACAAAGCAAAACAAACAAAACCCTTAAAATAGTTCTCAGCATCTATTTATGTTAGTACATGGAAATCTAGCTCAGACATTTTAACTATTAAATAAATGAGCTTTATTTATTTATTTATTTATTTTGGTTGCCAGTCCTGGGACATTAGTGTCTGGGCATTGTTCCTGAGATATTATGCTCAAGGCTAGCACTCTACTTGAGTCACAGCTCCACTTTTTGCCAGTTAATTGGAGATAAGAGTCTCACTAGCAAGGCTGGGAGCATAGCCTAGTGGTAGAGTGATTGCCTAGTATGCACGAAGCCCTGGGTTCAATTTTCCAGTACCACATATATAGAAAAAGCCACAAGTGGTTGCTGTAGCTAAAGTGGTAGAGTACTAGCCTTGAGAAAGTCCAAGGACAATACCCAAGTTCTGAGTTCAAGCTCTAGGACTGGCAAAAAAAAAAGAAGCTCACTATGTTTCCTGCCCATACTGGCTTGCAACCATGATCCTTAGATCTCAGCCTCCTAAGTAGGTAGAATGTAGATGTGAGCCATTTGCATCATGCTAAATGAGAATTCTTATGTATGGTTTTATACATGTGCTGGAGATTTGCTGTATCAAACCCAAATTTAATGAAGATTTATGGGTTTTCAAAGTTTGAAAACACCATGTAATTATATTTATAGGTGTGAGTATTAACTAGGTGAGGAAAATAATATGTGCATTTTGATTCTCAAAACCCTAAAATTTTGAATACAGGAAGATGAGAACCCATACATCAAGGTCCTTCAGTCCTGTCTCTTCATCTTTATAATTAAGACAATGAAAGTGTCTTCTTTACATGTTTAGGTGAAGATTAAAGAAGTACTAATCTAATGCACCTAGCACAAAGCCTAGCATTTAATAATAGCTCAATAAATATTATGACATTTATTTGTAATATTATAATATAAATATTATAATACCACCAATAATGTTATCATAAAGTGGGTGACTGTTAGATTTGGTAGCTTTTGCTTGAAGATGGTTTATCATAGAAAATTTTTACAGAAAAAAGAAAAGTTTATTCTCCAAGTACTATCATTTTTCAGTTCTATCTTTATGTTTTCCTTTCAAATTGTGTTTAGTATTTTTGGCAGAATCTCAATACTGAAACAGTACAAAGAAAGAAGGCATTTAAGGAGAGAGAAAATAGTAGGGAAAGGCAGCTAAGTTGAAAATATCCCCTGCTCAAGTTAGACTAGGACAGCCTGTTTTTATAAGGCTTTCACCCTTGTTTGCCTGCCATACTTTCTGTTCAGTAGAAATGTCACTTTGGCTCCATATATGCTAGCCAGAAAACTCATCGGTAGTTACCAAAAACAATTCTGTTTATAGTATGGTTCCAATTTAAAAAATCCCATTTACCTTTGCCAGGGGAATTCCATTAAAAATGTGTTTGAGGAAGACACATTTGAATAGTTACTTCTTAGCAAATGTGGTCAGAATCTAAAATGGCTAATTGAAAGTCTGTGTGATATAAAGAGATAGCAAGAGAATGCATCAGTGGACATATTTAGGGCTGGGTGGGGAAAGGGAAGTTAGAGCTCTTTATTAGCTTGTTGAAATTCATACTTGGAAGTTTTGAAAAAAATCACAAGTTTGGAGCTAAAATGACAATACAAAGCCAACATTCCTATCAAATATCAAAGAGAATAAGATTTTAAAATAGTTGGATAACTATGCAAGAGACAGAAGTATCTGAAGTCTCAGGGCCAGAGATCTGTATTCAATTTCAAATTGTTTCTAGGGGTTTAATATCCTGTGGTAAAAGTAAAACTTAGTACAGTGTAACCCAAGGACATGAAAGGAACGCTCAACTACAGAGCTACAATTTTGTGATGGTTTTGTTTAAATAAAAATTCCACCACATGAAAGTTACTTAATTTATTTTGTTGTTGTTGTTTCTTTTGTATATATATTTTAAAATTTGGGCCAGTCCTAGGACTTGAACTCAAGGCCTGAGCCTTGTTCCTGAGCTTTTTTGCTCATGGTTAGTCCTCTAACACTTGGGTCACACCTCTACTTCTGGCTTTTTGGTGGTTAATTGGAGATAAGAGTCTTATGGACTTTCCTGCTGGGGCTGGCTTTAAACCTTTATCCTCATCTCAGCCGCCTAAGTAGCTATTTTTTTTTTTTTAGGGATTGAACTCAGACTCATGCTCACTAGGCAGATGCTCTACCCCTTGAACTACATCCAGAACCCCTTCTTACCCTGGTTATTTTTAAAGTCAGATAGCACTTTATGTCCAGGTCTGCCAGGCTGAGATTCTGCTACTTGTTGATTCCCTGTGTCACTAGGACTTGACAGGCATTCCTGTCTGGCTCCAGCTATTATGCTTTCTTGGTAGCTGGGACAACAGGAATATACCACTGAGCCCAGCCATTGGTTGATATGGAAGTTCATGAACTTTTATGTCCACACTGGCCTTGAACCATGATCCCCTAGTCTTGAACCCCTCCATCCCCAAAGAGAAGAGAGCTCAATCTAGATTTTGTATATTAGTTCCATACATCATTTGAGCTCTGTTTAGTTATCTTCTTTATGGATATTTCTATAATAAGCATTTGGGGATTTAGAAACCATACTTGAGACATTCTATTTTCAGAAGAGCAAATCTACAACACAAATTCAAGGATGACTAAAGTAGACATAAAGAAATGTGTCTTTTGTTTTCACACACACACACACACACACACACACACACACACACACACACACACACACACCACTGCCTGGCTACTGACCCTGAGCTTTTCTACTGAAGACTAGCATTCTATCACTTGAGCTATAGCTCCACATCTGGCTTTTTGTGGTAGTTTATGGGAGATAAGTGTTTCATAGACTTTCCTGCTGTGTCTAGCTTTGGACCATGGTCTTCAGAGCTCAGCCTCCTTAGTAGCTGGGATTACAGGTGTGGGCCACTGGTGCAGATCACCTAAATATTTTACTGAGTTATAGACCCAGTGTGGCAGTTTTGTTTTCCCTAATGTAACCAGTAGATCCCTTGAAATAGTACATTGTGAAGACGTAAGGCATCTTTAGGAGAGTGAAGGAGGTTCCTTTCATTTCCTTCTCTGAGCCCCATATTCCTATGTCCATCTCACCCCATCTAACAATGAGTTACTTACTGTCTTCTTTTAATTCGATGTCTGTAGTACTCTCTTGCTGATTTTCCACAAGTGAAGAATTTTCAACCTGAGAAACCTAAATATATGAGTCGATGTGTTTGCATGAAAATAAACCAGAGTACATACACAAAACCTTATTTCTACAAGAGGTAATGAGAAAAGGAATCTTTTATAAGATATAAGCATCCTACAAAGGGAAATACATTTGACTCTGAAGACAGAGCACTTATAAGACATAAGAGCCTTAGAAGTGGGTTTAACTTTGGGATCATCCAAAGAGGCAAAATCACAGCAGTAATTCTAGATCTGCCTATTAGTTTGTTTAAACCTATTAGTTTGTTCTTCCATTTGACCTAGCCACTACTGTGGTCTACGATTCTGGTCAGTCTGTGTTATTTCTAACTCCTTTCCTTTCCTTAACTAAGTCTTGGACAAGAAGTTTCAACTGTCAATGGGCAGGAATTTAATTCTAGTTCTTGACTGTTAGAAGCCAAGATATACATTGGGTCCTCAGTCTATATCCACTAGTTCTTTTTATTTTTTGCCAGTCCTGGGGCTTGAACTCAGGGTCTGAGTACTTTCCTTGGGCTTTCTCAAGGGTAGCACTCTACCACTTGGGCCACAGCACCACTTCTGGCTTTTTCTGTGTCCCAGTAACCATGCATAGTTGGTAAGCACTCTACCACTAGGCCAAACTCCTGGTCTCTATCCACTAGATCTTGATCCCATCTCTTAACTCAGAGAACCTACAGAATGGACAAAACACAATTTAACTAAATGGTAGACTTTTTTACTCATTGTTAACTCCAATACTGCAGAAAATATCTATGGATATTTACTGGTGGAATAATTATTCGTGTGTATATTTTATATACATATAGATTCACATATGAATATACAGACATATTCACAAAAATCTGAATACTATAGCTCATAATTTTAATAGACAAAACACATTAACTATGTCTTTCATGTTTTCCTTCTTCCTTTTTCTGATTCATTTAAGAAATTCAGGCTATAAGAGAAAACAAATCAGATACTGTTTGTGTTTGAACACATTCAATTTGAGTTGGATGCTTATCAGTGTGCAATCTGTTTTCTGCAAAACTATATGCTATAGTGTCCTAAAGTCCCCTGACGTACCTGAAATATCATGATCTTGCTGGTCTTTCACTACTCTGTCCCTTGACCTCATTTCAATCTTCCAGTGCATAAACTTCTTATCCCTTTCATTCAACTGTGCTGGTCAGACCCATATCTTCCTCATTGTCTTTTCTGTTCTTGCTTTGAACTTCAGGAAAAGAGTGATTCAATTATTTTCCAGTGTATACCACCGTCTAACTTCAGGTCAACAACCCTATTATTCCTTTCTTTTGATTCTAGTCCACACTTTCTTTTTTTTTACCACAGCTATTTCCAGCATCTCCCACTCTTCCAAGCTGTTATCACCCACACTCTCTAACTCCTTTCATTCAACACATACTAATTGAGAATCGTATTATGCCATGAACTGTGCTAGGCAATAGGTATTTACAATATGGAACAAAATGGATCTATTCCCTGCCTGTGTTAGCCTTCTGTTACTATAACAAAATAAACAGCTTATAAAGAGAAAAGCTTTCTTTTGGCTCACAGTTTTGGAGATTCCAGTTCACAATTGGTTGGCCCTCTTGCTCTGGGTGTGTGGTGAGACTATACATCATGGAGGAAGCCTGTGGTAATTAAAAGTGGTTATTTCATGGCCAAAAGGGAGGAAGAAGAGGTGGAAGAGGCATGTCCTCAGTAACCCAGAAATCTCCCACGAGGCCACACCTCTTAAATATCCCACTATCTCCCAATAGCACCACATGGGACCCTATGTTTCACAGGCCTTTGGAGGACTCTGATCTACAAAGGCAGCCATTTATTTGTTCTCAGCCCTTTCTCCATGTCATGTCTCTCAGCCTCTTCTTCAAGTTTATTTCTTTCCATTTCAGAGGGAAAGAAGGTTGTATTTTCTTTCCTTTTCTGAGTTCTTCTTTCTTACGAATAACAATGTTTTCTTTAATTCTGAAATACTGGGCATTTTATTTATCTTATAGCCCTTTAACAGTCTGTACTAAACACAAAACTGGATTTTGACTCTTTGATGAAAGAAATTCTGGGTATATTTGTTAATATCATCACATTTCTATCTGGCACCTTCTTCGAGTGCTGTTTTGTATTTTTTATCCTCCAGTGACCAGCCTGGAAGCCAGTAGGTTGGCATCTCGGGACTTGGATTAAACATTCTGATGAACAGTTCCTCAGAAACAATACTTCCTTTTAGATGATTTTAGTTGGATTGCCTTCCAGGTACTTTCTATTTTGCTCTGTAAAAGTCCCACACACCCAGGTTTGGGCTTTTAGTTTTTAACCTTAGTCTTGCTAAGAAATATCAAGAAAAACTGCTTTCATTTTCTGACACTAATTTAGGGCTGGTCCATAGCCAGGAATTCTTATCAAGTGTTCTGTTATATTTAATAGTTCCTTCTTATACATTAAGTACTATTTCCCATAAGTGATGTCATTGGTGGATGATTATGATTTTTAGCTGGGAAATCCTGTGTGGATGGTCCCTCAGTGTCTTATTTTTCAGAAAGTGTTAAGAAATTCCCCCTTAGGCAGACATCTGGTTCCTCTTTTAAGAATAATACAAAAAGGGCATCACACAAAACAAGTCCTGGGAAGCTGCTGAGATCATCTGAGACATTTCTGCCATTGCTCTCAAGACAACATTTCTTCTTCAGGGACTAAGAATATGTGAATGAAAAGCACAAATATATCATGTCTTTATTATGGCTGTTGACACCATGTGACAATGAGCAATTGTAGCGTCTTGTGAGGAAATTCAGAAATCAATTCTTGCAAACAGAGAGGCCTTGCAAATGGTTGAGGTCTGAGTCCCAGACAGCTTGGTGACAGGATGAGAGCTCCATTCTTTTGTAAGACTTGTCCTAAAGGCTTGCATTGTAGAAAGGTGAAAGGGCAGAGGTTATCTACCACAGGCAGGATGCTCTTCTGTTTCTTGGGGTCAGGGAAGAGGCTTCACTCCCCCCGCCCTCATGCTGGGGTTTGAATTCAGAGTCTTGCACTCAGCTTGCTTCCTCTGCTGGCACTCTACCTCTGGAGCCATACCTTCCATCTGGCTTTTTGCTAGTCATTTTAGACAGAGTTTCATAGATTTTCCTGCCTTGGTTGATTTTAAAGTACTGTACTCCAGATCTCAGCCTCTTGAGTATAGCTAGTATTATAGGCATGAGACATCAACAGTGGATAACAAAAATACTTCTATGGTATAGGTGTTTGTATTTGTATTTGGCTGTACAAATCTACTACTTCATAATTAGGGTGGCTCTTCCAAACTCTGGAAGCACATTATACCTCCAAGGAAAGGGTCTTCTATGAATCAATTTAGGGAATCAGGTTATCAGATGATGCAGTGAAAACCGTACTGACAACTTCACTTCTAGGAAGAGTATACAGGGAGGCATCAGCGAATCTGGAATTTGGGTGAAAGTCTCATCAGTTTGGTGACTTAGGGCTGTGAGACTTCTGCCTTAAAGCACAAAGCAGATATGACTAATTCCAAGTGCTTCTAGAGCTGTCCTGGCTGCTGCTACCTTTAAGTTGGCTATGGGAGATGATAGAACAGCTTATAGATACCAACATGTCTTTGTTCCAGAATTGGAACAAAGTTCGAGTAAAGGGTTATGAAGACTAACTTGCAGCCACAGGTCACAGCTCATGTCAGTGAGCTGCTGGCTGGAGAGACTGGAACACATGACTAAGGAATTAGCAAGGAATAGTAACCAGATTATTCAGGAATCAGGCTTGAAAGTTAGTGTAGAAGCCCAAAGACCAGTTGGGCCAGTGGAACGGAATAGAGTTCCCTGGGTTTACAGCACAGTCTATAGGCTTTGTACCACCTGCTTATAAAGGTTCATATTTTGGCAGGACAAGTAATGGTCAAAAGAAACAAGAAGAGAATTAATTTTTTTAAAAAAGGAAGTACTACACAGTTGGCTCAAAATATACCACTTGCATAATTACAAAAGGCCTGACTTGGCAGCCACTCGTGAGAAGGATCTGGGGATTTTGTTGGTCACATGCTAAAAATCAGTGAGTTGTGATACAGTATTGAAGAAGAAAATCAAGCAATTAGATCCTCTGTTGCATTACAGAGTGTAGTGACCAAATGAGCTGAATCACTGATTCACCAAGGAAGTCAGCAGGGGTCAAGGGTTATCGGTAGGCTTCAATTTTAATGTATTTAAATGAGAGACATGAATAGACAACATGAGTCTTGGACAAGATAACAAAGCCATCAAAACTCTGGAAACTACCAAGGGAATTGGTTGTATTTTGCTGCGAGAGAAAAGACCAGGACAGTAATGAAGTATCTTTCAACATATAAAGGATAATCAGAGGAAAAAAAGTCAGTTTTTGGTTTGTTTATCCCAACGCCAAACTAAAAATACCTCAATGGAAAGCAGGTCATTTATGTGACAATAAAATTAAATATTTTCTGAACCCATGAGCTATTACTGAACATGTTCAAGCAGAGACTAAATAGTTATGGAAGGGATCCTAATTTGTGTATTGGGGGGGAAAGTAGGGGTCAAAGTAGGGGATCAGAGAGGTGAGAGAACTGGCCTCTAAGGTCCCTTTTAGTTCTTGGTTCATAAGATTAAGCTTATGAGCTATATGAGTGGTCACACAAGGTTTGCCTGGCCTACAAATATTTCACACCGTGATTATTTCAGAGATGGGAATGTGGCTTAAGCTACCCAATATGAGTTTGTTCTAAGATTTTTACCGACTTTTTGGGAACTATTGGTAAAGGTGAAGCTGGTAGCAGCTAGTATGTGAAGAGTCTGCAAGGGAATGAGGCCAATACAGAAAGACAAGTGTGGAGGGCTGGAAAGGGAAACAAAATCCAGGTGTGAGCCACTGCACCCAGCCTCTCACATCCTCTCTAATGAAGTATATAGTTAAGCATTTTGGTGTTAACAAATCTGTTAGGTGAAAATATCTTTTCATTTTAAGTCGCACATTTGTTATGACTGAAATTAGTATCTTTTTGTTTTAAAATTCCCTTGATTTTCTTACTTTTCTAGAAATATTTGTTTATGTCTTTGGCCTCTCTCTCTCTCTCTCTCTCTCTCTCCCTTCTTCTTCTTCTTTTTCTTTCTTTTTTTGCCAGTCCAGGGGCTTGAACTCAGGGCCTGAGCACTGTCCTTGGGCTTTCTCAAGACTATCGCTCTACCACTTGAGCTACAGCACCACTTCCCGCTTTTTCTATGTATGTGATACCAACGAATCGAACCCAGGTCTTCGGGCATGCTAGGCAAGCACTGTTATAACTCGGCCAAACTCCAGGCTCCCTTCTTTAAATTAATGACCTCTATTGATTGTTATAAGCTGTTTTTATTTCGTGGGAATTAGCCTCTTTCTGCAATATGTATTGCGATTCTTTTTACTATGTTGCTATTTAGTATTTTGTTTCAAATTCTTTCTTTTTGGTTAGATGTGTTTATATTTTCTAAGAACATCACACTTTTTTTTTTTTTTTTGCCAATCCTGGGGCTTGGACTCAGAGCCTGGTCACAGTCCTTGGGCTTTCACAAGGCTAGAGCTCTACCACTTGAACCACAGCTCCACTTCTGGCTTTCTCTGTGTATGTGGTAGCAAGGAGTTGAATCCAGGGATTTATGTATGCTAGGCAAAGTCTCACTCACAGCCTAAACATCACACTTCCTTTTCTTTCCTAACTTTTAAATTTTGTTCCCTCTTGCTATTCCTATAATGGGGAAAAGAAACTGAGCAAGACATTTAGGAAATATATGTGTCTAGTAAGCAAATAAAAAGTTTAACCTTAGCAAGTTTGGTGTATGACTATAAAAAAATTACTTTCATGGGCTGGGAATGTGGCTCAGTGGTAGAGTGTTTGCCTAGTATGCATGAAGCTCTGGGTTTAGTTGCTCAGTACCACATAATCAGAAAAAGCCAGAAGTAGTGCTCTGGCTCAAATAGTAGAGTGCTAGCCTTGAGCAAAAGAAGCTCAGGGACAGTGCCTAGGCCCTGAGTTCAAACCATGAGTAGCAAAAAAATAATTACCTTCACAATAGTAAAATGAAAGTCTGATTTAATTTGTTATTGTATCAAATTAACAAGTGAGGGAAGCAGTATCGTTAGGCTATGCTTTCTCAGCAGCAGTGAAAGTTGGATCAATACTTTCGGAAAACAATGTGTTGGCAAGTGGCAAGAGATTTTAATTTTTTCATCTTTATTCAGTAGTGGCATTTCTAGGAATCCATCCTGTGGCTGTAATCTTCAAAGTGGCAGTGATTAATGTATAGATATGTGCTAAACAGTGCTGTTTTTGTCAGGGGAACATTAAAAGCTGGTTTCCTCTGAGTAAATTACAGCCCTATCCAGACCAAGGGAGGTCATATGGCCACAAAAAACAAAGTTTAGAGCTATAAATTATATGAGAACAAGCTCACATCGCTACATGAAAAGCAAGATACAAAACTACTTATGTAGTAAGATCACAACTACATAAAATATATCAAAAATTGGAAAGAAATATGTCAAAGCAGTAGCTCCTTGTGTTTGTTTAAGAGATAATGCATACTTTTCCCCTTCCTTTAATGTTTCCATGACTTCTCCAATTTTATAATGTTCACATATTGCACAGTTTAAGAAAGCTCAAAAATCACTGGGTGTGGGGGCTCACATCTGCAGGCCTGTAGTCCTAGCTACTCAGGAGGCATGAGCCCCCACACCCAGAGATCAAGATTCAAAGACAACCCCGGCACAAAAGGACCTGAGACTCCTATTTCCCATTAACCTCTTGAAAACCAGAAGTGGGGCTTGGCTGAAGAGATAGGGTGGTAGCCTTGAGCTGAAGAGCTCAGAGACAGCACCCAGACCCAGAGTTCAAGCCTCATGACCCACAAAAAAAAAAAAAAAGAAAAGAAAAAGTAAAAAAGAAAGCTCAAAAATCAAAATAACACACAAACGACTATAAATCTATATGTGGGAGGCAAGCTTTTTTCCTTATTTGTTTCTACCGTGACTAAATAGGCCTCCTGGTAACAGTCCCTTTTGGGATTCCGTTTCTGTCACTATTCTGTCACATTACTAAAAAACACTTGTATCTTTACTTGAACCCCTCCAGTCACTTCCTAGTTTCTGTTGCATGATGTTGAAATCATTCTGTTTAGCACACTCTACTGTAATTTGGTCTTACCCTAGTGTCATTATTCAAGCGTATTGCTCTGCTGTCCAGCATCTTTCTTGCCCTATTATCTTGTCTTCCTTTGTACTTTCACCATGATTACCATTTTCTTTTCTTATTCTTGTTAGACACTGTTCATTGTCCCATTGTGCCTAAACCCTACTCATCTTCTGGTTGGCTCTGCTCTTTCCCTTTGTTGAATTTTTAGCACATGCATTTTTAATCAGAGCCACAACCTTATGTTTCATGGTTCTGCAACCATGTCTTGTGGTGTTGCTTTAAACTCCCCATCCCTGCCCTGTAAATGCAGGCAGCATTAACCACCATCTTCTCATCTTCTGTTCAGTTTCCCCACCGTTTAGATCAGAAGGCAAAGTGTGGTAAACTTTACGGTAGGCAGGGTTTAGAACAATGTCTTGTCTTTTCCTCGATTTTTGCCTGAGTATTTCCCAGTGAAAGCAGCAAATTAGAGGAAGCCCTAGAAAGGGTGCAAGGGGTTTGGGGGTGAATGTTAAACCCTGGCAGCCCTTTAGAAGCAATTGGGAGGTCTTTAAAACACAGATTGCTTGCCTTTTCACATTCCTTGTCCTACCTCTGAGCCTTAGAGGATCCTGGGTCTATGGTGGGGCCAGGCTTGGATGTTTTATAAAGTACCCTACACAGTTCTGGTAGCTCCCCAGAGTGCTACTCCATTCAGGTCCAGCCATTTGGCAGATACCCAGTCAGCACTTTCCTGACTGATTTCCAGGCAGGAAATTATCCTAGAATTGGCCAGAGACTCGAAAGAAACTGTCTTTAGATCAGTGCTTTGGAATCAGTCACAGCTTTTGTGAGTTTTCAGAGGTATTTACTTTCAAACTGACAACTGTCTGCACTGGAAGCTGTTCTGAAAGTTGCCTTTCTGTCTAGGCATGATGATAACTGAATGGTTAGACAGACAGCTCCAAGGCAAAAACAAGCTCAGGTCTCCAAAAAGAGACACTGCTGTTATACAGAGAAACAGTCTGATTAAGCAATTTGTTTGTTCAACTTGTAGGACAGAAGTAGAACAAAAGAGATTATGTACAAATGGGAAAATAGCAAGTACTATAAAAAAATGTTAGGCTTTAGTACACAACTCCCTTTCTATGGAATAAGAAAATAACAAAAGCACAATGATACTAATAATTTAGTACTTAACTATCAACCATGTCCCTGTTCTGATTGTTTTATTTGGACCTTCTCATTTACTCTGACCACTCTGTAAGCTAGGTATTATTATCATTCTCAGCTTATAGATCATTATGGCACCAAATTACTAAAGAATTTTGTGGCTGATAAATGACAGAGCTTCAATTAGACAACACTCAAAGGTTATCATTTTTTTCTGTCTAGGATTAATCCTATTTCAAAAGAAAATAAGATTGAAAACAATCCAAGAATCCTTCAATATCTGAGCATATACTGTAGCCTTTCAATTTTTACTTTTTATCATTTTCAGTGGAAATTATTTAAAAATATATTATATACATTACTGCTCCCTTACAAGAAAGAAACCAAGAATAATTCAGCCCTTTCTTAAAGACTCAGTGCTAGCATCACAGCTGCTAATTGTATTGAGAGAAGAGATGGAAACTGGTTCTCTAAGGCCTTTTCAGGAAAGTTTATAGCACAATGTCTGTCTCAAGCACTGCACTGGACGTCTTTAGTGGTTGCCTTTCCCTTAGCCTCTCTGCAAATAACTGCACTATGTGAAGTTGTAGGTGGACTTCAGCCCTAAGCTGACCAGCTGTCTCTCCTCAGTCACAGTGATTAGACAGAGGAAACACATGACATAAAGCAGCTATGCCATAGGCTGAACAGCTTCCTTTTAGATGAACAAGTAGGGAAAGCTTCTCTCTTTGGAAGTTTAAAGTTAGAATTATATGTTTTAACAGTGGGTGCTAATATATCTCTGTTTATGTAAGAGTTATGAGAAACCACATACGATAAGCACAAGCTATGAGACAGAAAAGAAACATGGAGCGGAGGTCAACTCACATTCCTTCTGTAGGCAGGCAAAGTCAAGGAGAGAAGCAGTCAGAGAGTGGGGGAATAATGGGGTGGGGCAAAGAACCAAAGACTGCCAAGTTTATGCCAACCCCAGAGACTATGGGATTCTAGACACCAGCAGGCCAAACATAATGAGTTCGCATGTTGAAATAGGTCAAAAGCTGCCACTTAGCTGAGCCTGGAGTAACCTTGGATTCCTGACGATGTCCTGAGGTCTTGAGGTCTGGCTGATGAAGATCCTGTTCTCTGGGGTTCTTTGGTCTTGCTTAAGTTTCCCATGAGGCTGGGTTGAGGGGGGCAGAGATCCATTTTCTTTCTTATTTATAACATTTTTTCCTAATGTGAGATGTAATTTGAACAGTTCCTCAGAATTATAAGTGTCTTAGAGAAAAGCACTCAAAATGACCCCCAGATTGCTTTTTCTCCTTGGAATTACTGTGCTCCTATTTATAGTTTTTGTTTCCTCTGTGCTGATCTGCCAACTGTCACTTTTTATTGTTGTATGTGATTGTTTTTGCTGGCCATACTCACTTTATTAATAAAGCTGCTCATGAATATGGACACTGGATCCGGAAGTGTAATAGGATTAAAAAATTAAAAGTAAACAGGCAATGAGAGGGTAGATTTTTTTTTTCCAGTCATGGGGCTTGACCTCAGGGCCTGAGCACTGTCCTTTGGTTTTCTCAAAGCTAGTGCTCCACCACTTGAGCCACACCACCATGTCTGCCTTTTTCTATGTATGTGGTACTAAGGATTGAACGCTGGTCTTCCTGCATGCTAGATGAGCACTGGACCACTAGGCCAAACTCCTTGCCCCAAGGGTAGATTTTTTTTTTTTGGTCAGTCAAGGGACTTGAATTCTTGGCCTGGGTGTTGTCCCTGAGCTCTTCAGCTCAAGGCTACCATCTTACCCCTTGAGCCACAGTGCCACTTCCAGTTTTCTGGTGGTTAATTGGAGATAAGAGCCTCATGGACTTTAGTGCCTGGGCTGGCTTTTAACTGTGATCCTCAGATCTCAGTGTCTGGAGTAGCTAGGATTACAGGTGTGAGGCACCACACCCAGCTTAAGGGTAGATTTTTATAGTAAGTAAATTATCTCAGTACTGGTGTTATCAAAATTAAATAATAAAATGGTTCTTAGTGTCATGTAAGTAAGATCTCATATATAATATTTTGAAAATACATTTGGACAGCTCAGCTACCTTTCTTGCTTACTCTTAACCTTTGGCTCTAATCCAAGTGATGAAGTTTTCCTGAAGTATCTTTAGGAAGGTTCTGAGGGACCAAAACACTCTGGAGCCAGCACAAGCAAGGAAAGAGATCTATTTTAAGATTCCTAGTTTGGGGCCGGGAGTTTGGCCTAGTGGTTAAAGTGCTTGCCTAGCATGCACGAAGACCCGGGTTCGATTCCTCGGTACCACATACATAGAAAAAAGCCAGAAGTGGTGCTGAGGCTCAAGTGGTAGAGCTCTAGCCTTGAGAAAGTCCAAGGACAGTGCTCAGGCCCTGAGCTCAAGCCCAGGACTGGCAAAAAAAACAAAAAACAAAAAAAAGATTCCTAGTTTGGCACCAGTGGCTCACTCATGTAATCCCATCTACTCAGGAGGTTGAGATCTGAGGGTTATATTTTGAAGCCAGCCTGGAGAGAAAAATCTGTGAAATTCTTATCTCCAATAAACTACTCAGAAAGAGCCAGAAGTGCTACTGTGGCTCAAGGGATAGAGCTCTAGTCTTGAGCACAAAGAGGCTCCTGGATAGCACCCACACCCTGAGTTCAAGTCCCAGGACTGGCAAAAAAAAATCACAAAAGACATTGTATTGATAGACCAACTTGTTGAACTGAAACCCCTCTGTACTTTAAGATAATAATAATAATAATAAATAGTAACTTGAAAACAACTGAAGGAAGTATGAATGGTTAGCTTGCACCTCTCTTAATCTCTCTCATCTTGGTTGTTTTCCTAATTCTCTTTGCCCTATTTTATATTTGTTTTGTGTGCCTTTTGCTGGACTCTTCTGCATCTCTGAATCTCCCTCATAGCATGGGATATGGCACTGGGCCGCCTTATACAATTAGATTGGATAAGTTTGTATAACCTTGCATCATGAAGTCAACACCATCTGACTTCAGCCACTATGTCTTTGAGTGAGTCTGTTTCTGACTTAGTTTGAGTCAAGTGTCTGCCCCTGGTCAGACTAACTGGTCAGATAGCAGTGCAGGACCCTACTAATAAGGAATGGCCTTCTAATAGAGAAGTAGGCAGGATTTCAGGGCAGTTTTTGTCAAAAAAGATGGGTGGAAATTTGACCAGAGTATAATTTCTAAATGTCTGAGTTGCAATAAGTTATGTGCTATTACATATTTTCTTCTCATTCTTCATTGTGTATCTGAAATCCCTGCTAAAAATAAAGTTGTTAATGATATCACCTTTGTCCATTTGGTATTTGATTATACAATTTAATCAATAGTTGCCACCTTTGTTTCTGTTCATGTCAAAATGAAAAAAAGGCAATTTGTCTTTTCATTTCTTTTCTTTCATTTCTCATCGTTCAGTTTCATTTGTGAACCTTCAGTCCTTGTTAAAAGCAAAAGATAATAAAGATTTTATTTGTACTAACATAGTTAAGAGCTATTTTTGACATTTCAATGAAAAACCATTGTAAACCTCACATTTCATCTACACAGAGATTCTTTCTTGACCAAAAAATGTTTGTGAATGAAGGGGTGATTTGTCCATTTGTCTAGAATCATTCATTTACTCCTTTCTATCCTGAATCCCTTTTTTTTTTTTGCCAGTCCTGGGGCTTGAACTACTGTCCCTGAGCTTCTTTTGCTTACGGCTAGCACTCTAGTACTTGAGCCACAGAGCCATTTCCAGCCTTTTCTGTTTCTGTGGAACCCAGAGCTTCATCCATTCTAGGCAAGCACTCTACCATTAAGCCACATTCCCAGCCTCTCATGGATACTTTTCTTCAACCAGAAGTGGAAGAATTTATTATTAGTTTTCTTGAATTTATTATTACTGTATTAGTCAGCCTTTCCTTACTGTGACAAAAAAAAGAAACTTAACATAAACAACTTGAAATGAGGACGATTTATTTTGGCTCCACTCCAGATTTCAAAGTTTCAGTGTGTGGCCAGTCAGCTTTGTTGCACGGCCCCGTGGTGATACAGAACATTACAGTGCCTTGAGTGCTGGCACCAAAGCTGCTGCTCATCTCATGGCAAATTTAGTTCAGAGGCTTTCTAAGGGTTATTTTAAATAAAAGCAAAGGAAGTGTAAAGCAAAAAGGAGAAGTTAGTAGAGAGTAGCTTTGGAAGGGAATTAAAAAGGGCTGCCTTTGGATAAAAAGAATTTGGGAAGTAAGAATTGTCCTAATTTGTTTCAAAGTGGAGAAAGGAGAATATTAAGACTACTGAAGTTTACTTTAGTATTTTGCTTATGAACATCTTTTAACTCCAATGCCATTTTTGCTGTCTAATGTCTGTTTCCAAAGACGTGAGCTGCCTTGGATACAGAGCCATTTTCCTGCATTCATTATAATCACAGCGGTGGTTTCCATTATTGTCCTAGAGTGCTCTATTTAGTTAAAAATTAAGAAAATTTGCATGGTTGATCAGTTGCTGTTTGTTATTTTATCATCCACAGTATTTTGTCAGACCCACCAAGGGATAAATAACTCTTACAAGTATTTATTTATTTGTTTTCTGGTTGTAGGGCTTGAACTGTGAGCCCAGGGGCTCTTCAGCTCAAGGCTACCGCCCCTACCCTTGAGCCACACAGTCATTTCTAGTTTTGGAGATAAGAGTCTCATGGACTAGTGCCCAAGTTGTCTTTGAGCCTTGATCCTCAGATCTCAGCCTCCTGAGTAGCTAGGATTACAGGCACAAGCCATCATGCCTGGTTTCACAAACAATTATTGGTCAAATTTAACTTCTATTCTTAACAAGTTCCAAGTAAGCTGTGCTTAAAAACTATTTCTATTGAGCTCCTTGTTGCTTCAACTGGAAAATAGAAAGGATTTCATGCAAAAAAACTCACATGATCTGTCACCCCACCTCCTCCAACATGGGACATGCCATCCCAGCTACTAGCAAAAATGCCAAATGGGACAAGCCCACCCAGAAACAAGCACCTAGACCCTTGGGACAAAACTATTCCTGTCAAGGAGAGATCATGGAGAAAAGTAAGAGGGGATGGTGTCAGTCCTAAACAAAGTCACTTTGCAATTTCCCCTTCAAAACTAACCAGAGATGGAAGATCAAAAGAAAATAGTTAATAAGCATGCCTACCTAATATTCATACCTGTCAATCTTCTAACTGGACAGGAACCTTTATCTGTTATTTGTTATTTCTATTTATTTCTCTCATCCATACTCTATAGTCCAGACTTCTATAGTACAGGCACAGGGAATGTTCAAGGCCTCCAATCTGTCCCTTAACCACTCCAATCCATCCCCAACTTCTGACTAGTTATTCTTAACCATACTCTCCCCTACCAAGTTGCCAGATAGTAGTCAGTCAGAAGTAGTTAGGGACACCACCAACTCCAGAACTGCCTGGAACATAAGAGACAGGACTAGCCAAGTCATCCATTTCTTTTTCTTTTTTATTCTGATTGGATGCCAGCTCTACCTTCTGCCATTTGTGTAAATAATATTTCTGTTATTGTTCAGCCTCTTCCTCATACAACTTCTTTCAGATTTTATCCATACATGCATATACCACCAAAGAACAGTTATTGCTGCCTTCTCCCAGACAGGATGACATCTTCATCTTTCACCCCTAAAACTGATGCCCCTTGTCAGCAGGAAGTAGCCAGAGAGAGTTGGTACCCCTTTATAACTTTCAAGAAGTTGGAAAGTTAGATCTGCCTGGGACAACAGCCTCCTTTTTTCTTCTGTCTCATGTGGCCATCAGTTTGCTCTCCCTACAAGAAACTCTTTTCTGCCTGAAACCAGATGATGGTCTTCTTTCAGCAAACCTTACAATTCCTACATTAGTGTCTGTCAATTCTAAATACTCTGAATTTCCAAAAGTAATACAATAATTTAGCTTTTAAAAGTGCCTCATTCAAAGTGCCTAGAAGAGGGAGACAGTGACAGAGAGTGCCCATATAACCTGTCCTGTGGCAGGAGAAAGCAAGAGAGTGGGGAGGGTCCAAATTACCTCTTTTGTAATGTCTATTTCTCAGGAACTAATCTGCTTCTGCAAGACCTAACCCTCTCCATGAGATAGCATTAATCCATTCATGAGGTAAAATCCCTTCGACCTAGTAACTTTCCACTAGGCCTCACCTCTTAACAGTCTATTATTCTCCATATTAGGGACCAAGTTTCCAGCATGTGAACTTTTATGAGAGAAACATATAAACTACACACACACACACATACACACACACACACTCACACATGTTCATACACACATAGCTGTATATGTATATATTTATATAATTTCTTAGGAATAATATTTGACAATATAGTTCTAGTATTTTACTCATATTCTTAGTTTTGCATTTTCTTCATCATAGCAGAGCAAAAATTATCCACTTTCCATCTAAAGATTCCCTGCTTTTTGTTGCACTTGTGTTAATTTCATGAAAACCAATTCTATTTCTATTGATGAATTTATTTCATACTCATACTCTAAACAAAATAAAGGCAAAATTTACAAAAAGTTCAGATAGCTGCCTAAACCCTGTGAGGTAGAGAAAGATGGAAATCTATTGTCTACAGGTAGCTCCACTCATTAACCTCAAATATTTGGGCTTAGCTAAAATACAAAAGATCCAAGTTTAGCATGTGAAGACAATTTAGGGGCATCATCTAAAATATGACTGTCCAGGAAGTCAACTGCATGAAAAGATTAAGTCTGAAATTTTTTTTGTTTAGTAATAGTTACACTGTATTTGTATGTATATTAGTGAGAAAGATGAAACATATTTTTTAAACAAAAGGAAAAGATTGAGAAATTTTGTTACCCTGAAAAGGCAAATAATCTAGTAATTAGTTAAAGGAAGGTTTGTACATTTTCATCATATTCTCCATTAGGCTAAGGGCTTTGAACTCAGGAAGTTCAAACTTTGAACTTCACAAAGATAACCCTAGGCAAATTATTTCATGTCAATGTACTTTGTTTTCCATATGTGACAATTATTCCTGATTTGAAAAAAAAAAACCCATGACATAAGACCACAATAAATGACAC
This sequence comes from Megascapheus bottae, assembly GCF_031878675.1. Classification (NCBI taxonomy): domain Eukaryota; kingdom Metazoa; phylum Chordata; class Mammalia; order Rodentia; family Geomyidae; genus Megascapheus; species Megascapheus bottae. The sequence goes on from NC_143517.1 coordinate 40,418,398, forward strand.
ATATAGGTACTTAAAAATGATTGCTTTTACTATGGTAAAAAAAATGATAGTTTTACTAGGCTCTAAGGAAAAAATGACTTCCTGTTTTCATAGATTGCTCTCACTGTTAACGTGGTTAGCAGAAAATGGCTCTCACTGTCATTAGAGTACAAATATACCTGTAGCATAATCCTTCCTTGACGGGGATCCCCAAGCTTGGTTTAGGTGTAGCATTTTGTAGTTAGGAATCCTTTCCTAATATATGTATTTTTTTTTCCTCCCAAATTGGCAGTCACTATTAGAAAGCTGGTGACTGCAGTTGGACTCCTGTCTCAAAGACCTACAGTCTTTTTTTTTTGTGCTAGTCCTGGGCTTCAGCTCAGGGCCTGAGCACTGTCCTTGGACTTTCTCAAGGCTAGAGCTCTACCACTTGAGCCTCAGCACCACTTCTGGCTTTTTTCTATGTATGTGGGACCGAGGAATCGAACCTGGGCAAGCACTCTACTAGTAGGCCAAACTCCCGGCCCCGAGCTTGCACCAAGCTTTTAAAGACAAAATCCATATGCATGGAGTAGGGAACAGTCAAGGAGAGCATTCTCTGGAGCAAAACTTTGCTGGGGATAAACAGCATGACATCATTTGATAGTATTTTGTAGGACTCTTTCCTTCAGACGTGTTTTCTGAGCTCATCATCTTCTTTTCCTTCTTACTGCCATTGTTCACATCTGTGCTCCTACTCTTTAGTTATAACCATCGAAGTCTTCTCTTTTATCTCTGTCTCTACAGATAGTCTTCAGTCAGATGGTCAATTTAAAATGATTTATATTAAAATGATTTATAGTAGCCCATTTGCTTCTTAAGCATCTGCAATAGCTCCTCACGGTCTGTGGGATTAATTTTATCCTCCTTGCTACTTTATTTAGCTCTTTTTTTTTTCTGTCAGTCATGGGGCTTGAACTCTGGGCCTGGGGGCTGTCCCTGAGCCTCATTGTGCTCAAGGATAATGTTCTACCAGTTGAGCCACAGTAGCACTTCTGGCCTTCTCAGTGTAGTTCTTCAAAAGACATTTGAGAAAATGAAAAGACAAGCCATAAACTTGGAGAAAAGGGCTGAAAAAAAGCACATATCTGGTGAAATATTTTAGTCCCAAATAAGTAAACACTTTCGAGATTCAAGCAATGCAGTGTTTGACACGAGTGAAAGATCTGAATGAATACTTTACCAAAGAAGAAACATAAGTGGCAAATAAAAACATGATAGGATGCTCAGTGTAACTAGCACAGGGCAAGCACAGTGCAAAATGGAAATCAGAATCACAGTGATAGCTCACTAAGCAGATGCAGTTCCTCTACCAATGGGATTATGTTCCAACAAAATAGTGTAAGTGGGTTTAATATACCTAACCCACCAAACACCATAGCTTAGCCAAGCCTACCTCAAATATTCTCAGAACACTTTCATTTGCATAGTGTTGGGCAAAAGTCTGAACGCACAAAATCATTTTATAACCAAGTGCAGGACATACAGTGCTTTCTTTTTCTTTTTCTTTTTTGGTCTTGGGGGCTTGAACTCTGGACCTGAGCTCTTCAGTTCAAGGCTACCGCCCTACCCCTGGAGCTACAGTGTCACTTCTAGTTTTCTGGTGGTTAATTGGAGATAAGAGTCTCATGGACTTTAGTGCATGGGCTGGCTTTGAACCATGATCCTCAGATCTCAGCCTCCTGAGTATCTAGGATTTCAGGCAGGAGGCACCGTGCCCAGCTGTACACAGTGCTCTAGAAACATCACATATTACAGAATGGCTGATTCCCTTGTGGTCATGTAGCTGAGTGACACCTTGCCATAGCTCAGCATTGTCAGAGAGTGTTATACTACACTTGCCAGCCTGAAAGACCAAACTTCAGAATTCTACTGAATGTGAAAAATCATAAGTTGAACCACTACAAATCAGGGATAATCTGTATTCATATTACAACAGCTAAACTCATAGAAAAATGAGACAATATCAAATTTGGGAGAAGATTTGAAGCAGCAGGAACCTTACACATTGCTATCCTACACAATGACATACTACTGGGGGAACTTTTTGATAGTTTTCTTATTAAGTTGAATATGTACCCAGCAACCATACCTCCTAAGATTTATTAAGAGAAATGAGAAGGTATTCTCACACAAAGACCTGCATACAAGTCATTTATAACTACCTCAAACTGGAAGAAAACCAAATACTGCACATCAACTAAGAAACAGACAAATGGTTACCCACCACCCAACAGAATGCTTCCTATCAACCCCAAGGAAGGAATGATTATGTGTAACAAACAACTTGGATACATCCCAAAAGCATCTTGTGAAATGAAATAAGCCAAGCACAAAAGGCTCTGGTTTGGTTGTCAAACAGACTCCTGTTAGAATGCCATTTACATAACATTTTGGAAAAAGTCAGAGCTGGAGGAACAGAAATCAAATCAGTGGTTGCTAGGGACTGGAGTTCAAGGAAGGGGATAAAAATGAGCTTTTGTGGATGATTAAAATACTCTATAATAATAATAAACGTAAAGACTCATCCCTCAACCATGCTTATCTACTTGAACATGAAGCTTCCACAGGAAGGTAGATTTTCTGTCTAGTTTTCATGCAGCTAATAAGATTTATCCATTGTTGCTGTGTGTCAAACAGGTATTCATTGCTAGATATTCATGCTAAGCAAGATAGTTCTCTCTGAGAATTAATTATAGTTTAATCCTATTTCTTTCCTTTTCTAACCATCTTTGTGGAAGAGTCATTTAAACTGAATGTTTAACTTGTATCTTCTGTTTATCCCTTAATTTGCTAAAGTTCAGCATTTCCCTTGCTCCACTCCATTTTAATTAAATTCCTGTTGGTGAGCTGCCCAAGACCTCTTCATGGCAAAATTCAATAGAGTCTGTTCAGCCCCTATTTATTTTAATATTCTTATAATACTCATTCTGTTCTCCTTTAGTTTCTTCCTTTCCTTGATTTTGAAGGCACCACTCTTGTCTTCTTGTTTGATTTTTCACCAGCTTTTATACTGGTCACTTTGTGGGATTTTGTTGTTGTTATCCAGAACAATTTCAGTGTCTCTTTGGACCCCATTCTCTTTTCCCACCATGTTCTTTCCAGTCAGGAAAAGAGTGTTTCCTCCTTTCTCTTATTGAACCTTTTTTCCCCCTTCTTTGGCACTGGAGTTCATACTTAGGAGTCAAGCTCCAGACCTATTTGCTTCTTGATATTTGTCAAATAGTCTACTGTGCAGTCAGTTACCCTCCTTCCTCTACCTCCCATGTAGCTAAAATTAAGTGTATACCACTATGCGCAGCTATTTGTTTGTTTTGAGACTAGGTCTCAATATGTGGCTCAGGCTAGCTAAACTTATACTTCAAATCATCCTGTATCACCCCCCTAAATGCCTTGATTACACGTGTGCATACCATATGGAGCTGAACTTCATGCTTTTAAATAAATTTCTTGAAAGTCCCACAGAACATTCCTATTAGAATTCAGTCATACAACTACAAATAGCCTGGGACATGTGGTATCTTATTTTAGGTAAAGAAATGGCTTGAATATGTACCTCAAAGTGTTTTAAAAACTTAATTCCCAGTGTAACAATATTGAGAGATGAAACTTTGGGGAGGTAACTAGGTGTCAATGGGATGATATTTTGTGGGAATGGATTAGTGGTTATGTATTGAAAGTAGAAGTTCAGGAGATGGTAGATTTAGAAAATCTACCATTAAGACTAACTTGGATAAGAACCATGCTAGATCTAGGGAAGAAAGCCTCTTAAAGAGAAGAACATTTATATGGTTTTATAGTTATTTCTCCACTTTGTTTCTTGATAACAAAGGGGTAAATATTCACTGTACAGAGGAGAAACCAGAGGACTTCCTGACTGAATAAACAAGATTAGCATAGCCAGTAAGGAGCAGATGGGTTTCTTGTATTCTTGAGATGTGATCCTAAGAAAGACCCAATTGCGTGCTGTTCTCTCTTAAAATTCATAATCTGAAAAGAATCATGAGAAAACATTAGATAAACCAAAATGAAGAAACAATATAAAATAACCAGTGTCTGCTTTTCAAACATAGTAGTGTCATGAAAGATACCAAAGCATTGAGTTGTTCTAAACTAAAGGCACCTAAAGAAACATGATTGAACATAACAGGTGATTCAGGACTAGAACCAGGATTTGAGGAAAACATAAATGCTATCAAAGACATGATGGAGACATCCCACTAAATCAGTAAAGAAGTTTCAGAGGGAGGATGAGCAGGACCTGGTGACCAAGGGTTGAACCTGGTTTCTTCTTTATCTCTAGAGATGTGTTGCTCTTTACTTTCAGTCTGGTGGTGATAGTGCCAAGTTCATTTGGTCTTTCTCTCCAATCAGTCCTCAATATTGCCCAGAATGATTTTTTTTTCCCAGACAGAGTTGCCTAAGGGGCCAGCCTGATCAGATCATACCCTACTCCTAATTAGAGAACATCTGTGGCTTGCTCTTGCCTGTTTTTCATTTGGTACACCAGACCCTTCTCGACGTTGATCCAGATTTCTCTCCTGCACTTATATCCAGCACTCCTTTCATCCTCTGAAGCCATGACACTGCCCAGCATGATACAAAAAGGACCAGGATGGAATGGACTAAGCCAACAAGAAGGGTAGTTATTTAAAACTTCTCATCTAGTCTGAAATATACACTGAACTGTCCTATAAAATATTGTCATTAACATTTTTAAGAATTATTTTTAAGAGAAATAAAGGTCTACTGTTTGTGCCAACTATAAGGAAAGAGCAAATGAAGATGGGTTTGTTGGCTGACTTCCATCCTAAAATTTCCTGTGAAGCTATTAGATGCTATTAGTAGCTAAGGATCTTATTATCGGAGTCAGAATTATCGTATCAACAGCCTTTTCCCCTGTCACAACTGGTGCTGATAAACATATATCATAAAACTCCCTCTATTGCGAAACTTTAGAAAAATCCTTACTGAATAGAAAATAAATCAGTCCTGTTGAATGAAGTGAGCCACAGGGGTTCCTAAGAGAATTTTACTTTTTTAGTTCAGTTGTGTGGTGAAAACTCATAACCTTTTTTTTTTTACTGATGTGTCTTTCCCATTTGCTTGCTTCCTATAATTTTGCCAATATATGATTCTATCATTCTGTTCAATAAACTAAAAGTTTTTCTTTACTTGCTCTCAAGAATAAGAAAGCCTCCCCAAGTGTGGTGGCTTATTCCTGTAATCCTAGCATCTCAGGAGGCTGAGATCCAAGGATCGAAGTTCAAAACCAGCTCTGACACTAAAGAACATGAGACTCTTATCTCCAGTTAATCACTAGAAAATGGGAAGTGGGGCTGTGGCTCAAGGAGTAGGGAGGTAGCCTTGAGCTGAATAGCTCAGGGACAGCACCCAGGCCTAGAGTTCAAGCCCCATGACCACAAAAAAAAAAAAAGCCTCAGAGGTATTGTATTTGGTAACAAATTGGTGCAATTCATTTATTCTAGATTTATTAAATAAGATGTGGAACAAACAAATACTTGTCTAGATTTTTAAAAATGAGTTATATTAATAACTTTTATGAACCCATGTTTGTGTCCTAGTTTGTGTTTCAATGCATCTTCTTAAACTATTGTCAAGCATTCTCTGAAAAGCTAAAGCTATGCTACATTAACATAATGAACAGTGATAGTGGACTGAGCATTATTTGGGAATATAATTGTGAACTTCCAGAATGGAGTTGATTTGTTCTGTACCATGTATTTTGTGAAGTCAAGTGAAATCCTAATTTATTATGATTATTTACCATACTCATGATAAGAGATAAGAATCTCATGGACGTTAGTGGTCTTTAGTGCCAAGGCTGGCTTTAAACCATGATCCTCAGATCTCAGACCCTGAGTAACTAGGATTACAGGCGTGAGCCACCATGCCTGGCTCCATACTCATTTTTTTTTAACAACTCACATTTTACTTTTTTTTAATTTTTATTGTGATTAATAGAAGGGTTACATTATATTCACCAGACAAAAGGTGCAGAACTTCACAAACATTGATACCCTTTCTTATGACATGATCTTCATTTCCCTTCCCCCCAACCCCCCCGCTCATCTTGATTTCCTCCCTTCCCTATCCAATTTCAAATAACCAATTAAGCACATATAAAATATATCAGATAACAGGTGAAATATTGTAACAATATGAGATAACCAAGGGATGGCAAAAGAGATGAGAGATAACATAGTATATTAAGGACAACAATCACTCATTATTGATTATATGTTTCCTTCTCCTGGAGGTCCTTACATTTAGTGTCATAGTATTTGGCCTAATGTCTCTAGATTTTGTTCTATTGAAAATCTCTGCTAGGAGAGCCCAAGGTTTCTACTGATTATGACAAATGAGGGAGATTATTGGGCCTATGTTCCTTTGAGTCTGGTTTACTTCACTTAATATGATTTTTTTTCTAAGTCTTTCCATTTCCTCACAAATGGGGCGATGTCATTCTTTCTGACAACAGCATAGAATTCCACTGTGTCCATACTCATTTTTATATAGGAGAGATGTTTAGTTTCTTATAATTTTATATTTAGAAATATGCCATAATATCATTTTATAGCTAACATGTATATTTAGCTTACCTCTATTTCTACTTTACTCTAAATTACAAAAACCACTACCTTATTCTCAGAATAAGTGAAGTAATTTATTATTTTTATAGCAGCAATTTCTAAGCTACAAATCCAGTTAATATCATTATAAGTACCCCCGAAATCATCCAAGATTTGCAATTAGATTCCAGGAAATCAATGGAAAAAATCTAAGTTATCCTCTGATACTCTTAGAAAATATGAGTGGATCATTGATGTCAATAAAAATTAATAAAGAAATACTATGATTTTATGTTAATGTCAAATACAATAAATAAGTAATTACTTTTTAATGGGGAAGATCTTTACCTACTTCACAGTCCTGTGGAAGTCTTAAGAAGTTGTTTACAGGAGCGTGTTAAGTATTATTCTAGTGATGGAGACTATTGTTAAAAAAACACAGGCTTTTAAGTTGTAGATATAAAAAGAGAAATAAAGGTCTTAGGAAATAATTTAATATTAATTTTTTATAATAGAATACATATACTACTATGTTAAAAAATTAGGAAGAATGATTTCTAAAGCTCTGATCTCATTATTGACTGTTAAAGTGAAATCAACCAGGCTTAGTAACCTGTGTAGAGGTGAGCATTTTCTTTACTTTTTTTTTTTTAAGTCTGAGACTGGGACTGGAACTTAGTACCTGGTGTATTTGTTCATTGGCTAGCACTCTACCAATTAAGCCACACCTCCAATGCTTTGCTTTCTAGAGTATATTAGTTGTGGTTTTCTAGAGTATCACACATCTATTTAGCTAGCTAGCTAGCTAGCTAGCTCGCTATCTATCTATCTATCTAGCTATCTGTCTATCTATCCTATCTACTATAAGAGGAGATTTATTCAACTTATATTCAGGATGTATAGAGAATCATGTGAGCAGAGGAGGTACAAAAGGTGTGATAGCAGACCTTCAAAGGCCTACCCCAGGAGAAGGACTAAATAATATATTAGTATTGGAATATTACACACTCTAATAGCTTTGAGCTGGATAGAACTTAAAAAAAAAAAGATGCAGTGATGGTTAGTGTTATATGTCAGCTTAACTGGGCATCAGATGCCTGGCTAGTTGGTCAAACATTTCTAGGTGTGTCTGTGAGGATATATGCAGAAGAAACAGTGCTGAGTAAAGGTAGACAGAAGGCCTGAATAAGAGAGTGAGGCAGGAATAACGAATTGCTTTCGTTCTTGAGCTGCAGTCCACCTACTCTTGCTTCAAACGCTGGAACTCCTGGTTCCTGGGACTTACACTAGCAAAATCCTCTTCCTCCAGTTCTCAGGTCTTCAGATTGGCTCTGAGTTTCACCATCAGCTTCCCTGGTTCTACCATTTGGCTGGTTGAGACTCCTCAGCCTCCACATTCATGTCAGCCAATCACATTCTCTCTTTTTCATTCCTCCCTGCCTCCTACTTTCTTGTCTTTCAATTCTTGTCAGCTCACTATCTCTGGAAAACCCTCACTCACATAGATGACTTCATTGTACGGATGAAGAAGGTAGCATACCGGAGAGATTATGTGAGTTGCCTAAGGTCATATGGCTCATTTAATCATTCGTTTGGTCAGCTACAATGCTATGTGCCAAAGCAATAAGCATGACAGTTCACATTGACTATCCAAGAAAGTTATATTTTTGTTAGAAAAACAGGAACACTGTACCCCAAATTATGAAACAACAAAAATATTGTAAAGTACAGCCAGGGAACCAGTGGCTCATATATGTAATCTTAGCTACTCAGGAGGATGAGAGCTCAAAGTTCAAAGCCAGAAATGGGGCTAAAGTGGTAGAGAACTAGCCTTGAGCAAAAAAGTTCAGAGACCATGTCCAGGTCTTAAGTTCAAGCCTCAGGATAGGGAAGAAAAAAGAAAAAAGATGAGGAAGAAGAAGAGGAGGAGGAGGAGGAAGAGATACTTACTGAAGACTTCCTAGAGAAGTTTGGGCTAATGTTATTATTATTGTGGTTATTGTTATTTTTTTTAAATATCGGCACAAGAGGTTCCAGTTTAACATGTACATTTATGTGTACAATGAATCTTTATCAGAGTCACCCCTTCTATCATTCTCCCCTCTTCCCACCTATCCCTTCCCCACCAGGCTCATCAAGCTTACTAATTCCATTCTAACTTGTACATTGAGTATTATCATCTACCATTCCTCTATCCATTCATCAACCCCCACTTCCATTCACCCCCACCCCTCCACTCAAGATATGCTTCAGGGTAATGATAATCATTTCATTTAACTGTGGGTTAATTGCTCAAAGGGGTTATACCATGGGATCTCATTCTGGGATATACCCTTGGGCTGATTCTTAAAAGATAAATAGAACCTGAAATGATTTATTTCAGGTCATCAGCTGGTTGGTAGCTATGTGAAAATTAAAATGCTTCTGACTAAGTCTGGCACTAATTGCTCTGTAACTGCCAAGGTAAAAGTCCTGTGTCTTGGCCAAACATTGACAGGAACATTACAGATCACTGGGGAACATATGTTAGGAAAACACAATCAGTGGCAATTAAAAAATTAACATCCATCTGCTCTTCTAAGGTATAAGGATTTCACATACTTGCTATTGGCTTAAGGATCACTCTGGGGTCGATTTATATCATTAGAATAGCTTTGACCCCATGGTACAAGTAAGTTTTGAACCTAGACAACCTGCTTCTATAGCCTTTGCTTAGTGCATATAGACTCTCATTGTGCAATCTTCATCTATCATCTAAATATACAAGTGAAATCACACTATAGTTTGAATATGGCATGACTTCTCAGAAACTTGTATTGAAATTTTATTATTACTGCAGCAGTGTTGAGGGGGGAATGATTAAGAGAAGGCATTTGGGTCATGGGGGTGAAGCCTTCATAAATGGATTAAGGCTTCTTTCACTGGAATGGGATAGAGATTGTTGGAATTCAGCCTCCTTTCTTTCTTTTGTAGACTCCTGTTTATGTTTCTGGTTTTCACTGTGAGTTGAACTGCTATGAGACCTTCCAAAGAAGCTGAGAAGATATGAATGCCATATTCCTTAACTTCTAGAACAATAAGAAAATGTAGACTTCTTTTCTTTATAAATTATCTAGTTATCTTTATAAATTATCAACAAAAATGGTCTAGTAAAAACCATGCTTTAATGAAAACAACCTTGGATTTCATCAGTCAATGCTTTCTACAGGCTGTTCATGGTCTGAGAGCCTGGCTCAATGGATAGAATGCCTGCCTCGGAAGCTTAAGGCCCTGAGGTCAAACCCCAGTACTGAAAAAAAAAAAAAAAAAAAGAAACAAAGAAAAAGAAAGAAAGACTATTTATGTCTCTGTACATGTAGAGAATGGTTTGCCTATACTTAACAGGTCGTTTTCCTATATGTAGAATAAAAGAAAGAAGACTATAATGATATACAGTTAAGGTGAGCAATTTTATGCTTGTTTTGCCCATCCCCCCCATTCCGCCTCAAGTATGTATTGCTCATCTAACATGGACCTAGATGATTTGATGGTAAGCCACACAGTCCAAATAAATGCTCTTACAAATGTCTATTTATTTTGGTACTGGTCCTGAGGCTTAATCTCAGGTCCTGGTCACTGTCCCTGAGTGCCTTTTGCTCAAAGTTACATAGAATTCTATCACTTGAGCCACAATTCCATTTCTGCCTTTTTGGTGGTTAATTGGAGCTAAATGTCTTATGGACTTTCCTGCCTAGGCTGCCTTCGAACTGCCATCCTCAGGTCTTAGCCTATTGAGTAGCTAGGATAACAGACGTGAGCCATCTGTACCTGGCAACAAATATCTACTTTTAAACAAAAGTTCAGATCCTTGGAGCCAGACTTCAACCAATTCTATGTCAGAAATTGTTCTGTAGTCTATATTTGAATCATTACTCCAGAGTAAGCTATATGGGCTTACAGCCTGTGTATTTCCATGCCAGAAGAGGTATTTTTTTTAATGATGTGTGGCTCTACTGCTGTCATTTGCAATGGCCTTTTTCATTTCAACCAAGTCTTAAAATAGGTATTTTTCTGTCCATAAGCCACAGCTCTCTGGGCTAATTTTCCCTCAGTCAAACCTAAGATCCTCAGACAGAGGTCTCAGGGTTACTTTCTTCTTCCCCACCTCACTTAAGAAATGGATGCTTTTGGCTGTGCATCAAGGAATTCTTGTAACTCTGACAGCAAAGACACTAGAATGCATGAATTTGAATTGATCACTGACAAAAAATAAAATAAGTATAAACTAAAGAAATAGTTTCTTACCCTAAGCCACTGGCATGCTTGCTCTCTTTTTATATGCTTTGTCTCTCCACTTACATTCTACTTCCTCTCTTTTCCTCGATAGTGATGGGTGTGGCATGAGGGATATAGAATGTGTATGGGTGTGATATATGGGGAACATATCAGTATTCCTTAGATATCATGTGGCTGAGGGAATATGGCAGATTAGAAATAGAAATACCCATGACTTTGCTTTTGGAGAAACTGTGAACTAGGCACCTGGGTTCTAGATTCTTCCATGAGTTTAGGGTCCTCCTCAATGTCTATGACCTGTTTGCTGTCTTTTCCTCTCAAAATTTTCTCTGTGAAGATTACTATAAAATCTGTAGGACTTAAGATATATACCTCAAAAAAAGAAGTATATCTCTTCTCGTGATACTCAGTTTAAACTTAGTAAAAAAGAAAAAAAAAGAGTGGATTTTGCTTCAGTAGAAAGAGCTTATAGAATTCCGGACATTTGTAGGGACTGGAGGCTATGGGGGAGAGGAGGAGAGAGGAATAGAGAGAGAGGAAGAGGAGACATTTCCACTAGTCCTGGTTTGCATCCAGGAGAAGACCACTTCTGCTTAGAATAAAATGGAATGACTTCACATCTATTTGAGTAAGGAGCCTTGTAGGCCAGGTAGGAGAGGTAAACTGAAAACTAGGCCATAGGATTCATAGCTTAAAATATAATAAAATATTTCCAGGGTAACTGGGGCATAGACGTGTTGTTGTGAATTAGTATGGAAGGAGACTAGTCTTGTCAGTGTCCTAGTTCACACTTTTGTGCTTGTCTGTTCTGACTCAGATGGTTCTGGAAATGGGGCAAGTCCTTTCTTCTTTCTTGATTGTTCCTTTTACCTTCCTTGTTGCTCCTTTGTTACTGCCTGATAAATTATTTCTCAATACCCTTGGTGTTTGGCAGCTACAACTGTCATTTTAAATGAAAAGCCAGCACAGGGGCACTGACTATGATGGACCGGTAGTTGAAGAGTATACATCACAGAAAGACATCTTTAGTTAGTTCAACTGAGTCAGCTTGCTGGAAAAGACCACTAGAGCAAATGAATTTGAGAACTGGGACATTTTTCTTTTGTCATGATTTTGTTAGCGAAGCTTTTTGTGCAACTGAATAAGAAACCCTAAAAGCAGGAGGGGCTAATGTGATGGGCTGAATTTGTTCATGGAGCTTAGGAAAGTTCTCTTGGGGAATAGAAGAAGCAGCTGGAAGGAGAAAAGGAGCAGTAGATGGTAGAGACATAGATTAATTTGGGGAAGAGTGGAGTCAATTTTTCCCTTCAAGGAGTGGAAAACATGGTACCCAGAATCGAATAATATGGCTGTGAAAAGAAGCCTCAGCCTTTTTCAGGCAGGGTTGCAAGTTGCAGCCCGGGCTTCCCATCTAAAATGGTGAGGCATCTTGAGGTCAAGGTAGGGCATTAAAAATGGGAGACATTGAGATGGGATGACATCATCTACCAGACACATTTAGTAATAAAGAGAAGCTGTATGATTTACCTTTTTGGCTATAAAAAGTGGCAAATGTTAAAGCATAGACAGTATAATAAACCCCACCAGACTTGAAATGACCATATAACTATGTTCTACAGTCTTTGGAGGTCCCCTAAGTTATGGTACCTAAAGATCACGACGGGTATATTTCATCTCACTAGGGCAGAAGGCAGGGATTGGATAACAATAGTGATGGATGGAAGGTGTTGCAGCAACGCCGTAGAGCAGAGCAAAATAATTGGGTTATGCATGACAAAGAAGAAACATTCAGTGGGTTCACATGTTCACTAATCAGAGGTATTTGGGTGTGTGGGTAGGAGAGGAAGACAGGTATCAATTGTTAAGGAAGTTACCTGGGCCCCAGTCCCTTAGAAGTAAAGCAAACCTCATATTAAAGACTTGGATAGCTAGAGAATTACTTTGAAAGAAAGATCAATTTGGATGAAGCAGAGTCTATAAAACTGGCAAAACTGTACCAGTCAAAATACACACACACACACACACACACACACACACACACACACACACACACACACACACACACACCATTCCTCCTTAGACAATATAAAAAATGCTTACCAAAAATGTAGTACTGAGAAAATCTTTCCATCAAGTTGAAAGCTATTGTGTAATTTAACTACAAGTCAAAGCTTACACTCACTCCACTTTTGTCAGTGAGAAAAGCTCATTTGGTATCCATCATAGTTGCTGAACTAGGATGATAGCTCCCTATGAAGTAATTAGGACTTGGAAATGACAAGATATTGCAAAAGAGAACTGCCAGAACTGGGCAACTTAACTATGAATGGGAGATATGGAAAGAGAAATCAGAAAGAAGAGCCAGTTTGAAGGAGAAACGGTAAGTTTTGTTTTAGACAGGAAAAGATCTATTCTCTGATAGTCTGTCCACGTGGGAGCATCCAGCAGGCCAGAAAGAGATTAGGGATGAAGCTAAAGTGAGCTTCAGCTGTTTCAAAACATCTCTGATGTCATGAATGGGGGTCAGTCCACAGGGGAGAGGAGGGAGGGAGAGAGGAAAATGCAGGCAGAAGGAGGAAGTGCAGGCAATGTATTGGGCTGGGGTCTGAGGAGTGGGAGAAAAATCACACTGTTGCTATATCACAGAAATGGAGAAAGACAAATAATCAATATTCTTACAGGACCAGTGGACTACCAAGGAAAGAAATCCCATGGACTTGGCAAATGAAGTTCACACAAGATCTTCTATGTTAGAGCTTCATTAGACTTTTGAGAACGGAAGGCAAATTTCAGGAGGTTGAGGTATAAATGATTACAAAGTAATGGAACTCTTTTGTGAATTTTTTTTCTATGTATGTGGTACTGAGGAATCGAACCCGGGTCTTCGTGCATGCTAAGTAAGCACTCTACCACTAGGCCAAACGCCTGGCCCTCTTTTGTGAACTTTTTATTTAAAATTCTTGTAAAAAGAGATAAACTGAAGTTCTGAATCATTAATGTGGAATTTGGTTTAGAAAGGGTTGGTGGTACTTGTTCAAAGGCAGTAAGTGAAGCAGAGAAAAGCTGAAGAGTTTTTAAAGCTGGTAGTTTTTAAAACACTTTTTTATATAATCCCTTCTTTCATGGTCACAGGAACCTTTGCAGGCTGGTTCCAGCATTTCCATCTTACAAATGAGGACATGAGACCTTCAAGCTGGGGTCCCAAGATAGTGTTGGGGCTCCATTCTTGTCTCCTTGTTCAGTGAGATTTCAGCTAAGCTCAGTTAGTGTGTCGTCTTGTAGGTGATGCATTAGGATTTGAGGGAATGAGTACTTTTTCCTTTGGCAAAAGTTAAATGGGGCTACCTGATTATGTCTTCTTTTGGGGGGTGGGTTATGGAGCTTGAACTCTGGGCCTGGGTACTGTCCCTGAGCTCTTCAGACCCTGAGCCACAGCCCCACTTCCTGTTTTCTAGTGATTAGCTGGAGATGTTCTTTAGCACCGGGCTTGCCTTGAACTGCAATGCTCAGATCTCAGTCTCCTGAGTAATAGGATTATAGGCGAGAGCCACTGTGCCTGGCCTACCTGATTACCATTCAGTGGTTTTGCATGTATTTGGAGAGCTCTCCAATCATCACTGCTACTTAATTCTGAAATAGTTTCTTTGTCTCCACAAGGAACTTGAAGCTCTAGATCCAGTAGTAATGGAACCACCAGGTTTCAGTTCTTACCACATGCTAACACTTATTATTTCAGTCTTATTCTTGCCATCCTGTGAGTGTGAAGTGAAGGCTCTTTGGGAGGTTTGACTTGAGTTTCTCTAGTAAGTATAATGATGAAAAATGTTCATGTGCTTATTGGGAAATGCCTGTTAAGTCCTTCGACCATTCTGAAGATGAATTTTAACTCTTTTAGTCCACTGAATTTGTACTTTAATTTACTATCCATTCATTACAATCTATCCAAGATAACTGTACCCAATTAAAAATAAACTGTTGTAAGGTACTGATGTTCATAATTTTAACTATTCGTCTAAACATAATTATTTTTTGCTTTATTATTATGAGTAATGCTATAACAAACATTGTAGTGTATATATTCTTACAAGTTTTGGTGAGGTTTTTTTTTTTTCTATCCTATAGGTTTCTATTGCTGTAATTTTACAGTTCAAAAATATGCACCCCAAGTATTTTTCTAAATATGCCAAGTTGCCTTTCAGAATATTACACTTTTTGCAGCTCCCACAACATATGATGAACCTCTTTCTCCACATCTTCTCACAGGCTCAGGTTTTTTTGGTTTTGTTTTGTTTTTTTCCAGTCCTGGGGCTTGAACTCAGGGCCTGGGTACTGTCGTTGGATACTTTTTGCTCAAGGCTAGCACTCTGCCACTTTAGCCAGAGCCCTACTTCCTGCTTTTTCTGTGTATATGGTTCCAGGGAATTGAAACCAAGGTTTTGTGCATGCTAGGCAAGCACACTACTACTAGGCCACACTCCCGTCTGTACAGGCTCAGTTTTATGGCATCACAGGTGAACTAATTTTCTGTTTGTATCAGCAGTAAACTCTGTTAACATTATCTTTACATGCTTGGATAGCTTTAAGCCTTAAATTTGCCTTCAGGGAAGGCAGAAATAATCTTGGCAGTATTGTGAAGAAACTTCCAAAGTCATCTAAGAAAAAGCTTTTCAGTTTTAATGTGATTCATAAATTTTTTGTCTAGTTTTATGCTGAATCTTCCATATTTCAAACTTTAATATATGGCTTTTATGGGATTCTGTGTTAACTGTATATGATTTGTGCCATTACTGAGAACACATAGTGGAAATTAAGTAATGTGAAAACATTCCTGAGTTACTAAAAAATAAATGACTTGTCTGAAAAATGTTAAACTGGACTGGACGGTATTGCTGAAGTGGAAGAGCACTTGCTTAGCAAGGGTGAGTACTTGATTCAATCCCCAGTACTAAGGGAGAAAGAAAGAAAAAAAAAGAAAGAATTGATTATCTCGATGTTTCAAATGGTAGTTGTTTGTGGTGGTTTGAGAACAAATAGTGATGTCTTCAAGTTCTTAATTTGTGTGAGAGGTCGAATAATGCCTCTCCCAAGGATATTCATGTCCTAATCCCTGGGCCTATTAAACATGGGACATTCAAGACAGAGGGAAATGAAGATAGTGGATGGACTTGAGGTTGTTAATCAGCTGACTTCAAGGGACTTTTTCCCTGGATCATCCACTTGGGCTTGATATAGTCACAAGGGTGCTTTAAAATTTGAGATTGTGTAGGGCAGGAAGTGGTAGAGTGCTTGCCTAGAATCCACAAAAACCCAGGGTTCGATTCCTTAGTACTACATACATAGAAAAAAGCAAGAAGTGGTGCTGTGGCTCAAGTGGTAGAACTCTAGCCTTGAGAAAATCCAAGGACAGTGCTCAGGCCCTGAGCCCAATCCCAGGCCTGGCAAAAAAAAAAAAAAAAATTAGATTGTGACAGAACAGTAGTCATAGTCAGAATCACAGAAGGGTATGTGGCAACAGAAGTTGGGCAAAAGTGACATGATAGGAGAAAGAGTTGACTGCTGCTGCTGATTTTGAAGATGGAGAAGAGGACCATGACTCAGGAGATATGAGCAGCCTCTAGAAGCTGGATACAGCCCTGCTAACATTCTACAGTGGTAATCCAGTGAGTTCCATGTTGGACTTTTGATCTTCAGATAATACATTTCTATTGTATAAGTCACTAAGGTCCTGGCACTTTGTTTCAGAAGCAAGTAGAAAACCAATATCATTTGTAAATATTTCAAACTATGTTAGTTATTTCAGGTAGATACACGATAGCCATTTGAATGTGATATCTTGCCAATTTTTAAGTTTATCTATATTCTATCCCAGGACCACAGCTGGCAATCCTTTTGATCTTATTTCTTCAGCTACCTAAATCTGGTCAATTAAGAGTTTCCCCCCCATTATCTATGGTGTTTAAAATCTTATCAAACTTGAAACTACACAGGACACTGGGTGTTAAATTCTTTTTAACTTGTTTGCCAACTGTCACTCACTTCATGACAATTATATTTTAATGGCTATTTCTTGGTCTCAGCAGCATGGAGGCAAAGACTGTTGTGTCACATATTGGTGAAAGTGACCTCCCTTCAAAGGTAAATGGGCCCTTGGCCTCTTCTTGGTTATGGCACCATGGTGGCTGAGGGGTAGGTTGTGATCCAGCTCTTGCCTAGAATTTATTAACTGTTTTCTGAGTAGCATCCAGAAAGTACTTTGGGAAACATTCCCTCTTCTTTTATAATGACCAATGGTTTTCTCAGGGGAGTCGAGGAAAGTATGAGTTTTGGATGACTTTGTTCTGATTATTTCTGAGTAGCTTTAGCAGAACTTAAGCAGAACTGACTTTAGCAGAACTCTCATAATTTAATTATACTAAAAGGCTAGATGTATCTTGGTTTCATTTCCTTTCTGTTGATGCAAATAAAGTTATTCGTTCCATAGAGCATTTACTTTTAGCTGCCTTAATTATTTTCCTTCCTCTATTTCTTATGAACTTTGGGCAAAATTTCCTTACGGTGAAATTCCAACATTTGCTCATATCTTGCTACATCTTCCTGTAAAAGATTGGCAATTGTAACCATTTACTTAGATATAGTACAACTATTCCAGTACTAGTATTGTGTTAGTATATCTAGTAACTTTAAAAGCATATTTGCACACATCTCTATTACAAACACCTTTTTTTTTTTGCAATACTGGAATTTGAACTCAGTGCTTTCCATTTGACAGGCAGGCACTCTATCCCTGAGCCACAATTGTAGCCCTTTTTTTGTGCTGGTTATTTAAAAAATAAGTTCTTGCTTCCTGCTCAGGTACATACATGGATGAAATCTACCTATTTTATGCTTGTTGTAACAGTTGGATGACAGGCATATCCCACTACAAGCAGCTTCTTCTATTGAGACAGAGTCTCATGGAGTTGAATTATTCGAACCATGTTCTTATCAGTCTCAGCCTCTCCACATAGCTTAGGATGACAACAATGTACCAGTGCCAGCTGTGGGATGAGAAGGGATCTTGTAAATGTTTCTTCCTAGACTAGCCTCAAACCAAGATCTTCCCATTCTTAGCCTCTTAAGTAGTTAAGATGATAGGGCTGAGCCACTGGAGCCTGGCATTTTAGAACCTGTGTTTAATAAGAGCTGATATTAATTTCATTTTACTGATGAGAAAACGGAGGCCCCAAAAGGAACTTGCTCAAGGTTACCCAACTTTGAAGGGATGAATTTAGAATTTCAACTGTTTTTATCAGTTAACCTGCCAAAGCCTGTGTTCTCTCTCAGGTCTTCTGTATCCTCAATAATTATTTTTTCTGCTACTTTAAATGTGTATCAAGCAAGATTTTTTTTTCCAGTTCTTCAAGGAATTGTGTTGAAAGTAGTCAATGGTTGATAAAAAATTCTCCTTGTGTCCCTTAACAAAGCTGTGTTGTCAAGATTCTGAAGTATTCCTTGTCATCTGCTTTATTTTGAAACAAATTTGCAAGACAACTCTGCTTGTTCTGAGCCTGTTATTTTAATCTGAGCAGAAGAATTACAATTGCCCCAAATGATTAAATCAAAATGCAATTTCAGACTTGAGAAGTTGCATGTCAAAAGGGATAAAATGTACAATTTCTCATATATGCTTCTAAATTTCCCAGCTGTTCAAGAGCCACTGGAGTGTCTGCAGTTATTTACAAACTGAATTGCCTTTGTTCCTTAGGATAAGAAGGGTGTATTCATCTCTGAATTAACTAATCTCTACCCAATATTCATTGTCCAACCCCAAAGTTGTGTTACTTTTCAAAGGGCTGAGAAACAAATGCCTTTTGTTGAGGAATGGAAGACATCAAGTGAGCCTAATCTTAATGGTTTCCTCGCTCTGTTACGTTTAATAAGATACACAGTCCATTAAGCTCCTGTTTGAGTCCTTGAGCATCAAATGAGATTTTATTAGCAATTAATTCAGCAGAATTTCTTATTTCTGAGATCCCTGAAGCAACTAACTGCCTAAAAAAAGCAGCCATGGCAAATTCAATTGTTTCCATTGTGTTTCTTTGCACTTTATTTTATTACGCCCTTTCTCTAGTAGAACATCTTTCAGGCGCTTTTAGTACCATACCACCAGAAAACAAAAAGAGATAATCTTGAGAAGAATATTAATAAATTAATTTGACCTGGGGCCAGGAGTTTGGCCTGGTGGGAGAGTGCTTGCCTAGCATGCACGAAGACTCGGGTTCAATTCCTTGGTACCATATACATAGAAAAGGCCGGAAATGGTGTTATGGCTTAAGTGGTAGAGCTCTACCCTTGAGAAAGTCAAAGGACAGTGCTCAGGCCCTGAGTTCAAGCCCCAGTACTGGCAAAAAAACAATTTAAAGCTAACATCTATGAAAGTTCCCAGTGAACTTTATTTTGGAAACTATTGCCTCGGTCATTGCTTCCTCAGCTTTAGGGGAAGTGATCTTACTGGATAGCTTGGGGATGAGGGGCTCCTTGTGCCAGGTTCCAAGTGTGGCTGCTGGCATAGTACCTGACAGATGTGTAGGCACTCGCTCAATGTTCCCTGAATGAATGATTCTTTAAATTAGAAGAGTTAATTACATGTATTAAACACAGTATTGTATTATAAAAGGGAGATTCAATTATAGGTACACAATACAGTATTTTGATATGAAATAATTGCTACTGACAAGCAGATTAATATATAATAATCTTCTTACAGTTTCTTTTCCTTTGCCAATCCTAGGGCTTGAACTGTCTGTCCTGAGCTTTTCCGCTCAAGGCTAACATTGTACCACTTGAAGCTCTGCCTCTGGCTTTTGGGGCATTTAATTAGAGGTAAAAAGTCTCATGGACTTTCCTATCCAGGCTGGCTTCAAACCACTATCCTCATAGCTCAGCTTCCTGAGTAGTTAGAATTACAGGTATGAGCTACTGGTGCCTGGCTTTTCTTCCTTCCTTCCCTTATTTCCCTTCCTCAAAACACCTGAAATACACTATTCTGGCAAATTTTCTGTGACCTATATTACATAGCTAACTGTCTTTATCATACTGTAATTTAACCACTAAATTCATTCATTGTGGATAACTGCAACTTGGACCAACACCTCTCACCCATAGCTTATGTGGGTGTGGGTGCGTGCACGCGTGGGAGTGTGTGTACAGGGGCTAGGGTTCAAACCCAGAATCTCATGCATATCAGACAAGTACTTTACCTACTGAGCTACATTCCCAGCCCTACTTTTAGTTTGGGGCTTTTTTTTTCTTTTGCCAGAGCACTGTCCTTGGATTTTCTCAAGGCTAGATAGAGCTCTACCACTTGAGCCACAGCACCATTCCTGGTGTTTTCTATGTATGTGGTACCAAGGAATCGAACCTGGGTCTTCGTGCATGCTAGGCAAGCACTCTACCACTAGGCCAAACTCCTAGCCCCATGTACTGGGAATTAAACCCAGGACATTGCAGTTGCTAGGCAAGTGTTTTGCCATGGAGCTATGTCCAAACCCTGAGCTACATTCCAGGCCCCAGCTTTTAAATTTAGAGAACAGTGTTCCACATTATGATTCCTCATTTCCCCCATAATACTACCTTGTGTACGTATGGCATATTTGTCACAATGAATGTCCCGGTATTATTAACTAGTGCTTTGTTCAGCTCTCTTCAGTATTTACTTATCACTTTTCTATCCCAGGGTCCCATCTAGGAGACCACCTATCATTTAGTCTTCATATCTTCCTGTTGGTTATCTAATTTGTGACAATGACTTATGTACAACTGACAAGCCACTGGAATTCCCTTTATACAAAAAGTTATGTATAAATTTCTCTGGCTGAAATGTCAATTCCCCGCAACAGGAGAGACAGAAACACAGGGAATCAGTTAAGGGACCAGAGTGCAGACAGCTTTGCAAATGTTTCCTTCCCCACTTTGCTTCTTTTGCTCTGCAGCTTGCTCTTCTGAGTTTCCAGTTTTTCACACCCCTTGGTGAGTGGGGCTTGCATCAAATCTCTCTTCTGGATCAAGGGCATGCTTGAAAAAAGCCCAGTAGGACTTGTCTTAGGCAAACACTGGGGCTCCTGTGGTCTTCTCTGCTATTTGTCTTAAAATGGAGAAATGGTTTGCTGGGCTTGTTCTGGTGTTTTACTAATCCCTATTTCTGAACCTACAAATTTTGCTGTGAGGGCCCTAGATATGAACGTTTTTTTCTTTTCATATTTTTTTTACCATGTGTTGTGTATTACTATCTCAGGCATTTCTTTCTATCAATAAAATAAGACTTAATCAAGTGAAAGTGTAGACCTTTTATTTTTGTTGTTAAAATAACATCTTTGTCCTTTTTTT
Organism: Megascapheus bottae; assembly: GCF_031878675.1. Classification (NCBI taxonomy): domain Eukaryota; kingdom Metazoa; phylum Chordata; class Mammalia; order Rodentia; family Geomyidae; genus Megascapheus; species Megascapheus bottae. The sequence goes on from NC_143517.1 coordinate 40,439,649, forward strand.
CTTTCCTAGGATTTTCTTGGCTATAAGTCTTTCAGCATTACAGATTAAATGCTAACGCAGATTCTTCTTTCTTCTCCAAGGAATTCAGAGGTTTCTTTACTTATTTCTTTCTTTATTCTTTGAGACAAGCTCTTATTATATAGCCCAGTCCTCCTGCCTCAACTGGATTAAAAATACACTCCTTTATTTCTGGCATCGACTACTTTTAAATGGTTCTAGCACTTATGCTTTACCAAGACAACTAAAGTTTACCAAGAGTTTTGGGTTTATCTCTGTTACTGCTCAGTTCCTATAGTTGAGTAAATATATAAAACCTGTTTTTCAATAATGGTTGCTTCATCAGTCATCTTTAGCAGATGCTATTGTTTTCTGTTAAAACTGGAACACTTTTTCTGGAGGAAGGGATAATCTGATTGTGTTAAGGTTAGGAGTATCTGTAGATTTCCATGAACTTTTTCCTGTTTTGAGTTGTTTTGTTTTTATTTAAGTGAACTTGCTTGTTTGGAGCAAGTTTATTTGTGACTTTGCTCCCTTTTCCCACTGCCTCCCTCTTTCTCTTCTTTCATGGCTTCTTTCCCTTTCCATACTTCCTTCCATCTTCCTCCTTTTCCTTGTTGGGTCAAGGTGTGATTAAGTCAAATGGAAATGAAGCGTGGAAGAATGGTGTGCGAAGAATTTGCAGTTTGTTAATCCAAAAGAGTTTCGTTTCCTTCCTTCCTTCCTTCCTTCCTTCCTTCCTTCCTTCCTTCCTTCCTTCTTTCCTTCTCTCTCTCTCTCTCTCTCTCTCTCTCTCTCTCTCTCTCTCTCTCTCTCTCTCTCTCTCTCTCTCTCTCTCTCTCTTCCTTTCTTTCCATTTTTACAACATAAGGGAAGTTACAGCCTGTACTTGCTAGATAAGCACTCTATACTTCAGCCACACCCACAGATCTCTTTGGCTTATTTTTCAGGTAGATTCTCTTGCTTTTGCCCAGGAGGCCTTGGACTGTAAGCCTCCTAGCTCTAGCTCCTAACTACCTGGGATTATAGTCCTATATCACCCCACCCACCCACCCCAAAGAATTTGCCCAAAAATTACATTTGGAAATGGGACAAAGAAGGGCATAGGGCAAGGGGCCTGGCAGGGTATTTCTGTGAGAAGAATCTTCTCTTATTTGCCTGTTCTGGGGTGGACAAAGTTTTCTTTTGTGAAAGGCCAAATAGGAATTATTATAGGCCTTTTATTCTGTTTGACCTTTATTGTAAATACCCAGCACTGCTGTTGTCATAAGAAAAGCAGCTGTAGGTGATATATAAATAAGTGTGTTCCAATAAAACTTTAAGGGTTTCATCCTTGCTAGCATGAGGTTCTGAGCTCAAAGCCCTGTACTGCCAAAATAATGATAATAATAATCAGAAGAAGAAAAATATAAACCTCCTCATGACACTGATCTTCATGATACTTTTGATCTTTATATAATTGTGTGATTTCCATGTTATAAAATACTCTAACTTTCCAATTATGTAAAAATGTAAAAAAAAAACATATTTTGGGAGCCATATAAAAACAGGGTGAGAATTGGATAGGGAACGGGGAAAGCAAGATGAGGGGTGGGGGAGGGGGGAAGGGAAATGGGGACCGTGACATGTGAAAGGGTATCAATGTGTGGGAATTAAGGCACCATTTATCTGGCAAATATCATGTAACCCTTCTATTAATTACAATAAAAAATATATTAAAAAAAAACAGAGTCAGGGAATTAATGTATCCAGTGGGTCTTTGTGGATCTCTGATTTGGGCTAAGAGTTCAAGATCCCACTTACCTCAACCAACCAAGTAACCACCAAATAAATTACAAACAGCAGACAGCAGGGATGAAGGAGCTGGAGGTAGGTATCCTGTGAGATTCTTGTCACCCAGGTAGATGAGGGCTGTATCTTTGGGTAGAGGGAATCCCAGCATGAAGTAAGTGACAGAGCTGTGTGCAGTGCTTTGGCCTTGCTAACCTCACTCAGTTGCAGCCAACCTAAAGAGGATTTCCCATGCCAAACAGCTTTTGAAACCTGGCCAGGATCTGTAAGGATCAGCGAGCGCTCTGAGTAGCTGACTGCTTTCTTCTGCCAACTTTAGGGGAGAAGGCAGAGGTAACCTGGGAAGAAATACTTGTGTTTGACTCCTGGCGCCAAGTATTTACTATTTGTGTGATGTTGGGTGACCGACATAGCTCTCTGAGCCTCCGTTCTGTCCTGTGAAGCTAAGGAACTTCTCAGCAGGGTTCTGGGCATCAAATGAGATGCGGGTGTAAGCCAGTGGCTTGGTGTTTGTCCTTATGTAGAAGCTCACTCGGCACTGATAGCCTGCAGAAGTCAGCTATCACTCCACTGCTCATTTATTCTATTAGCTTCCTGAGTGGCAGCTGTAGGCTGGGCACTATGGAAACACTAGGGTAAACAGAGGAGTCAGATATAGTTCCTGTCTCCAGGGAGCTGAGGGTCTGGTAGAGTGAGGCATCTACACAAATAAACTTAACAGTGGCATAGGAATCAGCAGGGACAAGAGAGGAACATGTCAGAAGGCACAAAACAGGCTCCAAGATAGACCCACATAAATTCAATCCTGTGCCAGTCCTGTGCTGATCATTTATCAATATAAATCTTATCTTTTGGAAAAGACAAGAATAACACAAAAGGAGATAACACTTTTGCTAAAAGAATTTTTTAAATATGCAAATTTTGATGAGCAAAACAGGAAACCAAATTACAGACAAAGGCAAGCACTTCTTCCTTCTCATGTGCCCGTGCTGGTTGCAGGCAGTGTTAGATGTTTCCTGCGGGGATGTTGAGCCTGACTGAGAGTCATTTATTCCTCATGAGTTTCTTTTAGAAGAAGCTGATCTCATTTTTTTTCATACTCTCTCTGGCCTTGGGAAACAAAAATCAAAATATCTGAAAGCAATTCAGGACGAAATCATTCCTCTGGGGCCTAAATGGTCTACAGGTGACATTGGCATTCTGTCTTCTAGTTTGCTCAGGGTTGTTTCAAAGAGCAGGTTCCAGTGCCAGGGTGATGGGGCAAGTGGCCCAGGTTTGAACTAGGCTCCATTTACCTTGTGGTTTCTGGGAGAGAGAAATGACATGATGCCTGAAAAGTGATTGTCATGGCACCTGGCCTGGAAAATGAGAACACTGATTTGTTAGTTTGCACCCATGCAGTTCTATCATTGATGGAGAAAGGCCTTGAAGAATTAATTGGTCAGAAATGGTTCCATCTTAGACTATGTTTGTGAACGGAAGCTTTGAAAAGTTGCTCAAAATCAGAAAGAAGAGAGTCACTTTTGAAGTAGAGCAATGCCCAAAGCTTAGCCCAGTACTCAGGGCAGAAGACTGATCATAATGACAATGCTTTTTTCCTCCATGAAAACTCTCATAGGAGGAATTGTGACATGGAGGTAGCTTGGACTGGTAGTTTCCAAGGTGTCAGTATTATTATTATCTCCTAGGGAGAGCTAAAGACACCCTGCTCTGAGAAAGAGATAGGAAATACACTTGGAGTGGGGAAGGAAGAGGATAGAAAAGTAAAACAAATACAACCTTCTTCTTCTTCTTCTTCTTCTTCTTCTTCTTCTTCTTCTTCTTCTTCTTCTTCTTCTTTCTTCTTTCTTCTTTCTTCTTCTCCTTCTCCTTCTCCTCCTCCTCCTCCTCCTCCTCCTCCTCCTCCTCCTCCTCCTCCTCCTCCTCCTCCTCCTTCTTCTTCTTCTTCTTCTTCTTCTTCTTCTTTTGGATAGTCATGGGGCTTGAACTCTGGGCCTGTGCTTTGTCTACTACCTGAGCCACAGTGCCACTTCCCAGATTTATATTTTCATAGTGTTTTTCCTACCCTCTCTGTTTTGGTTTTCTTAGGACAACTGGTATTCCAGTACTCTCATTCCTGATGGTGGACCTTGTAAAAAAGTTTACCAGCTTAAAAAATACCAGCTAATTATGAAAGACAGTTGGATAATTGTATGTGAGTAAAACAGTAGGAGTGATTCATATGCTCTGGAACCAAGTTTCATTGTCTTTTTAAGAGCAATAAAGCAGACTCACCTCTCCCTGAATGATCCAGCAGTATACAGGGGGAAAAAATCCAACTAAGGCATCACACACAACATTGTCAGAGTAAGTAAAGGGGATGAGAGAAATAAATTTTCCCTGATGAACGTTCATCTGAGCACCTTTTGTCTGCTCAATGATAGTAGGGGCTTGTGTAAACCCTCATCCCTAAGAAGCATGGCCATTCCCAGAAAATGGGGGAATGCTAGCATATAGAAAAGGAGGATCTCAGCTCTAGTAATTCATATCTGTAATCTTAGCTAGTTATGAGGCTCAGATCAGGAATACCACAGTTCTAACTCAAGCAGAATGTTTGTAAGACTACCATCTCATCAGTGAAAGCTGGCTATGACGGCATGTACCTGTTGTTTCAGTGATGAGGGGAGCATAAACAGGAGGATAACTGTCCAGATCATCCCTGGGCAAAGTGAGGTCCTATCTCAAGAAAGAAACAACGAGAAGGAAAGAAGGAAGGAAGGAGGAAGGAAGGAAGGAAGGAAGGAAGGAAGGAAGGAAGGAAGGAAGAAAGGAAGGAAGGAAAGGAAGGAAGGAAGGAAGGAAGGAAGGAAGAAAGGAAGGAAGGAAGGAAGGAAGGAAAGAAGGAAGAGAGAAGGGGAGAAAAGGAAGGACAGAAGGAAGAGAGGGAAAGAAAGAGAAAAGTAGAGGGAGAAATTCTAAGACCCTCTTAAGGGCTGACACCTTGGTCTTACTGTGATTTGATGCAGGTTGAATGGCTGCCATGAAGTGGCCTTTAACGTTCCATGATCAGCAGAGTAAGAAGACAGACCAGGGATGCTGACTGGAGGTTCATTCTGTAATTTGAGTTTGGATTGTCCCCTATGAGCCTATATGTTAAGTCTTGGTTCTTTGCTACTATGGGGAGGTGGTAGACCTTTTTAGCGACCTTAAGGGAGCTTATTGGGCTCCAGTCTCTCTTCCCTCTTTTCACTGCCTGGACACCCAAGGATGAACTTCTTATTTCTCTACACGCTCTGCCCTTTCCCCCATGTGCTTCCCTGTTATACTCAAAGACAACAGTCAACTGACAGAAATGTTGAGACTGTGAGCCAAAACAAACCTTTCCTCTTCGTATCTATCTATCTCAGGTATTTGGTACAATACCAGAAAGCTGACTAACACAGTTCAAAAACAAGAGTGGGGCAGGGGACGAGGGGAATTTTATGTGAGAAGAAGCCAGGAGAGGATTACCATTTGAATTCCAAGGCCATGTGAAGCACAGCTTTGTCTGAATGCAGGCGTGGTTCACAGACCCAGAGAGTAGATCCTTTATTCCTCAATGATAGAATAGTTCAGGCAAAGGATTCTTTGTTGGTCTGGATTGAAGAATGAAATCAAAAAGTAATTCTGCTTTGTACAATGACAAGGATAATTTTAAAATGCTAATGCAAAAATGTAATTCTAATGGCAGTTACAAAGTCTGCTGTGTTCATGGGGCCTTTAGGAATATTCTAGGATGTGCATCCACTCAGCGTGTTTGAATTGAACAATATAATGTCAAAGAAGAATACCAGAGTAAGGAGATCGAGAAAGCTACATTTGGAACCAGTGGGATCTTTAGGACAGAAATCCTCACATTTGCCTTTACTAATGGGAAGTCTATCAACCACAGCATTCTGCAGGAGCATCTGACCTGGGCACCATTCCAACTTCATCCTGAGCTGGAAATCTGACCATGAACAGATGTTAATCAGTCTTAATTCCAATTTGGAAAGTGATAGGATAAATTCTTACAAAAAAAATAAGGCAAGAACAAACCTTGACTTGCTATGGAAACTTTCCTTGTCTTGGAGTGCTGACCTCAGAGCATCATACTTGTCAGGCTGCTAGCAATTAAAACAAAGCAAAACAACACATCCATGCAGATAGCTAAAAGGCTCTATGCTGTAATCAAAAGGGGAGGAACACACTAATGGAGGGAGGGAGGGTGAGCAAATGCAGTCATTCTGTTTAATGGACATTATGTAAAAAATGAACTATACAAGTTGAGAGAAGGGATGGGAGGAATTAAATGGGAGGCAGGAACAAAGGAAGGGATGATATTGATCAAGAAGCATTGTACTCATAGCCTGACTTACAGAATGGTAACTTCTTCATACAACTACTTAATAACAAAAGAAATTCAGACCCTTGAGCTTTTTAGAATCTCACCCACTTTTTATTATATGGAGACTAATTACTTACCTTTTCCTCTGGTTATTGGGGTTCTGAGAGCTCTAGGAAGAGCTGGGAGTCACCCTTGGTAAATGCTATATAAGCAATAAGACAGAGAAACAAGAAGAATCCTACCAAATTGCAGCCCTGCGAGTGCAAAAGAAAAACAAACATTTGGAAAAGAAAATGTGGCTTTACTCATTCATACTTGAAGAAGTGTTTGAAAGGGGATGGGTGGGGGGAATGGGCGAGAATGAGGACATTGACTGGGATGTGTTACACTCATAAACTGACACAACTTCAAAAAGCTTTGATACAAGTACTTAAAGATACTTTTTAAGATAAAACAAAATAGGAAGTGGCACTGTGGCTCCAAGTGGTAGAGAGCTAGTCTTGAGTGAAAAAGCTCAGGGACACTGTCCAGGCCCTGAATTCAAGCCCCACAACTGCGCCCCAAAATAAAGTAAACTAAAAAAGTGTTTGAGGTAATTTAGTGAGTGTGGCATTGGTAACTCTTCCTGTGAAAGGAAAGGTGAGACATCCACATGATACTTGAGACAAGTCTTGAAAGATGTGGAGAACTTTGACAGGCAAAGGGGAGGTTTGGCATTTCAAAAGAAAAGCATCCATTCGTGCCAGAATGCAGAGGGAGTAGTGGGACAGATATCTGGAGCTAAGTTTCCTAAAATAGTTGCAAGTATTTTGACAAATATAATAGCTAATGTGGCAAAATATATAACTCTAGCAAGAAAAACATTTTTATATCTCAATTAACTCCAATAATAAAATAGCATATATGTAGGGTTCTTTTTTTGTGCTGCTCCTGGGGCATGTACTCTTGCCTGACTTTTTTGCTTAAAGCTGGCACTCTACCATTTGAGCCACACTGACCTTTGGCTGGATAAGTGGAGATAAGAGTCATTTAGCTTTGTCAGTCCAAGCTAGACTCTCAATACAGTCCTCTGATCTGAGCCTCCTAAGCAGCTAGGTTTACAGGCATGAGCCACTGGTGCCTAGAATAAATTTAAGTTTTCGTGACCATTCAGTGTATTAATTCAGAATAAAATCACAAGGTGACCACATGAGATTCTCTGAAACATTTCATCCTTCTTAAAACAAACTGATCAGAACATTTAAAAAACTTACTCCTAAGACTTAACATAATCCTAGTCCAACGAGAGACTGGTTTCCGTGTCTGTGTTCCATGGAAAAGTCACTTTTACCTGTCAGAGGAAGCAGGAAGTCATTTCAGACAAGCATGAGTTAGTGGGAACTGCTACACTGACTATCAGATACATACACAACACTGGGAGTTTTTCCAGGATGATTTTATCTGAGCAATAGGTTAACACACTGGGCTTTGAAAAATAGTTGAGAGCCAGGAGTTTGGCCTAGTGGTAGAGTGATTGCCTACTATGCCCAAAGACCCAGGTTCCATTCCTCACTACCACATACATAGAAAAAGCTGTGGCTCCAGTGGCAGACCACTGGCCTTGAGAAAGCCCAAAGATAGTGCTCAGGCCCTGAGTTCAAGCCCCAGGACTGGCAAAAAAAAAAATAGTTGATTTATTTCTGCCTACTGTGTTGTATCTGTCCTCAGAGTAACTTTCAAATTTTACCATTATTCTATTTTTTTGGGGAGGGGGGGGGTCATGGTGCTTGAACTCTGGGCCTGGAAACTGTCCCTGAGCTCTTCAGCTCAACACATCACCCCACCCTTTAACACAGCTCCACTTCTCATTTTCTAGAGGTAAGTTGGAGATAAGAAGCTCAGGTCCTTTTGTGCCTGAGCTGGCTTTGAACCTTGATCCTCAGATCTCAGCCTCCTCAGTATCTAGGATTACAGGCGTGAGCCACCACACCCGGCTAGTCTACTTTTTTTTTTTTAAATCATAGTGTCTTCCACTTTTAAAAACATGACTTAATAGAACTCTGTAGTTTCCCTTGGGTCTGTAACCTGTCTTTTTGTTCACTGAATTTTCCATCCTCCTTCAGATTAAAACACTGATTTTCTTTTACTTTATTATCTCTTTCATTGCTGAAGAGATCGAGTAGGTCTTCATTAACACTTCTTCCACTTCTTGGGTGCAGAGCTAGACTTTATTTCTCGGCTTCCCTTGCACTTTCTGTGGGACATGTGACTGTGTGTGAGCCAATGAAATACGGGAAACTCAGCCACTAACACATCTCAGCTCCACCCTCTATGACCCTCCCTCTTTTATTAGGCTTAATGCAGAGAAATCGGGTTTATCTTGAAAGCTACAGATTCAAGATGGTGGAGGCATGATTTTCAAGGAGCTATAGGTTGATCAGAAATTCCCATCTTGGACTTGATCACTCTGAATAGAAAATAAAATTCAGTTGTTATGTGAAAGCAATTGTATATTTTTTGTATTACTGATTTGACCTAATTAAACGTAATCTCTGTTTCTTGTCATTTTTAGTGAACATACTTTAAACTAGTAATAGTGATTAATAAAAAGGTAGAAATGGACATGGTGTTAGTTAACACTAATATCAGTGCTAGAAACACTGAAAGCGAAGAGTATAGTATTGTTCCTGAACACTTTTAAGCATCAAGTGAGAACTCAGTTTAAATCATTCTTTTCTAGTAAAAACAAATGCTATGAGACTTGTGTTTTTTTAGATAACTTTTTTGTTGTTTAAACAAAAATCAGTGGTGTACTGACTATATCCATGAGATAAAAATAAGCTTATTACTCAGATATAAATATTCAAGTTCTATAAGCAGCCAGAAAAATTTCCCCAACATCCTCATAAACAGGAAACTACTCAATACAATGGACTCTATCTTTGACAGACCAAAACAATTGTCAACTGCTTAGCCTTTACAAAAGAGACCAAAAGCACATTGTAAGGCATTGATTTAAAAAAAAAAAAAAGTAACATTAAAATTTCCTTCTCTAGCATATTAAGGTAAGTTTGTATACTAAAGACCAACAAAAGGCCTCCCACATTTTCTGTGCTAGTTCTTTTATACTCTGCTCTTGACAGATGAGGTTGCTAAAGGTTATGGTTTTCTTTTAAGTTTTGTCTTCATGAACAATCTCGTTTGTCATCCAATATCTTTGTACTTGGAGACAGCCACAATTTCCCTCTCCTTCTCCCACATAAACTGTCCTATCATGTGTGGGTGGCAGCTGCTCAAGGAAACACTTTTGTCTACATGGAGTGATATAGATTTTGAAAAGGAAAATTACTAATATATTCCTTTGAAAATGAATTTCGTATTTTTCCCAAGTATAAAACAATTACATTTCCATGAAATGATCGCGGGGATTTAAAAAAAGAAAGCAATCTTTAGTCAGACAGACCTGACATACATAGGAGAGAGAAAGGAGAGAAATGGTAGATTAAAATCAGTAGACTGAGTCTGGCACCCATGGCTCATGCCTGTAATCCCAGGTAGTCAAGCAGCTTATATCTGAGTGTTAGGGTTCGGAGCCAGCCCAGACAGGAATGTCTAGGAAATTCAAATTTCCAATTAACCAGCCCCCACTCCCCAAAGCCAAAAGGTAAAGTGTAAGCCTTGAGCAAAGAAAGTTAAAGACAACACCCAGGCCCCGAGTTAAAGACTCACCAATGGCACCCACACACACCGAAGTAGACTGAAATAGGGGTAGGTGTATTTGAGTAAATATGTCTTACTAAATCAGAGAATGGATGCATAATAAAGTTTTTTCCATAATTAGTTGCTGATACAGAAACCTAACTGAAGGCACATCAATGGAAAAGGGTTTGTATCTCTAAAGCAGCATGAGCCTCGGAACAGGAAGTCAATGGAGTTCATGCATCAGATCAATGATACCAAGCTAATACGAACATCTCTGCAGTTCTTTTGGACTTAACTTTAATGTAACAAGATGATGGTCACAAGAAGTCTGCTTGTAGCTCTAGGTATTATGCCATCTTCAAAGAAGAGAAGGGGGTTACGATGGCAACTTCCCCTCTTTCATCAGAAAAGCAAACACTTTCTATGTGTAACTGTCATATGATCTTTCCTAACTTCCAGGGAAACTGAGGAAGAGAGATATGCTATGGATTGGAGTGAGGCAAAAGCATCAACAATAAGAAGGGGATAGCTGGTATCCGTGGACCAGTGTTGACTGTCCAGTGGAAGTGGGTGGATGCCACCAGGATGGCTGGCTGGTGGTACTCAAACTTTGTTGATCACTTCGTAATGAATTCTTACAAATATTTCTACATGGGGCTATTGGGTAAATGTTATCTTAACATCAGACAAATGGCAAGATACAATGGCAAGAGTATGGGAAGGTAAATTTTGGTTGGCATAATTGCTCATGATCTTGAAATTATGTGGGTAAATTATCTACTGCTGCCTTACAGTTTATTTCAGTTAAAAGTTTAGCCAATTTTTGGTTGTAACTGGAAAGATAGAGTATGTTTTAAAAAATACTCCAGAAATGGCAGTAAATACATGTAATTGTGGGCCTCAGGAGGCTGAGAAATAAGAATTGCGAGTTTCAGGTCAGCCTGGGATACAGAGTAAAACTTTGTCTCAAAAAAAAAAAAAAGGAAATAAAATCAAAGTGAAACATGAGTTTCTTCTTAAGCCTTAGATTATGCCTCTGTGTGTGTGTGTGTGTGTGTGTGTGTGTGTGTGTGTGTGTGCCCTCTCTTCCCCTTTATGCAGACATTTAGCACAGAGTGCATACATTCCATTCAGGAGTACAATGTTACAAAGCCGGAACCAGGAGGATTTTAGTCTGAGAATCCAGAGCTAAGCTATCAATAGACATCTGATCCAGGATGGAAAGAAACCTACCCAACTGTTATACAACTGACAAACTCTTAGGATAGAAAAAGTTACCTTCGTGAATGAGTAAGAATAGTTCTGAAGCAGAGGAAGAAACAAAGGAAAGGGTGCTCAATATCCATTGTGTTATTATTTTCCTATTCCTGTTATTTTTCTTGTAAAGCCCCAAACCTCAAAAATTCTCAAAGATTCCCACTGGCTACAGAACAAAGCCCAGCATCCTTGAGATGCCATTCAAGACCATCACGAATAAGGCTCCACCAGCCCACGGGGTCTTGGTGGAATTTTGAGTGTTGGCTGCTTAAAGCATGGCTGGAGGATTGGGGTTTGTCTCTTACTAAACGAATTCCTTCATCTCAGCTACAATCTGTGGTTGGAAGGTTCCAGGTCCTCTTTCTCTCCTCCCTGCACATACTGGTGCTTCCTGCCTCAGGGACTTTGCTTACACATGGAACATTCTCATTCTTCTCTAAAGTTCTCATTCCTCACAGCTGGTCACACTATCCCCATGAAGCATTATTTTCTATTAATCAGAGCTCCACTCACACAGTACTTGACTCACTAGGACACAGTCATATTCTAGATTGTGATACAGACTGGATGTTTGCATGTATTTCTTTCAGACCAGATGAGAAAGTCAATGGTTTCAGATTTAGTTCCCATCTCTTAGCCTCATAAGAATAGCAGAGCCATTAGCTCAGAAAAAGCAAGCCCCTGAAACCAGGGCCACTTTTAAACTAGAGGTCTGGAGTTCTGAGCTAGTGACCTGGTGGCTGGTTGGTGACACAGATGCTGACCAAGTTTGTGAAGTCATCATGGAAAACAGTTTGAGGATGAGAGTGCATAGAAGTTGCACTTAGCAAAGCAGGAAGCCAAGCATATCCCATTTAGCTGGAGAAATGCCATTGTTTGTGTCTCGCATATTTACAAGGTCAAGTTCATCTAGGCATCTGTGGTCCTTATCTCTGAGCAAGCTTCTTCCTTTCTACCACCTGGAGGATTACTCACTTGATGTGACAACCCTTCTTGAATTGCATCTTGTGTTTGTGGAGCTGGTTTGAGATTCTCAGAGGTCATTAAGTGTCTTTAGCTTACATAGTTGATATATGCTTGAAAATCTGCCAGGTGTTTCCTTTAGACATGTATGTTTAGGGCAGAGGTGCAGTTTCTGTTTAAGATATATTTATCTAGGGCAGAAATATCATCTTTAGGAGAAACTTATCTAGGGAAGGAAGACTACTTTATCTCTTGTTAACCTTTGTTTTTAAGATTTCAAAAGGAAAGGGAAAATAGGAGCTGAGTGTACTAATGCATCTTTATAGCCTAGTGCAGGAAAGTGGGGAAGAGTGACAATCACATGTGCTCAAGTGTTTCAGTGAGGAACTACTATAAAGTATGAGTCTTTCTCTAAATGGTCAACACACCCTTCTCTTTCCCAGATCCCTTGTCCTCACCTGCCTCAGATGCTTCTTTTCTGCTGATCAAATAGAAAAGAAGGTGTTAGAGGATCTCCTACGGCAACAATGTCATTGAGAAACACATGAATTTGTGCTCTCCTGCCTCTCATGCTACTTGGCTGAGATGTATGAGTCTAACAAAGTAATGGCTCTATCAAGCTGTGGTGATGAGAGACTGACTCCTTCCAGCAGGATGGTAAGCAGATCCTCTAGTGTTTGCACTGGTAATATCATTGGAATCGGGTGTAACCATGATGTGTCTGATCGAGGGCACTGCAGGCAAAAAAATGTAGCAAATTCTTCTAATGTTCAAAATCAAATGAAACCCAACTCTGCCTCCACCAATCAGAGTTGGCAGACGTGGTGAACTGATCTCAGTTTGGAGCTTCTCAACTGTGGAACCTTCTTGGTAACTGTTAACATCTTCCCTGGTGAGAGCAAGTGTAGCCAGAATCACACTTTCTCCTTACAATGCATGACCTTCACGCACTAGCACTGATTATCAAGCAGGTACAAAAACAGGCAGAGATCTCATTTTGCAGACTTGCTGAAAGTCTGATTTCTAATGTACGACCCTTGGGCATAGCTTGCCTGAAAGTTTGCCCTGAGGTAGACCTGGTGATCTTTTAGGAGTCAGATAACCTGCTTGGTATCTCTAGTGAAGTGACCAAAGCAGGGCCAAGTCCTATGGTGGGTGCCACATTGAAGGGTACATGCAAGGACACAGCAGCAAGCCTCTTCTGTCCACACAGTTTACTCACCATTCATTTCTCCAAGAGCAATGCTTTCCACATCCATTCTACCAACTACCAAAGCCTGTGGTCTTCTGAAGCAAAGGGAATGTGAATTTTTATTACTGTATTGCAAAGGTACTGTCTACCCTAGAAACAACTCTTAACATTTACAACTAATTGTTTTTACTTCTGAGACAAGATCTTACCTGTGCTGGACTTGAACTTACTATGAAGTCTACGCTGCTCTCAAGCTCAAGCTCCTCCTACTCCATCCTCCTGAGTGCTGAAAGTATAGGCATGCACTACCATGCCTGGCTTGTCAATTGTTTTTTGACTAGGTTGCTTAGACCAGTCAATGGGAGTGGGGGACACTGGAAAAATCTTTTTAACAAATCTCTACTCTGGGACAACTGTATAATCACATGCAATGGCGTGCCTCTACTTCATGCCATGCATAAAAATTACCCCATAAATGGACCAGGTATCCAAATGTGTGCTCTGAAACTATAAAACTCTAGGGGGAGGGGGAGAAACAGACATCCACTTTCTTGACCATGCATTGCAATGAGTTCTTAGATATATCATTTAAACACAAGTACCAGGGCTTTACATCTTCTGAACTCAGACTTTAAATCGCTGTGCTATCTCAACACGACTGCTTGTTGGGATTTTTTTTTTTCTAATCCCTGCTTTTGTTCTTGTTTGTTCTCCCCTCACCCTCTTGTAAGACCAGGAAGCCAAGCAGGACAGCCTGAAGGAAAGCCTGCTTCCTGCCTTGAATGCTATTGCTAAGCAAAATCTTGCTCCCAACTTCCGGAGGGCTTTAAGGCTGGGAAGGCGAGCCTGAAAGAACATGACTGGAACTAGCAGCTCACTGCCAGCTCAGGAAAGATCCTGCATTGGGCTGTGTCACAGTGTTGAGGGGCAGCTCTGCATTTGCAGGTCCTTCCTGTCCAGTCAAAGAGTATAGGAAGGAAGAAACAGATGTTTTCCTTTCTCCAACTGTACTCAGGTAGGGCTTTCTCCTAAGTGACTCCAGACTGACTCAATTCCGGGTGCCTAAAGCGTTTGTCTGATATTGCTGATTGATTTGGGATGAGGTAGACAAATCTTTTTAGAGAGAGCAATAATGTTTTCAGCAACATTATTGATTAGAGCTGTAATGTTCTAAACTACATTACAAAAGTTTATAAAATAGCAGCTCAAGTGGGCTGGTGGCAACTGTGATGTTTAATACAGTTTTGGGGCAAACATAGCTGGAATTGGTACTTTCTAGATGGGCTACTTACCAATATACATCTGAACAATTTTCTTAACTTTTCTGATGTGCAATATCTTTTTGTTGTTGTTGTTGTTGGTGGTGGTGGTGGTGGTGGTGGTCCTGGGATTTGAACTCAAGGCAGGTGCTGTATTTGAATTCTTTTTGCTCGTTTAGTGCTCCACATTCTACCACTTTGAGTCACTTCCAATTTTCTGGTAGTTAGAGTTTCTCAGACTTTCCTGCTTAGGCTGGATTTGGACTGTAATCTTCAGATCTCAGCCTCCTACAATAAAGAAAACCGTAGGCAGGGGGTGTGGCCTAGTGGCAGAGTGCTCACCTAGCATGCACGAATCCCTGGGTTTGATTCCTTGATACTATATACACAGAAAAATCTGGAAGTGGTGCTGTGACTCAAGTGGTAGAATGCTAGCCTTGAGAAAGCCTAAGGACAGTGCTCAAGCCCTGAGTTCAAGCCCCAGGACTGGCAAAAAAAAAGTGAACTATGCAACTTGTGGGTGGAGATATATGTAACTATAACCCCGCTGCATATCCCCTTTAAAATAACAATAAAGTAAGTGAGAAAAAATAAAGACCTCCCTTTTATTTTGCTTAAAACAGATTCACAGAGCTGGGGGTGGTGGCTCACACCTGTAATCCTAGCTACTCAGGAGGCTGACTTCTGAGGATCAAGGTTCAAAGCCAGCTCAGGCACAAAAGGACCTGAGATTCTTATCTCCAATTAATCTCTAAAAAATAGGAAGTCGGGCTTTGCACAAAGGTAGGGTTCTATCCTTGACCTGAAGAGCTCAAGGACAGGGCCCAGGCTGAGTTCAAGCCCAGTGACCCACAAACAAACAAACAAACAAACAAAAAGACAGATTCACAGAAATTTCTACCCACATCATTTTCTGATAGCCTGCCATATTTTTTTAATTAAAGAATTTATTAACATTGATTTTTACATCGTATTTCAAATGACATGTTTAACAAACACCTGTCATGTTTTTGTTTTGTCTGTTCCTGTTTCTGCTTCTTTATCATCATTTTTGTTTCAGGGGATTTGGTATTTGTGTCTAAGATTTCTGAAATGCTGAGGAAAACTCGGGCACTTATTCCAAGGATACATACTATTAGAATCCAGTAGGGATAAAACAGATAAAGGTTTAGGAACTAAAGATAGCCTGTTCATGTATGCATACCACCATAACTCCACAGCCTGAGACTAAAAAATAGAAAATAACAAACACACAGAACTCATAACAACTGGTTAATAGCCAAGCATTCTGAAAAGATAATAACTCTGATAAAAAGATGAACACCCAGTTTTGAGTCTAATAAGCATAAAACATATGAACCTTTAGTTGTGAAATGTTTTCCTCTATTTTTATTTTTGTGATATTTGGGGTTAAATTCAGGGTTTCACCTTTGCTTGACAAGTATTCTATTGCTTATGCCATCACGCCAGACTTTTTCTCTATTTATAATTCATATGGTAAAAACAAATTCATATTTTATCTTTCCCTTTATACTAAGGAGAATGTTACGCAAACACATTTTTCCAAATTTATTTTACAGAAATAAACATTAAAACATCCAGATGGAAATCCAATTCCTGCTTTTTGAAGTCTTTTTCACTTTACAGAGTCTTGGTTTCCTGGCTGTGCTTCTGAGATTATCCCAACTCACTGTGAGTGGTTCCTCATCACTAGGGATGTCTGAAAGTGGCAAAATCCATCTCCTCTGGTATGCCCTAATGGACATTCCTGGGAATGAATCCACTTCTTTAAAACATTTTAAGAAGTGTTTATGGATCCAGCAGTTCTCTTAATGATAACATCCAAGATTGGCTGCTACTCCTGGTCAATAAGATGTGATGAGCAGAACAACATCAAGCTCAGTGAAAGTAGGAGGGAAGATAATATGAGTATCAAATCTCAAGATTTTTTTGTTTGGTTGTTTATTTTGGGGCACCAATACTAAGACTTGAACTCAGAGTCTTACACTCTCTTTTAGCTTTTTCACTCAAGGCTAGTGCTCTACCACTTGAGCCACATATCTACTTCTGGCTTTTCACTGATTTAATGGAGATAAGAGATTCTTAGATTTGCCTGCCTTGCTTGGTCTCTATCCTCAGATCTCAGCCTCCTGAGTAGCTGAGATTACAAATGTAAGATACCTGCACCTGGTTTCATCTCAGGTTTTACCAGTGCTTTATGTGTCACCAATTTTAAAATGAGTTGCCACAGATTTGTTTTTCCCCATTCCGGAATGGGGAAAAATTAACATATTTTAACTTTTGATCATGCTTGTAGATTTTCCAAAGAATTTTTTTCCAGTAAACTACCAAGTATACTTTATTTACTGTATTCTCCCCTCACACATAAATTGAGCTAGACCTGTTTAAATTGGAGTTACAAGCTTATTTCTTCATTTCTAGTGTTGGGACTTAAGGTCAACCTTTTTTCTTTTCTTTTTTTTCTTTCTTTCTTTCTTTCTTTCTTTTTTTTTTTTTTGCCAGCCCTGGGACTTGAACACAATGACTGGGTACTATCCTTGAGTTTTCTCAAAGTTAGCTCTCTACCACTTGAACCGCTGCACTACTTCTGGCTTTCTCTGTATATGTGGTACCAAGGAATCGAACCCAGGGCTTTGTGCATACTAGGCAAGCACTGTACCACTAGGCCAAACTCCCAGCCCAAGGTCAACCTTTTTTTTTTTGTGAGTCATGGGGCTTGAACTTGGCCTGGGCACTGTTCCTGAGCTCTTTAGCTCAAGTCTACCACCCTACCCTTGAGCCAAGCCCAACTTCCAGTTTTTAGAGGTTAATTGGAGATAAGAGTCTCAGGTCCTTTTGTGCCCAGGCTGGCTATGAACCTTGATCCTCAAATCTCAGCCTCCTGAGTATGTAGGATTACAGGAGTGAGCCATCGTGCCCAGCTTAAGGTCAACCTTTTTTATCCTTAGAATTGAGTCTAAAAACCACCCTCTCTGAATCAGATTGTAAATCTTGCTATTGGGGCAGAGGGAGGTACTCAGGGAGGAGGAGCAGACCCAGTCAAAACCTAGCTGTTGCTATCAATAACCACCACGGTGAGACAATGAGAAAAGTCCCTCACTTTCCAGAGGAAATGCAGACTCTCTGATCCATGCAGGAAAGCGACAATGGTCTAAGCCAGGCCTTGGGATGGCCTCTGAATAAAATATGTTGGCTTAAGTTCTTCAAGACCACACAGTGTACTCTCACTAACTTCAGAGGATTTCCTGGGTCCGGTGCAGTGTTAGCTCATTGAGAATACTATGTAAGCAAGCATTGGGCAAACAGCCTTTAGTGTGATTGTATACAGGTTCATTCTGTTTAAGATACTGCACCTTGACAGCTGCAGAAGCCTTCTTTACATCAATACCCACAGTGTCTGCCTCAGAGGAGTGCTACCTCACACGAGGCCGTGCAGATCTCCTGAGACACCCAGGAGACAACCGATAAGAGCGGGAGGAGTCCGAAGGGATGAAGATGATGGACGAAATGGTACACTTGGCTTGAACAATGCCCATGGCAATGCTATGCCCCTGCTCTTGCCTCTTTGCAACAGAGGAAGAAGTCAGGTACCCTCCATTCCTGAATGACAGTGTTCAAAACCATGGTCTCAGCCTCTTCTCCAAGAGGCTCAGAATCCTTGTTAAGAAGATGGGGCCTATCTATAGCTTGCTAAGCTTTCATAGTGGTGTGTGTGTGTGTGTGTGTGTGTGTGTGTGTGTGTGTGTGTGTATTGTTTATAGCAAGTAAGAGGCAGGACTTGGTCTGGCAGAATCCAGAAGTGCCATGCGAAGGCTACCTAGGGGTTCCCTCTGCTGTCTCCCCCTTCTCTACATCTTTCTGAGATATTCTTGGCTAATCTGAGCTTGAATCTATCAAAGTACTATGTAAGTAATACCTCTATGGTTTTGTCTCAAAATAGGAACCATTTTACTGATCTCTGGATAGCCAGAATTTGTGCACAATGTCAGATATTTAGACAGCTTGTATAAATAAGTGTTTTCCATTGAGATAAAAGGAATGAAGTCATGCAGGTTCTTTTCTGCTTTTCTGTCTCCATTGAAGCACTGAAGGTGCAGTTAAGGTCCAGTCCAGACAACAAGAAAAGAAACCTACTGGGCCCAGAATCCCAGAGTCATGTTCTTCCCCACCTGCAAATATATGCCCACTATGAAAACTTTTGGCTCAGTGGAAGAAAAGAAATATATGACAAATATCAAGAGTAGTTATCTTCCATGATAAGTACATTTTTAAACCAATTTAACATAAGCAGTGATAAAGACAAAACTTTTAAAGGTTAAGTTATTGGTTCCTGGTTCTATTAACTAATGTGAATATTTGAGAAATTGAAATTTTTGGCCATGTTTTCTAAGCTATCTCCACATAAAGCAGGAAGTTGATTGAGTATTCTGTATAAAAGGAAGATGGGGTCGGGATCGTAGCCTACTGGTAGAGTGCTTGCCTAGCATGCATGAAGCTCTGGGTTCAATTCCCTGGTACCACATACCCAGAAAAAGCTGAGAGTGGTGCTGTGGATAAAGTGATAGAGCACTAGCCTTGAGAAAGCCCAAAAACAGTGCCCAGGCCCTGAGTTTGAGCCCCAGGACTGCAAAAAAAGGGGCGGGGGAGATGGCAGTGAAGAATTTCTAGAAAATTTAGTAAACAGTCTAGGTTTTGAGAGCCTGAACTCTCCATAGAATAAACTGTTAGTCAAACCACCACGCGCCCGCACACACACACACACACACACACACACACACACCCCACTTCTTTCCTTCTATGAGAACATTTGTTTATTGCAGAAATCTGGAAAATACAAAATGAGGAAGAAAAAAAATCATCCAAATTTTTACCCTCCTTAAAAAAAAAATCACTAGTCAGTAATCTTGAGGAATTTCCTTTCAGCATTCACACACACATACTCACATACACACATATGTATGTATGTGTATATGTATATATATATAAACAAAATATGGATCATATTGTCAATGTGGCCTTGCAGCCAAATGACACAATATTTTAAGGAGGCCCTTTGGGGTGACTGGAAACGTCTCTAGTTGACATGGACTAGAGATAGACTAGCTGGGAACTCCAATCTCAGGCATTTGAACAAAGACAAGGGAAAGCTTAAGTGTTCAAAGACTTTAACCCAGTCTAAAGAAGAGTTTTCCAGGGTGACTTTACATTTACCGTGTAACTTTAGCTCCCTCCCAGTGCCAGGAAGAACAAGAGCTGATGCTACCTAACTCAGAAGACAAGATGCTAATGACAAACATCTTAGGAAATACAGATAAATTGGAAAATCAGCTCCCTTTGTGCTGGTGGCTCTGATGAAGGCTACAATCTTTCAGCATCAAGGGGCTATGTGGAGGAAAAATGAAATGTTCTTTGGTTTGGAATTTGTGCCTATAAAATGCACATTGTTGACCATGGTTTCTTCCCTCAGGCTACAGAAATAAACTGGTACAGAGAAGTGGCTGGCTTCATTTATTAAGTACAAGCTTGGAAGCCAGGTCCTCAGTGGAGACCTTCCATGTTGTCTTATTTTGCAGTCCTCACCTTCTTATTTCTCAACCTGTAAGGGTAGAGAAAGTGATGAATTGTGGGTGGCTTGGCTTTGGGAAGGTAATGTTTGAAGGGGGGTGTTGGCTGAAGCTCTTGCTGTGCTCTTCACGGATGATTCCATATGGTGTGTGGTTTTGCACTAACACAAGATCTTGACAAGTGAGGTTCATGGCTGAGTGTTCTGGAGGTGGTTTTGGCTGAGGTGTAAGTCATAAGACTGAGGAAGCTCCAGTGTTTGGAGTGTTTCTCAGAGCAATGTGTACTGGTATCTTAGGGAAGGCGTGTCTAAACCAAAAGGCATTGTAGCCTGGGCCTATGAGGGGTCCCTACAAGCTCCTACTGGATCTTGCTAGTGAAGGCTTCAGGGCTTTTGTTTCTGTCGTTTTTGTTGGTCATGGGGCTTGAACCCAGGCCTGAGCACTGTCCCTGAGCCCTTTTACACAAGGCTAGTGCTCTACCACTTTGAACCACAGCACCACTTCCGGTTTCGTGTGGTTAATTGGAGATAAGAGTCTTGTGGGATGCTTCTGCCTGGGTTTGGCTTTCATCCACGATCTTCAGCCTTCTGAGTAGCTAAGATAATAGGTGTGAGTCTCAGGTTTTCCTTTCTCAATAAAGACTCGAAGTTGTGACCAACAGTGAGCAAGAAAAGCATCTGCCCCAGACCCGTGCTGGTCGGTTACAGATCGTGGAAAATGTACTTGAGGTTTCACGTTGGGGAGAAGTGTTCCTGCTTCTGTCACAGCCACATCTGTTACCAGTAGGGTGGGTCTGGGAGGCAGTGGCTGAAAGCACTGGACAGAGAAGGATGAGAAAAGCCAGTTCTCTTTTCTTGGTGATATTGCCCCCCTGGATTCTTCTGGAAAGTCTGACACTGGGCCCTAACTCATTTATATTCTCTCTGTCTAGGAAGTTAATCTAAAAGAAAATCAGGAAAAAAAAAAGACCTGTTCAGTCTTTTGTTCCTGGCTTCACAGACACTATCAAATTTGATCAGTTCAAGTGTTCTGGATGGTTTTATGTATGTATAGAGAGGTTACAGTTACATTCACCACATAGTAGGTACATTACTTCTCACACCTTGATACCCATTTTCATGCTTTCCCCATTTCCCTCCCCCTATTCCCTCCCAATCAGTTTGTTCCCCCCTTTCCCTTTCCTATTTCAAATAAGCAAACGTATATACAATATACCAGGTTGTTTTTTTTTAAAGACCTCCACTCTCTCTCTCTCTCTCTCTCTCTAGATAGACTAAAGGTTTTTGTTTTGTTTATTGACATTTCCTCAGTAAGTATTTTATAGCTGAATGATTTGCATTAACAAGATCATTCCATGAGAGAGGCAGAGATTAGTAGATGCCTCTCTCTGATATTTGGAGAATGTGATTCCAGGTGGGAACGTGAGAATGAGAATGGACCAGGATCACACAATACACATGTGGACTCATACAAATACACTCTGTCCTCTGTTTCCCTCTCTCACACACATATACACATATGCTTATGCGCACGTGCACTTCTACTTAGCTCTATCCTATGTGCTGGGTTTCAAATAGTGCTATATTTATTTGCACAAATGTTGATGTATAAACAAAATTTGAAGCCCTTAGTTTTACTGGACTAAAAAAAGAAAAAGAAAAAAGAAACCCCAGGGAAAAGTGCCTACAGCACTTGGTTACTCTGTGGCCAAGCCAAGACTCCACTCCAAGTGCTGTCACTGAATCTGACTGAATAACTCATTCATTCACAAATGTCTGTGGCCTAGAACATGCAGCAATTGCTACATCCAAAGTGACTGATTTGATGATTTGATTAAGTCATCATGTATTTAAAAAAATTGTTTTCCACTAACTTGAACATCAGCTTGCATAACCACTTACCTTGTATTGGATCCTTGAAACACTTCTCTTTATTAAATATCACGCTTCTTGTTATTATAACTGAGGAATTTGGGGCTGGGAGTGTAGTCTAGTAGTGGAGTGCTCACCGCGCATGCATGAAACCCTGGGTTCTATTCCTTACTACCACATACACAGAAAAAGCCAGAAGTGGTGGTGTGGCTCAAGTGGCAGAGTGCAAACCTCTAGCAAAAAGTGTCCAAGGACAGTGCCCAGGCCCTGAGGTCAAGCCCCAGGACTGGTACAAAAATAAAAAAACAAAGCAAAACAGAAAACTGAGGAATTTGTGTTCAGGGCATGGAATATATTAACATTTGTAAATTCTGTTCATTTTTAAAGCATCTCTGGGATTCATGTTAGTGAGGCCTTCGTCTGCTTTCATTCAGCCTTACTATGTTTCTTTCTATGAAGAAGACATCTTCAAAAGCATTGTTTCATAGGCATTTTGTTCCCTGATGTGCTTGTAGAGCAGGCATAGCTCCCCTAGAGCTGCACATATCTCTCTCAGCATCCTGCCACGTGCTCACTCCTCCCAGAGGAATCCCAGCAGCTTGACTAGCAGCACATTCCCCCTCTGCTCATCCCCAGAACCACTCTGAATAGAGTCTCAATACATGCTGGAGAGCAGGATCTGGGTCTGGGGAAAAGAAGGAATTTTGTTCAATGTCTCTCTACAGACAATGACTCTTTTACAAAGTAAAATCATGAAAGATTGTAGTCATAAGTCAAAACCCACCCTCCCAAAGTATAGTATAGCACCACTGTCCTTGAACAAAGCAGTCTTACAACATGGTTCCTTAGACTGAGACCTATCCCGTGAATGAAACCTATTTTGCTCAAGGGGAAGATGGAAGAAATTTCTTGTCTTCTTTTATCCCCAAGGTGTTTTGACTACAAAAGAAGTTAGGAAACTATAATATAGGCATAAAGAAGTCTTTTCAAAGTAAAGATAATCCAATAACTAACCTCAACAACTGTAAAGAATTCAGCAGTTCAATGCTCATCAACATTTTACTACTGTGACTTCATCCCTCTCCCTTCCGTAGTTTAAAAAGATGCTAAATGAATGTGGTGAACATCAAACAAATATTTTCAACTTCAAACAAATAAATGATTGTCCAGTATGGCAGTGTTTATTGGATGTAAACTTTAATTATATGCAGTATAATTAAAGTAAGAAGAAGTAGACATTAATCACAATGATGTTAACATAGAGGAAGAAAAATTGAAATACACATTGCTCGGGTCTTAATGTTTATTGGTTTATGTCTGATGCCTTTTTTTATCCCTCATGGGGCTTAAACTCTTAGCTGGGCACTGTACCTGAGCTCTTCAGCTCCAGGCTAGTGCTCTACCACTTGAGTCACAGCGCCACTTCCAGTTTCTGGTGGTTAATTGGATATAAGAATCACATTGATTTTTTTGTGCCCATGCTGGCTTTGAATCTCAGTCCTCAGCTCTCAGCCTCCCGAGTAGCTAGGATTACAAGTGTGAGCCACCATGCTCAGCCTCATGTCTGATACCTGTTTCAATGTCTTAAAAAAATCCTTCTTATGAAAACATTTCAATATTTCACTCTCAATGTAATATACATAGTTTTGCAATTGTATGTGGTGCCAATATTTCTATTTGTCCCTAACATCTATTCTTTTTTTTTCAGAACCCTCAATTTTCAGGAGGGCAAAAGGTTACCAGTCTGAATTTATCAGCTCCTTTACATATGTTTATATATGAATATATCATTACATTCTGCCCAATAGAATACATAAATTTAAGGAAATGTCCTTGGAAGGCAAAAGCAATGTTTTTCTCTCTGCTCCTTCCTGTGAATTATAATGTAGATGCAATGGCTGGAGCTCAGCAGTGATCTGAGACCATATGGTTTGTGTCAAGAGTGAAAAGATCAGTGAGAAGGCTGGTCCTTCAATGACTCTGTGGAATATTTCAGATCAACTATCTCCCTGTACACTTTATTCTAAAGTGCTTAAATGTTTTCTTTTTTTCTGGTGGCCCTGCGGGTTCAACTCAGGGTTTCCTACTTGCTAGGCAGTCAAGTCGTGCTTGCAGTCCCTTTTGCTTTGCTTGGTTTTCAGGTAGGGTATCACACTCAATGCTCAGGCCTGCCTCAGTCGGATGCTCCTACTTCTAGTTCATGAATAGCTGGGATTATAGGAATACCCTACCATGCTGGGGCCTCTACTTTTTTTAAAAAGAGGTAAACACTAAGACTCATTTGAAATTGAGGTAATGATTTTTAAAAATCCTTTAGACAGTATCATTGAAAAATACTTGAAGCAGATGAGTAAGACTTGGGTTAAACATTTACATTGTTCTAGGTCATTTGTTGCTTCAAACAGATTGATACACAGAAAAGCCATCTGGCGGATCACATGTCTCTGGGTCATTGACCATCTTATAAACCTCTTCAATCAGTGTGAAATGATAACAGGGTTGCACTGTTGAATCTCTGCTACATAGGTAAACAGTCTCCCAGGCTGCTGCAAATGAGGCACATGCTGAGACAGCCAGGCAACAGAGAAGGGGCCAGGGAGAGAGTGAATCTGCAGACTCTAGGTGGGATGAAGATAGCCATTGACCAAGTAGCTCCTCAAATGCTTGCTTCTTTCTAGGCCCTGTACCACATTGCTACCTCTCTTCAGTCCACAGAAGCAAGTGCTGCCGGGTGCCTTTGGTATCTTGGTCTGAGTAGGGAATGGGTATTGCTGGCCTTTCTGGCACTCACCTGCAGCTTTTCTCCTTCCATGTGCTCTGGGCAGAGTGCCTCAGTCACTCCAAGGGTGGGCAACTGGCCCCAAACTAAATTTCATCTCATTTCCTTAGCCTCAAGGTCTAGCATAGTAGTCAGCAAGTACCCAAAGCTGATCCATTTGGAGTGAATCTTAAAAGTTCTGTGAAAACCCTGGGGGGAGGCACTAAAAAAAAGAACCCCAGAATATTAAGAACAAGGAGCTGGCTTTCAGAGAAGTATGGCCTGGACAGAGGAGAAATAGGAAATCTTGTTCTTTTGACATCCTTCCAATTGCCATATTGGATCATCCTACAGCTGCCCCAGCTTCTCAGGTACCTAAGTCAGTAAGTTGTTTATTATCATGTGGTTTGGAAATGCAGTTATATCAGATAAAATAGAGGACATACAGCAATTTTGAGATACAAATAAACAGTGGCTCCCCCCCCAATCACAAGCATATTCCAAATGTCGCATAGGACATATAGTAAGAGTTTAGTCATTGCTTATCAGAAATTGAAAGTTGACTGGGTGGCTGTAGTTTCCCTTGCTAAATCTGTCATTCCTGCTTATAACTAAAATATATGAGTGATGGCTGGTAAAACAGTATTTGTGAGAGGATCTAAAAGTGACTGTTGTTTGAGCGAATGGGAGGGAGATAGGAGTCATTGGCTGTGTCTCCACGGAACAGAATGACAAAGCCTGAGTATGTTGCTTCCAGCATTGTTTCCAAAATAGGGCATCACACATGGGCATTTGTGGTGCTGAGTGGGTGGCCAAGTGACGAGAATACAAGAATCTGAGCCCAACTAAGGATTAGCAACCTAGACATACGCAGGAATGAAAAGATCAAGGTGAAAGCCATCAGAGACAGAGCCAAAACACATGCAATTCACTTGGTATTCATTACTCTAGTCAAGGAGAAAGATGAAGAAACAGTGAGGGGGAGATAATTTTAATTATGTGGGTGATGATGCCTACCATTAATGGAGGTGTCTTGGCAGAAGTTTGGGGGGTGGCATGAGTGACCTGGTTCTCTCTATAGCTCTTGAAGTCTGAGTATTTCCTTGGTTTGGATGTAATTCACAGGTGATGGAAGCGGTGGGGGAGAGGGAGGTGAAAGTTAAAATGTGAACTCGAGCTTTCAATGTGGAAACATCCCCCAGAACCATGAACTTCAGCATAAGAGGTCACTTGAGAAAGTGAGAAACGAGGCAAAAAGGCCAAAATCAAGCATCTGCTGAGGGCACAGGTCATGGAGAACGGAGGCCCAAGGGGGCACAGGTTCCCTGATTCTTGGTTTCATCTTCCCTTCTGAGCCTGGCCCTCCAAAAGTCCATATGACCACTGTTGACACCAACGTGAGGCACTGCACTGGAAATGACCAAGCTCAAGAAACCCTTTCATTATGGATTTCCCATCCCCAGACCCTTCCCAAAGCCACAGTGTCATGCTGTGTGAGAAAAATCAATCTTGCTGTTTTGAAGTAAACTGAGAACTTAGAAAAACAATAAAAAACCCTATTATTTGTGCCCAAAATACACAAGTAAACGTGGGAAGGATCCAGAGTCGCTGCTCATTGGTCCATGGCAGATTCGTGTGAGCAGTGAGCTGGGATGATGGCATGTCAAATGGGACAAGCCGGAAATCATCCCCTAGCTAAGAGATCACGGAGGCATACAGGGTGGGTCTGTAGGACATTGAAATGACCGTTCACCGAGGTGTGTTTATTTCCCAGAAGAATGTACGAAATAGCCATAGACTGAAAGATTAGGGAACATGCTTTGTGAGGTGAAATAGTTAAGCCAAAATTTTCTTTTTAACATGTTTGCTGTGTAAACAGCCTCAGACTTTGCTATCCTCTCGGTACCAAACACCTACAGTCACACAAGACTTTGAATGCTACTCTCTTTCAAGTGCATGGAGAGAGTGGTAGGGAGGTGGAAAAGATCTTGGCTGCTCTGAGTGTCTCTCCCAGGGCATCCTGTGTCAAGTGCAGGCTGGCCTCCAACCACACTGAGGGAGTGCATGTCAAGAACTGATGCTCTAGGAGGGGTGCAGTGAAATGCTGGTAGTCCTGTAGCAGCCCCTCTAGCGTCACAGGTTCAAGGCTTTTCTGGAGATCATCCTGTTTTTCAACCAGAGGCTTACTCTACACTGCCTTCAGTGTAGAAGTAAGAATAATACTTCCTTAGGTATTATTATCCCAACTCAGGGGTGTGTGTGTGTGTGTGTGTGTGTGTGTGTGTGTGTGTGTGTGTATGTATGTGTGCGAGAGAGAGAGAGAGAGAGAGACAGAGACAGAAAGAGAGACAAAGAGAGAGAGACAGACAGAGAGAGAGACAGACAGCTAGACAGACAGACACACAGACACACACACACAGACACACACACACAGACACACACACACACACACACACACACACACACACACACACACAGAGATGTTTCTGCTTCTGAGTGCCAAGGGCTTCTTTTGGCCACTCACACCTAATAACACCTGCTTCCAGGGAACTCTCAGTTCTGACGTTAAATTTTAATGTGAACTGCCCCACCCCAGCACTTCTTTGTTTTTATAAGTTGTATTTTATTGTCAGGGTAACATATAGTGGGGTTACTGTTACAGTCATCAAATAGTGGGTACATTACTTCTTGAACATTGATACCCCTTCTGTTTTTCTTCCACTTTCCCTCCCCCACTTCTCCCCATCATCTTGGTTTTCCCTTTCCCTTCCCTATTTCAAATAAACATATATACAATATACCAGGCAACAAAGTCAGATATAGTAACAACATGAGATAAACCGTAAGGGGAAAAAAAGAGAAAAGAAATAACTTGGGCTGGGAGTTTGGCCTAGTGGTTAAAGTGCTTGCCTAGCATGCACGAAGACCCAGGTTCGATTCCTTGGTACCACATACATAGAAAAAGCCGGAAGTGGTGCTGAGGCTCAGGTGGTAGAGTTCTAGCCTTGAGAAAGTCCAAGGACAGTGCTCACACTCTGAGCTCAAGCCCAGGACTGGCAAAAAAAAAAAAAGAAAAAAAAAAAAAGAAAAAATAACTTCACATAGCACATTGACAACAACAATCACAAAGATAAACCTCTTGTTTCCATATCCTGGTGTTCATTTTGCTTGGCATCATCCTGTATGGCCCTATGTACATAGCTTTTGAGCTATTGTGATCCTCTACTAGGAGAATCCTAGATGTGTACTTATTATTAAAAGTGAGGGAAACCATGGAGCCTATGTTTCTTTGGGTCTGGCTTACTTAATATGATTTTTTCTAAGTCTTTCCATTTCCTTACAAATGGGACAATGTTATTCTTTCTGATAGCAGCATATAATTCCATTGTGTATAAATGTCACATATTTGTGATTTATTCATCTACTGAGAGGCAATGCTGCAATGAACATCGTTGTGCTAGTGGCTTTAGTATGCCCTTGCTTATGGACTTTTGGGTAAATGCCCAGGAGTGGGATTGCTGGGTCATAGGGGAGCTCTATGTTCCAGAACTTCCTATTTATTGTCTTACCTTGTTCTGTTTTCCCTGGTTTTCATAATCTACACCACCTTGTAGTACACTATTCAATTTGCTGGCCTATTTGTGTTAATCCAGTAATCTACTCTATTCATAACTACATCTCAAGTTCTAGTAACAGATAAGGAAGCATTTGCTGAATGCTTCCAGGACCTCCTGCAGAAGAGTCCACTTGGAAAAGGCCAGAGTGAACGTGGTATATTTCTAAATAGGTCAAAGAGGGGAGTAGTTAGGTCCTATAACTGGCATTCTACCTCATGCCTATGTCTCTCTAGCCTTTTGACACCCACTTCTGCCAATTTGCCAAGCAATTCAGATTTGTGATAACTCCCATTTTGAAATGGTTCATCAACCTCCCTGGCAATGCTCCAGAAGTCAAAGTCTTGCCTCTTCTATTTCAGACATGCTGAAAACCAATGGTTGGTTAAAAGTGGAAGCTCAGGACTGAGATAGATAGCTCAGATCAAATCCTAGCTCAGCTTTAGGCAACTGATATAACTTCTCTGTTCTAGAGACCATAGTACATGTCTTTAAGCACTGATGTGAAGATCCAGTGAGACAATATACAAAGCTTAAAGAACAACCTGACACACAGTAAGTATCACATACACATAATGTAAATGCTTCAGGTCCCAAGTGTTTCAGATTTTGGAATTATTACATTGTATTATATATAATATATAATTATATAGTATATTGTATACATGTACATAAATATACAAAGATGGCTTGACTATGAAGATCCAAGTTAAACACCAAATTAACTGTTTCATATGAATCTTTTTTTTTTTTGGTGGGTCATGGGGCTTGAACTCTGAGCCTGGGTTTGTCCCTGAGTTCTTCAGGTCAAGGCTACTGCCCTACCCCTTGAGCCTCAGCTTCCCCTTTTCCAGTGACTAATTAGAGATAAGTGTCTCACAGTCTTTAGTGCTCGGGCTGGCTTTGAACTGTGATCCTCAGATCTCAGCCTCCTGAGTAGCTAGGATTATAGGCATGAGCCACCATAGCTTGTTTCATATAAATCTTATACATACCTTTGAGGTAATTTTCACATTTTAAATAATTTTACACATAAAATACCCAGTCATGGCATAGACTTTTTCATTCATGGTATTATGTTGGTGCCCCCAAACTTTTGGATCTTAGAGAGAATATCTTGATTTTCTAATTTTTAGATGAAGGTTATTTAACCTATAATATAGTTCTTTCTTCAAGGACTTCTCTTGGGAAGTAGCTTAATAATTAACTTTCTTCTTAGAGCACACACTTTGGTGGGATTGAACCCCCACCCTGAACATGTTCTTTCCAAGGACACTTAATTTTCTTCACTGTAGGATTCATGCTGGATGAAATTTTCTTCATTTCTTCATTATAATATCTTTAAGCCAAACTTCATTCATTCTGAATGAGAAGTTTCTGTTTATTGATTTCTAATCAGTTAGCACATTCCTGGAGATTTCGCCAGCATTCAATCATACTACATTATTCCATAGTTTTCCCAGTATAAGTTCCCCATATCCTTTCAATATAACCCATAATCCACACACACATTATTGTCTTAGTTCCTGGCTCCCAGGGAGTTCCCTTCTGACAAACAATTATGACATCTGTGTGTCACATAGCACATTAAAAAATTTAAAAGAATCTGGAGGAAAAATAGAGGCCATAAAAGCCAGAATAAATTGTGAAGCAGAAGTTTGCTAAAGATAGCTATCAACCTATGTCTACTAGCCCAGATACGATGGTAGAATTTCATCAGGTTCCCATGGTAACCAGCATACATGCAAAGCTTAGAAACATATATTAAGAAAGACCGTGAATGGAAAATGTGCTGCACAGAGGTGGGAAGAGCCAGGTCTACCCCAGCTCTGTGGCTCATCGGCTTACAACCAAGCTACTCTTTCGAGCTCTGTCAGTGTTTTCCGAAGTATGTGCCTTGGGTCTCCTGCATCAAAACCATCAGTTACAGATTTTTGTTGTGGCTGTTGTTGCTACTTGTTTTGTTTTTTTTTCTTTTGATTGATATATTTATTTATTTTAGTAGGTTAAATCTTTTTTTGTCTTTTTTCATATTTTTATTGTAATTAATAGAAGGGTTACATGCTATTTGCCAGATAGAAGGTGCATTAATTCACATACATTGATACCCTTTCACATGTCTTGATCCCCATTTCCCTCCCCCCTACCCCCACCCCTCATCTTGTTTTCCCCCCCTTCCCTATCTGTTGCTACTTGTTTTGAAGTACATTTTGGGGCTCTTTCCAGACCTACTGAATAAGAGAGTTGGGGGCCCCCAAATCACATTTTTAACAAGATTCTTGGATGATTCTTTTATTAACTTTATTATTATTACTACTATATTTTTATTATCTTTAAGTAGTTGTGCAAAGAAGTTCCCATTTATAAATAAGTCCACTGCGTCTTGATGGATGCCACCCCTTTCACCATCCCCTATCCCTCCCAGGCCATCCACTCCCCTCCATTTTCTTAGCTTATGCATTGACTATTGTGATTCTCACAGGCTTCCTCTAGTCATTGACCTACCCCTTCTCCCCCAGGTCATTCTTGAATACAAAGAAGTCTGAGAATCACTGGGCACTGTGTTCCCCCATTTGGGACCTAAAAGCACAATCCAAAAAGTCTCTGAGCAACAACCATCAAGAATATGCTCTTCAGAATATTCTTATATCCAACAAGTATTTATCCAGTACCTTATAAGGGACTTATACACATGTCAGACACTATTCTCAGGATACATCATGTATGTAAAAATATTTGACCTTGTAGAACTGATGTTCTCCAGTGTAACAGCAGAGATCGTAAATCAATTATGAACTGGTATAAATAGATAAATCATTAGCAAGTTGGAAGGTGATAAGTGAGGTAAGAAATAACACAGAACAATTGAAGGGGGCCAGGATGGAGACAGCTGGTAAAAATCTTTCCTAAATGATACAGACAAAAAATCAACTTAGGTACTGTTGATTAGCAAGGCTTGACTGCTGAGCCCAATTGTGTGATGCAATGAACCCTGACAGGGCAGTAGGAGCTGCTCAGATCCCCTGTGGGGCCCCATTCCCTTCTACCTGCTGTCATGGCCCAGTGAGTGACCACTGATGGCCCCTTGCCTCATGCTGGGATCAACTGTGTGGTGCCATTTGAGCTTGGGGAAGTGGCACACAACCTGTCCATCTTTCTCCCCTCTCTTCTCAGCACTCTGATCTATTCTTGGCCTGTGAATCCTGACTTGAGCCTAAGAGGAAATCCTCAGCAATGAAGAAGACACTTACTTCAAGGTCTACAAGCCAAGGCAATTGAGAGCTGTTAGGGGTTCGCCCTCCCCCAAATCTTCATTGTTCTATTCTTACTCTCAATTTATATTCCATTATTCAGGGTCTTTGCGGGTGCTGGTGCCATCTTGCCGAGGAAAGAGGCAGGTGAATCTTCTGAAAAACTGATGCCAGCTCTCCTGCTGTTTTCCTCATTCCTTTTCTCCTTTGGCCACAAACATTTCCTGAGTGCCTACTGGGAAGATCAAAACAGCTACTGCAAACACGTTTCTTTGGCAGAATTGGAACTGATGATATAGAGGATGTGCATGCAGAAATGGGAATGTTTCTAAAAAGTTATCCTTTTAAAAGAAGAAATGTACATCTATCCACATTAGTCAATAGCGGGTACAGGCACAGGCTGTACCTTAGGTCCCTACCTGGGAAATCTTCTTTTCTAGGAAGAAGAGCTGACCAGAAGTGGTCTGATGACTTAGCAGCCTTCTTTCAACCCCTGTAACGTGCCTCCACATCACTTTGATTTTAGTGGTACTAGGATTTGCATTCTCATTAGGCAAGCACTCGACCCCTTGGACCCATGCCCACAGTCCTTTATAGTTCTTTCTTTGTTGGTGGTGGTGTTGGTCATGGGGTTTGTGGTACTATTCCTGAGCAATTTTTTACTCAAGGTTAGAGTTCTACTACTTTCAGCCACAGCTCTAGTTCTGGTTTTCTGGTGGTTAATTGTAGATAAGAGTCTCATGGACTTTCCTGCCCCAGCTAGCATCAAACCGTGATCCTCAGACCTCAGCCTCCTGAGTAGCTAGGACTACAGGCGTGAGCCACCAGTGCCCAGCTCCTTCAGTCCTTTTTTGGCCAGGGTATGACACTTTTACAGGGCTTTTACAGGGCTGGCCTCAGATCCTCTCATCTCTGCTTCCCACATACATGAGATAACAAACATGTATTACCATGTTCAGCTTTAAAAAAAAATTTTTTTTGTGGGTCATGGAGCTTGAAGTTGGTCTGGGTGTTGTCCCTGAGCTCTGTAGCTCAAGGCTACCGCCCTACCCTTGAGCCAAGCCCCACATCCCATTTTCTAGAGGTTAATTGGAGATTAGAGTCTCAGGTCCTTTTGTGCCCAGGCAGGCTTTGAACCTCGATCCTCGGATGGATCTCAGCCTCCTGAGTAGCTAGGATTATAGGCATGAGCCACCAAGCCCAGCTAGCTTCTTAAATTTTAAAAAATTATAGTCTTAACATTTTGCCATCTGGATTTGAATCAAGATTCTACTGACTGCTTCCCAGTAGCTAGCTGGAGTATAGGTGTGCTGACACTCCTATGCCCGACACTCTAAGTTTCTTTCTGTAGATTCAAAGGTTTCAGCAGTTCAGAGCACTTCTGAGTCATGGTACTGCCTACGGATCTCCTGTTCCTGCATATTAAATAATACACTATCCCCCTCTCCTCCATTATGGTATCGTCCCAGTCCATTTCATAGACGGAAATGGTCCAACCTTCAGAGAGACAAGGAAAAAAAATGCATAAAACTCCTGGAGCCTTTGAAATGGCAGGCACTGTTCTGGGCTAAGGGAATACATGCCCTCAACATCATGTCCTAGAACACACTCCATGTTCTGTCAAACTCTAAATACCTAATACTTGAAAATGACCACACTCAATGAGTGAGTGGCTGCTTCAAGATCAATGGGTACACAAGTTCCCTATTAGCACCGTCAAAAGAGCCAATGAAGACATGACCAATCCCATCTTGGTGGCCTTCCCAAAGCAAAGGGGGTGCAGTGGGGGGGAGGGGAGGGCTTGGAAGACAGGGCAGAAGGAATTGGTGCCAGGGCAGGCTCAGAGCAATGGAGATGAGCATGCTATCATCATTTACTGGCAGAGGAAGCCATCCTTTCCTGGCTCTGCTCCTCTTCCCACCTTCCCAAAGCTGAGGACTTTTTTTTAATCATGCTGAGACAGACGTCCTGCCTGGTCACCACAGCACATGCATTCTCAAAGTACTTGCAAGATTAAAAAAAAAAAAAGAAAGAAAGAAAGAAAAAAGATTAAAACCTTGGGAGGATTTTCTTTCAAGTAAATTTTGTAATAGAAACTCTCTCTGCTCCTAGCATGCAACATGGAGATGGAGGAACAGGAGAGAAAGCTTGCCAACAGTCCTGGTGGTTTAGGCTGACTGATCCCCGATCTGTTCTCAGCACCTCAAGAGCAAGAGAGGGTTGTACCCCCTTACTTAGACACAGTCAGAGGTTCCAGTGACTGCTTGACAGACCTGGTTTGTGAAGTTTTTGCAGCAGTTTTGCACAGTTAAAGAGCTGAAGCTCCATACTCGTGTTTTTCCTGACTGAAGGGAAGGAGACATGGCCTGGTGGGACTTCAATGGGGAATGAGGGGCAGTGACTCAGTGCTGCAAATTCCCCACAGGCAAGAAGAGTGGCTGTGTGACTCACTGGCACTTTCTCCATCTATTTGTAGCCCACAGAAGAAAGTGGCTGTGCCTCCATCTTTGTGACCTCTCAAGCTAGATCCTCCCTCCCCCCACACACTCAGCTAATGATCCAGAATTCTACAGGACAGTAGCAGTGAAAATGCAATCTGACTCTCTCGCTTTATTGTGGGACCCCACAGTCTGCATTTTCTGTGAAGCTTGGGCAATCCCATTGCTAACTTGATCCGTGAACCACACACATGGATGGCAGTGACCTAGCTTTGTCTGGACCACCCTATGTGGAAGAGCAGAAAAGTTGGCTCACATGGCCATTAGGTTGATAAAGGGTGGTTTTGTTTTTATTTTTGTTCTTGTTTTTTTTTTCCTGGGGACAGCCTCCAATCTCATCCTTGGAAACCATTCCAGTGATGAGTGCTGCTATCAAATGTCTCTTATTGGCCCTCTTGTTCCATCACCCGGGCAGGCAATAACTGATGCTCTGACTTTCTGCCTTCCTGCAGCTGAGCCCAGAGCAGACCCCCTGGAAGTGAACATTCACCAGACACAAAAGCATAAAATTTAATCTTGCATCCACCAGGCGATTTTCTGCTCATTCTCTCTGCCTCCAGCTGCTTTTATGAGCAGCAGGGCAGCCAGGCAGCCCTTTATGGGCTGTAGCAGGGGGGCTCTCCTCCCCAGATCCCACTCCCCTCCCTGGCAAGAGTGTGCTTTTTATTAGACAGCTTCTCCAGATCAAAGGGCTGTTTGCTTCTAAATTGCATAAATTGCTATTCCTTTATTGTTTGCCTAACAGGGGCTGCCCTAAACTTGGCATAAGGGTTTCTAGGTTGCACTTTTTTTTTTCTTCCCCATATCCAAGCTTTGCTCATTTTTTTTCACAGCTCTTGAGCTCTGCCTGAGTGGGTGGCAGAGCAGAGCAGCACAGAACACAAGGGAAAGGGCTGGGGGTGGAGGATGCTAAAGAACATGAGCACAGGAGAAGAGCAGCCTGGCCAAGAAGCCAGGAGAGAGGCCTCGTCAGGTGGGGCAGCCTGGGGCTTGTACAAGAATGATGACTCAGAGACTATAAAAAAAATGTGAGGGAGAATGGGTTTTGAGGCGTGGATGGATGTTTATGTATTCTCTAGAAGGAAAAACTAGAGCCGTGATGATTCCTAAATAAGGAAAGACAGGTTGATACAGACAGGAAATCTGTCAACTCAGAATGAGACACGCCTGCCTGTCAGCTTTATTGCCAGGATTTTTTGTTCTCTGGTTAATGACACAGAGAATGGAGCAGAATGCAGATTACTGTTCAGAGGCATCCAAACATTGGGGGCTGAGTGTCCTCCTGTGGGACTGGGGGGGGGGGGGGACAGATTACTGCGGGAGACCACTGCAGCTCACTGACACTGCAAAGGAGGCTGGGTGGACTTGATTGATAGGTCCTTTAAGTACTTGGGGTAAAGGGACTTGTCTGGATCATGCAGTAGCTCTTGGCAGCATGCTCAAGGGTTGGACTTGAATCTGTGCCGGAAACAGGGTCCCTATAAGTAGACAGGAAGTTACTATGTGTCAAGAGCTTAGCTCATCATCTAGAACACTAGAAGTCCTGTATAAATATAGTAGCTATTATTATTAGACAATCTAATTCACTCCAGATGTGATTTGAGACCCACCTGGAACTGGGCTAGGAGAACTCAGAGGTAGAGTACTTGCCTAGCATGCTTGACACCCTAGGTGGAATGTTCACTACTGGGGGGAAAATGCCAGGCGCTCGTGGCTCACACCTGACCTGTAATCCTAGCTACTCAGCAGGCTGAAATCTGAGGATTGCAGTTCAAAGTCAATCAGGGCAGGGACGTTTATGAGACGCTTATCTCCTATTAACCACTAGACAGTGGAGCTGTGGCTCAAATGGTAGATTACTAGCATTGAGCACAAAGCTAAGGGACAGAGTCCAGGCCCTAAGTTTAAGCCTCAGAACTGGCACCAAAAACAGAAGAAAAAAAAGTAAGCCTCTAGGAATGGAAATGCTGCCAGTAGCTTGGCAATAAATTCAAAGTAGGAAAGAGCACGCACAAGGTTCCAGGTTTCAAGTCCAGCACTACACACATACAGCAAAAGTAAGCATCTTTCATGAGGCGACTTTAGAGTCGACACCAGACTGCCATGACCAATACCACTGGGGCTTCAACAAGTTTTCCGGTGACCTAAAAAGAAAGCATTGACCACTGCCTTATGTCATTTAACAATATAACTGATTCGAAGTTGAATCCATAGTTGATTAGAGGTTGAAATTTCTCTCTGAATAACCGAAAGTGACAGGATTAGAAAATTATTTTGTAGCTCCCCCATGAAGAAGGCAAATAGGTAATAGTGATCAATAGAGGACAAAGATAAACACCCTATGGCCTTGTTGATGACGTTTACAACAGAGAGATCAGGATCTCACTACATGAAGCTTATGGTTTCATCTTGGCCTGATAAAAAGTACACCCAGAGGCTCTGTGTCTCCTGATAGGATGCCACACAGACACGATAAATGAAGTATGCTGCAGGGAACAACTGAGCCTGAACCAAATCATCACGTTTAGAGCGGGGGGGGGGGGGGCAAATACACATGCTATATTGTCACATAAAAGGCACCAGCGAAAAATAAGATGTGGATCATTTTAGAGAAAGTGACTGGGCTCTTCCAATTAACGAATAAGAAAAATGCCTACAGAGTTCTTCGAGGTGCAAAGAAATTTCGAGATGATGTCGAATGGAACAGCCAAGCACAAGGAATGAATGCACTGGTTGGAGCCTGATCTATATAAATAATAGGGAAAATAATTTTGATCGATTGAGAACATTTGACCACACTCTAGCATTAAATAATGCTGAGAATTTTGTTAAGTTTGATTGGGGGAGGTAAAGGCATTATAGTAATATAAGGGAAATTTTCTTGTTTTGAGATCTGTGTTTTAAGTCTGAAATGAGATGATTCTGAAATCTATTTAAAATATGTACTCTAGCCATAAATAAACAACCCAAACAAGAAAACAAGCAAGAAAGGGAATGGTAAATGTGGGGTTTGCTTGTTTTCAACTTTTAACTATGTTTGTAAACTTTCATGATGAGTAACGTCTGATCCACTTACATTCCTCTTCTTCCTCTCATTTTTTGTTTGTTTTCAGTCCTGAGGCTTGAACTCTGGGCCTCAGTACTGTCCCTGGGCTTCTTTTGCTCAAGGCTAGCACTCTAGCACTTGAGCCACAGTGCCACTTCTGGCTTTTTCTCTTTATGTGGTAGTAAGGAATCGAACCTAAGCCTTCATGCATGTGAGGTAAGCACTCTACCCCTAAGCCACATTTCCAGCTCTCATGGGTTGTTTTATGCCTGCTCTTAAATTCATACGTTGAAGTCCTTTAGCACCTCAGAATGTGACTGTTTGGAGACAGGGCTGAGGGAAGGTGTGGCTTTCAAGAGGTAATTGAGGTAAAACAAGATCCTATGGATGACTAGTGACAAGATGAAGACAGATTCACAGAGAGGGAAACCATAGGAAGACACAGGGAGAAGACAGGTATCTACAAGCCAAGGAGAGAAAGTCATTTCCACTAACTATTTGGTTCCAGAATTTCAACCTTTTTTTTTTTTTTATCAGTCCTGGGCTTGGGCTCAGGGCCTAAGCATTGTCCTTGGGCTTTCTCAAGACTAGCACTTTACTACTTGAGCCATAGCACCACCTCTGGCTTTTTTTTTTTTTTTTTGGCCAGTCCTCGGCTTAAGCTCAGGGCCTGAGCACTGTCCTTGGATTTTTCTCAAGGCTAGACCTCTACCACTTGAGCCTCAGCACCACTTCTGGCTTTTTCTAAGTATGTGGTACCAAGGAATCAAACCCAGGTCTTCATGCATGCTAGACAAGCACTCTACCACTAGGCCAAACTCCCAGGCCAACTTCTGGCTTTTTTTTCTGTGTATGTGGTACTGGGAAGTGAACCCGGGTTTTTGTGGATGCTAGACAAGCACTCTACCACTAGGCCAAACTCCTGGCCCCTCAACCTGTCTTTTGACGGTACTAAAGTTTGAACTCAGGGCCTTACCACTTAGTAAGCAGTCACTGTACCCTTTCAGCCACATTCCTGACACTTTTGCTCTTAGCTTATTTTCTAGATAAGGTCTTGTACTTTTCCCCAGGCTGACCTGAACCTAATCTTTCTACCTATGTCTCTTGAGTGGGATAATAGAGATCTAGCATGCCCAGTCTCCAAGACAACATTTCTGTTGCTTTAACTAATTTATGGGTCTTTGTGGTGACTGCCCTCACAAGCCATCCTGCCTTTCTTACTTCTATTTGCATTTACCACCATATAATGCATTCTACATTTATTTCCTCACAATATTTTCCTGATAGATTGTGCACAAGGGGAGAGCATTTTGCTGCTTATTTTTGTCTATGGCTGAATCCCAGCCTCTAACATGGGCCTGACCCGCAGGGTATTATGGGCCTTCATTCATGCTTATGCAAGGCAGACAATGAATGGACAAAATGGGAAGGTACTTCATGGGGCCCTGCTAGGTTGGAAATATTTTTCCAGCATAGGAATTCGCATCCAGGTCAGGAATTTGGCCTAGTGGTACAGTGCCTGCTAGCAAGCACGAAAAACCGGGTTTGATTCCTCAGCATCACATACATAGAAAAAGCCAGAAATGGTGCTGTGGCTCAAGTGGTAGAGCTCTAGCTTTAAGAAAGTCCAAGGACAGTGCTCAGGCCCTGAGTTCAAGCTCCAGGACTGGCAAAAGAAAAAAAAAGAATTCTCATCCATTATATTCCCTCTCTGTATATTCCACCTGGCAGTCAACCCCAGGTATCTGGACTTGATCTGGAGATTAAGCATCAGAGGAGAATAGTCTACAGAAAAATCTGCTCTATATTCTGTAGAACAGAATACACCCCCATTGAGCATCTGGACAGCTTGTGGAAGGTTCTGATGAAGGAGAGAATATGCTTTACAGAATAGAGGGTGTGGTGGGGAGGAGCAAAAGGGAAAGAGCAAAAATGAGAGAATATCTATAGGGAATGGTTATCACATTTCCTGGATGCTCAGCGTCATTCTGTAGGGCAGCCCATTTCCTCTTCACGGAGTTTTAATTGCCTTTGGTCGTGAATCCATCTTCATTTCCCAGCTTCTTGGGCATTCCTTCCTTTGATAAGCTTGAGACAGAATCTCACCATGTTGTCAGTGAGTGAGCTGTAAATCTGTTCAACAAAGCTCAAGGGGCAAGTGCGAACAGAAGAGGAAACACCAAGTTGGAGTGACATTGAGAGGAAAAAGATGTGCCTAAAAATGGAAGTCACAAAGAAAAAATGATGTCAGACCCCAGCCCCCACTAGTGCTTGCCTGCGGCCTCTTGAAAATGATTGCTTTCCTTTCAGCTTCATAGTTTCCCATTAATTTCCCTGATATGAAGAAAAGAGGAAAAGAAAAAGCCTGCCAAGCTGAGCAGGGAGTCCAATAAACACAGCAGGTGCCACATGTTCTTCCTAGATGCTCACGCCTGTGGAATGTGCCAGATCTTGAAGCCGATGTGGGGGAGCCAGCCGTGCACACCGTGCACACCCCCTGTGTAGCTGAACATCTAAATCAATACCAAGGAAATTGTGCTGTCTTCTCTCAGCCTGTTCTCTGTGAACACAAACTGTTCTTTGGGATCAAACGGAATCTATCTGAATTAATACATCCTCATTGGGAAAGTCAGGTTTTCTTTCTGTCTGCCTAGTACATAATCTCATATTTCTGAGTTCCTCGGCATTCTGCCAGCTCATTTTCTTTTAACATCCCAAGTTACTATCCTGAACCCGTGCTCTACATGACTGCAGGACACCTGTGTCTTCCAGATGGCTCAGAAGATGTCCTGGATGGTTCTTGTCAACCCCATCAGGCAGCCATCACACTTTCTCCTCTGTCTATAGCTGCTCTCAGTCCTTTCCATACAACCCCCCTCTCTCTGCCCCATTTGTACTCAACTGTACCTACCACCTCTTCCTTTATCTCCCGCCTCACACCTTTGCCTTCCAAACAAAGGTGCCATATGTAGAGACAGCCGCTACTAAATGATTAGGAGGGGAAGTGGTCCATCAAGGTAACCATGAGGGAACTAGAAGAAAGGGCTTCAGCACAGGAGTTATTTGCCAACAGCTATGAAATATCTGTGTGTGTGTGTGTGTGTGTGTGTGTGTGTGTGTGTGTGTGTGTGTGTGTGTGTGTATGTGTGTGTACACGTGTGCTGATACTAAGACTTGAATTCTGGCCTCACATCTCATTTGACTTTTTTGTTCATGGTTGGAGCTTTATCACTCGAGACACATCTCTACTCCAGTATTTTGGTGGTTAATAGAGTCTCAGGGCCTTTTCTGGGTTGGGTTTGAATCATGAGCTTCAGATCATCTTTTGAGTAACCAGGACTGCAAATGTGAGTTACTGGGACCCGGCATAGTATGGGAAAATCCTAGATATTTTAAAAGTGAAGCTATCTAGACAATTAAACTGCCTATTAAACAGCCCTATCTGACCCATTCATTGGCAGACTGGGAACATTCCCCGACAACTTAAAAGTAGATCTCCACTATCACTGTAGGGATCACAGTCGTATCCCCACTAGAAGGACTGCCTCACCAGTGGTCTTCCTTCTTGGTCACCCATTGGTCTCCATGACTGGGGGTTCTTTCTTCAAAACCAAGTTTTTTCTCAAATCTGTTTGCAAGTTCAGATCTAAAATTTCTTTCCCACTCAACTCAGATCAGAACTTCTATATTTTATGATGGTTAAGGATAAAAAAAAAACCTTGACAATCCCTTCAGAGAAACAACCAAAAGTTCCACTTAAAGAAGTTATAGTCAAGATATTACTTCATTTTATGAAAAGCAAACTCACCTCATCTTCACTTCACTTTTATATAGCCAAGTGGCTTTCAAAAGAGCACCTTTCTTTCCAGGATGGACTAATTCTGTCTTCACTCTCTAGAGTAAACAGGTGCAAGTTGCTTTTAAAAATAATACCTCTCGGGGCCGGGAGTTTGGCCTAGTGGTTAAAGTGCTTGCCTAGCATGCATGAAGACCCGGGTTCGATTCCTCGGTACCACATACATAGAAAAAAGCCAGAAGTGGTGGTGAGGCTCAAGGGGTAGAGCTCTAGCCTTGAGAAAGTCCAAGGATAGTGCTCAGGCCCTGAGCTCAAGCCCAGGACTGGCAAAAAAAAAATAATAATAATGCCTCTCCTCAGCACCGGTGGCTCTAGCTACTCAGGAGGCTGAGATCTGAGAATCATGGTTCAAAGCTGATGTGATGGTCTGAATTTGTAATCCCAGGTATATGCGAGGTATAGGTTCAAGGATCATAGCTAGGCTGGCCCTGAACAAAAAAAAAATGAGAATCTTACCTGAAAAATAACAAAGCCAGAAAGGGCTGGAGCCATGACTCAAGTGATAGAGTGCCTGCCTAGAAAGCCCTGAGTTTAAACCCCACTAATACACACACACACACACACACACACACACACACACACACACACAGCATTACTCCCTGTCTTTCAGAAACAGGTAAATCTTATATATTCTTATTCTAGTATATTCACATATAGGAAAATGCAAAGCATTACAAAAACTCTGAGTGGCTTGGGTACCCATTATAGTTCCTTTCATCAGGCTTATTCTTATCTCAATGTTGCAGAACTTGAAAGAGAATCCTTCTGAGTATTATACATCTTGGATCGGGGTCATTTCTATTTTTATTTTTACAATGCTGAGAATCAAACCCAAGGACTTATGCATCTCACACAAACACTTGATCACTGAGCTACACTCCTAGCCTCAGGTTACATTTTCTACCCTGGGGAGGTCCATCCCCCTTTTCCTTCCAGAGATCACATGACAGAAGCCCTTATGGCTCTGAAAACAGGGAAACACTTCTCTGCGTGGGGTTAGTTGCTTTCCTATGCTCCTTTCACTCTTCGATGCTCAGAATCTAACTTGAGGACTCCCAATACAATAGGTCAATAGAGGTATTAGTCGGGGATCATTCTAAAACTAAAACTTCCTAACTGTCTTAACAGTCTACCTTCTTAAAGTCTCCAACTACATGGCTCCCATTGTCGCTAAGGCTGGAGGGAATGAACAGTGAATGTCCAGGTTCTTTGGTGGGTCCATCAGGATAATCTAGAGAATGAATCAGTGTCAAATACACTCATTTGCACCAACAAATAAAGTGTCACCAAAACTGGAACCTGATGAGGAGACTAATAGAAACTCAGCCCACTCACCCGGCCTCATCCTGCTGGGAACCAAGCAGCGGGGCTTGCCCAACCAACTTCAAACAAGTCCCTTCATTCAACATCTGCTTGAATGGTGACTACACCTCATAGGGGCTCTGGCTGGCTGGGTGCAATACCTTCCAAAATAGCAAGATACCTTCAGTGGTGAAAATATCCTTCCTCTAGCAAAAGAGGAACCCTAGGGAAAAGTGTTGTGAGAACTAGCAGGAATAGTTTTCAGGCAGAGGCTAGCAAAGGTAAGGAGAGCTCAGCACACTCTAGGGACCACTGCGACTACTAAGTAGTGAGCAGGAAACAATAAAACACGAGGTAGAGGCCAGGTACCCGTGGCTCACATTTGTAATCTTAGCTAATCAGGAGACTGAGATCTGAGGATCATGGTTCAAAGCCAGTCCAGGAAAGAAAGTCCATGAAAATCTTATCTCTAAAAAGCTAGAAGTGGAGCTGTAGTTCACGTGGTAGGGTGCTGGCTTTGAGCAAAAAGATAAGGCACAGTTCCCAGACCCTGACTTCACGTGCCAGTACTAGTAATAAATGGGGTGAGGTGGAATTCTCCAGACACTGATGGTCGTAAACAGTGTGTCTTCCCTGTGGTGGCAGAGAGTAGCAGAGTGGAGATGGGAGGGTGGATTTGGGTGAGTGGGCACCATTTCATCCTGCTCCAAGATGCTGTATTCCACACACCTTCTTCTCCCTCCAAAATACTCAACCCCTCTCCTCAGACTTAGAGATTTCTAAAGTCACTTTCATTCATCAGAGTCAGTGGAAGAAGGCAGTCTCAGAGTTGTGTGCCAGGATGGCAGTCACAACTTTGACTGGGTATCTGACTATGGCGTTATTGGTATGGGCAGGGAGGGAGATGTGAAATTGACGGACTGTTTTCTTTAATGAAGGACTTTTCTTTCCACTGCTTACCCACCTCATGAAAAGCTCCAATTTGTCTCAAAGGAAGCTGAGCAGCCACCTGAGACCTTCTC
Source organism: Megascapheus bottae (assembly GCF_031878675.1). Lineage (NCBI taxonomy): Eukaryota > Metazoa > Chordata > Mammalia > Rodentia > Geomyidae > Megascapheus > Megascapheus bottae. The sequence continues at coordinate 40,482,937 of NC_143517.1, forward strand.
CTGACGTTGGGACATCAGTGTTACCGCAATGCCAAGGGCAAGATTGGAAATTTAGGGTCTTCACAGCAGAAGGGTGGGATTATGGGGTCCTCACTTGTCAGAATCCACCACCACCACCCAGGCTTTCTTGGAGAACAGGCTGTGTGGATTCCCCTTGATTTCACGCCATTTGAATTTTTTGAGAGGGATATGAGGTATAGAAAGAGCCTTAGCTCTAGGTTATTCTCAGATTAGGCTCCCAGTCTTGGTGTCCACAAAAGTGTCCTGTTTTATTTCCATGAACAATAAACTAAACGTTGAGTGATGAAGCAGAAACTCATTGCAGAGTTTCCTCTTGGTCTTATCATGCAAGGCCTTAGGGTTTTTTCCCCCTAAAACAGCACGGTCTCCTCAAAATCATTAAAACCTTACCATGTAGCTACCACAGCACATCTTTTAAAAATTATGAGCTTTGTGGCAAAAATGCCATCATTTGTTGCCTGAGGCGAGTATCCGATATCAAGAAAATCTCTGATGGTTTGAGAAATAAATTCCTCCTCCCTCAAAACCCCCAGCCCCCCCCACACTCTTTCCTCCACCCTAGCTTCTCTTTCACCAACACACAGATCTGCTTTCCCCTGAAAACATCAGCCTCATCTTGGCACTGAGAGACATCTTCAGTGTCAACCATTCAACTTTGGCTGACCCACTTCCTGTCCCAGACTGTTCAGAGCTAGTATAGTGAAGTTCCATTTGATCTGTAAAAGTTAAATGTCACCTTCTGATGTTTACTTGCTTTGAAGTCTTCTGGGCAAGATACATGGGAAAATTTCTCTATCGTAGACATCTTTCTCTTTTCCTCCCATCATACACAATTCTGTGGGCAGTGGATGCTTCTCGTGCTCTTGCTCATTTCTGCCATCTGCCACCTTTCAATGGTGGCGTTCTTACTGTCTTTGAACAAAAATAGCCACAATACTTCCCAAGACCTACAATGAATGAGGTGCCCTTCTAAGCACATTGGCTTTCCTGACTCATGAACCCATACAACAAGCATTTCAGGTCAATGCAATTATGAATTCTATTTTACAAACAAGGAAAACAAGACACTGGTTGGTTTGGGGACCTGACCACCGTCAATCAGCCATTAAGACGCAAAAGCTGAGTCCTTCACCATGGAGACCTTACTTCTGGGTCCTCATTTCTTCTTTTCCATTTAGCTCTTATTTAACTGATTTCAAGCAGTAATTATTCCACGGGGGTATTCTCACTGTGTCAGGCAGTCCTTGTGTGGAAGCAGGCACACAACCCTAGGAGTGTGCTAGGCAGGGAACAAAGGCTCAGACCAGGTGACCTGGGAGAACCTGGAAGGGCAAGTTGGAGCCCACACTGCCCCATCTGGAACACTTCCGTGGGTGTATGGGACAGTCCACGGAAACGAGCAGTCTCTCTCTCTCTCTCTCTCTCTCTCTCTCTCTCTCTCTCTCTCTCTCTCTCTCTCTCTCTCTCTCTCTCTCTCTATCTCTCTATCTCTCTCTCTCTCTTTTTACCAGAACATGTCATTTTGTTTGCTTCCTCTGTGTCTTTCTTTGGTTTTTGATGCTTCAATTTCTTTCCCTTTCACTCCAGAGCAGTTGCTTTTTTTTCTTTTTTAAACTTAACTGTGCATCAAAATTGCCTGTTTTGGTTGTTGTTGGCTGGTTTTCACCTGGGCTGTGGGTGGACCACTTTCTCAGCAGTGGAATGACTGAGTCCAGCTAATGAATGGGATACAGATGGAAGAAATGGTCATAGCCAAGCCTGGATCATAAAAACTCTCCAGTCCTTTCCCTCCTCTCTCCTAGGTGGGTGCCAGCATTTGGTGGAGGTCTCTGGTGGGCTCCTGGGCAGTGGTCAAGATACACACCAGTTAGGAGAATCTCAAACCCCAAACAGTTTGTGGGCCCCAATGCCTTTGCTTACAGCATGGTCATGTGACATTTCTTTGGTGGCTTACAAATGCACCGTGATTACCTTTTCTCTAGAGACTGTTCTCTCTGTAGTGTTTGCCATTGGCTCTGTGTGTGAGCAGATAAAAGCTAGGAGTGTCTGAAGGCCTTAAGATGCACTGGCACTATCCCCAAAACCTTTTCCTCTCCCTGTGGATTGGAGTCCCATCATACTATATGAGAGCAAAGGCACTTAGCCTGGAGAGTTTGCTTTTAATAACAAAATAGTACCCATTATTTTGATAGAATTCAATAACCATAAGCCTATGTGCAGATACATGAATATAATACCCTGCAGCAGCTCCATTTTACAGCAGCTGTGGGTGGCAGATGTTATCGAATTTGTCGTACCATATGAATGGTAGGACAGACGTGTTTACATCTGTGTGTCTGCCTTATGTTATGTTGGGATCACCTGATATGGAACTATGAAGTAGTGGAGGTATTTGACACTTTCTCACAAAGCTTCCTAGCTTCCTGGTCACATGTGACTTTCTCCCTCTCTCTCTCTCTCTCTCTCTCTCTCTCTCTCTCTCTCTCTCTCTCTCTCTCTCTCTCTCTCTCTCTCTCTCTCTCTCTCTCTCTCTCTCTCTCTCTCTCTCTCTCTCTCTCTCTCTCTCTCTCTCTCTCTGTCTCTCTCTCTCTCTCTCTCTCACACACACACACACACACACACACACACACACACACACACACCCCTTCTCCACTCTGCATAATTCTGCTCCCCTTCCCTACTGCTTAGCACACTTTGTGTAATTAAAATGTAGTCAGTTTGAACAAAGCCCGTAGACCTGATGTTTCTGCCTTAGTTTTCCCCAGCTTGACATTCCCCATCACCATAGCAACCTGATTCTTGGCTGAAATTGGATCCCAGGAGGTAAGAAAATGCAGGAAGGAAGCAAAATGCTGTGAAGATTGCTGAAGCTGGAAAGTGCTCCCTCAGGCACCGCCCTTGCCCTGCCTCACCTGCCTCTTCATCACCCATCCAAGGCCTGGGTAGCCATTTAATGCCCCCTTGGGCCTACAGTAATGCTGAAAGTCCTCCAAAAAAATTGTAAGGAACTCCAAAGTGAGAAAAGAAAACACCATGACTGAAATTAAAGTAGGTTTGATTTACAAAAATGGCATGCTAATTTCACAAATAAATTGGGAATTTATTAAAAAAAATCATGATGCTTAAAAACAATAAGACTTGCTTTTTTTCTTACTTTGCAAAGATTTTTGGAGCTTGATAATGATTGCAAAAAAAAATCACAGCCCTTTACAAATTAAATGTATTCATTGTAGGCGAATTATGCCAAAGCGGAATTATAAAAGTCATACCATGATTTTTACAGCCAGAATATGAACAAATTTTACTTGCTCACAGTGGCCTACTAACTGCTTACTGTATGATATGTGAGAGCTTGCTTTAAAAAAAACTTTTCAATTTATGCTTTAATTGTCTTTAGTTAATTGTGAAGAGGGTTTACCATTCAACATGTCATATTTTCAATTTGATGTTGTGGTAGAGTTTCCAAAAATAATTCCTTTTTGTTTTTTGAGACAGTTTCATTATGTACTCCAGGCTGGTCTTGAACTCACAATCATCTTGCCTCAGTGTCTGAAGACCAAATCATACCACCTTCACCAATTTTGAGAAAGCCTAGTGTGGACATGAAACAGAAACACAACCAGAATGTCAGAGATAAAAGTGGCCTTGGAGGGACACTCCTTACCTTGAGGTGGGAGGCCAAAAAGGGGACAGAATGTTCATGAATATAACAACTCACTTTTTCTTAACTTGCCCCGCTCAGTGGAGGTTAACTGTTCGAACATGTCCAATCGATTCCAGCTGCCTGACCTGGAAAGAATCCAAGAAATGCCCGTTTCCCATTTTCCCTTGGCTGTAAGAGAGCAGAAGACCTTTATTTTTAAAGGGGGGTGGGAGTGAGAGGGGCTGCAGACATCCACTATTATTTCTCTCCCCTTCAAAAAGGTGTGTGTCGTTCTTACCTTTTAGTGCTGGCAGGAGAGCTTCTTGGACTCAGAGTCATTACAAATTTACATTTTCTTATCACAGCACTGGACCAGAGGGGGAAAACGGCCAGCATTCTTCTCACACAGCATGGGTGAGTGCAGGAGAACTCTGGTTCTCTGATAAAACAGATTCAGACATTAATCAGTGAGCCACCTCTGTCCCAGGCTGCTGCTGTGTTTCTTGATAAAGTGGGAGAAGTCCAAGGAGCCCCAGGGTGGGGAGCCCAAGCCTTAATAGAACCCTTAATAGGGCATTGGGTTGTTTGTTTTTTCACCTGCAATGAGGAAAAGAATTCCTGTCTGTGGGTCCTGTAAGAAGGCTACAATGGGTTACAGATGCAGAATTGTCTATGGAGTTTGAAAGTGTAGCTGCTCGGTGTGGTGCTGCTGTCAGCGACCTCTGCGGTGGACTGTGTCCCTGCCTGGATCTACTGAGGCAGAAGCTGTACCTCCACAAGCTCTTGGGAATCTCTGTACAAATGAATGATTCAGAAGCCATGGGTTAAAGCTGCAAGCCATACCTGCAAGGTGTCACTGGCCATGGCTATTCAGTGTGGGTCCTCTTTATTAGCCCCAACCTGTTTCTTTGTTTGTTTGTTTGTTTGTTTTACATCTTTTGACCCAATCTCTGGCATACCACAAACATTCCATTACACTTGTTGAATTGATAAGCGGTATATTCTGTGTAGCCTTCCCCAGAGGGTGAGAAGAATAGATAAGATGCTGGCAGCTCCACTGAAAAGGGCTAAAACACCTGCAGCTGGTGCCCAAGACAATGTCCAGGTGCAGAGGCTCTGGAAGGTACTCTGGAGTCCCTGGAAATCCTGTAAAAAGGCAGCTTTCTGGTGCCTGCCCCAGAGGTTTTGGCTGTAAGGATGGATGGCCTGGGGAATGTGCCTTTCCAACAAGTTCAAGGTGGGCTGATGTTGTTGGTCCAATAATGCCACCTGAAGAACATGGCCTGGCAGGTTGATGATGCCTTTAAGGGGGAAAAAAATCTTTCTATGTAAAAGGCAGCATGAGATCTTTATATGGTCACTATCAATGAGATTGCTAGACAGAACTATCTATCTAGCAGGGGAAAGCATCTTTTGATCAAGAAATGTGGCTCTGTTTTGGGTCTCCATGTGCTTGTCAGGTGCCCCGGGGCAGCCTAACAAATGGGGCTGACAGAGGGGCCAGTTGATAAGATAATACTCTTTTCCACCATGTTATCATTTGTGGATCAAAGGCGTGGCTGAACAGGAGCGTCCTGTGGGTAACTCTTCAAGGTTGTAATTTGCCTTCCCATTCCCAGACTTCTGAATCACTAGAGGTGAGATTCGGGTGTCTGCATCTTGTGCTAGTTAGACAAGCATTCTCTACATTCAGGTTCTCTATTACCAAAATAGTAACAGCAGTAACAACTTACTTCCTATATACCAGGCCTTGAGTCAAGGACTTTTAACATATTATCTCATAGAATTGTTACAGTAGACCATGAAGTTCATACATTCTTTTTCTATTGTTGGTATAATAAATTACCATACACTCGGTACTTTTAAAATAAAGTACAGGTGCTATGACAGTCAGAAGTCTGGTACAGGTCTCATTAGGTGAAGACCAAGGTGGTCAGTAGGGCTGAATTCCTTTCTGGAAACGATCTAGATTTGGGGGGGCCTATTTCTTTGGGGGGGCTATTTCTATTTTCTTCTATTTCTAGTTCGTGAGGCTGCCCGCATTCCTTGGTTTATAGAACCTTCCTCCTCTTCCAAGGCAGCAGCATCGCATCTATTGAAATCTTTCTTCTGAGGTCTCTTCTATCATTCTAATCTAACTGACTTCCCACCTACAATTTTAAGAAGCCTTTGCTATTCTGAGGTCTACTGCATTATCCAAGATAACCTTCCTATTTTCATATCTGCTGACAACAACTTTAATTTCATCTGCAACTCTGATTTCCCTTTGTCATGGAACTCACACATTTACAAACTCCAAGGGTTAAGAGGTGGATGATTTCAGGGGACTGTTATGCCACCTACCACAGTAAATGCTCCTATTTTCCTCCATTTTGGAAGTGAGACCACATGAGTTTGTGCATTTTCCTCAGCTCTACAAAGCACAGCTTAACACAACATAGAGGCGAATGCTTTGCTAAGAAGCATGATCCCATCATGTATTGGAGACTAGAGAGCTAAAGCAAGGATATTACAAAGAGGCATAATCCAGTTGGCCTTTCCCTGGATGACAAGGTGAGAAAAGAGGCACTTCAAGAGTGTCAGGCCACTGGCTGAGGTCCCGGTGCCTGCTCCCTCCAGCACGGAGGTGCCAGAGGCCAGGGTGAAATGTAGTTAGATTGCAGCTGTAGGACATTGATTGCCTCCAACATGGTGCAGAGTTGCTGACCTTCAAAAGAGACTGGAATAAGAGATCATGAAGGCCAAGAGATTCTGAATGATGGTATATTACCCCAGATAACCCTTTCTGAGCCTGGACATCTAAGTGCAGGCCACACACTTTGATCCTGTCATGGCAGCAACGTGTGCTTACCTGTGGTGTGGTAAGTGCCATTCATCTGGTAGCTCTGACTTCCCTCGTGGGCCAGCTCTGCTTCTGATGCCATTCCGGGAACATTCTTCATTTAGACCCGTACACTGTTCTCTGAGACTATTCTCTGCCACCCTCACGGTCCTCTCCCGCACCCTCCTGCTTCAAGAACTGCCCAATTTTGTGGGCAGGGTAGGGAATGGGCAGAATCTTTCCTGGGAGCTCTTTATAATCACATGACACCTACAACTTCATAAATAGGCCCAACCATTGTAGAGAGCAATGCAGTAACAATGATCAAAAGCCAATGAAATAAAAGCTATTTGATTTTCTGGACATTTCTCTCATAGAAATAGCTAAAGGGTATATACGAGGCTCACTGGGATGCTGGTCTCAGGGTTGTTGGTAATGGAAGGAGGGGGAGCTGGAGGGACCAAGTTGACTGTTCACATAATGGAAACTTTCAGCTGGGAAACACAGTTGCAGGATTCTTATTGCCAGGGATATGTGTTTCTGTTTCTAGTACATTTCCCCCTGCAAATGTTTCTTTTTTTACCCTCATTGCTGAGATGAATTTCCAATACTTCTGCAATGGACTTGCTTTTGTTTTTAGGAGAAAATGCCTATATCATATTAAAGTAAAAACCTATCATTCTTTCCTCTCTGGTTTATAGATTTTGAGGCATGAACTCCATGCAGTCCCCCTGACAGAACTCCTACATGAATGTCTGAAGACCTGGTTTCTCCCTGGGACAGACCCAATCGCTCAACAGCCAAAGTGGATTTTCCACATGACTATCTGGAAGAGACTCCAAATAAATAAACGCTTCTCTCATTTCCATCTACTGAGTCATTGTTATGATTCTGTATCTTCACATGGCCTTTTCTTGTCCAGACCCTGACCCTACATACATCTACACACACACACACACACACACACACACACACACACACACACACACACTCCCCCCACAGGTGCCATAAGTCCATAACCAAGTCCTATTGATTTCCCTTCCAGATTTCCATCTGAGACCTGCCAGATCTGTTCCCTTTTACTTTAAAGTGCCCCCACCCTGTGCCTCTGCACACCACACCTTCAAGGAATTCCTCCTTCCTGACCCTCAGTGCAAGGTCCCCCGCCCTGTTACTTTCAGCGAGTGTACCTGTTTGCCGTATTACTATCTCCCATAACACGGAATGGAGTGGTGTCTCCACCGTGGCTGCTGCTCAGAGGAAAATTCCATTGGTTTAGTTCAATTGCATTGACTACCCCATCTCCACAGAGAGAGTGTCCAGTGCCTAAGAACCTTCACAGGCACCCTAAGTATGCTTGTATGTGTGTGTGGTGGGAGGTTGTTCACTCCTGGACAGCCCTCTCCAAGCCCCTTCTTCTCCCTTTGTGGAGACCTCTTCCTTCTCTCCACTCCTTCTTCCCATACAGTCCTCTCAGGTTCTCCTGACCCCAGGCCTGGATTCTCTAGTCACAGCCTCAGCAACCCCATGTCCCCAGGATCTTCCTGTAAGATCAGGACAGGCGCCTCATTCCATCTTGTTTCCTGCTGTGGTATGCCTTGACTTGGTGTGCCAGTAATGAGGCTAGAGACAGAACTATGTAGTAAACATTCAGAATAGCAGTTGTCCTATAATCCTGCCTCATATCCGTGTCAATGTGAGGTTATAGGTTCACCATTTGACACCTGAGCTGACCTTCACCAGGAACCTCAGAATATGGCCCTGTATTTTGGACAGAAGGTCTTCGAAGAAACAATTAAGATTAAGTCATAGTGGATTAGGGTGGGCTCTAAATCGAATAACTTGCCTCTAAGAGGGTCATATGTGGATACGCAAGCAGAAACACAAGATGGAGGCATACCAAGGATTGCCCACAGCAAGCAGACTCTAGAGTTCAAACTTCTTGACTCCAATACTATATGAAAGGAGAAAAAAATAAACCTGTTATTTTAATGTCATCCTCTTAGTGTCCCTCTGTTAGAGCAGCCCCAAGAAAATAGTAGACAATCAACAAGATGTTACCAATTTTGAGGACAGGGCCTGCGTTGAATCTTAGGGTTCTGCACATAAAGAGTCCTCAGTAAAGTAACAGGGCTGAGTTGATTTTTTTTTAGTCTTCTAGAGAAGGACTCAGAAAGAGGGTGAGACATCAAACTTGGCTATTCCTTCCCAGGATGATTCCCAGATGCTTAAATCACTATTTTTGGTGAATCCAACTCTTAGCCGCAGCCAGTGTCTAGAGTCCAAGGCCACAAATGCAGACGCTCAGCAAGGATTATAGTCACCGAGTTTATTTTTAAAGTGACTATGGTTGACCTTCAGGCTGGGAGACCTTGTGAACTCAGACTTTCCTGGTTTGGTTGGGTATCAGTTCTCAGCAGTAAAAGCCACATGCTCCAAAATGGAAAAGGCCCTCTGCCTTCCTCCTCCGCCATAGCCTGAGTACCTTCCCCTCCCATCTGTTTGCCTAGAATACCCTGGCCATTTTCTGGCAGGTTTGACACCCACAAATAACAAGCTGTTGCTTTTGGCTTGGAGCGGTAGTGTCTTGAATTAAATTATAAGTGTGAGGATGGAATGCAACCCACAGGGCGCGGCTGCTGGACCAGGGTGCTCTCCCATGAAGGTGGGGCGCCCTCGACCTCTCACTCTTCCTGCAAAAGCACAGAGAAACATGTTTTTTCCAGAACTGCTGGATCTCTTGTGCTTTTCCTACTCATTGAGACTCAGGAGCAGCAATACCCATAGGAATGACATGGGTTGGCAAAATCCAGATTCTCCCTGGTCTCTGAGGTCTCCCTTGCTCCCAGCTAATAACGTGTCACTCCTTAGTTCAGCCAGGATTTGGGAGAGGTAAAGAAAAAATAGTATTCACCTAGTAACAGTCAACATAACATTTTATTCCCCATCTTTACAAATCACATTTTACTTCTTCAGTCTTTGTGCAAGTGAAGAATGACCGTGACACCTTTAGACAAACTAAAGAAGCACACACACACACACACACACACACACACACACACACACACATACACACGCACGTGGGCATGCTGTGATTCCTTAAGAGTCTTCTCATTTGTCCTGAACCTCCACCTGTCAGCTTGCAGCAACAGGGAACTAAAAAGTCCACACAGGTTAAGAAGCAGAGCAGCGTTTACTGAAAGCTCCCAAGGGAGGTGAGGAGGAAGGCCTAAACCATTTCACAGAACACAGCTTCACTGCCTCCTCCTTGATCATATCTGTGCTGGAGCCACAGAGGCTCTCTTGACATAGAGGATTCCTCCATCTGTATCTCCTTCAGCTCCTCTTGTTGAGGGTAATGGGAATTTTTTCTGGCTGCTCTGATTTCTCCCTGCCTATCATCCTGGACAATGCAGCTGCTGAGCTGGACAAACTCACAGGAGATGCTTTCCTAGAAAGCACATGGCTCCTCCACCACAAGCGAAATAGACAACCACATCTTTCTGTTGACACAGGTAACTCTGGAGGATTCCTCAGTTCATTCTCCCCACTTTCCTGCTATGTCAGGGAGTTTGAGAATGGAAGACAGAAGCCAAGGGTTCACTTCTAGACTGAGGATCCCAAGGCTGTGATTTAGGTGGGTGGATTGGATCTGGGTGAGCATTTGCCCACAGGAGCCCTTACACCTGGTAATTAGCATAGGCAGGATAATATTTAAATATGTTTGTATTGGGAGCGGTCAAGGGTGGCAGTACAGAGCTATTTACTGTAGCTGTGTTGGGTTGACCTGAAGTAAGTAAGAAATAAGTAGCATTTAAACAAAACTTAAATTAGCTCTTTAAGCACTTCATAGAAATATGTTTCTATGATATCTTGTGAGAAGTGAGAAGAAATTCTAGGATACCACATTAAGGCTGTCCCAGAAATACAAATGGTGGCCATATCCGTATTTCCTCTGGAATCTCACAGCAGAGGCAGGAGGCCTTCTGGGATTTTGGTCATTCAGCACTGGGGAGACCCGGGCCTTTCATCAGGTAGGACCTGAGTCTTCAGGTTATAGAAATTACCTCAGTTAAGCGCATGTCTGGCAGGACCTCAGGCAGGGCCGGGTGGGTACAGAGATAACATTGAATCCTCCAAGAAAGTATCCAGAGGAGCTTGGAACGGTGCTGGCTGAGATCTAAAAACAAGTCTCAAGCTATGTAGGCAAGTAGATGCAGAAGCTGAGTTCTCTGCACTAAGACAAGGCAGCCTGGATCTAGAATGATAGGCCTTAGACAGTCCATATGGATTCCAAAGTCAGTTTCTCTTTTTTCCTCCCTCCCTTCCTTTCTTCCTTCCTTCTTTCATACATATATCAAGCCATTTTCTAGGCAACCAGATCACTGCTGTCAATTCAGCTCCAATCCTCATGAAGCTTACAGTAGATATATAATCATAGTTAAGCAACTATAGTGATGTAATTGTAATTGTGGACAATATGCCAAATGGGCTATGGCTTTAAGGGAATTAGGAGGAAACTTATTCTGGTGGAGACTGGCTCCACCAGGCTTCCTTGGGACATGACCAAACATTGAGAAGATAGCCAAGCAAAAGAGAAGAGGCGTACTGGAAGAGGAGAGAATTCCAGGCAAATGGAAGCTCCAGTGCCATGTCACCAGGCATGGTATGCTCTGGAAATTTTCTGGACAGAGTGAGCAAAGGGGACGGAGCATAGGGGAGCAGGAACAG